>NC_054480.1:100993943-102193943 GCF_017639515.1 Carcharodon carcharias
TCCTCTGGGGATCTCCCTCCCACAGCTTCCAACCTGATAGTCACCCAACCTCAGACGGCCCGCTTCTATCTCCTACTCAAAATCCACAAACAGAACTGCCCCGGTAGACCGATCGTCTCAGCTTGCTCCTGCCCCACAGAACTCATTTCTCATTATCTTGACTCCCTTCTCTCTCCCCTTGTCCAGTCCCTTCCCACCTACATCCGTGATTCCTCTGACACCTTACGTCACATCAACAATTTCCAGTTCCCTGGCTCCAACCGCTTCCTCTTCACCATGGACGTCCAATCCCTCTACACCTCCATCCCCCACCAGGATGGTCTGAGGGCCCTTAGCTTCTTCCTTGAACAGAGGCCCGAACAATCCCCATCCACCACTACTCTCCTCCGTCTGGCTGAACTTGTTCTCACGCTGAACAATTTCTCCTTCAACTCCTCTCACTTCCTCCAAATAAAAGGTGTGGCTATGGGTACCCGCATGGGCCCCAGCTATACCTGTCTCTTTATGGGGTATGTGGAACATTCCTTGTTCCAGTCCTACTCTGGCCCCCTTCCACAACTCTTTCTCCGGTACATCGATGATTACTTCGGTGCCGCTTCATGCTCTCGTCGGGACTTGGAAAAATTTATTAATTTTGCTTCCAATCTCCACCCCTCCATCATTTTCACGTGGTCCATCTCTGACACTTCCCTTCCCTTCCTTGACCTCTCTGTCTCAATCTCTGGTGATAGACTGTCCACCAATATCCATTACAAACCCACCGACTCCCACAGCTATCTCGACTACAGCTCCTCACACCCCGCTTCCTTTAAGGACTCCATCCCATTCTCTCAGTTCCTTCGCCTCCGTCGCATCTGTTCCGATGATGCTACCTTCAAAAACAGTTCCTCTGACAAGTCCTCCTTCTTCCTTAACCGAGGTTTTCCACCCACGGTCGTTGACAGGGCCCTCAACCGTGTCCAGCCCATCTCCCGCGCATCCGCCCTCACGCCTTCTCCTCCCTCCCAGAAACATGATAGGCTCCCCCTTGTCCTCGCTTATCACCCCACCAGCCTCTGCATTCAAAGGATCATCCTCCACCATTTCCGCCAACTCCAGCATGATGCCACCACCAAACACATCTTCCCTTCACCCCCCCCTATCGGCATTCCATAGGGATCGCTCCCTCCGGGACACCCTGGTCCACTCCTCCATCACCCCCTACTCCTCAACCCCCCCCCTCCTATGGCACCACCCCATGCCCACACAAAAGATGCAATACCTGCCCCTTCACTTCCTCTCTCCTCACCGTCCAAGGACCCAAACACTCCTTTCAAGTGAAGCAGCATTTCACTTGCATTTCCCCCAACTTAGTCTACTGCGTTCGTTGCTCCCAATGTGGTCTCCTCTACATTGGAGAGACCAAACGTAAACTGGGCGACCGCTTTGCAGAACACCTGCGGTCTGTCCACAAAAATGACCCAAACCTCTCTGTCGCTTGCCATTTTAACACTCCACCCTGCTCTCTTGCCCACATGTCTGTCCTTGGCTTGCTGCATTGTTCCAGTGAAGCCCAACGCAAACTGGAGGAACAACACCTCATCTTCCGACTAGGCACTTTACAGCCATCCGGACTGAATATTGAATTCAACAACTTTAGGTTGTGAGCTCCCTCCCCCATCCCCACCCCCTTTCTGTTTCCCCCTTCCTTTTCTTTTTTTTTCCAATAAATTATATAGATTTTCCTTTTCCCACCTATTTCCATTATAAAAAGAGAAAAAGAAAAAAAAAATATTTATTTATTTTTTTTTAACATCTTTCATGCTCTCCCCATCCCCACTAGAGCTATACCTTGAGTGCCCTACCATCCATTCTTAATTAGCACATTCGTTTAGATAATATCACCAACTTTAACTTTAACACCTATGTGTTCTTTTGTATTATTGTTGTTGACATCTTTTGATGATCTGCTTCTATCACTGCTTGTTTGTCCCTACAACCACACCCCCACTCCACCTCCCTCTCTCTCTCTCCGCCCCCCACACACACACCTTAAACCAGCTTATATTTCAACTCTTTCTTGGACTCGAACTCAAGTTCTGTCGAAGGGTCATGAGGACTCGAAACGTCAACTCTTTTCTTCTCCGCCGATGTTGCCAGACCTGCTGAGTTTTTCCAGGTAATTCTGTTTTTGTTTTTGTTTTGGATTTCCAGCATCCGCAGTTTTTTTGTTTTTATCTCTGTGTTTAATTGACTGCCACTGCTCTTCAAGAAATGCCTACCTCCTTGAAGATGTTCTGTTCCTCTCTGCGACAAGATTTCCGTATCTCTCTTTTGCCCTGCTCACCTTGCTTGCTTTCCATTTCCCTCCTGGTGTTTGACAAGGTGTTTACTAAAACCCGCTTTCACAGCCACATCTCCTTTCTCAGTGACTGTCTCCATCTCCGACTTACTCCACATGGATTTCAACTGAAATTCCACCCCTCATGTTTCAAACCCACCCAGGATTACAGGTATCTCCGGGACATAAAACGTTTCTCGGACTGCTGTTCCTGTCACATTCTGAGATCCACACTCAGTGCCATGCGCCGCCATATGAACACACTCGACCTCTCCCTCCAGCAGCACTGCCGTACCCTTTTTCAAAGCTGCGCGTGCCCCCAGTTTCATTTTATCCTTCGGCTCATCCGACGCCTCAACAAGAAACTTTTTCTCTTTCTCTCAAGTGCTAAGGAACGCAAGCTCCAACAACTCATCGACACCAACACCCATCTAGGACCCTCCACCCCAGCCTGTCCCTCCGTCCCCACCCCATCTTCCAATCCCAACCCCAGCCGTGTATTCACTATACCCCCTGACCTTCCCCTCTCCGATGCTGAATGTTCAGTGCTCAGCAAAGGACTTAGTTTCATACCCTTACGCCCTCACCTCATTGAATTTCGGGCTCGGCATGATGCTGAACTCTTCTTCCGCCGTCTTCGTCTCCGGGCTCACTTCTTTGGGCAGGAGTCCTCTCCCAGTTCAACGGATCCTTTTACCCATCTCCAATATTCTCCCTCCACCTGGACCCCTCCCTCTGGATTCTTACCTTCTCTTGATCTTTTCATTGAGAACTGTCGGCGCGACATTAGTCGTCTCAATTTCTCTGCTCCTCTCACCCATTCTAACCTGTCTCTCTCTGAACTTACTGCACTCCATTCTCTCAGGTCCAACCCTGACATTGTCATCAAACCCACTGACAAGAGTGGTGCTGTTGTTGTCTGGCGCACTGACCTCTACCTCGCGGAGGCTGAGCGTTAACTCACAGACACTTCCTCCTACCTCTCCCTGGACCATGACGCCACCACTGAACATCAAGCCATTGTTTCCAGGACTGTCACTGACCTCATCTCCTCTGGGGATCTCCCTCCCACAGCTTCCAACCTGATAGTCACCCAACCTCGGACGGCCCGCTTCTATCTCCTACCCAAAATCCACAAACAGAACTGCCCCGGTAGACCGATCGTCTCAGCTTGCTCCTGCCCCACAGAACTCATTTCTCATTATCTTGACTCCCTTCTCTCTCCCCTTGTCCAGTCCCTTCCCACCTACATCCGTGATTCCTCTGACACCTTACGTCACATCAACAATTTCCAGTTCCCTGGCCCTAACCGCTTCCTCTTCACCATGGACGTCCAATCCCTCTACACCTCCATCCCCTACCAGGATGGTCTGAGGGCCCTTAGCTTCTTCCTCGAACAGAGGCCCGAACAATCCCCATCCACCACTACTCTCCTCCGTCTGGCTGAACTTGTTTTCATGCTGAACAATTTCTCCTTCAACTCCTCTCACTTCCTCCAAATAAAAGGTGTGGCTATGGGTACCCGCATGGGCCCCAGCTATGCCTGACTCTTTATGGGGTATGTGGAACATTCCTTGTTCCAGTCCTACTCTGGCCCCCTTCCACAACTCTTTCTCCGGTACATCGATGATTACTTCGGTGCCGCTTCATGCTCTCGTCGGGACTTGGAAAAATTTATTAATTTTGCTTCCAATCTCCACCCCTCCATCATTTTCACGTGGTCCATCTCTGACACTTCCCTTCCCTTCCTTGACCTCTCTGTCTCAATCTCTGGTGATAGACTGTCCACCAATATCCATTACAAACCCACCGACTCCCACAGCTATCTCGACTACAGCTCCTCACACCCCGCTTCCTGTAAGGACTCCATCCCATTCTCTCAGTTCCTTCGCCTCTGTCGCATCTGTTCCGATGATGCTACCTTCAAAAACAGTTCCTCTGACAAGTCCTCCTTCTTGCTTAACCGAGGTTTTCCACCCACGGTCGTTGACAGGGCCCTCAACCGTGTCCAGCCCATCTCCCGCGCATCCGCCCTCACGCCTTCTCCTCCCTCCCAGAAACATGATAGGGTCCCCCTTGTCCTCACTTATCACCCCACCAGCCTCCGCATTCAAAGGATCATCCTCCACCATTTCCGCCAACTCCAGCATGATGCCACCACCAAACACATCTTCCCTTCACCCCCCCTATCGGCATTCCATAGGGATCGCTCCCTCCGGGACACCCTGGTCCACTCCTCCATCACCCCCTACTCCTCAACCCCCCCCCTCCTATGGCACCACCCCATGCCCACACAAAAGATGCAATACCTGCCCCTTCACTTCCTCTCTCCTCACCGTCCAAGGACCCAAACACTCCTTTCAAGTGAAGCAGCATTTCACTTGCATTTCCCCCAACTTAGTCTACTGCGTTCGTTGCTCCCAATGTGGTCTCCTCTACATTGGAGAGACCAAACGTAAACTGGGCGACCGCTTTGCAGAACACCTGCGGTCTGTCCACAAAAATGACCCAAACCTCCCTGTCGCTTGCCATTTTAACACTCCACCCTGCTCTCTTGCCCACATGTCTGTCCTTGGCTTGCTGCATTGTTCCAGTGAAGCCCAACACAAACTGGAGGAACAACACCTCATCTTCCGACTAGGCACTTTACAGCCATCCGGACTGAATATTGAATTCAACAACTTTAGGTCGTGAGCTCCCTCCCCCATCCCCACCCCCTTTCTGTTTCCCCCTTCCTTTTCTTTTTTTTTCCAATAAATTATATAGATTTTCCTTTTCCCACCTATTTCCATTATAAAAAGAGAAAAAGAAAAAAAAAGTATTTATTTATTTATTTATTTATTTTTACATCTTTTATGCTCTCCCCACCCCCACTAGAGCTATACCTTGAGTGCCCTACCATCCATTCTTAATTAGCACATTCGTTTAGATAATATCACCAACTTTAACTTTAACACCTATGTGTTCTTTTGTATTATTGTTGTTGACATCTTTTGATGATCTGCTTCTATCACTGCTTGTTTGTCCCTATAACCACACCCCCACTCCACCTCTCTCTCTCTCTCTCTCTCCGCCCCCCACACACACACCTTAAACCAGCTTATATTTCAACTCTTTCTTGGACTCGAACTCAAGTTCTGTCGAAGGGTCATGAGGACTCGAAACGTCAACTCTTTTCTTCTCCGCCGATGCTGCCAGACCTACTGAGTTTTTCCAGGTAATTCTGTTTTTGTTTTTGTTTTGGATTTTCAGCATCCGCAGTTTTTTTGTTTTTACACTTAGTTAATGTGTTCTGCTGCACAGCAACCGAGGGGTGACAAATACTCGTGCAAGGGCTCTACTCACCCTCCCCAATAATAAATCTCAGTGTAACATGTTCCTAGCCATGTAAAGGTAGAGGAGTGCCCGCTGAGTATAACTGAACCAATTCACTGCATTTAGCTGCTTGCAGTCAGGACCTGAGTAACCTGAAAAATAGAGGAATATTGAATCTGTGGTGTGCGACTATAATCTCCATGCACACTGCCACCTCTCTCAAACCTCCAGGCTCTAGCATAAGGCTCACTGCTATTTCTGTCAGATCATTTTGGTAAAGCATCATAGCCATAATACAGTGTTAATACTGTCGTATACCTGAGGGTGGTAACCCAACCAATGATAATGTGACTATTAGCCATCACTGTCATTCTTGCTGCCTATTGGTTATTTATCCATAAGTAACACCGTCAATGCTGGAACCATAACGTTGTAGGAATGATCAGTCAGCCCACAGGGCTGGTTCCATTATTCATGCATATTCCCTCCCCAGCTCCTCACACCCTCTCCCACCACCACTCCTCCCCACCTCCTCACACGCACTCCCACCACCACTCCTCCCCAGCTCCTCACACACTCTCCCACCACCACTCCTCCCCACCTCCTCACACCCACTCCCACCACCACCACTCCTCCCCACCTCCTCACACCCACTCCCACCACCACTCCTCCCCACCTCCTCACGCCCATTCCCACCACTCCGCCCCCACCTCCTCACACCCACTCCCTCCACCACTCCTCCCCACCTCCTCTCCCTCCACCAATCCTCCCCACCTCCTCACACCCTCTCCCTCCACCACTCCTCCCCACCTCCTCACACCCTCTCCCACCACCACTCGTCCCTACCTCCTCACACCCACTCCCTCCACCACTCCTCCCCACCCCCACTCCCACCACCACCACTCCTCCCCACCTCCTCACACCCACTCCCACCACCACACCTCCCCACCTCCTCACACCCTCTCCCTCCACCAATCCTCCACACCTCCTCACACCCACTCCCACCACCACTCCTCCCCACCTCCTCACACCCTCTCCCACCACCACCACTCCTCCCCAACTCCTCACACCCACTCCCACCACCACTCCACCCCACCTCCTCACACCCACTCCCACCACCACTCCTCCCCACCTCCTCACACCCACTCCCACCACCACTCCTCCCCACCTCCTCACACCCACTCCCTCCACCACTCCTCCCCACCTCCTCTCCCTCCACCAATCCTCCCCACCTTCTCACACCCTCTCCCACCACCACTCCACCCCACCTCCTCACACCCACTCCCACCACCACTCGTCCCCACCTCCTCACACCCACTCCCACCACCACTCCTCCCCACCTCCTCTCCCTCCACCAATCCTCCCCACCTTCTCACACCCTCTCCCACCACCACTCCACCCCACCTCCTCACACCCACTCCCACCACCACTCGTCCCCACCTCCTCACACCCACTCCCACCACCACTCCTCCCCACCTCCTCACGCCCATTCCCACCACTCCGCCCCCACCTCCTCACACCCACTCCCAGCACCACTCCTCCCCACCTCCTCACACACTCTCCCACCACCACTCCTCCCCACCTCCTCACGCCCATTCCCACCACTCCGCCCCCACCTCCTCACACCCACTCCCACCACCACTCCTCCCCACCTCCTCTCCCTCCACCAATCCTCCCCACCTCCTCACACCCTCTCCCTCCACCACTCCTCCCCACCTCCTCACACCCTCTCCCACCACCACTCCTCCCCACCTCCTCACACCCACTCCCACCACCACTCCTCCCCACCTCCTCTCCCTCCACCAATCCTCCCCACCTTCTCACACCCTCTCCCACCACCATTCCTCTCCACCTCCTCACACCCACTCCCACCACCACTCCTCCCCACCTCCTCACACCCTCTCCCACCACCACTCCTCCCCACCTCCTCACACCCTCTCCCTCCACCACTCCTCCCCAACTCCTCACACCCACTCCCACCACCACTCCTCCCCACCTCCTCACACCCTCTCCCTCCACCACTCCTCCCCACCTCCTCACACCCTCTCCCACCACCACCACTCCTCCCCACCTCCTCACACCCACTCCCACCACCACTCCTCTCCACCTCCTCACGCCCATTCCCACCACTCCGCCCCCACCTCCTCACACCCACTCCCACCACCACTCCTCCCCACCTCCTCACACCCACTCCCTCCACCACTCCTCCCCACCTCCTCTCCCTCCACCAATCCTCCCCACCTCCTCACACCCTCTCCCTCCACCACTCCTCCCCACCTCCTCACACCCTCTCCCACCACCACTCCTCCCCACCTCCTCACACCCACTCCCACCATCACCCCTCCCCACATCTCCCAGCCCCGGCTCTAAACTTCCCACCAGCAAATTCTGAAATACATTTTCTGGGTTATGAATTCATTCTATTAATGAACATCCAAATAAAACTTGTGACTATTGGTATCAAACAAAGCTTCCACTCTTCTTTAACCCTGGGAAACACTGTCCCAATCTCCGGATGGGAAAACGTTCCAGTTGATTTTTCTTCTTGAGGTGAGCCGAGTATAACAGCAGTTTACACATCCGCAAATCACTGACTTTCAATGCGTCACGTTTTAAAGCTACTCTTTACATTTTCCAAATTCCATTGCCGAAATGTAAATCAGTCGCTCTCCTTTTATGACCAGTCTCACTGCCTCCTATCTTTCTGAATCACCATATCTCACAATGTAGGACAAACCTGTGGGATCTCTTTATAGTGAACCTCACAGAACAGAGTGAGACTTGGCAGAAATCTTCATGAGCTCATTTTGGAGCCGTAAGGGTAACCAGGGTAACTGTGCGTTTCTGAAAATGTTCTCCACTGAGTCAGCCTCCAGTAACCCATTGTGCAATCTTCAACATAAAGAAAAGAATTGGCATTTATCTAGTATGTTTCACAGTCTCACAACATTGTTTTACAGCCAGTCATGGACTTTGGCAATGGGGTCACTGTTATAACGTGGCAGCCATTACCAACCCAGCTAACTCCCACAAACAGCAGGAGTGTTAAAGGTGGATCGAGCTTCCGGGTGAACCATGCTGGGAACCCCATTCGCACACATTAGCATCTCATGCATGCTCATTAAACCGCTGCTTCGCTGGAATTATGCTACCCCTCCAAATTAAGTTCCCGGCCAGCGAGAATTTAGAATGTTCAGTTTTATGACTCTATATAAGTGGAGTGCACTTGGCGAGCTTCACGTCTTCCATGACTTTGAGGTCCATAGATATGACTTTCTTCTTCTTGGGGACCTCGCATAACTTCACTCATACTGAGTGCTATTAGTAAACACTGTGCCAAGGCTGTACACGGGAGGCAGACTAAGGCTGGAAGAGGGAGGGTAGGGTGGAGCGAAGGCTGAACATGGGAGCCAGGCTAAGGTGGGGGGAGAGGCGGGTGAGAGAGTGCCCAGGGAAGTAGGGGGTGGAAAAGAATGTCTTAGAGACAGGATTGGTGGTGTCAATGATGGGGCCCTTGGGGGTAGAACTCAGGGTACTGGTATTAGGAGGGAACAGTCACATTCATAGGGGGGAGTGGGATGCGACAGGGTGAGAGTTTGGTAGGTGAAGGTTTCTTGTGGGGGGGGTGGTGCGCAGCGGCAGACTAGACAATTGGCTTGGAAGGAGGCAGGGTCAGGGCAGGCATGGGGATGGTAAGAAGTGTTGACTATGAGAGAAGGTGAATTATGATAGGGTCCAGGGTATCAGGAGGTTCAAGGGTGACAAGGGGGAGAGGAATGGTGATATTGGGTGCGTCTATGGCGATGGGGGAAGTTGGTGGGTGATGGGGGAGGGTAGAAGATGGTGGAGTGAGTTGAAAGGTGACGCGCACCATTTTTCAAATCTGACCTTGACCACACAGTTACTGAGTCAGAGATATTCCTCAAAGTGGGAGGAGGGTCTTTTTGGATGGGTGGAGTTCAAGGTCAGCACAAGTGGCCGACTAAAGAGACACCCTAATAATTATGAGGAGGCTGGATGTCAACTTGTGTTCTCTATGATGAAGCTCACACGGCAGCGGGTTTGTTCCTGACTCATGGGTCTCATAACATCACAATCCAGCAAGGTGTGGAGCTGCTATTTATTCTGGACCATTTGCCTGCACCAGCGACTAGTAGGGTTAGGGTTAGTGGGATTAGGGTTAAGGTTAGGGTTAGTAGGGTTAGGGTTAGGGTTAAGGTTAGGGTTAGTAGGGTTAGGGTTAAGGTTAGGGTTAGTAGAGTTAGGGGTTAAGGTTAGGGTTAGTGGGATTAGGGTTAAGGTTGGGGTTAGTAGAGTTAGGGTTAAGGTTAGGGTTAAGGTTAGGGTTAGTAGAGTTAGGGTTAAGGTTAGGGTTAGTAGAGTTAGGGGTTAAGGTTAGGGTTAGTGGGATTAGGGTTAAGGTTAGGGCTAGTAGAGTTAGGGTTAAGGTTAGGGTTAAGGTTAGGGTTATTAGAGTTAGAGGTTAAGGTTAGGGTTAAGGTTAGGGTTAGTAGAGTTAGGGGTTAAGGTTAGGGATAGGGTTAGGGTTAGTGGGATTAGGGTTAAGGTTAGGGTTAGTAGAGTTAGGGTTAAGGTTAGGGTTAGTAGGGTTACCACCCCTCCATGTTTGGCCTGGAGTCTCCAGGATTAAAGACAAATCCCCAGGACTATGCTCCAAGTATCTTGGGAGAAAAATCAAAGCATATGGTTAAAAAAAAATTCTGTTCTAAAAATATTCTTTGAACACATTTGCTTGCTTGTTTATAAAAATATTGGACATGGGAGAATGGCTGTTTTGTGATGGTCAAGAATCATCTAATCAGACAGTGAAGAGTCCATTCGCTTTCCGATCAGCGTGGGAAGGTAGGCTACATGAGGGTACGCGGTTCTGACAGCCAATGGCGCGGCGTGTTCATGGGGTCGGGTGGTTGCTGGCTGGGGATCAGGGGATGATACCTCCAGGAATATGCCCAAATGGAGTTGGCAACCCTAATAGTTGGAGACCTGAGGCATGACTAACAGGTATTGGGTCTCAATAGCATATTGGCAGCAGACTGTTAGCACTAACTGGGCATCAGAGGCAACTTGCCAAACTCCAGAGCATCAAATTAAGCTGACTGCCTCACCTTCTGGAGAACTTGGGTGGGTGGAAAGCAGGGCGTGTGTGGATGAGGGAGTCGGTGATGGTGGGAGGTGGGTGGGCTGGGGGTTGGGGGGGGGGTGCGGAAGGGGGCGGATATGGGGGTTGGGTGTAAATAGGGGCTGACAGCAGCTTGCAGTAGTGCTGTGGAGCTGGGAGGAGCACTCTGCTCACCCCTATCCTCCACCAGTTTCATATTGAAAATATTGGTCGTTTTGGTGATGGCCTCCAGCGATTCCTTTAAGGGCACAGAATGATCCAAAAACTGAGGGGAGCAGCTCCAGTGTCTGCATCACTCAGCGTTGACCAATCTCTGGCAGAACTACTAGAATAGGCATCATGATGCCCCTCAAAAACTTACACAAATGGCTTAGCACCTGTTTTAGGCAGCCCTTAGATTATCTGAATATCACCTAGTCCAATGTGGTGACATGTCTCCATCTCTCTTGGAACGTAGGATATAGCTCTGCAAATTTGGACTTTTTTGGCCACTGTCTCACCTGCAATGAACAATGCAATAATTTCTACCCCAAAGCCCTAAAGGGACAACAGGAGTGAGGACTGTAACACTGACTTTCAGATTCCCTGCATTGCAACACTGGCTTGAAAGGCCCCTCTGTAGATATCCTCTCATCTACAGAACTTGCAGATTATTAGTGCTAATTGTTTCCATGTATTGACTCTAACATTTTTCAAATAGTTCTAATTGCTGTTATGTAACACATGTACAATGAAATCGCACCAGAAAAACACTCCTCAGTGTTGCTATGGAAACGGTAGGCTTTCTCTTTGGCAATCTACATTCCAAGCATCCCGTATCCTGTTAACAGCGCTCCCTGACTCCGATATAAGCTGCACTCCTGTTTGGGCAGGGTGAGAAGAGGAATTATAACGTGCAAAATCCTGCTGAAGATTCTTCATGACATATTGTTCATATTATCTCACAACCTTACTGTAAATTCTTCAGGAAAACATGAGGACCTGTGTATCTGTGGAAAAATGATGTTGAGGAAGGAGATCAGCCATGATCTAGCTGAATGGCAGAGCAGGCTTGAGGGGCTGAATGGCCTTCTCCTGCTCCTATGTTCCTGTTCCTCAAAGCCAGAGTATCCTGTTTGCTTTAACATGATTCATTCTTTGTGCCTTTACTAAAGTACAATAATTTGGATTATCCAGGATGATTAGATACAGGATAAGACCATTCAGCCCCTCAAGCCTGTCCAGCGCGACTTTGGCTGATCTGTACCTCAACTTTACTCCAAATCCCTTAATACCCTGACCCAACAAAAATCTCTCAATTGTCATCTTGAAAACTGACCCCAGAATCCACAAGCTTTTAGGGGAAGGAATTCTAGATTTCTGTTTTCATTTGTGTGAAAATGTTCTTCCTGATTTCCCTCTTAAATGGTTCAGCTCTAATTTCTAGGTTATATCCTCTTGTTCACCAAAAGGGATTGTTTCTTTGTATCTACCCTATAGAATCCCTTTAACATTTTAATTATCTCGATTCAATCACCCCACAACCTCCTTAACTTGAGGGAATACTAGCCAGGTTTATGTAACCTGTCCTCAAAATTTAACCCGTTTTGCTTCGTTACCATTTGGGTGAATCTGCCTTTTATTCCCTTGTGATTTCAAGGCCAATATATCCTTCCAGAGCTGAGCACAATATTTCAAGTAGGCAGAGAGGATTTAACCTCAGGTCTCTGAATGGGCTGAATTTTCCTGACTCCATGATCGCAGACTTGAAGGTGAGGATGTTAGGAAAAGAGGGTGGGTTCTGCATTGGGCCAGCTCCCTACTGCATTCCCAATGCTGAGGCAGCTTTCCATTGGATTTGGAATTTTCTACCCAGAGACTAATGGAGGCTAGATAAGTGAATATATTCAAGGCTGAGTTACATAGATTTCTGATTGACAAGGGAGTCAAGGGTTATAGGGGACAAGCAGGAAAGAGGAGTCAAAGCCTCAGTCAGATCGGCTATAATCTGACTGAAGGGCAGTGCAAGGCTCAAGGAGTCAAACAGCCAACTCCTGCTCTTGTTTGTTATGTTTTTCTCTTCCAGTCAATTTTTCTGTTGCTCTGAAATTCTGCTGGACATACATGAGAGTCTCCTCACCATCCATGTCAGCAATGTGGACCTGTTTGCCAATTGCAGGGACAGGAACACTGCCCATTATTGGAATGGTTGTTTTGTGTCTGGATGGGTACGAAAGAGAGTTTGACTCTATTTAGAGAATGGGAAAATTGACATATCACCAAGGACTTAATGGAAAAGAAAGAAACTCCTGCATTTATATAGCAACATCATGACCTCAAAATTTCCCACAGTGCATTACAGCCCCAATGATGCACATTTAAAATGTGTCACTGCTATAGTGTAGTTTTTAATGAGCTGAAAATAACGTTTGAATATAGAACCTCACTGAAGGGGAACTAGGTTTGTGTAGGAGGAGGCATTTCCTCAAGGAATTTTCTTTTTTTCCACACAGCTTGGCCCAACAAGGATGGAATGGGTGGAATTCCTGGAATAATTCAGGAAGTCATCAGGCAAATCTCTCAAACATGGGGGTAGTGTTGTGGGAAGATTCACCCACAAAACTCCCCTTCCAATACCAGAATATGGAGAAAACGGGGTGAAAACTCAATGGTTCTTTGTTTTCCCAAAGCTTCTGGTACCTTTCCTCCCTGTCCACCTGCTGGCCACCCCTCAGGGTACAGCTGGCAGCTTCTCCAACCTCATTCAAATGAATGATCTTTGTGTGGGTTCCCTTGGTGAATGTCATCTTACCAATGAACTGAAGCCCAAACGCACCATCCATACTTTCCATCCCAATCCACTGGATAGCTATTGACAACAGGAGCCAATGCTGATTTTTCCCTCACCCATAGGTCAGGGAAGTGCTGAAGCCAATGATAATGTCCCTACCATTGTACCATTGTAAAGACCCAGGATCATAGGTTGAATCTTACTGATTTATGTGGCTGAGATCAATAAGAGACAGGATCCTCATCAGCCAAGCCAGTAGTGGGGTCCTTCAATAGATGTTAAGCCCCTTATTAACGTAGTTTAGGGCCTAACACCTTGATTAGGTGCTTGACTACAACAAATAAAAAATGGTGAAATAAAATCAAAAATTGCTGGAAAACTCAGCAGGTCTGGCAGCATCTGTGGAGACAGAAACAGAGTTAACGGTTTAAGTCCATATAGCTCTTCTTCAGAGCAATGAACTCCATGCATTTAGCTGTGGGATCAACGTCTGTACAGATTGGGCACAGGCCACCCCGCTGCTAAATTGCCACACTCTGCACCCATTATATGTCCAGATACCAATTTCTATTCTTTAGTTACAGCAGATAATATTCATGGGGGGGGTTTTCACTTGACACACAGCTTCTAGTCTGGGCTATTGTGAGACACATCCACAAACATTGATAAAATAGCAACAAAGACACAATAAAAAATAGCAATGCCGAACTTTATTTACTGGTTCATGGGATGTGGGCATCACTGGCAAGGCCAGTATTTGTTGCCCATCTTTAATTGCCCTTGAGAAGATGGTGGTGAGCCACCATTTTGAACATGTGGTGCATGTTGAATGTGAAGGGGAGATGGTTAGTTTTCTCTTGTTGGAGATGGTCATTGCCTGACACTTATCAGGCACGAATGCTACTTGCCACCTTTTGGCAGGGTTATCAGGTCAGTCACCAATTCAGCATTGCCCAATGATCAATATTTACAGGCTGCTTAAGATGTGACTAAGGACTAATACCCTCACCTCATAATCCAGGCTAACATTCTGCGCACTACTAAATGAGTGATGCACTGTCGGAGGCATAGTCTTTGTTTTAAGTTTGTTCATAGGATGTGGGTATTGCTGGCAAGGCCAGCATTTATTGCCCATCCCTAATTGCCCTTGAGAAGGTGGTGGTGAGCTTCTTGAACTTCTGCCGTCCATGTAGTGTAGGTACACCCACAGTGCGGTTAGGAAGGAAGTTCCAGGATTTTGACCCGGCAACAACAAAGGAACTGCAATATATTTCCAAGTGAGGATTGTGAGTGCCTTAGAGGGGAACTTGCAGGTGGTAGTGTTCCCATTTATTTGCTGCTGTCTTCCATCTAGGTATTTTGGATGAAACATATAAGATCCCACAGCACTAATCTTAAAATAGTCCAGAGAGTTCTCTCTGGTGTCCGGGCGAATATTTGCCCTCAACTAATGTCACCAAAGCAGATTGTCTGGCCATTTATTTAATTGTAACCCACCTCCTGACTCCCCAAAGCCTGTCAACTATCTAAAGGCACAAGTCAGGAGTGTGATGGGATACTTTCCACTTGCCTGGATGAGTGCAGCTCCCACAACACTCAAAAAGCTCGACACCATCCAGGACAAAGCAGCCCACTTGACTGGCATCCCATCTACAAACATTCATTCCCTCCACCATCAACGCACTGGCAGCAGTGTGTACTATCTACAAGATGCACTGCAGGAATTCACCAAGCCTCCTTAGTCAGCACCTTCCAAACACATGACCACTAGCACCTAGAAGGACAAGGGCAGCAGAAATGGAAACACCAACACCTGCAAGTTCCCCTCCAAGTCACTCACCATCCTGACTTAGAAATATATCACTGTTCCTTCACTGTCGCTGGGTCAAAATCCTGGACTCCCTCCCTCACAGCACTGTGGGTGTACCTACACCACATAGGCTGCAGCGGTTCAAGAAGGCAGCTCGACACCGCCTTCTCAAGGGCAATTAGTGATGGGTAATAAAAATGATGGCCTAGCCAGAGATGCCAACATCCTGTGAAAAAGAAATTTAACAAAATTGTGAGATCTTGCTTTGCAAAATTTGGCTGTCATGTTTCCTATGCTAATAATGTTGACTGCACTTCAATAAGTACTAACTGTAAAGCACATTGGGATGTCCTGCGGCTGTGAAAGGTGCTATAGAAATGCTCCTTCCTCATTTTGAATAGACCCTCACCCAGGAAAGCTGCTGTGCTCACATGTAGCCACTAAGTGGCAGTGTAATCAGGTTGTACCCAGGGAGAGCCTCAGGCTGGGGTTTTTAAGCAGCTTGCATTTGGCAGGACAGCATTGTCTGTTGAAGAAGAGGGCTGTGGGAAGAGAGTCGAAGAATAAAATGAGAGTAAATAAATAAATGGGACAGGACTGATGTCAGTGACTTCCATTCAATAACATACACAAGAATATTGCTATCTCGAAAGTAAGATCACAATGCAGATGTGGGCCTGTGTTTTATTTTTATGTATCTATAGTACAGATATGGAGATTAAAAGGTTCAAACATTAAATAATACATCCTTGTTGAATGTAACTGGAAAATATATATTGTCACTCATAATCTAGTGATTTTTTCGATTGCAAGCCTTCAATTTTAGCATCTGCATTCCAAATGCCAGAGGCAGTCATTACTCACTGGTCTGGTATAAATCATATTGAGATTGCTTCATCTCACTGACAGATCACTTAAATTGGGCTGGTTCAGCCTGGCTGCATCAATAACAATTGAATATGCAAATCATTATGGTGTTGTGACACAGGCAATGTGGTGGACTCCACTATTATTCATACTGTGTGTGGTGAGGGAATGTAAATGACTCTTTCAGTGGGGAGGTGTTTGGGGTGCCTTTCTAAGTAAAATCCATTGTTGTGTTTTGTTATGTTAAATACTTTAGTCAGTATGAAGTGGAAATACTCACATTCTGTCCATTCACAACATTGAGTGATCAGCCCATTCACAACATTGAGTCATCATCAGTCCATTCATAACATCGAGTCAGCAGTCCATTCACATCATCGAGTAATCAGTCCACTCACAACACCGAGTCACCAGTCAATTCACGAGTCATCAGTCCATTCACAACATTGAGTCATCATTTCATTCACAACACCGAGTGAACAGCTCATTCACAATACCAGTCACGAGTTCATTCACGACACCGAGTCACCAGTCCATTCACAACACCAAGTCATCAGTCCATTCATAGCATTGAGTCATCAGTCCATTCACAACACTGAGTCATCTGTCCATTCACAACACTGAGTCATCAGTCCATTCACAACATTGAGTCATCAGTCCATTCACAACACCAAGTCATCAGTCCATTCAAAACACCGAGTCATCAGTCCATTCAAAACATTGGGTCAGCTGTCCATTCACAACATCAAGTCAGCAGTCCATTCGTAACACTGAGTCATCAGTCCATTCAGAACACTGAGTCATCAGCTTATTCACAACGCCGAGTCATCAGCACATTCACAACATTAAGTGATTTGTCCTTTCACAACCCTGAATCATCAGTCCATTCACAACAATGAGTTATCTGTTCATTCATAAATCCAGGCCATGGGGCAATGTGGATGGTGGTATACCTTTTCCTCTTTAATCTGATCTCTTTTTCTGTTGATAACTATTCATGCTGATGCTATATGCTGCCTAATGCCCCACCCGTTTGACCCCATCTTTCATAAATAAGCTCACATCAGATGTGCTGCCCCTGATTCACTTGCTCCATCATCGGCCCTTCCAATATCCATGTAATCATATTTGCCAGTAGAAAACCTGGCTGATTTTCTCTTTCCCTAGCACAGGATTACTGAGGCAGATTTCAGTGCCTCTAACTGCCAAGGTGAGTGAAGTCAGTTTGTGGACTGATCCCATATGTGGCTCACTGTCACTTGGACATTCTTTCACAGAGGATCTCCAGAGACAGCAAGCCTGACTGCAGCCAGAATGAGTAATAGGTCTTTGGACATCATGATAGTTCTTCTTATCGTGTCCATGGGCAGTCTATACATGGCCCAGCCAGAACTGGACATATTTTTGCGCCTTGTTGTTGAATTCGGCAAGATCTGCAACAGTGCAGGGTTCCTCTAGCGATAGGCATTGCAGGAGATGTTGCATACTCTGTGGCTCAGTTCCACATTCACAAATTGTTGGGTTGGTTGTATATTCCCATTTGCTTAGTGACACCTTTGAATGACCTACACCAGTCATGATAGTGTCACCTCATTAGAAATTGGGTATAGGAGCTTAGTGGTTATAAATACTGGACCAGCAGGGTTATGAGTTTGAAATCCCACGATAGCAAGGTGTACACTGAATTTTACAGGAGATCATTTGACCCATCATGACTGTACTGGTTTTTCAGTAGAGACACCATTAATCCCACTCTCACACGTACTCTTTTCCTAGAGTCCTGCAAATATGAACATATGAACAGGGAGCAAGAGTAGGCCACTTGGCCCCTCAAGCCTCCTCCGTCATTCAATATCATAGCTGATCTGATTGTAACCTCCCATATACCCCTGATAACCTTTCACCCCCTTGTTAATCAAGAATCTATCTAGCTCTGCCTTAAAAATATTCAAAGACTCTGCTTCCACCATCTTTTCAGGAAGACTCATGACCCTCTGGGAGAAAAAACTTCTCCTCATTTCTGTCTTAAATGAGCAACCCCTTACTTTTAAACAGTGACCCCCTGGTTTTAGATTCTCCCACAAGAGGAAACATCCTCCCCACATCCCCCCTGTCGAGACCCCTCAGGACCTTAAAGGTTTCAATCAAGTCACCTCTTACTCTTCTAAACTCCAGTGGATCCAAGCTTAACCTGTCCAACTTCTCCTCACAAGACATTCCTGGTATTAGCCTCATAAACCTTCTCTGAACTGCTTCCTATGCATTTATATCTTTCCTTAAATAAGGAGACCAGTACTGTACACAGTACTCCAGATGTGGTCTCACCAGAGCCCTGTATAACGGAAGCATAATCTCCCCACTTTTGTATTCAATTCCCCTCACAAAAAATGATAACGTTCTATTAGCTTTCCTAATTACTTGCTGTACCTGCATACTAACCTTTTGTAATTCATACACTTGGACACCCAGATCCTTCTGAACCTCAGAGCTCTGCAATCTCTCACCTTTTAGATAATAAGCTTCTTTCTTTTTCTTCCTGCCAAAATGGACAATTTCACACTTGCCTACATTATACTCCATTTTCCAGATCTTAACCCACTCAATTAACCTATCTACAACACTTTATAGACTCCTTATGTCCTTCTCACTACTTAGTTTCCTGCCTATCATGTCAGCAAATTTAGCAAACATACCATCTGTCCCTTCATCCAAGTCATTCAAATAAACTGTAAAAAGTTGAGGCTCTAGCACTGATCACCGTGGTACACCACTCGTTACATCCCGCCACCAGAAAAAGACCTATTTGTGGCTACCCTCTGTTTTTCTGTTAGTTAGCCAATCTTGTATCTATACCAACAGCTGGAATTTTCCAGCCTTTCACACAGTTGGGATTTCCGGTCCCATCAATGTGAACGGAGATTTCAATGACTCGCCGGTCCCGCCATAGGGGAATCTGCTGTGTGAGGGCTGGAAAATTCTGACCAATGTGTTAGCCCCTAGACCATGAGCTTTTATTTTCTGCAATAACTTTTGATGTGACACCTTATGAAATACCTTCTGGAAATCTAAGTACAGTACATCCACTGGTTCCCCTTTATCCACAGCACATGTGACTCCTTCAAAGAACTCCATTAAGTTGGTGAAGCATGATTTCCCTTTCACAAAACCATGTTGACTCTGCCTGATTGCCTTGAATTTTTCTAAGTGCCCTGTTATAACATCTTTAATAATAGCTTCTAACATTTTCCTTATGACAGATATTAAGCTAAATATTTGTTTTCAAATATTTATCCAATTCCCTTTGGAAGGCTACTATGGAATTTGCTTCCACCACCCTTTTGGGCTACTTTTTCCAGAACAGAGTAAATGTAGCAGAAAAAGATGATCATGAAAGCTGCCAGAATGTTCTGAAAACCCAGCTGAACCATTGAAGTCCTTTGGGGAAAGGGAGCCCTGGCTGAGCCTGGGTGTGATTCCACTCCCACAGTGCATGTTGATTCTGCCATGCCACAGCACAGTCAGACAGTGATGGATAAATGCTGCCTAATCCACTTTACACCATGGCAGTCACATGATTTGTGTATCCTCGGATCAAGGCTCAGTTTCCACGAAATGAATATAGAGGAGGGCCCCATCTTAGCATCCATTCAGGGTGACACAACATTCACAATCGCAGCATCCAGCTATTTCCCAAGTGGCTCTAGGGTTTTCCCCATGACTGCTCTAACTGGATATCTAACTGTCCCATGTTTACTCCTTATGTGAAAAGAACTTCCTGCTACCAGTCCTCAATCTATCCTTCAATCATTGGAGACTGCATTATTCCTGCCTTGTTCTACTCTTGATCTGGGTTTTAAGGCTGTGTTCCAGATCTACCATTCTTTCTTATCTGCTATCTTATAAATCTCGTTAAGTTCACTTCTCAGTCACCTCCAACCAAGGGTGAAAAGCCCAATCTCTTTCCTCATTGCTCTGACATTTGGCATTTGATTCATGGCTCATCTCCTTTGGGAGAGGTGCTGAAGGGCACCTGGTGCCTGTGGAACCATGGTCCAGGAATGATACAATGGCCTGGAACTTCCTCAGAGCCTCTTCACTGCCTTAACATCATCGGAGGGCTTTTATAGACATTGTTAAAGCAGCAGAGCAGCTCTGAGGATATTTCATTCTGTTCAGGAGGAGGGGAAAAAATTGGCAAGGACAGTACTTGTTATGGATTATTGAGAAGGATGAAAGCAAAGTTGGCTTTGGTACAAGATAATAACTAAGTCTTGCAATGTTGATGACATTGGCATTCAAATGCTCCTTGATGTCTGCACTGCACCAATTATCCTCTTTAAGGAAGCAATTACCCTATTTACTCTGTATGCAACATATG
Source organism: Carcharodon carcharias (assembly GCF_017639515.1). Taxonomy (NCBI): domain Eukaryota; kingdom Metazoa; phylum Chordata; class Chondrichthyes; order Lamniformes; family Lamnidae; genus Carcharodon; species Carcharodon carcharias. The sequence goes on from NC_054480.1 coordinate 101,014,544, forward strand.
AGTTTTGTTGTAATCATTTGAGTCAGATAACTGTGGGTTCAAGCTCCAGTACAGGACCTGGAGTTAAAATTCTGGATGTGTGGTACTGAGGGAGGGTAAGTGTTACATTGTGTTTTTTTATTCTTAAATGGGATGTGGGCTATGCAGGCAAGATCAGCATTTGTTGCCCATCCCTAACTGCCCTTGAACTGAGTGGCTTGTCACAGCATTTCAAAGGGCAACTAAGAGTCACATAGAATCACAGAATCACAGTGCAGAAGAGGCCCTTTGGCCCATCGAGTCTGCACTGACACATGAGAAGCACCTGATCTACCTACCTAATCCCATTTACCAGCACTTGGCCCATGGCCTTGAATGTTATGATATGCCAAGTGCTCATCCAGGTACTTTTTAAAGGATGTGAGACAACCCACCTCCACCACCCTCCCAGGCAGCGCATTCCAGACCGTTACCACCCTCTGGGTAAAAAATTTTTTCCTCACATCCCCCCTAAACCTCCTGCCCCTCACCTTGAACTTATGCCCCATTGTGACTGACCCTTCAACTAAGGGGAAAAGCTGCTCCCTATCCACCCTGTCCATGCCCCTCATAATCTTGTACACCTCGATCAGGTCGCTTCTCAGCTCCAACGAAAACAACCCAAGTCTATCATGGCTGTGGGTCTGAAGTCACATGTAGGCCAACCAGGTAAGGACATCAGATTTGCTTCCTTAAAAGATATCACTGAACCAGATGGATTCTTATGACAATCAATAATAGTTTCATGGTCATCATTCCTGAGTCTAGCTTCCAGATTGTTAATTGAATTTAAATTCCACCAGCTGCTGTGGTGGGATTTGAACACTTGACCCCAGACCATTAACCTGGGCCTCTGGATTACTAGTCCAATGATGTTGCCACTACACCACCGTCATCTCCCCACCTCCCTCGTGCCTTATCAGTAAAGGCTGATATCTTAGTACTGCCTGTGTTTAGCTGGCGAACACTTCCAGCTTAGTGTCATAGGGTGCTCCTAGGATCCTCAGCGATGATGTTCTTTCCACCAAGGAATTGGTTTATCAGGAAAGGAGTGAGAAGGAACACAGCCCCTACAACGAGAATCCTTCAGGAGGCACATATGAGCAAAGCAGGTGGATGGCGGCCTCCTGAAGTGCTGTAGAAGCTGCCTGGTTCAGTAGGCAGATTTTTTCGGAGGCGATCCACTCTTGTCAACTTTGAGACAACTTGACCCTGTAAAGAGCCTATTTCCCAACCTTCTCAGTTTTTCACACTATGAATAGGCACAGAGTGGCATCAAATGTGAGGCAGTTATAATGTCAAATGTCACATTTTCTCAAAAGCTTCCAGTCACAGGTATGATGGCAGTCACTGCAGGGTGCTTTTAATTGGTTGCTTTACCACCTCAATGGTGACTGGGTGGTTGTGGGGGGTGATGTCTGCTGTTTCGCACATGAATTTTCTCAGGCACATGAGCGAGGGGATGACATTTGCTATCTTAAGCACTTGGCCCTTCTGGCTGTGCTCACACACTGAGTAACACCCAATTCTTTCACTGTAGCGCTTGCTGCAACATGGCTGGAACTCTCTGGATGGATTTAAAAATGCACTAACCTACAACCTGCATTTACATTGCGCCTTTAAAAAAGCAAAACATCCCAAGACGCTTCACAGGAGCAGCTATTAAACAAAAGTTAACACTGAACCACTAAAGAAATATTTGGATAGGTGATGAAAAATCTTAGTGAAAAATATAGGAGCCTCTTAAAGGAGGATAGGTGGAGAGATTTAGGGAGAAAATTCCAGAATTTAGGGCCCAGACAGCTGACAGCACAGACACCAATAGTGGGGCAACAGAAATTGGAGATATGCATGAGGCCAGAATTGGAGGAATGCAGACCTGCAGATATCATGGAGGGTCCTGGGGCTGGAGGAGGTTACAGAGATAGGAAGGGGCAAGGCCACAGAGGGATTTGTACACTAGGATGGTAATTTAAAATGGAGTTGGGCTGGGAGCCAATGTAGGTCAGTGAGAACGGGGGCGATGAGTGAAAGGGGCTTTGTGCGAATTAGAATAAGAGCAGTAGAGGTTTTAACGTGATGAAGTTTACGGAGGATGAAAGGTGGAGGCTGACCAGGAGAGTGCTGGATTAATTGACTCCGCTGCATGACCTGTCACAACCGTCGTGCACGTAATGTATCAAAGTAATAGCATCACACTACACAAAACAGAAACACTGCTTGGGATGTGCACAGTAGGGCAGCTAAGAATGAACTGCTGAGCCGGATGCTTACTGTGTCTCTTGGTTTGAGAGTCACGTACTTGACAAGCAGTGTAGCCAATCACGTATTCTGAACTGAAACTCCAAGCATGAAGGGATTGTAAATTAACCCATTCTGGTTAATTGACAAATTAGCTGACAGTTACCCGTAGTAACTCCATTTTCCTTGAAAGTAATTAAAAGGGTAGTTTCTTCATGAAAAAAGTCTTTGATGAACCTTTGTTTTGCTTTGGGAAAGAGAAGATAGTCAGAAGATTGATACGTCATGAAGATTGAAGGATTCTGGGAGTCTTCCAGTGAAGTCAACAAAAAGATAAACCTGGTGAATGTAAAACAGGAGGCTGATGAAATAACATCTGTTTTACACTGTCATTAATTGGAAAATTACCCCAATGAGTATAGTTGGGGAAATATTGCACTGATGTTGGCAGAACTGAGACACTTTTTATATTCATTCATGCATTGTGGGTTTTGCTGGCTGGGCCAGCATTTATTGCCCATCCCTAGTTGCCCTTGAGAAGGTGGTGGTGAGTTGCCTTCTTGAACCGCTGCAGTCCATGTGGTGTAGGTACACCCACAGTGCTGCTAAGAAGGAAGCTCCAAGATTTGACCCAGCGACAGTGAAGGAACGGGGGGAGGGGTTGAGAGATTGTACTCTCAGCATCATGTAATGAAGTGGGAAAAGCCATTTATGAAGTGTTGTATGGTTTCTCTGGTCATGCTGCCCTGAGGAAATCTCTTCCCACAGTTGGGCCAATGTAACAAGCCTTCACTATGTGTCTCCTTCACAATTCAGGAAACACATTTATTCCCAATTATCAACATCATTCTCCAATGGTAACAGAACAAGCTGGTCAAAACAACTTTTGTTATTTGAAAAATCCACACAGTGACTGGATGTCTGGCCACGAATATGCCTAGATCTTATCTGGGAAATGGGAGCTGTAATAAATGTCATTTTTACCGTTATTAGCTCCATAGTTCTGGATACCCTGATCCAACAAAAATAATGATGGTCTCAGGGAGTTGTTGGTGAAATGCAGCAAAAGTCAACTCAGAGCCAACAAGTTGGGATTGCAATTCAAGTCTGGCGACAGGCCTGAAAGTCCATTATCATCTCATACAACCTTGTGCATTAATGCAGAGCAGTATAAACTTCCAATAAAAGAAAAGTCTATGCAAGTTACACTGCACAAGGTCAGGCAAAGAAAAAAAATGTCCTCATAAACTACAGATAGTCAAAAGCATTGGTTTATCATAAAAGCTTCCATTGCAAATGACTCTCTAAAAATGCACTGTGACTGCAAGGGGTAATTGAGCAGATGGCTGTGGGAAAAGTGACCTTGCTGCAAGTTTCATTGCTTCGGCCAGTTTAATCCAGTGTAGATTTAAACATGATAACATAACTGTAATCTCCATTGTAAAGTGTTCAACAGGCAGTAATTTATGTGGAATGATTGTCCTATTTTTAGATATTGGCCGGGACCGGGATTTCCCAGCCTCACTGTGGTGGAACCCACCGCGGGAGATGCGATGGGCCAGTCAAAAGTCGATTGACTTTCGGCGGGACCGGATGATTCCAACGGTGGGTGGGGCCGGAAAATCCCGGCCATTTTTTCTCATATATTCTAAATATGGAGCGAGGCTTGGGAGTGGGCCCAATAATCTTTGTCAGTTCTGAATCAGTGGGAATACTACTCGTCTCAAAGTCAGAAGGCCATACAAGCCCAACTCCACAGACCGCAGGACAGGCTACATTGCAGTACTGAAGGAGAGCTGCACTGTCAGAAGTACTGTTTTTTGGATGAGAGGTTAACCTTATAGAGGTAGATTCCATGAGAGTTTTTGAAGAAGAACAAGGGAGTTCTTCTAGTGCCCTGTCCAATAATTATTCCTCAATTAACATCACTAAAAGCAGATTATCTGGTCATTGTCACACTGCTGTTTGTGGGAGCTTGCTGTGTGCAAATTGGCTGCTGCATTTCCTACATTACAACAGTGACTACATTTTGAAAGGGCTGCAAAGCAGCTTGGAATATGCTAAGGTTGTGAAAGGTGCTATATAAATGCAAGTTTTCCTTTACTGTTACATCATATTAAGATGTAAGGAAAACATTAAATAATTTGAAAATAGATAGACACCTAAAATAAAAGGGAATCCAAAGGCATATTAATAGTAAAATGATTGTCGAGGAGCAATGGGGTTGATTAATGACCACACTGGCGATGGAGGCAGAAGGTAGTAAATAGACAGTTTGCATTGATGTTTACCAAGGGAGAGAACTTTACCAAAGCTACAGTAAATAAGGAGGACATTGAGATATTGGATGAGATAATAATAGATAAACTGGTGGTCTAGAAAGGCTGACAGTGTTTAAAGTGGATAAGTCACCCAGTCTGGATGGGATACAACTGAGGACGCTGGAGAAGGAAGAGTAGAAATCGTGGAAATGCTGGTTACAATCTTCCATTCCTCCGCAGAGAGAGAGGTGGTGCCAGAGGACTGGAGAATTGAAAATGTTGCACCCTTGTTCAAAAAAAGGGGAGAAGGACAAAACTGGCAATTATAGGCCAATCAAGTTATTGCTGGTGCTGGGAAAGCTTTTAGAAATAATAATCCAGGAGAAAATTAACATCCGCTTGGACAAGTATGGATGAATAAAGGAGCGTCAATGCGGATTTGTTAAAGGCAGATTGTGTTTGACTAACTTGATTGAGTTTTTTGATGAGGGAATAGAGAAGGTAGATGAGGGCAGTGTAGTTGATGTGGTGTACATGGGCTTTCCAAGAAGGGTTTTCTAAAGTGCTTGCTAGTAAATTTGAAGCCCATGGGATAAAGGAGCAGCAGCTGCATGGATACAAAATTGGCTAAGGGATAGAAAAGGATGTAAGAATGTGGCTGGATAGGTTACCAGAGTGGTTAATAAGGGAAATGGAATCTGGGGATTTACAAATGGAGGCATACACCTGAAATTTGCTACGTGCTGGCAATTCCTGAAAGTGGGAAGTGACCCTGCTTCAGCGGGAGTGGGGCCCAGGGTGACATATTGTTGATGGTGGCCAATTAAGAGGCCACCAATGGGACATTTGTCCAATTAACGATGGCAGCCCATCCCCCAAAGCTTTTGGCTCCAACAGAGCCGGCAGCTCTGTAGTCTCGGCAATGCCACCATTAGCGATGGCCTTTGCTGAATCTGTAACATCAGAGTATGCCTCAATGACTTGGCACCTGCAAAGGCAGCTGATTAAGGCCTGGCAACCTGGCAATAGGTTGGGGGAGGGATCAATGATAACTGGTAGTGCCATTGCCATGACAGCAGCCATTGTTGCTACTGTGGAGGCCCTCCCTGGGACATGGAGTGCCCATGATTGAGGGCATTCCCTGGAACCCACTGGGAGGCCACTAGGTTTCACCTGGTAGTCTTCAATGTGGTGGCAGGCTGTCCTAGTGTGGGCAAAATAGTGGAGGTGAGAAGTGGTCATTAATTGGCCAGTTAATTAGTTCAATGTTCTACAAAGCGGGCAGGCTGAACTGCCAACTTTCCTGCTAATGGCAATATGGCACTACGGTGAGAAGATATCGGACTCCTCTCTCACCCACCTTCCCCCACCATTTTTCCAGTCCTTCTGCCTTGCAGCCCATCACTAATGGGCCATAAAATTTAACCCCTAGACTACAAAACCTAGGAAGTGATGCTAAATCTATGGGAAGCACTAGTTCAGCTCCAGTTGGAGTATTGAGCCCAATTCTGGGGACTGTACTTTCGGAAAGGCTTGAAGGCTTTGGAAAGGGTAGAGGAGAGATTTAGGGCTGGATTTTCACAGATACAGGGTGCCTCTGCAGACATGTAAAAATTGTTAATAGGACCTGATTCCAGGATTACTTGGGCTGAGAGCCCAGACTTCCACTAGTTTGTCAAAACAGGTGCACATAAGGGAAAATATTGCTTAATTGACTGCTTCTTTTCTTGGATCTATTTTGTCAATCGTTCAAAGGTTACTTACACAAAATAAAGAGGTGTAACGTTCTTATAGTTTCTGCTATTGATACTTTAAAGGTCTGGTTGATTGGCACTTATAACAACAGTTTTTCTAAAGCAAGTTATGAATGGCTTTTTTTTAAAGCTTTTCCACGCATTTTTTAAAATTAATTTATGGGTTGCGGGCATTGTTGGGCAGGTCAGCATTTATTGCCCATCCCTAATTGCCCTTGAGAAGGTTGTGGTGAGCTGCCTTCTTGAACTGCTGCAGTCCCTGTGGTGTGGGTACACCCACAGTGCTGTTAGGGAGGGAGTTTCAGGGTTTTGACCCAGCAACAGTGAGGTGGACTGACTGGATCACAGTGAGGTGGATTGACTGGATTACAGTGAGGTGGACTGACTGGATCACAGTGAGGTGGACTGGCTGGATCACAGTGAGGTGGGTTGACTGGATGACAGTGAGATAGATTGACTGGATGACAGTGAGATAGATTGACTGGATCACAAAGGGGTGAATTGAGTAGATTACAGTGAAGTGGGTTAACAGGATTACAGTGAGGTGAATTGACTGTATTACAGTCAGGTGGATTGGCTTGATCACAGTGAGGTGGATTGACTGGATCACAGTGAGATGGATTGACTGGATCACAGTGAGATGGATTGACCGGGTAACAGTGAGATGGATTGACTCAATCACAGTGAGGTGGATTAACTGGATTACAGTGAGATAGATTGACTGTTGAGATGGATGTTGGAGTTGTATAGAACGTTGGTGAGGCCACAGCTGGAGTACTGTGTGCAGTTTTGTTCGCCACATTATAGGAAGGATGTGATTGCACTGGAGGGGGTGCAGAGGAGATTCACCAGGATGTTGACTAGGATGAAACATTTAAGTTATGAAGAGAGGTTAGATAGACTTGGGTTGTTTTCGTTGGAGCAGAGAAGACTGAGGGGCGACCTGATTGAGGTGTACAAGATTATGAGGGACATGGACAGGGTGGATAGGGAGCAGCTGTTCCCCTTAGTTGAAGGGTCAGTAACGAGGGGACATTAACTCATAGTGAGGGGCAGGAGGTTTAGGGGGAATGTGAGGGAAAACTTTTTTACCCAGAGGGTGTTGACGGTCTGGAATGCGCTGCCTGTGAGGGTGGTGGAGGCGGGTTGCCTCACATCCTTTAAAAAGTACCTGGATGAGCATTTGGCACGTTATAACATTCAAGGCTATGGCCAAGTGCTGGAAAATGTAATTAGGTAGATAGGACAGGTGTTTCTCACGTGTCAGTGCAGATTCGGTGGGCCAAAGGGCCCCTTCTGCACTATGATTCTGTGATTCTGTGACTGGATCATGATGTGATGGATTGACTGGATCACAGTGAGGTGGAATGACTGGATTACAGTGAGATGGATTGAGTGGATCACAGTAAAGTGGATTAACTGGATTACAGTAAAATGGATTGAATGGATTTCAGTAAAGTGGATTAACTGGATCACTGTGAGGTGGATTGACTGTGACTCAGTGAGTTGGATTGACTTGATTACTGTGAAGTGCATTGACTGGGATTACAGAGAAGTGGATTAACTGGATTAAAGTAAAATGGATTGACTGGACACAGTGAGGTGAATTGAGTGGGATTACAGTGAAGGGGATTGAATGGATTGCAATTGGATGGATTGACTGGAATACAGTGAATTGGGTTAATTAGATTACAGTGAGGTCGATTGACTGGATCACAATGAGGTGGATTGATCCAATCACAGTGAGATAGATTAACTGGATTACAGTGAAATGGATTAACTGGATTACAGTGGGGTAGGTTGATTGGATCACAGTGAGGTGGATTAGCTGGGTTACAGTGATGTGTATTGACTCAATCACAGTGAGGTGGATTGACTGGATTACAGTGAGGTGGATTAACTGGATCACAGTGAGGTGGATTGACTGGATTACAGTGATGTGGATTGACTCAATCACAGTGAGGTGGATTGAATGGATTACAGTGAGGTGGATTGAGTGGAATACAATGAAGTGAATTGACCGGATTACAGTGATGTGGATTGATTGGATGACAGTGAGATGGATTGACCGCATTACAATGAGGTGGATTGACTGGATCAAAGTGAGGCGGTAATAGTGGATTACCATGAAACAGATTGACTGGATTACAGTGAGGCGGATTGACTGGATTACAGTGAGGCGGATTGACTGGATTACAGTGAGGTGGATTGACTGGATTACAGTGAGGTGGATTGACTGGATTACAGTGAGGTGGGTTGACTGGATTACAGTGAGATGGACTGAGTGGATTACAGTGAAGTGGAATCAGTGGATTGCAGTGAAGTGGATTGACTGGATTATAGTGAGGTGGGTTGACTGGATTACAATGAGATGGACTGAGTGGATTACAGTGAGGTGGATTGACTTGATCAAGGTGAGATGGTTTGAGTGGATTACAGTGAAGCAGATTGACTGGATTACAATGAGGTAGATTGACTGGATCACAGTGAAGTGGATTGACTGGATCACAGTGAGGTGGACTGAGTGGATTACAGTGAAGTGGATTGACTGGATTACAGTGAGTTGGATTGACTGGATCACAGTGAGGTGGACTGAGTGGATTACAGTGAAGTGGATTGACTGGATTACAATGAGGTGGATTGACTCGATCACAATGAGGTGGATTGAGTGGATTATAGTGAAATGGACTAACTGGATTAGGTGGAATGACTGAAGAAGCTGAAGTTCTCCTTAAACCATTAAAGGCTAAGAGGAGATTTGATAGAGATGTTTAAAATTATAAAGGATTTAGATAGAGCAAATAAAGATAAACTATTTCCAATGGCTGATTGGATGCTAACCAGAGGATGGAGATGACGAAATTTTACACTGGCGGGATTTTATGGTCCCGCCACACTCAATGGAATTGTGGACGGCTCACCACATTTTACAGCCCTGCCCTCACCGTGAAAGGGCTGTAAAATTCTGCTCTTAAGGTGATTGACAAGAACAAGATGCAACATGAAGAATAATCTTTTTGCACAGCGAGTGGTGAGGATTTGAAATACACTGATAGAATGTTAGAAACACATTCAACTGTAGTGTTCAAAAGGGAGTTGATAAAAACGTGAAGAGAAAAAAATGCAGGAACATGGGTAAGAGTGGGTCAATGGAACAAACTGGATTGCTCTTCAAAAGAGCTGGTGCAGATTCGATGCACTGAATGGCCTCCTTCTGTGCTGTAATATTCCATGATTCACTGTAGTGTGATTTAACAATACAATGAGAGAATTTCTCTTCAATTGAAGCCATTCCTCAAATGTTGTCGAATAATACTTGATTTGGGGAGAGGCCAGGATTAGGTTCTGCTGTCCCTTACGCTGCTGGTGTTCATGGCAACTTGAAGAATGCCCAATTGGGTAAGTATCACTCATTAATTGGTACTCTAGCATAAGTCTCTCAGTGAGAAGGAACGACATTGGCTAGGAGAATAAATCAAAATCAACTGGATTCGTATTTGTAAACATAGTAGGCAGAGAGGGAGTAGGCACATTCACCCTCAGGTCTGTCCCTCCATTCAATTAGATCATGGCTGCTTTGTAACTAAACTCCATTTTTTTTTATCCTCTAATGGGACGTGGGTGTCGCTGGCTGGGCCAGCATTTTTATTGCCCATCCCTAATTGCCCTTGAGAAGGTGGTGGTGAGCTTCCTTCTTGAACCGCTGCAGTCCATGTGGTGTAGGTACAGCCACAGTGCTGTTAGGAAGGGAGTTCCAGGATTTTGACCCAGCAACAGCGAAGGAACAGTGATATATTTCCAAGTCAGGATGGTGTGTGACTTTGAGGGGAACTTGCAAGTGGTGGTGTTCCCATACATTTCTGCCCTTGTCCTTCTAGATGGTAGAAGTTGTGGGTTTGGAAAATGATGTTGAAGGAGCCTTGGTGAGTTGCTGCATCTTGTATCTTGTAGGGCAAGGTGAAAGGAAGCGCTGCTCAGACCTGTGCATCTATCAGAGAGCTGGCCTGATCTCTGTGACTGGCCTTTGCAGGTTGTGGTTTGGGAATGGTCCATGTCTCAGAGAAGTGGGTTTGAGGAGACTTGAATTGTGCCCTTGTCTCATTCTGGGATTGTGGAACAGAATGAAACATTTGGTGTGACAAATCCAGCATGGCTATCTCAGTGGGGAGTTTGAAAAGAGACATCACACTGCCTCACAAAAAGCACAATCACCAGCCCAGAAACATCTTTGCTCATCACATTGTTTCAAGTAGGAATTGAGAGGTAGATTTTTCTCTCCAGTTCTGCCTGATCTGAGGCAGATCTGGGGCAAACAAGAGAATGAAATTGGGTGGCTGCTGGTTCTCTGGCTCCACTTGCTAACCAATGCCATTGTTGTGTGTTTCTGCCATGTAGGGGCAAGAATATTGTAATCCGATGCTCACCCTGGGGAAATGCCTAAATTTGCTGAAATCTTACCCTCCCCTCCTGAAGGAGCTGGGACATCACAGGTCTCCAGCTAAAACATTGAAAGAACTCTGGAAGGTCAGGGTGAAGCAGCTCAGTGACTGCATTTCTGATCCTAGTACTTGCACTGATCTTCAAATCACACAGAGTTTGAACTGAGTTCAAACTGTCATATTGGAATTTAAATACACATTCACATTGAGGCCTCTGGATGATGAACCCTGTAATGTAACGGTTTCATTACTGTGCCAGCTGTGGGCCAGTGGGTAACACTCTGGGTCATAAAGTTCTGGCTTCAAGCCCCATGGGACTTGAGCACTAAAGTCTAGGTTGCCACTTCCAGAGCAGTACTGAGAGAGCCCCCTGCTACTGGAGGTGCTGTCTTTTGGAGAAGATGTTAACCTGAGGCCCTGCCTACCATTTCAGGTGGACGTAACCAATCTCCTGGCACTATCTGAAGACCAGCGGGATAGTTATCCTGATTGTTCTGGCCAATATTTATCCCTCAATATCTCAGAAAAAAAATGTTGTCTGGTCACGATCACATTGCTGTTTGTGGGAGCTTGCTGTGCACAAATTGCCTGCAATATTTCCTGCATTACAACAATGACTACACTTAAAAAGTACTTCACTGGCGGTGAAGTGCTTTGAGACATCCAATGGTTGTGAAAAGTGCTCTATAAATGCACATTTTTTAAAAACTTGTCGTGAGATACTTAAGAAATTCTAGATCCGGTAACTGCTATACAAGCTTCTGTGTTTAGGAGCTGAATTCTAAAAGTACATATTGATTTGGGCCCCAATTCAGGATTCTTCAAGAACAGTTGAAGCCAATGCCCCTAACACTGGGGCATTGTTACATGTTTATAGAGAGCAGCCTGTAACAATGTCTGTCTACTTCCCAGTGCCTGTGTGACTGTAGATGAGGAAATCTCTTTCACCAGCTGAAACCCAACAGCCGAGAAAAACAAGGTCAGTCTTATCCTTGGCTTCCCCTCCCTCCTCAACCTCCCAACCCAGTCCCATCCATCTCACCTTTGTGGAGTCTAGTTCAGAGGCTACATTGCAGAGAAAAATGAATTCCTCTTGAACGATTGAGATGCTTCACGGGTGAAGACGAAAAACAAGTTTCTGGGAATCTGACGTTTAAGAGCTCATTAAGGCTGTATCTGACAGTTTGCAAACAGTGTCTGCAACACCAACTGTAATGGCTGTTAAATATCCCACAGAAATAGTTTTAAATATTGCACCTTTTTCATTGAAAGCAAAGTTGACTTCTCCAAAGAAGCATAATATATTTTAAAAGGAAGAAAGAAGATGGTGAATCGAAAAGACCATTATGGAGCCTTTTTAATTAATTTGGTGTCATTAATGCATTAGACATAACAGTCTGCACCAATTAGAAAATCCTTTGATAATGTTTGGCAGGCCACTGGCAGCTGAGATGGAATGTCCCTGTTTTATCTCCAGCTGCTCTCTGGTTTCCCCCGTCAAAAACTCCAAGTTCCTTTTCCACTGAAAGAAACCATTTGGAATGTCAACCTGTCACATCTTATTTCAACAACAAACAAATAAATACCATTTATCCAAAGTGCCTAGAGTTGCCAACTTTCCTTGGGCATATTTCCTGGAAAGTTCATTGTGTCACCTCCGGGCTCCAACTGCCCCACTCAATTCAACCACTTTTTGAAAATACTTTTCACCAATATTTCTTTAGCTAAGAAACAAAGACGAAAAACACACATGTTGTTTATCATGGCCCAGTGATTTTTTTTCTCGCTGGGCTGCTTGCAGTGATGCATTGGAGATTAACTTTGCTGCTTGCAGTGATGTATTGGAGATTAACTTTGAATTTTGGAAACTCCAAATCTCAGAGTTGGCAGCCCTACCTGGATTGCTGAAAGGTGAGCTGAGGTGGGGGGTCACAGAGACAAAAGGATAAAATGGAGGCCAAGTCAAACAGGAGAGATCAGGAATCAGCTGAGGGGGAGGGGGAAGATTTGCTCAAAAAAGGTGTGTCTTAAAGAAGATCTAAATAGGCAGTGTGACTTGGAAAAGCAATGGGCTACAGGGAGGAGAACTCTCACTCTTGCTAGGCATTAGATCCCTTTTAATATGCAAATAAGAGTCCTACAGTGTAGGACCCTGACAGCCATTTTAAATTAACTGTTGGAGTAATTGGAGGTCCATCCATAGAGGAGGCCGGAATGTGAGTTGTTGTTTATTTCTTTAGGTGCCAGGAGGAGTAGAAAGTGATCCACCAGGCTCTACAAAGACAACTGGCCTGTTCTATCACCCCACCCCCTCCACAACAAACAGACTCCTCCTTGCTCCCCCATCCTGGATATACCTTTTCCCAGTACTGGAGTTTGCTGGTTGCCATTTGTGACACCGTGGGACGTAGGCAGCTGAAGGCTTGTGGGATGATTGACCCTCTGCACACTTCCAATGCTTTCTATTTCTAATATGGATTTGCAGGTTTGCTTTTTATCTCTTTATTATCACTCCTGTTGTGTTTAAAGGGTCAATTTATGAAAAAGTGGCTGCATCTTAGCCTTGTTGAGAGGTGTCGCCATGGTGAGAGCTCTGCTCTGTTCCTCCCCTTCACAACTACAAAACTTGGCCAACATTCCTTGATGAAGACAATGCAATTTGAACTCAGCCTGTGATCGAGTCTCTGCAAATCACTGGTTTCACCTTGTGTTTGAGTATTCCTGAGGTATCTGAAGAGTGTTATAACTTCAGAAAATTTGAAGAGAACAGCCTGTGGGTTGTGTTTGGAGCATGGTCACATGATGAGTTAAAACATCTGATCTGAGTGACACTGTGTTCTGATGAGTGGGAGTTCATGGCTCTTGCTCTGCTCCCTGTTGTTCAGGATGCCTTGCTAGAAGCATTCATGGTTCCAAGAGTGCATGAGCCATGTGTCTCACTTTGCTCCATCAAAGGCTTTTTCTGTCTATCACAGGCCCCAAATCATGCTCGTTGCAGGTTACTCTGAGCTCCCTAACAGGCACAGCACTAGGACCAAGCCTTTAGATTTATGGTAGCATCCATGTCTCTGAGCCAGTAGATGAAGGGTTAGAACCCTAGACAGTCCCAGTGTGTGGCATTAGAGGTTTGGTTCTGAATTCTGGATTGCGACGCAGCAGGATACGCATGTCCAGTGGATGCCCATCCCCCTTTTCATTGTATGGGTTATGGCAGCCTATAAAACTCTTCCATTGGACAGGACTCACTACCCTACTGGTTGGTGTAAAGATGATTATGAATAGGGTGCTCACGTCACAGACTGATGATCAGCCTTTGGATGCTCCCACTGCTTCACTCTATTCTTTGAGGGAAGACTGAAGATGAAAAATAATAAAATTGCACCCTGTCAGACTCATTTAATCTGCAAATCATTTCACTATCCCCAGGGAAGAGAGTGGATATAAAGAACAACCTGATATCGCTTTGATAAGACCCCCCATTTAGCAGCAAACAACAAACAAACTGAGTTTCCCTGAGATTGACCAGCTGCAATACTCTTGGAGGAAGGCTTCCATTTTACAAATGAGATTGCCTTTGTTGAGTGGGAAATGTCCATTAAATCCATAACAGTTCCATTTCTCATACTGCCATTTTGTCCAACAGCAAATTAAATACTTTCAGAAACCAGTGGGGGTGGTGGGGTGGGGGGGGGGGGGGGGTGGGGGGGGGGGGGGGGGGGGTTGGTGGTGGTGGTGGTGTGGTGGTGAGCTTATGAGACTTCGTGCTCTGTGTGCAGCAGGCAGTAGAACCCTGAAAATGGCGGGTATAACTCACCACCCCTCACCCGCTGATAGTGTGACTGACTATTCCCAGAGACCTAGTGCTGGGAGACCAGAACCATTCATCCTTGCCAGAAATTAGGTCCCTTTTAATAAGCACATAAGAGTCCCCCAGTCTATAGAGGACCCTGATGGCCAATTTAGGTCAACTGTTGGAGCTGGAGGTCCATTCATAAAGGAAACTGGAAGGTAAGTTTTTATTTATTTTTTGAGGGGCCAGTACCTAGCCTATTCTGTCCTTTCCTGTCCCACAAACAGACTCCCTTCTTGCTCCCCCATTCTGGGTGTACCTTTCTCCAGTACTGGAGTTGGCGGGTTACCATTCATTTTTCCATGGCACTCATTTTCTGAAGTTGCCAACCCTCCAGGACTGCCCTGTAGCCTCCAGAAATTAAAGACTAATAAGAACATAAAAAGATAGAGACCATTCAGTCCCTTGAGGCTGCTACATCATTCAATATGACTATGGCTGCCCAATGCCCATGACCCTTGGTGTCCAAAAATCTATCGATCCCAGTTTTGAATATATTCAATGACTACAGCCCTCTGGGGTAGAGAATTCTGAAGATTCCAGGACATTGTTGCGAGCAACCCAGGCAAAAAAATCATAAGGGTGATAAACACATGGAGTATTTTCTTAAAAATTGATTCTTTGAAGAATTTGATTGTTGGTTATAAAGATAACTGAGATGGGAAAAACTGCCCTTGTCTAACAGCCAAATATCATCCAATGAAGGATCTATTCACTTTCCAACTGGTGTGGGAAGTTGGGGTGGATGTGGCAGGGCTTCTATGAGGAGGGATGTGGTTGGCACATGACCAATAATGGGACTGTGGGGACAATTTAACTTTAAAGTTTAACTTTAAACTTTTGTTCTGCAGCCTACAATTTCTCTACAACAGAGGAAACTGTCTTCCACTGGCTGAATTCAATGGAAAATGTTGGACAGGAAGAGATCCACTGGTCTATCTAGCCAACCTATACAGTCCCCTTGTCTTATCCTTCACAATGCAGATGCTTCCTACACTCTATCCCCATTCCTCCACTGCCATGTAATTTCCTGGGAGAGGAATAAGACAAAATAAAAACCAGATAAAATGGGCAATTAGCAGGGGAAAAACAGGAAATGTGCTGTCTCAAGTCTGGGAGATGACTCTCGATTTAAAAAGGCTCTTGTACGATGTCTTCCCCAGACAGAAACAAGTCCACCTTTTGCCTGAGGAAGTTAAATAGCTTTGTTCTGTCTCCACTCACCATCAAAGAGCCACATGTTTTCTCATTGCTCTTCGTTCCAATGAAAACCTGTCCTTAGACTATTCAAATTCCATGATAGTTGGTTGCTTGGCCTACGGATCTCTCTTACTGCCTGGTCAAACCTGCATGTGTGATGCTGCTTCTTACTTTCAATAAAAGTGCAGAGAAGCCCCTCTTGGAAAACCCATATAAATAACAGCAACTCAGTGTTTTCCTGCCTATTACTCTTAAGTGATATAATAGCTCATGATCAGACTGTCTTCCAGTTACCTCTGGATGGTCTCCTCCATCTGTTTAGTTTTGACACTGTCCTCCTGGAACTGTTTCTTCATCCCCTCATCCTCCTCTGCTGCCGATGAAGGAATTCCCTCCAGCAGCCATCGTTCCCGTAGAGCCTTGGACTGTGAGAGGAAAAGGAATTGGAATCAGCTGGATTCACCAAGTAAGACAGTAACAGAACATGGTTCTCTGTGAGTTCTGTATCTGTCTCATCAGATACAGAGCGCAGAGCTTTCAATTTCAGTAGAGTCACAACTTTTATACACTCCTTCTAAATTTGAAAGCTCGCCTGCAGCCTTTTTGTTTCCAATCGACTCTAACAGACGTCCCCAGTGGTAAATTAGGAGCTTTGCTATTTACAGGCTTTAATATGTTAAAATCCTTGTACCTGTTCACACTTCCTGTCTACACAATATTATTTCATGTTGCCATTTCTTTTTTTTATTACAATTCTGTCTCAATGTCTTCCATTATAATTTCCATGTCAGTGTTTATCAAGGAAATTGTCTATGTAAACCTGTCACACTGTAATTACACCCATCAGCCAGTGGTGGTGCCATAGCACCTCTGCTTCCCAAATTATCTCATTTTTTGTTATTTAACTGCAAATAATAATAAAATAAAGACACAATTGTAGCTTTAAAATAGGGATTGAATTATATCTTCACACCCGCTGGTCCAGTTATCTCCAGCCCTCGAAACCTCTTCACCCTCACTACGCTCTGAAGAAGGATCAAACGTTAACTCTGTTTACTCTCCACAGATGCTATCAGACCTGCTGAGTTTTTCCAGCGTTTTCTGTTCTTATTTCACCTACACTTTGGTCTTGTTTCCCCATGCACAGCATCACAAGAGATTGGTGTGCACCATAAGGTTGGTCAGAAGAGTTATAATCTCAATAAATTTCCTGTCAGTTTTAGTGGTTGAAGGATAGACCATATTTTTGGACACGGCTGATTCTAATGGATTGCCACAATGCTAGTCACATGAACAGAAAGGTAATAAATTCATCTTTATTGCTATCACATCTATATTCTGATGTACCCAGCTCTACCTTTGCAGCATCTCCCTCAACTCCATTACTCCTCACACTGACTGCCCATCACCAAGTCAAACTGTGTCAGGGTTTCCTCCAGTTGAAGAATTATGAAGACTCCTGTCTCACAGTAAGCTCCACTCACCCATTTCCCAGTCCTTGTGGATCTCCGATAGCTCCTTGTGTCCCAAAACCTTGCTGTCATTTATCGTTCCTTTCAATGTTTCAGCTGACCCTATTGCTGCAAACTCTCCCAGCCCCATGTGTTGTCTTGTGTCCTCCGGTCCTCCAGTCATGGCTTCTTATGTATTACACCCTACTCTCCTGCTGCTCCCCAATAATAGGCATAATCTTCAGCCATCTTGGCACTAATTCTCTGGATATCTTCCCTTCCATTCCACTGCCTTGCTAGCTCCCTCCCTGCTTTTGAAGGCTTCTGGAAGACTTGGTGGCTAAACAAAGCTTTTAACTATTTCTCCAAGGCATTTCATTATGACTCACTATCTGCTTCTCCTGTGTGACTCACTTTGGAAGGTTTTCAACATGGAAGAAGCTGTTGTTACTATTTTATTGAAGCAGCTCCTGATTGGCTCTGTTGACCAAGGTGTATCTGTGAAAATGTTTAAAATTTTTTGTGCATACTTCTCTTGTATTTTGCTAATGGATGGAAACTTTGCAATTGGGGGGCTGGTTAAGCCCCATCCCGGTTGCTTCTCTTGCCCCACACAGGATCTATTGAGGGATGTAGCCCAAAATGTAAATCCACTTCACTGATAAGCTGCTCCGGGATGTGTTGTGGATGTCTGCAGATCACTGAACTAATTTAGTTAAGTTCTGAGGTGAGTATTATGTGGACCAATTCATTCTGGTGCAGGGATACATCCAATTTCACCCTTATCCTACAAACGTATGAACAAGGAGGAATAGGCCATTCAGCCCCTCGAGCCTCCTCCGAAATCTGCATCTCACCTACCACCTATAACCTATTACCCCGTTGCTTACCAAGAATCTAACCACCTCTGCCTTAAAAATATTCAAAGGCTCTGCTTCCACCCCCTTTACAGGAAGACAGTTACAAAGATTCAGGACACTGAGTGAAAAAAAATTGCCTTATCTCTTCCTTTATTCTTCAATGGAATGCTTGTTCCTGCCAAGAGAGGGCCAGCACTTGTACCTTTATGGGATACGTTGAAATGATGGTTTCCTGTGGGTCCAGGGGTCCCTGTTTTATCTGTAGGGGCCCTCAGACATTAAAAGTGGGATATGTAATCAGCCAAGGATAGACCCATCTGTCACATAAAAGTCACTGAGCAATTTTCAGTGAATGACTCTAAAGCAGTGGTGATACTGCTGAGCTGCCAGCTTGAATCAGGTGGAACAGCTGTACTTCTGGACTGATATGAGAACGCTAATTGGCTCCAGATGTTTCGTAGTGGATTTCCATTAAGAAATCAGTCAGAAATGTCAGTGAACTGAAACCCCAGCAACTAACACATTTAATTGAAATTCCTCCGTTCACAGACTCAAAATATATACCATGTGAAATAAACAAGTTAAAATAAGCAGGTTGAAGAGAGTCATTGCCTGTGCTGACATCATGGCACACCTTCATCACAAACACAGAGTGATTTCCTGTATTAACATCATGACACAGTGTTATTATATAAATACACACAGTGATACCCTGCAGTAACATCATAATATAATGTTCTATAGAGAGTGACTCCCTATAGTAGCACCATGATATAATGTTAATATATATAATGATACAGCATGATCAGGTATACACACACAATTAACTACATAACATCAAGATAACAAGATCAAGTAATGTAGGAAATGTGAACTGATGCACTTTGTTAGGCCTAATTTGCAAAGGTTATATAATATAAATGGCATGATTTTGACATGTAGGTGAGTAGAAAGACCTTGTCGACCATATACACATAAATCCTTAAAGGTGACAGGGAGGTTGATAAGAGGGTTAAAAATGTTTGTAAATTGCATGCATTAAATAGAAGAATAAAATCCAGTATCAGCTGTGCATGAGTTGGTAGTACTTTTGTCACCGAATCAAGAAGGTCGTGGATTCAAGTCTAACTTCCTAGACTAAGGATAAAAATCAATACTGGCACTTTAGTGCAGCACTGATGGGATGCACTGTTAGAGGTTCTGTCTTATGGATGAGACGCTAAACTGAGGATCCATCTGCCCCCTTACGTGGACGTAAGTAAAAAAAAACAATTTTGAATAAGAGCAGGGGAGTTCCCTTGGTGCCCTGGCCAATATCTGTTTCCTAAAGTAACATCATGATACAACATCATCAAATCTACACATACAGAGCTTCCAATTGTAAAAGAATACTGCAATGTTATATAAACAGACACAGCAATTCCTGTTGGAACATCATGCTACAATGTTATTATATAATGAAGTGATATTATTATAGGCACCAGCACAGCCATTCCCTACAGTAACATCAATATACAATGTTATCATATAAACACATCCAATGATTCCCCATGAATCATGACATTATATTATCATACATATAGGCATGGTGATTCACTGTATTAACATCATGGTATAATGGCACAGATCTTGTGATAGGAGTAATGGTGAGACTATCATCATTTTCTGTTAATCTCGAGTAAATCAAACAGCAACCTCTGGTACTCAACGTTTACTTTTACAAGTATAAATTCTCGTTCCTTCAGAATACAACCATTGTTGGAGTTACCTTTTCGTTGCTTCAAAGAATCACAGAACTTGGTTTTTGTGGAATCGCAAAGACTCTGCGGACCTTTAAAAAGGCCGGGCAGGACCCAATAGGAAATCTCACCCCTATTTCTGACAGAACCATATGTTGCCAGTAGGGAAAAGGAGATGAGGTGTGCTTCAAACAGAAGGGAAACTGAAGCTCAGCAGGGCTATTTGAACTTAGTGCTGAGTTCAAGCAGATCCCATTTTGGCTGCTGCAGGGACCTCAACTGCAGTGGGAGAGTCATGAATTAATGGAGTAGATGTAAACTCTCTTGAAGGGTGATAAGGTCTGTACAAATGTCACAATCTGAAGTTTTTAAATGCCCAGCTCTTTAAACTTTAAAAAACAGGCTGCAGCTGTCAGTGAGCGTTAAAAATAAAACTGTCTGTTGGGCGCTTTGTTTGACAAGCATCAACAGGAGAAAAAAAAACAGCAGCATCTAGCTGTGCAAATTCAATGGTGCTCTTGGTTGATATTTCTCCAAGGGCTATCATTATGACATTATGAATGCTTGGCCAAGTTTCAAAAGATACAATTTGCTCAGCAAGGGGCTCTGAGTTCACAGTTTGATCGACAGCTTAAAGAAGCAATAAAGGATTATCTGTCTTTTATAGGGTCTGAACAGAAGTTTATTTGCTTTTATAAGAAATTAACTACTTGAGGAGATTTAAAAGATTTGAATGGATTTTATGAATGAGAGTTGTTTTCATTATCAAGTGTGTATAAACGAGAGCTATATTAGATTGTTAGAGGTTTATTTTTTTCATCTCCACATGGCTTTTGAGGTCTGCCCATAGTGGATACTGGGTGAATGGCTATGGAAGTGGCATGGAGGGTATGGGGTCCATGGGGGTGGATTGTAGAGGGGAGGTTTTGAGGTGGTGTAAGAGGTAAGGGCTAGAGGGCCTAAAAGCTTCTAAAACAACTGGGACAAAGTCTCAGAGAACTGAGGCTTCTGGGGTCAGTGGGCCTGACTCTATCCTGCAGTTGCTTTGCTGGAGTGAAAGCTGCAAAATTTCCCGACTTGAGTGACCCACCTCAGTAGCCAAAATCTGTCCCACAGAGTCATTAAAGCACAGAATGAGGCCATTCATCACATCAAGTCCATGTTAGCTCTCTGTAGAGCAATCCAGTCAGTCCTATTATCCATGCTGTAACCCCCTACCCTGTAAGTTAATTTCCCTTAAGAGCCCACACAATTTCTTTTTGAAATTTTGATCTTTTAAAATATATTTTCTTCTACTTTTTCTTTCTGCCCTTTTATCTCTCACTGTTTCTCTCTCTCAATCCATCTTTCTTTCCCTCACTTCATTTCACTTTCTGTAACTGATTTTAAAATGAATAAAATATTCCCATTTACACCTTCAAATTCAGTTCCTGTCTGTCTCAGTAAGGAATCTTCAATCTGATTGGCTGTTGCTTGCCCTGCTCTCATGCACCACAGATCCCCTTTAGAGGGCATCTTACTGGAAGGATCACAAAACACTGGAACACCATTGTGGGTGCAACGAATGGCGAATGCTATTCCTTCACCACTGACCATGAAATCCAAGCCACTATTATCTTATAGGCTAACACAGTGATTCCCCCTAGTAACATCATGGAACAATGTTATCATATAGACACAAAGATTGGCTAGAGTAATGTTTTAACATAATCCCAATCTATAAACAACAATTTTTTTTTATTTGCTTATGGGATGTGGGAGTTGTTGGGTGGGTCAGCATTATTGCCCATCCCTGATTACCCTTGTTCATTGCTGTAGGTCTGGAGTTACATGTAGGCCAGACCAGTTAAGGATGGCAGGTTTCCTTCCCTTAAGGGCATTAGTGAACTAGATGGATTTTTATTACAATCGACAATGGTTTTATGTTTTTATTCCAGATTTTTATTGAATTCAAATTCCACTGTCTGCTGTGGTGGGATTCAAACTCCAGTCCCCAGAGAATTGCTTTGGGTGTCTGAATACCAGTCCAGTGACAATATTACTATGCTACTACCACCTCCCCCATTGCATTAGGAATCATACCAGTGTAACTCTTTCGAGTACAAACACATTTCCATCTGTTCCTATTCAGATGAAGTTACATTGTTTCATAGTTTGCCATGGTGAGATTTGAACTCTTGATATAACCCAGTGGCCTGTACTTAAGAGGGAACTGGTGTAACTCTTTCGAGTACAACACATTTCCATCTGTTTTTTCAGATAAAGTTGCATTGTTTCATAGTTTTGCCATTGTGAGATTTAACTTTTGATCTTAGGGTTACAAACCCAGTACCATAACCACTTGGCTATTTAGGCCAAGCCCATAACACCAGTGTAGTAATGTAATGTTTATAATCAGGGAGGTAGACAGGTGTTAATGGTCAATGTTAATCTTGGGACTGTGTTTATAAAAGGGAAGCAACTACAAGCCAATCAGGGGCTTGGCCTGAATAGCCAAGTGGTTATGGTACTGGGTTTGCAACCCCAAGATCAAGAGTTCAAATCTCACAATGGCAAACTATGAAACAATATAACTTCATCTGAAACAGATGGAAACAGGTTTACTCAAAAGAGTATCAAGAGTTCAAATCTCACAATGGCAAACTATGAAACAATGTAACTTCATCTGAAACAGATGGAAATGGGTTTGTACTCGAAAGAGTTACAAAAGAAAGATGCTAAACCACGAAAATCGCATTTAAAAAAAAAGATTATCAAGAGTGCTTGGCCTAAATAGCCAAGTGGTTATGGTACTGGGTTTGTAACCCCAAGATCAAGTGTTCAAATCTCACAATAGCAAATTATGAAATAATGTAACTTCATCTGAAACATCTTTAGCTTGGCCTAAATAACCAAGTGGTTATGGTACTGGGTTTGTAACCCCAAGATCAAGAGTTCAAATCTCACAATGGCAAACTATGAAACAATGTAACTTCATCTGAAACAGATGGAAATGGGTTTGTACTCGAAAGAGTTACAAAAGAAAGATGCTAAACCACGAAAATCGCATTTAAAAGATTATCAAGAGTTCAAATCTCACAATGGCAAACTATGAAACAATGTAACTTCATCTGAAACAGGTGGAAACAGGTTTACTCAAAAGAGTATCAAGAGTTCAAATCTCACAATGGCAAACCATAAAACAATGTAACTTCATCTGAAACAGATGGAAATGGGTTTGTACTCGAAAGAATTACAAATATCAGCAGGTGGTTAATTTGGCACATGCCAGTCTCCTTTTAGAGGGCTGGTCTGTCGAGCGCCTTCCTGTCTCTCGATCAGGAGAAGGCGTTCGACAGGGTGGATCACGAATACTTACTCGGAACTCTGCGAGCTTTCGGGTTCGGGACGCATTTTGTCGCCCGGATCCGACTTCTGTACACCGCCGCGGAGTGTCTAGTGAAGGTTAACGGGTCCCTGACGGCGCCCCTTCGCTTTGGGAGAGGGGTACGTCAGGGCTGCTCCCTGTCTGGCCAGTTGTATTCTATCTGCGTGGAGCCTTTCCTGCGCCTCTTGCGGAGGAGGTTGTCGGGATTGGTTCTGCGCGGGCCGGGCATCAGGGTGGTCCTTTCGGCTTACGCCGATGACGTGCTCCTTATGTTTAGTGACCCGGCTGACATGCGGAGGATGCGCGAGTGCCAGGAGGTCTACTCTGCCGCTTCTTCTGCCAGGATCAACTGGGGTAAATGTTCTGGACTCCTGGTCGGTCAGTGGCAGATGGATCCCCTACCCGAGGAGCTCAGGCCTTTCACCTGGAGCAGGACCAGCCTCCTCTACCTGGGGGTCCATCTCTGCCCCGCTGAGGAATCCTGGCCGGCAAACTGGCAGGAACTGGAGACGAAAGTCACCGCTCGCCTGCGGCGCTGGACAGGACTGCTCCGAGTGCTATCTTACCGAGGTCGAGTTCTGGTCATAAACCAGCTGATCGCCGCCATGTTGTGGTATCGGCTGGTCACTTTGACCCCTCCCCCGGACTTTGTCACAAGAATCCAGAGATTGTTAGTCGACTTCTTCTGGGACAAAAGATTGCACTGGGTCGCTGCCGAGGTTCTGAGTCTCCCGCTTAGGGAGGGTGGTCAGGCGCTAGTGTGCCTACGCACACAGGTGGTGACTTTCCGCCTTCAGACCCTGCAGCGATACCTCTACGTCGAGCCTCCTCCTAGATGGTGTGCCCTGATGACGTATTTCCTCCGTCAGGTGCACGGCCTGAATTATGACGTGCAGCTCCTGTTTATAGAACAGCTGGGCCTTGGTGGCTCCTTGCAGGCGTTGCCCGTCTTTTACCAGGACCTGATCAAAGTCTGGAAAGTGGTCGCCTCGCGACGCAGCTCTCCCCCGTCAGGAGTAGCGGCTATCGTCAGAGAGCCGCTGCTCAGGAATCCGCCCCTCTGTCCTTTTCAGTGGTTGGCGGAGAGGAGGGCTGTGGCCGCAGGGGTGACCAGAATCGGGGACGTGCTGGGTGGCGGAAGACTGGGCTGGATGCTCCCGCAGGAGTTGGCGCGACGCGCGTCTGTGAGTGTCCAGGTCGCAGCCGATGCCATCCAAGACCTGAGAACGGTCGTGCTCGGACCCGACGTTATTTTGGGTCTTGAGGCGGCCCAGGTGCGCGGTGGTCTTCCGTCTGAGCGTTCCCCTGTTCGGATGGAATTCCACATTGGCCCCAAGCCCCGAACCCTCCCTCGGGTGCTGGTGCCCCGCAATATGAGCCGCCTTGGGGACATGCCCTCTGTGCCTTTTGGCTCGGCAAAGAGGAGCTTTTTGTACGGACTGCTGCTGCACACCTTCCATTTTCTCGCCCTTGTCCGTCGACCGGACACGCCCTGGCGTGCCTTGTTGCCGTCCGGCGGCGGAGGCCCCCGATGGGAGGCCCTCTACGGAGGTGTCCTCCCCCTTTCTATCGGAGACCTGGGTTGGAGGGTGTTGCATGCAGCAGTCCCTTATAATAAGAGGATGCATTGGTTCGCGGACTCTCAGGACACGTGCCCTTTTTGCGGTCTTGTGGAGTCCGTGGACCATGTATACATAGGGTGTTGTAGGCTGCACTCCCTTTTTAGTTATTTGAAAAACCTTTTATTGATGTTTTGTTTGCACTTCAGCCCCACGCTCCTGATCTATGGGCACCCGGTGCGGAAGGGGGTCGGGAAGGAGGAGGACCTCCTCGTGAACCTGCTCCTGGGCCTGGCCAAGTTGGCCATTAACAGGTCCAGGCAGCGGGCGATCGACGGGGGAGTCCCGCCCGATTGTTTGTCCCTCTTCCACGGCTACGTTCGCTGCCGGATGTCCCTGGAGAAGGAGCACGTGGTGTCTGCTGGCACTCTCGAGGCCTTCCGTGCTCGGTGGGCACCGCGGGGACTGGGGTGTTTTGTTGACCCCTTTAATCACATTTTGATTTAAAGTTTGTAAGTTTCCTTTAAAACTTTGTTCTTGGTTTTACAGCTGACCTGAATTAGGGGCTGTGCCTGATTTATCCCAATTTTGTTGATTTGGTTTTCATTTAAAAGATTATCAGCCGAAAACACATTAGGTTGTACATGTACACTGACAACACTGAGATTTGCATCGCCTCCACCAGCCTTCAATATCTCTAAACTATCAGACTGCTTTTCTAACATCCAGTACTAGATGAGCAGCTTTTCCCTCCAAAAAATATTGGGAAGACCAAAACCATTGGGCAGAATCATCCCAGATTTGCACCAAGTGTGATAGTGGGCATGAAAAAGTTATTTTATCCGCTGGCTGCAATGGTGAGTTTTCGTGCCATATTGTCCCATTTCAGGCGTGTCCTACCTCATTAATAATGCATTCCAGGAAACACTGCCGATCGCTGGTGGGGCGGCCTCTGATTTGCCTGCCCCACCGTCACCTCAGGCCTTTGGTAATCTGGGCGCTGTATTTAAAGGGCACCCCTGCACAGGGTGAGCACTCTCTGAGGGATTGGAAGTTGCTGCAAACACATGGCTGCTAAAGGGAGGAACCATGCTGACCCCCAAATTTAGCAATGCCTCCCTCAGGCACCTACTGGACACAGTGGAGGCCCCACCGTGAAGTCCTTTACCACTGCTCTGGGCGAAGACCAGCGAGTAATGTGACAAATCCAGCATGGGAGGCGGTTGCAGTGGTGGTCAGCGCCAACGCCCTGCAAAAGAGGACAACATCCAGTGCCCCAAGAGGATGAATGATCGCCTTCCTTCTGCCAGGGTAAGTCACTCTTCTCATCACTCTCAACTCACACACTCACAATCCCATCACACATCTGAGGGAACTTACTGCCAGCTTAAGGGACATCACCATTCACTCTCTCATACACACCTTCATCTGCCCTGTGGATTGTGTCCTCATCCCATCTATGGCACCACTCAGCACCCACACATGCCAGGCATCCTTCTCATCTAGCGTGGCAGGCGTCCTGCTTACACTCTCTCTATCTCTATTCAGGCAGGACCAGCTGGCACACAACAAGAGGGAGAGGTCGCAGACTGGTGGAGGAATACCTGAAATCAAGGTCTTCACGGACTTTGAAAATAGAGTCATCCAGCTGGCCCATGACGATGATCTGGACCGTTCCTGTGCTGATGGTGAGGTTGGTGATGCTCAACCAAGTGAGGATCCATCAGACAGCATGGTGTGAGTGAGTTCCCCTGTTCTGCAGTGCCCTGCCATGCACTAATTATCTCTCCTTGCTTTCACAAGCACATGTGGGAAGCAGCGAAGGGGATCCACGACCCAGGTCCTCGACTTGGAAGAAGAATGTGATGACACCCTAACTGAAGACCCATCACAGCGCTCACCCACACCCTCCACAAGCGCAGAAACACATACCTCAGTCCTGGAGTATCCTCGGGGTCACAATCTGATGAGCACATCGCACTGTCTGATCCACAGCAGGTGGCAGCATGGATTTCCAGGTTTCCGGCACTTGGAAGACTGCTGAAGGCCAGAAATCTGCTGAGTCCGAGTCAGATGAGGAGCCTCTGGACTTGGTCATGTCACAGTTGCTGGAGCTGCAAAGGCAAGCTCAGGAGTATCAGGGAGGGGTGACCGCTGCACTCCTCAGATTGCAAGACATGATGGAGGAGTCCATCTGCCTTCAGTCTGAGATGATAGCGCTGGCATGCCAGTGTACTGAGGTCAACACTGACAGCCACCATGGAGATCTTGGTTCAGGATGTCAGGCCTGCAATATTGCACTGGCTGAACTCTATCGCTGATGGTGGCCTCCAACAGTGTCAATGCGAGAGGGGTGTGGGGCAGCTCGATCTCACTCCAGCTTCCCCTTCTCCTCGAGGTGCCCACCAGTGGCTGTCAGGCATCCATAGGGAGGAGGATCAGCAGCTCAATGCCCCGGGGCCATCCACCCAAGTGACTCCGGGAATATCCGGCTGATCCAAATCCCCTCTTCCTGTGACCCCAACAGCTCCAGTTTAACAGGCTGAGGAAGATGCAGCTAGTCCACAGCAGGACACCCAAAGCAGGCCAGAGCACTCCAGGTCTCGGCCCTCCATAGGACAACAGCCAAGGTCATCATAGACAAAGAGTCATAGTCAGCAGGCTGCCTTGTCCTCCGCTGTGGATGATGTGGGAGTACCAAGACACAGCGGCAGGGTTAAGAAGAGTTGCATAGCCTTGTCAATGGTGTTACTTACTTGTATTTAATGTTCACTATTGTAAATAAACTTCTGAGAATGTCTCCCTGCCTATGGCTCCTTGTTATGATGAGCAGTGATTGTGTCACTCAGATGTGAAACTTTGATTTCTGCACAAGATAAAGGCAGGTGTCTCAGTCCGGGGCCTCTTCCCTGTGCTTTGTGTAACCTTCAGACCAAAGTGATCACCTGGCCTCACACTCACTGGACGTATTTTTGATGCCTGCACCTCAATGGTGTTCGTCATTGCTGCTAGAATGTTATGGGCATGGGTCACAGAGTTTTGTCATTCTGTCTGTGTGCGTGAGGCTGGACCCCTTCAGCATCTGTGACCAGTGATGCTGTGCTCATGAAGGGGACAGGTGTTGAAGGCTGACAAAGGATCAGGTGCATTTAAAGTTTCACAGCTGCATCTCCATGATATGACCCTGATCACAATGCGCAAGCGAGCTGTCCTCAGCCAGACAGAAATCAGACATTCACAGAGGCAATGTGAAGATCTATGGTGTGTCCACATTGCATGTTTTCATCATTCTCCTGGAATCGAGCGACTATTAGGACCTCCACTGCATCTCCATGATGAGCCTCAGCACTGAGGGTAAGTGCACTGCCATCAGCCACACAGGAGTCAAATGTTCACAGATGCAAGATGAGGATGTCAGGACTGTCCTGATTGCATCTCGTCATCATCCTTCATGAATCTAGCAGCTATGAAGGCCTCCCGAGCGTGCCTGCTTCATCTGGCTAGTGCGATGACCTCATCGCGGACATCCTCGCCTTTGAGGGCCTCGTCATCATAATCCACTTCGAAGTCCTCTTCATCAGAGGAGACTTGCAGCTCCTCCATCTCCTCCTCAGTTCCGTCCTCACCCTGTTGCAGCACCAGGTTGTGGAGTGTGCAGCAAGCGACAATGATGTGCGACATCCTCTGGGGCCTGTATTGCTGTGCTCCACCAGGCTTCTGAGGCACTGGAACCTCATTTTCAAAACACCTAACGTTTGCTTCACCAAGATCCAAGTCACAGTATGAGCCTCGTTATACTGTCGCTCTGCTGCAGCCTGAGGCCCCTGTACGGGCGTCATCGGCCACGTCCTCTGTGGGTAACCCTTGTCCCCGAGGAGCCAACCCTGCAGCCTCTATGGACCCTGGAAGATGTCAGGGATCTGAGACGTGCTAAGGATGTTGGAGTCACGGACGCTCCCTGGGGATCCTGCGCAGACCTGTACGATGCATTTGTGGTGGTCACACACTAGCTGAAAATTCAGCGAATGGAAGCCCTTGCGGTTGACATAGTTGACTGCTTTTGTTACCATGGAGATCTAAACACCACATGAGTGGAGTCGATGGCATCCTGCACCTGTGTAAAACCAGAGATCTGCGCAAATCCCAGCGGTCTTGCTTCCTGGCTTTCCTGATTCCAGGTGAAATGTACAAAGTTCTGTGACTTTGTGAAGATGGTATCCATGACCTCCTGGATACATTTGTGGGTGGAGGTTTGCAAAATCTGGCACAGGTCACCTGTGGAGCCCTGAAGGAGCCACTGGTGTAAAAATTGAGTTCTGCAGTCACTTTCACGGCCGCTGGCAATGGATGCCCTCCATGTCCCCCTGGAACCAAATCCTGCCGCAAGTGGCAGATGTGACTGACCAGTTCCCTAGACATGCGCAGTCTTCAGTGACACTGATTCTCAGTCTTTTTCAGGAATGACAGGTGCCGTTTATAGACCCTGGGTCTGGCGAGGTGCCAATGAGCGATGTCTTGCTGTGGATCTTCAGCTGTGTGAGCAGCAGGCCCTGTCACCCTTTCATCTTGAGGGAGGTGCTCGTCCCTTTGCCGGGCCATGATCTGCTAAATCACCAGAATCCATGATCCTGATGTTCTCCTCCTGCAGGATCAAATAGAGAGGTGTGTGGGTCAGCATAGACTTGGTAAGTCTAAAGTCCCCTTCATGCATGCAGGAGAGTACTGGCCACTACCTGGATGACCAGTGTGTAGTGTGCTCATTGGCTGTTCGCTTGTGCTCTCACCCACCTCCACCCCACTCCACTTGACCGATTGGTGGCAGCTTTTCCCATTGGACTGCATGTTGTGCTCTCAGCTCAGGCGCAGATATTCTCCTAACTTGCACTGCAAGACTGTGCTGTTAGCTTGAACCATGGGGGAGACTGGGCCAAACCTGAATAAAGACATTGCAAGGGGCTGTGAGCATCTCCACCAGTGGCTGTGCCATGGCCACCTTTCACAAGGGGCTTCTACAACTTGCCCAGACGGCCAATTGTTCTGCTGCCCCCAAAACACACATTCATTTACAGTCTGCACCTGATGGATGAAAAGCTCTGGAGCGGTTGGTGGCACTTTCATGATCTTGAGTTGCTTGAGTAGGAAGGAAAGCTTCAGAGTCCGGACTCCAAGCATGTCAATGGAGCTGCTGCTGAGCGGTCTCAGCTGCAGAAGAATGCTCACTTTTGACAAACTTTTCCAAATATATGGCCGCTTCCCTCACTCTCCCCTCCCCCCCACACCACTCCTGGCATGTGCTGAGATGTTTTCTTCAGTCTGTGCTGCCTTGCCCCCAACCCCCTGGGATGTGTTTGAGTACTTCCTTCAGTCAGTCTGTGCTGCCTTGCCCCCACCCCACCCCGGTCTGACCTGCACTGGAGCCCTTGCCCCGGTACTGCACTGAAAGCCAGCCAGGAAAAAGTGACTTACCTGTGCCCACCCCAAATGCATGGTGCCTCTTCCTTTCATTATATAGATCTCTCAAACCCAGTATACCAGACACACATGGATGATGTTGTCTATAATACAGACTGGGAGCCAAAGGATATTTGGACTCATGGTAAAACCCAGAGGAATGCTCTGCTAGATTGTTGAGAGCGAATGCTGCAGGGGGCGGGGTACTCAAGGACAGTAGAGGCTAGAAAATACTGACCCTAACTAGGGAGTGAACAGCAAGTCAGGCTCTTTTTGATTATTCTCATTTGACGATTTATTCCAGACTTTTCCATCTGAGCTGCACCTCTCTGTCCAGACTAAAGCAAAGGCAGTAAACCGGGTCCAGTGGAGCCCTGAGCTAGAAGCTACTGTGTGGGATTAGAGCCATGTACTCTGTAATAACCCCGTGCTTATGATCTCAGACTTTTGGCAAACATTTGTGTTGTAAACTGATACCTCGAGGGAGACTTTGTGAAGTCTCTCAATAGTTAAGGTACAGAACATTATGTGCTCTACCTGAGCAGTTGCTGTTGTCTACGGAGCAGCAGTTTGATCAGGTGGAGAAGGAGTGACTATCCATTTAATGGGCCATAGGCTTCAAGTGCTACTTATTGAAGTGCCAGCTTGTCCTAGTGAACAATCACATGTCCCTCAAATTGAAGGGGTCTAACGAAGGAAAAGATGCCCGTGTTGCCTGGTAGTTTTGTCAGCGTAGCCTTATTGTTTCGAGATGGAATACCGGATGGGAGTGGCACACAGTCATATCGATACCCTCCCCAAAACGCACTACCTCAGGACAAGGCCAATGGGACTAATGGCGCTGTGCTGTGGGTGGAGTTGATGCATTACGGGGTGATTGGGGGCCAGTATGGCAGCCTCAGGTTGGTCAGGTCCTATGACCTCTTTTAAGAACCTCCTCTTTAAAAAGATAATTGCTTCCAGGAGAGTAGACAGTCCTCAGCCAGCTGAGTATAAAAGGGCAGGGTTCAAAGGCAATGGGGAGAGCTGGCTGTACTGTGTATGCTTGCTTGTATTATGTGAATGGCGAGGTGTTTAGAGCTTGGATTGTTCTTGAGCTACCTAAAGGAGCTCAGGGATGATAGTGTCTTGTAACAGTACACACAGTCAATCCTGCACTAACGTCACTAGACAATGTTATCATATTCACACATAGATACGATACAATGCTAGAAACAGCAGCTTTCGAAAAGAATATCATGATGCAATGTTATTACACACACACACATACACACGCACACGTAATCCCTTGAGGTTATGATAACAGCACATTGCACTCATGCACTGGTCAAAGTACCAGTCTGGGGTTACTGAAATACCCAGTGTTGTTTAGCAGTGAGATTAAGACCGAATGTCCTTGTCAGACATACATAAGTCAGATCAGAGCCCATTCTCCAAAACCTAGGTTTCAGAATGGAAACAGTGAAATGTACAGCAATGGCCTGCATTTATGTAGCAAACCTTCTAATACCAAGCTATTATTGAAGGCAGTGCTGCTTTATATTGAATGCTGATTTACAAAGACAGTTTTAATGCTCCCAGCAGCATTGGAATAAAATTGAGGGATGCTACTGCCTCTTGAGTATTGCAGCAAGAGATTTCCCCCATGTTACCATGGTGACAAGTAGAAATGGCAGCTCTGGCGCTGAATGTCTCCAGAGTTCATTTTCCCTCAGGTTAAGGGAAGGCCAAGCACACACTGGGTGGAATTTAATTCCCTACCCCAAGGCAAGTTTGGTGGCAGCTGGCTTTTAATTGGGTGGGAGAGTAGTGGGCGGGGATCCTGCCGCCTTTCAGCATCTGCCCAATTAAGTCATGGGCAGGAAGGCTTGTGGATGGCCTTTCCACCCAATCACCAATTGAGACACTTAAGTGGGCAGTTAATAACCATTTAAGGGCCTCATCCTGCCAACGATATTAACCCAGCTGCGGGCGGGGGTCTCCCCATGCAGGGAGCCTGAAAAGCAAACCCTTATAGGATTGCTTGCAGACTTGCACTGGGGTCCCTTGTTCAAAGTTATTCAGTGCCTGACTGAAGGACCCGACACTAGAAAGGCGGTGTGGCGGGGGAGGGGCGGGGGGGGGGGGGTGCGCGCTGAGAGCCAGGCCCCTTCTCTTGCCGCTGAATCCTCTGCCCCCTCCCCTCCTCCACAACTCCTATGCCACACATGCCCACCCCCCCACTGAGCATCCCCCACCACCATCACTCATTTGTGGCCTGGTCTGTCAGCACACCAGGGCATGGGTTGGTGTATTACTGGCAGCAGCCACTGCCTCCCCGGTGGTGCTGCTGAACAACGCACATCTGCCAGCCTCTGATTAGCCAGCAGTCGACTGGGGGTGGGACTTCCACCCAGGGATCCTTGATCCAAGGGAAGGTCCACTGCTGCCCAGTTAAGTGCCTTATTGACATACAAATGAGCACATGTAGTAATTATGGTTTTCTTCAGTGTAATGTACCTTTAAGAATAGTACTTGTGAGTCAAGATCACATGATCTATAATACCCAATAGGAGAGCAGCGCAGGCTACCTCAGCAGTCAGTGCAGAGATAGAGTTGGATTTGAAAGCATGCAAGTAGTTGCTGTTCAGTATATTGTAAATAAACTTAAAGTTTCCAATCAAGAAGTGTCTGCAGGTCAACTCTATCATTAATAGCACAACTTTGCCACCCACCCATACAGCAAACTGGCAATGAGGATAAAATAGGATTGAACAGAAGAAATCAAGTTAGAAAAAAATGGGCACTGTTTCACGCCCAGTGATTGTAAGTAACAAGCTCCATTAGAATTGAACAAGTTATCCCCTCTCAAGTTGCCACAATTTGGGAGAATTGATCCTTTTGAACTAGCCACAGATGATTGGTCTCAATACATTGAACGCATCATGTTCTTTTTTCAAGTGAACGTGATTACGGGGGAAGAGAAGACGAAGCGATCCTCTTGAGTACTTCTGGGAGTAAAACCTACAGCTTGATTGGAAGTTTGACGGCATCCAGTGCCCCAGATTCGAAGAATTTTGATGAATTGGCAGACATTGTGAAGTGTCACTTTCAACTCAAGCCCTCAGTCACGGTGCAGGGGTTCAGGTTTAATTCACGGAGTAGAGCCCTGGGTGAGACAATTGAATGCTATGTAGCAAATTTTAAGCAGCTAGTGGAACATTGTGAGCATAGTACGACTCTGAATGACATGCTCAGAGATCGTTTAGTGTGTGGTGTGAAAGAGGACACTATTCAGAAAAGATTATTGTCCGAAGTGAATCTGGATTTCAAGAAGGTGCTAGAGATAGCACCGGCCATGGAAAGCGCAGTAAGAGATTCGAAAGCAATACAGGGTGCGCAAAATGGCGCCGTTCTCCACACTGGGTGGGAAATCTCAGCTGAAAGAGGCCCGAAAAAGCAACACCTCACCGAGAAGCGGGAAATTGCCCCCACTAGCCGAAGAATAAAGAAAAATAACTTAGCAGCGAAATTGAAGAATAATTTTAATAGAGGTGGAGACAATCAGTCTATTAGCGATTGGCATTTTTAACAAATCGAATGCTACTATTGTCACAGAAATGGACATATAATGAGGCAATGCAAGGAAAGATTCAAGCAGACTTGTAAACAAAAGAAGAAGCCCAATGAAATCTACAATGTAGAAGAGCCTGAAACAACAAATTCAGACATTTACTCATTGTTTAATCTGAAAGTTGGAAAGACAGAACCAATATTTGTCACAGTGAAAGTAAATGGCAAACCAGTTAGAATGGAAGTGGACATGGGAGCTTCCACTACAGTAATTGGGGACAATATCTTCAGATATTTGAATAATGGTGAACATCAATTAACTTTAGAAGAAACAGCTGCCAAACTAAAAACATATACGGGTGAAGACATTCAAGTAAAAGGCATAAACGTAGTAACTATCCATTATGGAAGCCACTCAGCAAAGTTACCCTTGATGGTGGTCGCAGGTGAAGGGCCAAGCCTCCTGGGGTGAAATTAGTTAAAGGAGATTAAGTCAGAATGGGCTGAAATTCTCCAGTTGAGAGCAAGTGGGCTACCAGAGTTGCTTAGAAAGTACGCCACCATCTTTAAGAACAAACTGGGGGAAAACCCAGGGTCTACAGGCTAAGATTCATGTGGATCTGGAAGCAACCCCTCACTTCATGAAGGTGAGACCGATGCCATACGCCCTGTGAGAGAATGTCGACATTGACCTGAACAGACTAGAGAAACTGGGTTCAGTTCTCAGAATGGGCAAAACCCATAGAGCTCGTCCTTAAACCCGACCAAAGTGTCCAAATTTGTGGAGCCTACAAATTGATGGTTAATAAAGTAGGTAAGCAAGACAGGCACCCCAGTCCAAAAATCGAAGACCTGTATGCCAACAGGAGGGACAATTTACATAAAGCTTGATATGAGTCATGCTTACCAACAACTAGAGTTGGATAATGCCTCCTGGGAATTTGTCACAATTAATACCCACAAAGTGTTGTACCAATATACACGCTTGCCTTTCGGTGTCTCCTCCGCTTGAGCCATCTTTCAGAGAGCAATGGAAAACTTATTGCAGGGACTGCCCCAGGTTGTTGTCTATTTAGACGATGTTTTGGTGACAGGATTCACTGAAAAAGAGCATTTGGCAAATTTAGAAGTCTTAAAATGTTTCTTGCAATTTGGCGTGTGTTTAAAAAAAGAAAAGAGCAAGTTCCAAGTGAGGGAGGTAATCTATTTGGGTCACCGAGGAGATTCACAGGGCCACCACCTGGCTGAGGAGAAAGTGAGAACCATAAGAGAGGCATCTGCACCAAAGAATGCCTCAGAGCTCAAATCATTCCTAGGAATGATCAATTATTATGGGTGGTTCTTACCTAATTTGTCTACAGCGCTGCCCCCTGCATTCTGTACTCAAAAAGAACCAACATTGGTCTTGGGAGGCACCCCAGAAAGAAGCTTTCATAAAGATGAAACAGTTGTTGCACTCGCCCAATCTATTAGTGCATTATGATCAGACGAAAGAATTGGTGCTGACATGTGATGCATCTCCCTATGGAGTGTGAGCAGTGCTCTCTCATCGGATTGATGACAGCACGGAACGGACAATAGGTTACGTATCAAGAACACTCACCAGAGCGGAAAAGGGATACTCACAGATAGAAAAAGGCCTGTCCGCAATCTTTGATGTCAAGAAATTTCACCAGTACATATACAGCCACCATTTTACAATTGTTTCAAATCACAAACCATTGCCAGGATTGTTTAGTGAGAGCAAGGCTATACCACCCATAGCCTCAGCAAGACTACAACGATGGGCTTTAATTGTGCAGCATATGAATTCACTTTCATACATAGGCCTGGCAATCAAATTGCAAACATTGATGCCCTTAGTCATTTGCCTTTACAAGAAAATGATGTTCTCAGTTCTACAGGAACTTGTTTTACTGTTAAGTTTCTTAGATTCTTCACCGGTATGTGCTGGACAAGTCAGGACCCTATCCTATCTCAGGTATGAGAACAAGTGTTACATGGTTGGTCACAGCAGTCCGTATCTGATTAAATGAAACCGTACTTCAACAGAAGACATGAAATAACCAGCCAGGATGGCATCTTATTGTGGAGAACACAAGTGATCATTCCT
Source organism: Carcharodon carcharias (assembly GCF_017639515.1). Taxonomy (NCBI): domain Eukaryota; kingdom Metazoa; phylum Chordata; class Chondrichthyes; order Lamniformes; family Lamnidae; genus Carcharodon; species Carcharodon carcharias. The sequence continues at coordinate 101,050,399 of NC_054480.1, forward strand.
CCAGAGGACAGGGAGCCACTTTTAATTGAACTACACAGTGCCCATCCAGGAATTTCCCGAATGAGGACCATAGCACGCAGCTGTCCATGGTGTCCTGGGATGGATGGTGAAATAGAGAGTTTAGTAAAGCACTGTGTGCAATGTCAACAACTGCAAAAGTTGCCAGTGACAGCTCCATTACACCCACGGGAGTGGCCAGGTAGACCCTGGGTGCATTTACACATTGACTGTGTTGGACCTTTCTTGGGAACAATGTTTCTGCTCATTGTTGATGTCCATTCAAAATGGTTGGATGTATCTGAGGTGAAGTCACCAATGTCAGCTGCTACAATTGAGAAACTACGTCAGAGTTTTGCCATTCACAGATTACCAGAAGTAGTTTCTGATAACGGCACGGCATTTACGAGTGCTGAGTTTCAAAGGTTTATCAGCCTCAACAATGTGAAAACTGCACCGTACCACCCTTCCTCAAATGGACTGGCTGAAAGGGTTGTTCAAACATTCAATGCAGGCATGAGAAAGCTAATTGGAGATTCCTTAGCTAGCACGCTTTCTTTTTCATTACAGGACTCCCCCTCACACAACAACCAGCGTCACACCTGCGGAGTTATTGTTGAAACACCGTCTCAGGGCGAGATTGAGTTAATAATGCAGAATTTAGAGAGGAAGGTGGAAAGGAGTCAGGGAAGCCACAAAAATAGACATGACTGGCATAGTCCTGAGAAGAAATTTACCATGGGAGAGCCAGTGTATGTGAAAAACTTTGGGGAAGGACCAAAGTGGTTACCGGGTGAAATAAATGCGGTGACTGGACTATCTTACCACGTGGAGGTGGAAGGCTGGATCATCTGTAAACATGTCGACCATTTATAAGGAAGAGAGAGACAAATTGCCAAGATTTGGTTCCACCCGTGACCATCACTGGGCCTGCGTTTCCTGTTGAGGATACTCAACCCAGGACTGACATATCTGATGTTCCTGTAAGAGTTGAGGATACAGAACTGCAAGTGGCCACTGAAGCACCTGATGTTCAAGCAACTCCAGAAAAGGAGGTTCCTGACAGACAATCTGAAGTTGTGGAGCTGCGATGTTCCACACATACCAGGAAATCACCTGAAAGATTGAGCTTGTAGATTCCTTACCCAGTGTAAGTATTATGTTATCTTGAAAAATATGTACTTGTAAATATAATATGTATAGCCGAGTTAAAGGGGGAGGAATGTAGTAATTATGGTTTTACTTAGTGTGTAATGTACCCTTAAGAATAATACTTGTTAGATGAGATAACATGATCTGTAGTAACCAATGGGAGAGTAGCGTGGGCTACCTCAGCAGTCAGTGTAGAGATAGAGTTGGATTTGAAAGCACTCATGTACGGCTGAATTTTCCGTTCATCGGGCGGGCAGGCTTGACCTAATTGCGGGCGGGTGCGGAACCGATTGCTGCCAGCGATTGGCACCGCACTGCCATTTTACGTGGGTGGGCCAATTAAGGCCCACCCAGCGCGACGTCCGCTGGGAAGCGCTATGCGCTCCCTGTGCGGGCGGGGAATCCCTAAAATTGAGAGTGTGCTCTTTCACGCATTCGCAAGAAAGAGCACACTTGTCTCCCTGAGGCTAAGTGGTGCCTCAGGGAGGTCACCTCAACTTTTAAAAATATTAAAAATTGACAAAAGAAAAATCCCTTACATGTCCTCTCAATGTCACATGACTTGGGACATGTTCATAATTTCCATAACAACTTTATTACAATTTTTAAAACCCTACATGAAACCTCATGGATGAGGTTTCACAGTTTTTCTAGTTGCCACCGGGGCTCCTGGCCTGCCCACCAACCTTAAGGTTGGACGGGCAGGTCCTTTAATTGCTCAAATGATCCTGTCAATGGCCTCAAGTGGCCATTGACAGGTTGGCGGGTGCGCAGCTGATTTTGCTTCACACCTGCCTTCCTGAAAATTGGGCGGGGTGACATCAGGAGTTCTGCCCGACGTCATCCCTCATCGGCGAGTGGGCTCACCGATGGTAAAATTCTGCCCATAGTTGCTGTTGAGTATATTGCAAATAAACTTAAGGCAGAATTTTTTGGGAGGGCGCACACCTGATCCAAGTGGGAGTAAAAAAATGTGCAATGCTGTTGGGTGAGCGTCCTGACGTCATTGTGCACTCTCGCGTTATTTCGCTTGGCGGGTGCGTGCGAGAAGCAGCAGTGCGTCCGCTGACAATTAAGAGGCCTATTAAGGCCCTTAATTAATTAATTAAATCAAATTTTCCCCTGCCCATCCAACTATTCGATTGGCAGGAGGGCAATAAGTGAGGCGGCCTTTGCATTTTTTAACGAAACCTCATCCACGGGCAGGATAAGGTTTCAGACAATAAATAAGAAACCAAAAAATTTTTTAGAACTTATTTTTAACATGTCCCTGCTTATGTGACAGAGTCTCATGAGGGGACATGTTTTCCTTATTTTTGAAATCTTCCCCTCTAATCTTAAAATTCTTCAGTTCTCTGAGGCAGCTCTGTGCCTTCGGGACCTTTCACTGCCCTTGTGCATGCGCTGACTTTAGCACTCGCCCTCTTCCCCCCCGGCAACCCCCTAGGCAATGCGCGATTCAGGTCGGCGTGCGATTCATGGTCATGGAATCGCAGTTGGGGCTCAATTGTGGGCGGCAGTCGGTTTTGCGGCCATTCTCGGGTCTGCCCAGGCACACTGCCCGATGGAGGGAAAATCCTCCCCTCAAAGTTTGCACCCAGATCAACTCTATCATTAATTGCACAACTCGAGCACCCTACAACAGCAGGCCATCCCAGAGCAGGCGACGCCTGGCTCTTGCCAGCTCTTTAGCCGGTGGCTGAGACCACCATTATTTATACCGAACACCTTTTCTGCAAGGGCTGGTTTTCTTATCACTAACCTTTCCTGAGTGCTGGGAAAAGACTGAAGCCTGAAAGCTGAATTGTTTACAGCAACTTATATCTCGGCAAAAATATAATAAAACATCCCAAGGAAGAGGAAAAGTTTCAAAGAAAAATAGAGATCGAGTCAAAGAAGAAGAATGTGTACAGGTGACCAAATGCTTTAGTCAAAAGAAATGGTTTTTAATGAACATGTTGAAGGAGAAGTGGGAATTTCAGAGCATCGGACCTAGGCAGCTGAAGGGGTATAGCTGTTAATGGGGGGAACAAAGTGAGTAGAGTGAGCTTAAGAGGCTGGAGTTAACAAGACAACTTCTTTTATTCATTGGATGTGGGCATTGCTGGCTAGGCCAGCATTTATTGCCCTTGTTCTGAGGGGCATTTAAGAGTCAGTGTCTGGAGTCACATTAATTCCAGGTCTTTATTGAATTCAAATTCCACCATCTGCTGTGGCAGGATTTGAACCCAGGTCCCCAGAGCATTAGCCTGAGTCTTTGGGTTACTAGTCCAGCAACAATGCCACTACGCCATCACCCCCACATAATGAACAAACTCGGGGTGGAATTTTACAACCCCATTTCATTGGGGGTGGGGCCGTAAAATGCAGCGAGCCGTTCAAAAGTGCATTGACTTTAGTGTGTTTTATAGAGCCTTTTACATCTTCAGAACATCCCAATGAATTACTGCTGCAGTAAAGTCACTGGCCAGAATTTTCCCGTCAGTGATTTGGGGGCGGGGCCCGCATGCCAAGGGGAAAATGACGCGGGATGATGTCAGGAGGAACCCCCGACATCATCCTGGTCCCTTTAAATTTTTAGGAAGGCAGGCGGACAGCGAAATCAGCTGTCTGCCTGCCGACTTGTCAATGGCCAACTGAGGCCATTGACAGGCTCATTAAGATAACTAATGACCCTGCCCATTCAACCTTAAGGCTGGCAGGCAGGCCAGGAGCCCCAGTGGGCTTCTGATTATTGATGAAACCTCATCCACTGGTGGAATGAGGTTTCATGTCCGTTTTTAAAAACTTTAATAAAGTTTATGTCCTTTTTATTAACATTTCCCATCTCGTGTGACATTGTTACATGAGGGGGACATGTTAATTATTTTTCTATTTTTAATGTTTTTGACACTGTCAGTAATCTCCCTGAGATAGCACTTAGTCTCCGGGAGCAGTGCGCACTTTCGCGCATACGTGCACTTTGACAGCTGGGGATTCCCTCCCCCCCTGCACAGGAAGTGCATAGCGCTTCCTGTCGGGAAGGCAGCTGGGCTGGCCTTAATTGGCCTGCCCACTCAAAATGGTGGCGGGCCCCGTTTTGGTGGCGGAGTTTGGCTGCTTGCCAACCGCCGAGCCGGTGGGGCCCGCCCGCCAACCGAGGGCAAAATTCTGCCCACTGTTTGTTAGACAAGACATTGCAGCTATTTTACATGCAGCAAGATCCCACAAACAGCAATGAGATAAATAACCAATTCTGTTTTTGGTGCTGTTATTCGAGGGTTAAATATTGGTTAAGACAATTTCTTGCTCCTCTTTTTTGAATACGTCATGGGATCTTTAACACACGCAGGTTTACAGGGTGTTTAACATTTTGACTGACAATACAGAGCTCTGCTCCACTATGAAGCTGGACTATGTGCTTTCCTGTGGAATTATATAACAGAGTCCGGTCATTTGGCACAACTGGTCCAGGCCAGTGTTTCTCCTCCACACAAGCCTCCTCGTCACTCTAATGACCTCTTCCTCACCTGCCTGTTTCTGGGTGTTCCCATTTTAAGCACAGCTCAAGATAAATGTTCAAGATAAATGGGTTAACAACTTGGCTAAAAATGTTTGAGTGGAGTTATTTGGAAGAGCTCTGATCCAGAGGGTAGGTAACCTCCCATTGGTGGTTTGTGTCTCAGCAGTGAAGGGGTGCTTTGCTCTGTTTGTGAAACACTTTGAAACTTCCTAATTGTAGTGGAAGCAAAACTGCTTGGAGCCAGTGCCTGGTGGGGGGGTGGGGTTGTGGGTGGGTGGGTTGTGGGTGCGGGGGACAGTGCCCGGAGGAGTTTCAGATCTGCAGCATTCCTGAGCAATCCCAAGGGATCACTTTCCTGTTGGGTTGAAATAAAACACCTGTCAATTGAGCAAATAGTTGGCAGTTGGCAGTCACAAAGGAAAGTTCAGAATCTGGAATCTCAGCCTCTCAATTCTCTGTCTCCTTTCCAAGGTTCCCTTTGATTGTTTTTGGCTGAAGTTTCCTGTTTTAATCTGAAATGGTTTTAAAGGGACAGCGCTTTTATTAAAGGCAGGGAAAAAAAGGACTTACGTTTCTATGGCACCTTGCAACCTTGGAACATTCCAAAGTGCTTTACTGTGCATGAAGTACACTCAAAGAGTAGTCACTGCTGTAATTTAGAAGATGCAGCAGCCAACTTGTTTACAGCAAGATCCCATAATCAACAATGTGCTAATGATCAGATAATCTGTTTTTAGGTGTCGATTGCTAGAGAATCACCTTCAATGGCTTCTTTTTCTCTATAATCTCTGGAATCTCCCAAGGGTTTAATCTTGGTTCCTCCCACATCTCATCTACACTACACTTCACCACCAGCTCACTCAACCACTCCATTGCCTCTGGTTTGACACACTTCCTTTTCAACATCCAGGACTGGATAAGGAGAAATTTCCTCCAATTATACTGAAAAAGACCATTAACTTCAGTCTCCAGTAGAAACTCTGTTTCCTAGTCATCCACCCCTTTGGCCATGACTGAACTAGACCATTCGCAATCTGCCCAATTTTACCCTGAGTTGAGCTTCCAACCCCATTTCTATTCCATAACCAGGACAGTCCACTTCCACCTCGGTAGCATCACTTGACTCCTTCTCTGCCCCAGCTTATCTGCTGCTGAAACCCTCACTTATGCCTTTGTTCCTTCTGAACATGACTATTCAAATGTTCCCTGGGCTGGCCTCTCAGGTTCTACTCTCTGTAAATTTGAGCTCATCCAAAACTCCACTGACTGTAACTTAAGTTGCACCAAGTCCTGTTTACCCAGTCCCTCTGTGCTCGCTGACCTATATTAGCTCCCAGCCTGCCAATGCCTCAATTTTGAAATTCTCATCTTTGTTTCCAAGTTCCTCCATGGCCTCACCCCTGCCTGTCTCTGTAATCTCCTCCTGCCCTACAAACTATTGTCCATGCCCGCTTTTCACTGCTCCACCATTGTGGTCGTGCCTTCCGTTACCTTGGCCCTACAATCTGGAATTCCCTCCCGAAATCTCTCTACCCCTCTCTCCGCTTTTCAAATACTTCTTCAGACCTATCTCTTTAACCAAGCTATTGGTCAACTGTTCTAAAATATCCTTATGAGGCCCAGTGTCAGAATGTGTCTGATGAGGTCCTGTGAAGCATCTTCAGATAATTTACTGTGGTAAACGTGCTGTATAAATGTAAATTGTTATTGTAAATATTAGCCAGGATACTGGGGAGAACTCCAGTGCTCTTCTTTGAATACTACTATGGAATCTTTTACTTCCCTCCGAGAGGGAAGGCAGGGCCTTAGTTTAATATTTCATTGGAAAGAGGGGGCCTCCCTCTGATAGTGCAGCACTCCCTCAGTACTGCACTGAAGTGTCAGCTTGGCGATCCTGTTGGGCCTTTAACCTTCAATCTCAGAGATGGGAGTGTTCCCCACTGAGCTAAGGCTGACACTCACAGAGACAGTTATGGTAAACCGCAGATTTAACCTGAACTGTCCAGTGTCATTGGAGCATAGAGCTAGTTAGGGTGTAAAACAGGCAGCCCACCCAAGTGTGGTCCAACAGGCTAGGTTAAAATTTTCCCCTTTGTTCCCTAAAGATGTTGTTGCCTCTTTAGGCACACCGATTTGGGCATTGGAAGTAACTTAATTGTAAGTAGCTTCTGCTAAGATTTAGTTCATCAATTTGGCAAAGTTCATGCTGTAAAACCTGAGAGGTCCTGTCACAGAGAAAGTGTGGCAGGAGTTGAGCCAGCACACAACAATCGGACATGGATGTGAATCCTCTCATCTCAGGCAGTAGCCTAGCAGTGTAGGGGGCAGAGGCCTCATCAGCTTTCTTGATAACCCGTCACTCTCCAGCTGAAATCCAGAATGACCACCCAGACTATCCCAAACCCCACCTCCACAATTCCCAGCACATCCAATAATTCCATCATGCTACATAGTGAATTCTCTGCAATGAGAGAGGGATCCCTTTACCTTTAATAAAGGAGAATAAATGCAAAAATGGAGTAATTCTGGACACCACTGCCACCTTGAACATCTTGTTTCGTTTTCTCCTAATTAAATACATTCCAACCATTATACTGAGCTGTGATTCGTGGACCAGAGGTCACAAAATGGATGAATGAGCAGTTGAAAAATAAATCTTGCTTTTGTCATGGTTACACCCGCTGGAGAGAGACTGCTGGAATTTAAAAGCTAGAGTTCAAAGGACTGAGCCTTGATCCTCTGACTGAGGCACTGTTGGTGGCTTGTTGTACAGTTGTTTCAAAGCACCTCAATTAAACAACAGCTTGGTATTTATATAGCGCCGTTAATGTAATAAATATGTTCCAAGATGCTTCACAGGGACATTATCAGACAAAAGTTAACATCGTCACAGGAGGAGATTTTAAGATTGGTGACTGAAAGCTCGTATCAGCAAGGGAGTCAGAAAAGCGGGGTTGAGGCCACAATCAGGTCAGCCAAGATCTTATTGAATGGTGGAGCAGATTCAATGGCCTACTCCTGCTCCTAATTCTTGTGTACTGATGAAAGAGGTAAATTTTAAAGGAGTGTCTTAAAGGAGGAGAGAGAGAGGTAGAACGGCAGAGAGGTTTAAGGAGGGAATTGCAGAGTTTGGGACCAAGGCAGCTGACGGCATAGTCACCAATGTTGGAGTGAAGGAGATCAAGAATGCTCAAGAGGCCAGAATTGGAGGAGTGCAGGGATCTGGGAAGGGTGCAGGGCTAGAGGAGCGCTACAGAGATAGGGAGTGGTGAAGCCATGAAGGGATTTGAATGTTAGGATGAGTACCAGTGCAGGGTAGCAACCACAAGCGTAATGGATGAATGTTTAATGCAGGTTAGGGTATAGGAAGCAGAGCTTTAGATGTGCATAAGTTTATGTAAAACAACAGTAATTTGAGTGGTGCTCATCCGTCAGGACCTCTTAATTACAGAACTACCAATTAAGGGAGAAAAAATGGAAGGACTTGCAGTTATTCAGAAGAGCCCAGTAATTGTCATTTTGAAGCATGGGCAGGATTTTTAGCTTGGCGTGCCGGTGCGCACCCAGCACGCACGAGTGTGAATAGTGTCCCAATGTCATCGCACACTCGGGCGATATTTCGGTCAGCAAGTGTGCGCGCGTGCAAGAGTCAGTAGCTTGCCCACCGACAATTAAGAGGGCTGTTAAGCCTATTGATTAATTAATTAAATTGAATTTTTTGCTGCCTGTCCAACCTTATGGTTGGTGGGCGGGCGAACAGGCCAGGCAGCCTTTGTGTTTTTTGCAAAACCTCATCGACGAGCGCAATGAGATTTCCGACAGTGACTTTAAAAAAAGTTTTAAAACTCATTTTTCACATGTGGGAACATGATTTTCTTATTTTTGAAATCTTTATTTATCGTGTTAAAAATCTTCAGCTCCCTGAGGCAGCTCTGTACTTTCGGGGAGCTTTCACTGAGCGCCATCCCGCGCATGCACACACTTCAACACTCGCGCTCCTCCTGCCCCCACCCTGGCAACAGTCTAGATTTTGCCCTCAAGTCTGGGGATTGGGATTGAACAATACATTATGGCTGACACCCCAGCTAAGTGGGGACACTGTGTTGAACCTGTGTAGGTGAGCTGTCCCACCACTGAGTTGTCTGCAGGCCATGTATTTGTCCACCAGGGTCTGCTCTGGAGAATTCCCAGCATCCTTCCCCTTGCTCGGAATGCCCAGAAGGAATATGGACTCCCTGCAGATTGTAACAGCGATCCTATTCTTGAGGCTGTGAAAGCTGAGACTGTTGAAGGCAGAGAGGGCAAAGGTGGTGAGATTAAATTCTCTGAATTAAGCAAAGCATTCTGTGCACTTCTTGGCCTCTTCCAAGAGCATTTCCTGTCACATTGTGAGTTTTTCCTGTTTCCTGCTGTTTTAGGCAGTTCAGGTCACAAAGGCTGAGGCTTCATTTCTCATTTTATTGTACTTAAGGAGACACACATCCATTAGAATTATCACGTAATGCTGAATGGCATGTAGGGTTATAAATGCACAATGGAATGAGTGTTTTCCAATTACCTTTCTTTAGGTTCAGCCTTTAACTTGGTGTGTAAAGGATTAGACTGGGAGAAACTACTTCCCCCTGAGGACCATAAGCGCTGCCATGGACCAACTGGGCTATGGCCTGGCTCTCTGCTGACATGGCCAAACTGTGGCTCACAAGTCACATGCGACACTTTTACACATAAAGTGTGGCACCTGCTGATATTCGGAATCATTTACAGTGGCAAAGGATTTCTCTGCTTGAAACTGCTGAAAGGCAGAGTGCAGAAATTCTTTTTAAGTTTCCAATCACTTCAGTAGGGAGGTGATGGTGTAGTGGTATTGTCACTGGACTAGTAACCTAGGAAACCCAGGTTAATGCTCTGGGGACCTGGGCTTGAATCCCGCCATGGTGGAATTTGAATCCAATACAAATCTGGAGTTAATGATGACCATAAAGCCATTGTTGATTGTTGTGAAAACCCATCTGACTCACTAATGCCCTTTGTGGAAGGAAAATCTGCCATCCTCACCTGGTCTGGCTTATATGTGACTTCAGACCCACAGCAATGTGGTTGACTTTTAAATGCCCTCTGAACAAAGGCAATTAGGGATGAGCAATAAATGCTGGCCTGGCCACGTCCAATGAATAAAAAAAAAATTAAAAAATGCATTCTTTCATGGGATGTGGGTGTCAGTGGCAAGGCCAGCTACCCATCCTTAATTGCCCTTGAACTGAATGGCTGGCTAGGCCACTAGGGCAGTTAAGAATCACAGAGAACCAAGGCAATTTGGAGTCATATGTAGGCCAGAATGGCAGATTTCCGTCCCTAAAAGGCATTACAACAATTGATGATAGCTTTCATATATTCCAGATTTATTAAATGAATTTATATTCCACCAGCTGCAGTGCTGGGATTTGAACCCATGCGCCCAGGGTATATTAGCATGGGTCACTGCATTACTAGTCCAGTAACATTGCCACGCTGCCACCATGTCTGATGTTTCAGGTAGTCTTTCTGAACATTCAAAGGTTTGCAAACTCAACCATTTCCTGGTTTAATAAGTCACGCAATTAACTTACACTTCGGGTAAAATTTCCCAGCCCACTGGAGGTGGGATCTGGGGCTGGAAAAACAGCAGAAATTGCTGTTGGGTCAACTACCTTGCAGTTTTCTTGCTACCTGCCATCTTTTCAGGGATGGGATAGCAGTGAAGCCGGTGGCTAAAATGGATAGCCATTGAGGCAGTCAAAATGGCATTCAAGAGCTTTTTTATATTTGCATTGCTTCTTACCCAACAGCACACCAGTCACACACTGTGTCAGCAACTTGGCAGGTAAGAGAAGGCGAATGCACTTTAATATCAGTCAGTTCCAACTTATTCTAGCCACTTCAAGATGTCAGTCAAGCAAAGTCAACAATTTACCCAGTTGTCAAAACAGAATCCCCTGCTGAACAAATGCTTTTATTGGTAAGGACTCACAGCCAAGCATGCATCATGAAAGAAGATCTTTTTCTATCAGCAGTTCCATACTTGTCATTGATATTACCTGGCTCATTGGTTATGTGCATAGTGCACACTGGTTAAATGGGCATGGAGAGGGCATAAATTGGCATAGAGTTGGCACTGCACTGTCAGGGGGACTCTGCTAAGGGACATTTGTACTGTTGGAGGGACAGTACTGAGGGAGACCTGCACAGTCAGGGGGCAGTACTGAGGGAGCACTGCACTGTCAGAGGAACAGTACTGAGTGATAATTGCACAGTGGGAGGGGCAATACTGTGGGGTTCCTGCCCTGTTAGAGGGATAGTACTGAGGGAGTGCTGCACTTTCAGGGGGACAGTACTGAGGGACAATTGTACAGTCAGGGGGCAGTACTGAGGAAGCACTTCACTATCGGAGGGACAGTACTGACGGAGCACTGCACTGTCGGAGAAACAGTACTGACGGAGTACTGCACTTTCGGAGGGACAGTATTAAGGGACAATTGCACAGTCGGAGAAGCAGTACTGAGGGCTGCTGCACTGCCAGAGAGGGGATAATGAGGGAATGCTACACTGATGGAAAGACAGTACTGAAGGAGTGCTGCTCTGTTAGAGGTGTCATCGTTTGGATGGGATGCCAAACCAAAGCTCCGCCTGCCTTTTCAGATGGATGTCAGAGATCCCACATGACAATTTGATGAGCAGTGCAGTTATGGGATTCATTGCCAACATTGATCCCTGAATCAACATCACTAAAACAGATGGCCTGGTCATTATCACATTGCTGTTTGTGGGAGCTTTCTGTGTGTAAATTGGCTGCTGTGTTTCCCACACTACAACAATGAACACTTGAAAAATACCTCATTGGCTGTAATGCACTTTGGGACATCTTGAGCTGTGAAAGTTGCTATATAAATACATGTCTTTCTTTGTTTCTTCATCCTAGTTATCTAACCAAAGGAATTTGCTGAATTAAAAGAGAAACAGAAAGTGCTGGACGCAGATAGCAAGTCACTCAGAGTTTGTTGAGGGTAGAGACTGGTCAACATGTTGCTTGTTCCGAACATTGGCTCGCACTGACAACATACACTGAGTTGTTTCCTCCAGAGATTCTGCCTGACCTGTATTTTGATTTTTCCCTTTTTTTTTAAACTTGTGCGTTACAAAAAAAGATCCATTGTGATGACAGACGTCCCTAACCTTCCAGTTGGAAACACTAGGGCAGAGTCTCTGCTTTGGGCGCAATGACTGACAAAGAATTTAAAAAACAATTCTGAACCATTTAATAGTTTCAGTGCATACCAAGTTGGTTCCTTAGTAAATTGACATTTTTTTGTGTATGAAGCATGTGCCTGGTAATGCCTGTGTATCTCAGAAAAAGAGCCTAATCTGAGAAGCCTTGTCTAGCAGTGCAATCAGTGGAAATTCACGATGACCTGGGGTAGGCTCCTATTTAGTAGGCAGGGTCTGATCCAGGCAAAATTAATCTTCAATCTATGAAGATTGCAGAAACTCGAGTGGAGTGATTTTCGGTGTGAGCTGCTTATGGGCCATAACTTCTGAGCTCCCCTGTGTCGTAGTGGGAGAGTTCCCTAAAGATGCGCTGGGGAATCCCCTTTGGAAGTTCCCGGGTAAGGGTTTGCACAGCAATTGCCTGGAAGTGCAAACTTCCTCTGGGCAATTGCCCTCCGCTGGCAACCATCTGAAAATGCAATTTAGATCGCAAACTTTGGATGGTTCCGACTGTTTTATAGCAATAGTTACCCAGAGAAAGTTAGAAGAATGAAAACCTCTTCTAACTTCTGGGTAACGATTGCAAAGACCTACAACAACCCAGGGGGACCCAAGGGACTCTCCCTACACCTCTAAACCCCGAAAAGACTCCCTCCCCAGCCCCACCAAGGCACTTTCCCAAACCTCGACACATCAAGGGTCTCCCTCCAACCCCCGACTATCGTCCCACAAAGGACTCCCCACCCCATAGGGACTCCTCCCCACCTATCACCAGCCCCAACCTGACCCCCAACCACCTGAGGCCTGATCTCTGACCACTCCCACAGCCCGGACCCCTCAACACCACCACCCCCCCAACCCCCTCCCGAGACCTGAGCCCTCCCAACTCCCTGAGGCCCGACCACACCCTTGCCGAGGCCTGACCAACCACCCCCCCAACTCCAAGGCTCAACAACCCTCCGCGGCCTGACCCTTCCATCCCCACCTGAGGCCCAACTACCACCCTACCTAGGCCCGACCTCCACCCAGCCCCAAATCCCAACCACCCCACCATCCCAGAGGCCCAACACCCTCCCGCAAACTAACACCCCCAACCTCCCTGAGGCCTGAGCCCCCAAGGCCTGACCTCCTTCAAGGCCCAACGCCAACGGCCCTGAGGCCTGATCATCCACACCCCCTTAGGCCCGTCCCACATCCCCGAACCTCAAATCCTATACACTTACCTTCTCGCTGGCCTGTAATGGACCATTAAACTTCACTGGACCTTTAAACCTACCTGCAGTTAGTGTCGTAAAAAAGGGGGTGTGGCCTCCTTCCGTTCGACGGAGCTGAACTCGATGCTGGGCCCTGGGGACGCGCTGCGCTACTTGGATCCCGCCTGGCCTGAGTCGGAAGGTTGGGCGAGGCAGGATTTCAGGTAAGTAATTGGGATTGGAGTGACAATCCAACACTGATTACCACTCCAAGGAGGTTCAGGCCCAATGTTTTTCTTGCTCTGTTGGTTTGTCCAATTTTGCCCTGATGTGCTGGTAGAGTGAAAACTCTATCCCACTGAAATCAGCCACAGTATTTTGACAAAGGTGGGATTCTCAGTATAAACCCAAATAAATAAATCCCTATTCTTAGTCAGAAACTAAAATTTCCTGTTGCTCGCAGTAAGAAAACTGGAATGTGGATGATATAATTTGGGAATCAGCAGGAGACATTCTATGAGATCAAGTGGCTGCTGTTGTAGCTTTAACTTCCTTCACGTTGGGGTCTGCAGCTGATTGTTATTAATATCAGCTTGCCTATTCTATCCAACATTGTGCTAGATCAGGCCTCCTGCTCGTAAAAATGTCCTGTTGGCAAAATTTCTACCATGCACCAATCAATCATCCTTCATCTCTGTAAGCACATTGAAACCAAACTGCAAGGCATTCTCTCTTGAGACAAAGAAACAAATGTTGGCTGGGATAACGATTCACCCACTGTCATATAATCCCCATGATGGAATAGGCCTTTCACTGTCACAATGACACTGCCATCACTGAATGTCCCAGCATCAACATCCTGCTCACCATTGATCAGAAACTGAACTGGACTAGCCATATCAATACCATGTCTACAAGAGCAGGTCAGAGGTAATGAGTAATTCACCTCCTGACTCTCCAAAGCCTGTCCACCATCTACAAGGCCCAAGAAACATCAGGTGTGTGATGGGATACTCTCCATTTGCCTGGATGAATACAACTCCAACAACACTTAAGAAATTCAACACCATTCAGGACAAAGCAGCCTGCTTGATTGGCACCCCATCCACCACCTTAAACATTCACTCCCTCCACCACCATATGCACTCCCTCCAACACCACATATATGGTGTGCACCATATACAAGGTGCACTGCAGCAACTCATCAAAGCTCCTTCGATAGCGTCTTCCAAACCTGCAACCTCTACCAGCTAGAAGATGCGTGGGAATGCCACCACCTGCAAGTTCCACTCCTAGCCAGACATCATCCTGACTTGTCTGTTTTTGTCTGCATCCAATCTTTGAGTGTGGGCATGAGACCGAATATGTGACATTGTGTTAATTCAGGGTAAGTGTGTGAGAATAAATAACCTTCTTTGTTTTAAACTCATGATAGTTTGCTACTGAATCATTTAATTGGAATACACACTCCAGGGGTAAGGAACACACACCTCATACTGATTGTGGCAGTAAGAGGGCACATACATTCTGTTCGTGACTGTGTTTACAATATCAGGAGGCGGCAGAAGCAGTGGCAGGGAGTGGCATCATTCTATGGCACATGGTAGAGCAGTCTTAGCACCTCGAATTAAATATTGAAATCCCAGCTTTAGGAGTTCCGTTAAAATGTGAGAGATCAGAGTAGCAGCAGAGATGAGAAGGTAAATGCTAGCCTCCCATTTTCATCACAATATTAGCTCATTCCTAGTCAAATGAAGGGGATTGAACTTCAGTCCCTTAGAAACATGAAGCCTACTCTTAATCCAGCTCCACCCTTGTGCTCTATTCCACATTAAACAGATGCTTCCTCTGTCCTCTGAGGCAGATACAAAGGCCTGGATTTTCATCTTCGAGGCGGGTGGGGGGGAGTAAGGAAAATTCCCGGCTTGGCCTGCCCACCTTAGGAGAAAGTGCCCACAAAAGCACTTCATTGCTGGGAGCAAGTGCAGGCTGGAGTCAGGCCAGCTGACCCAGAAAGAAGTGCGGAGGTAGCCACAGGGGCTGCTGCATGTGGAAGCGGACTGTTATAAGGCCAGCCTCAAGGCCGTGGGACTTGTCCCAGTGAAAAATAAACCACAAAAGCCCTCTAGCCTTCATCCCTCACACGCCTTCACCCTTCAAACACTCCCCATGCCACCTCATGCTCCCTATGTCAAGCTCAGCCATTCCATGCACCGCCTCATGCCTCCTATGTCCCTCTAACCACCTCATAGAGTCCCTCATGACCCTATGTCAAGCTATGGCACTTCCATTCCCATTGATCCACTGTACACTTTCTGGAACCAATGAACAACATAGTGGATAGTGGGATGCTTAAAGAAAAAGCTTTGAAAAAATGTAACCCATTGATAACTTTCTCCTAAACTTTGAATAAAAAGTCTGGACCAAGCTAATAAAAGTTTCAAACATCCAGGCCCATTTAAGTTTCAAAAAAACACAAACCCTTAACTTAGAAACCACTTAATTTGTTTCAATAAACATTGTGAAATTGATCACAGAGATCAGACAGCCTGAGCTGTCAATCAAATGTTTCCTCTGAGGAGCAGCTGTTCTCACATTGTAATAGCTGTCTGGGTTCTCAGCCAAGCCTCATTATGTATGTCCCAGAATCAGGACTCGCCCACCATCTTTAAAGGGCTCCCGAGTCAACCCAACTTGTTGAAAATCCATGCCAAAAGATCCCACAACACTATTTCAAAGAGTAGACTTCTCTCTGGTGTTCAGGCCAACATTTATCTCTCAACTATCATCATTAAAACAGATTAACTGATCATTTACCTCCCTGCTATCTGTGGGAGCTTGATGTGAGCAGTTTGTATTTCCTACACTACAACAGCAACTATACTTCAAAAGTACTTCACTGGCTGTAAAGTGCTTTTGGGCACCCTGAAGTTGTGCAAGGTGCTATAGAAATGAAAATCTTTCCTTCTTCAACCCCTGTACTATGACTTTTACAACCAGCTGTCTAATTTTCTTTGCCAGGAATTTTTTGGACTCTGCTTTCTGTATGGTTCCTGGCAGAAGCTTCCACTTTCTAAGCAGCCCCTGTGGTTGGGTGTGGTGAGGCCATGGAGAACACGAGTGCATTGGGCTGAGTCCCAGTCAGAGACTAGTGTTTAATATCTACTTAAAGTATTATGTTTGTTTCTTTCAATGTCATTTGAAAGGTTAAGCTGACTGTACACTGGTGACAAATGTTTTTTTTGTTATTTACTTGGCCTAATTTGAAGGGAATCTATAAGATCTCAAATTTTATGAGATGAAGCTGTTTTTGAGAGGGACAAAATTAGGCCATTCAGCCCACTGAACATGCTCTGCTATTTCTACCATCCAAAGCGATTCTTTATGTTTCATTTCAGTTCATAACCATTTTCCGAAACTCATCACCTCATCCCCTCTCTTACTTTCAAGGTAGGTAACTAATTCCGTCAAAATGCCGCAATTGATTGTTGCGCCTTCTGGGGCAATGCAGGGTGCATTCTCACAACAATTGGTGTGAAGGTTCTCTGGATTCACCTAACTCAAGTTTCAAGATTGCCACTTGTTTCCTGGTTTCCCATGAGGATTTGGGTTTTGGTGTTAGGTCCTTTGTAAAAAATCTTTGATTTTTATTTGTGTTGAAATCCATGGATAGAAAGTAAGGTAGATTCTGTAATGTGCAGAACCAGGCCTATGAATGTTCAAAATTTACCCCTGGATCATTCTATGCTCTTGTTACCATTTTAAATTCCTCTGCAAGATCACCTCTTAACCTCCTCCTCTCCAATAATATAACTCAAGTTCATCTTCCCCTCATCAATCCTTTCACCCTAGCTATCATTCTGGACAACCGTAGATTAATATTCATTCAGATCTGTATATTCTTCTCAGAATGGGGAACCTGAAAGTGAATCCATATTCCAAATGACCAGCCCTCTGTATAATTGTTGTGTTCTTTTTCAATATTTGAAACCTCCTGTGATGAAGTTCAACTTCTGCAGTACCTTCCAAACTTGTGAACTCTACCACCTAGAAGAACAAGGACAGCAGATGCATGGCAACATCACTTCTTCCAAGTCAACTCATCATCCTGACTTGGAAATATATTGTTGTTCCTTCACTGTTGCTGAGTCAAAATCCTGAAACTCCCTTCCTAAAAGCACTGTGGGTGTACCTACACCACGTGGACTGCAGCGGTTTGAGAAGGTGGCTCACCACCACCTTCTCAAGGGCAATTAACGATGGGCAATAAATGTTCTTTTTTTGGCACTGGTGCCCACATCCTGAAAATGAATTTCAAATAAGTCTTCCATTGCTCCATTTTGACATTGTTCAAAAGCTGTTCACCTGAAGAATCAGACAATCTAACATGCCCAGTTCTCCATTACAATTTAATCAGGTCTCACTAATGTTACACTAATTTACAACTTGTTTGTTCAAAAGCCTTGAAATGCTGTCCATGCATCGATATCACCTGATTATACTTAAATGCACAAGGTCGTACATTGTTTGAAACTGCCTGAGCTATTCTTGGGACAGCAAACAGGCTCCTAAGCACACCAGAACACCCGCTCTCGTGTAGCTTGGATAACCTTCACCAGTCATAAAAGTCCTTGATGGAAAATTAAAGCCCATTCTGGTTCATTACAGCACACTAAATTGCAATGACTCCTCAGAATGCAAGTTGTCATGGAAATGAGAAAATAACAACCAATCACAATCCACATTTAATGATCCTTTAACACTTTTGTAAAAAAAATAAACAAGCCATTGAGCTGGTCTTGCTGCCAAGGAATTCAATAATATGGAGTGGGCAATATTTTTGTATAATGCTTCCATGTCATTTGAGGCAAGAATTACTTGCATTTATATAATGCTTTTCAAAAACCTCATTACATCCCAAAGTGCTTTATAATGAAATACTCATTGAAGTGTAGTCACTGTTGAAGTGTAGGAATCATGGCAGCCAATTTGTGCACAGCAAGCTCCCACAAATAGCAATGAAATAATGACCAGATAACTGATTTTTAGGTGTTAGCTAAAGGATAAATGCTGGCTAAGACAACTGAGAAACTCCCCCGCTCTTCTTCCAATAATGCCACGGGATCTTTCACATCCACTTAAAACCTTATACAGGGCCTTGGTTCAACATCTTACAGGCAAACTATTTCAACTAATGGGGGGGATCCAAGAACGAGGGGATACAAACTTAATTAAAGCTGTGCCATTTAGACAGGAAATCAGGAAAGCCGTTCTCACACAAAGGGCTGTAAAAATCTGGAATTTTGCACTCCACTGCCCCCAAACCCCCCCTGCCCCCCGCCCCGAACACTATGGATTCTGAGGGGACAATCAGAGCTCTGAAAGCTGAGGCTGGTAAAATTTGCTGGATGAGGGCCTTGAAGGCAGGTAAGTGGAGTTGAGGTAAATCAGCCATGATATGAAGGAATGATGGAACAGGCTCAAGAATGTGAGTGGCATCTTCCTGTTTTTATGGACGGGATTTTCCAGCCCTGCCCACTGCTGGGGTCATTCAGTCCCGTGGGAAGTCAATGGGCTTTTGACTGTGCCATTGAAACTGTAGCGGGTCCTGCCAAGACAGGGCAGGAAAATCCCAACCCATGTTACTGAAAAGTTGACAGGAAGTGCATGTGGGATGTTTAATATACGAATAATGGAGAGGGTGGCCGGCACTAAATGAGTGACTTATTACATGCGTGCTTTCGTGTGGAATTGGTTCAGAGTGTAGAGTCATAGTTTACAATGAGAATCAGATTGGTTTGGATCGTTTATCAATGGAAGCATCAAGCTTTTTCATTCAAACTGTGGCCTCACTCTAGCCCACACTCAGACTGTGATGTGCAATGAGTTCTTTGAATTTGGGCAAGTCTTGTTTGAGGTTTGGGGTTAGGAAGTCACAATAGAGGGAATTGCATAGCCAACAATAACAACAAATTGCATTTATGTAGTGCCAATGACTTAGTAAACCATCTCAAGATGAGCAAAAACAAAGTTTCACACTGAGCCAAAGAAGAAGATATTAGGACAAACAGCTAAAAGCTTAATAGGAACATTAGTTAAAATCAATTAAAATTAAAATTAGTTAAAATTAACATTAGTCAGGGAAAGGATTTCAGGAGTGATTTAAAGGAGCAAAGAAAGAGATATGGAGGTGTTTGAGAGAGAACTGCAGAGCTTAGGGCCAAGGCAGCTGAAGGCACAGCCAGCGAAGGTGGGACTGGGGAATGCACAAAAGGCCAGAATTGAACAAACGCAGAGTTCTGGGAGGATGGTAGGGCTTGATGTGGTTATAGAGATAGGGAGTGGCAAGGCCATGGAAGGAATTGAACAGAATAATGACAATTCTAAACTAGAGGCATTGATGGGCCAGGAGTCAATGTAGGCCCATGAGAAAACGGGTAATAAATAAGTGGGACTTGGTGTGAGTTAGCTTGCAGGCAATTTAGTTGGTCCCAACACTATACTATCTGTTCAATGTGCTGTGATATTGTGTGCCTCTTTAGCTATGCTGTCCTTCACTGAGCTGTTTATGGCCATATAAGAAATGACAGTTTCTCCACCACTATTTTGTTGTAAATGAAAATCTGCAAGAGGTGGATTTAGTTTGAGTTTGTGTGAAGTGATTATAAGTTTGTTCATATAACCATTATTCCTCCAATCAATCAAAGCCTGTCCCTGGGATGCACCTCTGACTGGAAAAAGCCATTAAGAGCTTAAGAATCAAATCAACAGAATATGTAATAACTAGAGTAAATGGAATCTTGCTTGTCATTAACCTGTGTCTTCACATCTCTAATTCCTTGGGGTTACAGGGATGCTGACAGAATGTCAGAACATTGCAAGATCAGGAAGACTGGTAAATGTTGGTGTTTAGATGCCCGTAGGCTGCTTTTACAGATTTGTGTTGAGGAGGAGGGAAATGTGCCCCTGTAATCCATCTAAGGATCAGTTATAGGTGACAGTTTTAAGTATGCATTAGTCAAACCTTGCATTGATGTTTCTTGACAAATGCGGAAAGCAGTTCAAATCTTTGCATCATAGAGGTGTTGTTAAGCTCCCAGTGTGTAAATTCCTTGTGGATGTTATGGTGGGAGGTTGCGTGTGACAACACTACTGCTTTAACATTTCCAACTATTAGACCAATCCATGTGACTAGCGAAAATGAAGAACTGCATTGTTTTTGATCAATGTTTATTTGAGTTAGAAAGCAAGGATAGAAGCTTCAGCTCACGAGCCGGGGTGGGGCCTGCTCACTGAAGCGTAAAATAACGTGCGGTGATGTCGGGCGTGCGTCCCAACATCATCGCATGTTATTTAGATTTTCAGTTCGGCGGGTGCACAGCCAACTCAGCTGTGAGCCTGCCAAACTGTCAAAAGCCTATTAAGGCCATTTAAAAAGCCAATAAAGCAATTAGCTGAGCAGCCCGTCTGACCTTAAGGTTGGCGGGCAGGCGAAGAGCCCTGGTGGCCTTCGCATTTTTCATGTATCCTCATCCATAAGCGGGATGAGGTTTCATGAACGTTTTTAAAGTGTTTGAAAAATTTTTAATAAAATTAATGAACATGTCCCAGCTCATGTGACAGTTTCACAAGAGGGCACCTTTGTGCCTCAGGGCAATTTCTGTGCTTTTCATGCGCATGGGTGAAAGGGCGCAAGCCCTGACTCAGGTAAACCACCCTCCCCTGCCCACACAGGGAGTGCTCAGTGCTTCCGCGTGCATGTCATGCTGGGCGGGCCTTAATTGGCCCGCCCACGTAAAATGGCGGCGCCCACGCCTGCTCCTGCCACAATCCCCTCCCCTCCTTTGATGGGGAGAAAATTCTCCCCCTAGGGTTAAAATTCCACTCCAGAGACCTGAGCACAAAATCTAGGCCAACAGTAATGAGGGATTACTGAACAGTTGGAGGTGTCAGATCATATGGTTAACTGAGGCTTCTCTGTTTTCCCAGGTAGTTCTCCAAAATGTCCTGGTCAATATTTATCCTTTAACCAGCATCGCCCAGACAGACTACCTGGTCATTATTTTGTGTTGCTGTTTGTGGGAGCTTGCTGTGCGTAAATTGGCTGCCATATTTCCTATATTGCAACACTGCAAAAGTACCTCAGTGGGTGTAAAGCCCTTTGAGAGGTCCTGAACGTTGTGAAAGGTGCTATATAAATGCAAATCATTCTGTTTTCCTTTCTCCAATCTATCGGTAAAGGTTTTGCTACTGAGACAATTTTAAACCACATAGCAAACTGATCAGCTCAAATTCAAACATAACATAGAAAAAAAGACTTGCATTTATATAGCATCTTTCACAACCACCGGATATTCCTTTACAGCCAATGAAGCACTTTGCTGAAATGTTGGCCTAAATTTTCTGGTCCCACACGCCGCAGGAATCGTAGTGGGCGGGATGGATAATTTGCCGGACTGGCAAAAGGTCTGTTGACTTTGGGTGGAAGTTTCCGGTCCTCCGGTGGGCGAGCCGGAAAATCCCTCCTGTAGTTACTGTCATAGACCCAGACCGCGAAACGAAGCAAAGAAAATTGCAAATTAAAGCTGAGAGGAAAATATTCAAAATAAAAAGATTTAATTTCTTCAGCTTTTATTACTGTACACATTTTAAATTCTGAGCTAATTAGTTGGGTAATTAGATCTCATTTATCTTGCTGTGGCGAACTGGTGTTTGTGTGAGGGCAAGTATTTTGGTGCTCAGGTCACACAGGCCAGCCGGGGTTAGTCAGTCAGAGCTGAGGTGTGATGAATAAATTACTGCTCAAGGTACTCGTCAATGAAAACTAGAGGGTGGGGAACACATTGTTCCTGGGAAGTGTGACAACGACTTCATCAGGAACCAGCTGTAGGAATACACAAAGGCAATGGTGTGATGGTACTTCCCAGCTTTTCCACTCTGATTCCAATGCTCTCCTGGCCAGGTTCTCAGTCCAGCAATGCCTCGATTTTAAAATTCTCATCCTTGCTTTCAAATCCCTCCATGGCGTAGCCCACAACCCGCATATCTCTGTAATCCCCTCCACTCTACAACTCTCCAGGATCCCTGTGCTCCTCTAACTCTAGTCCCTTGTACATCCCTGATTCCCTTGGCTCTATCGATGATGGTCGTGCCTTCAGCTGCCAAGGCCCCAAGCTCTGGAATTCTCTCCCTACATCTCTCTGCCTCTCTACGTCTCCTTTCTCCTTTAAGACACTCCTTAAAATCTATCCCTCTCACTAAGTTTTTAATCACCTGTTCCAATACCTCCTTATGTGGCTTGGTGCCAAATTTCTCTTAATAATCGGACCTATGAAGCACCTTTGGACAGTTTACTGCATTAAAGGTGCTATAAAAATGCAAGTTGTTGTTGATATTTTGGTGGGACTCAAAGGGGAGGCAGCTGAAAAATAAGTTGGCAATACACTCTGTTGCTTTTCACCTGTGGTTTTCCATCTCCCTGATTGTTTAGTTAAAGGTTGAAGTCAATGGAACTGAACAGAGGGAGGTGTTTAACAGCGGCTGAATCCACATCATCCATTTTACCCCCCCCCTTGCCCAAAGTCAAAAATACCATCTTGTGTAGAGTCATTTAGCTGCCAGTCCAATTTCCTTCTTCTCGTCTTGAGTCTGTGGAATGTAACAATAGATTTCATTTTTATCCTAATATAATTCTTTCCTTTCCTGTGACAAGAATCTTAGACCTGCTGAATTCATTTCCATTACCAACAGATTGTAAGATTAATTAGAGGAAGTCAGCCTAATGTATCTGTGTCTCTACAGTAGATGTGTATATACAGTATACACAATGTGTTGGACTCGAATTAACAGCAGATGCTTTAAAATATCTTGGCCTTGAGTGTCATCCAGATTGACAGGAAACCATAGAATCTAAGGCAATTAAGACAGAAATTCAGGTAAAAGTCTGGATAAGATTAACTCATATGACTAAGGCTGACCAAGCTGAGATGGTTGCAGCCAGACAGTTTAATTCTGTATTGTGATATATACACCGACCTTCCCTTAACAGGACTGTTACTCCCGAGAGTGCAGCTGAGCTGGATAAAAACAATTAGAACAAGGACCTGTGGTAACAGAGCAAGAGCCTTCCTCTAGGCTCTACAGGAACCCTTGGACTATCCCTACTTCAGGCCTCTGTCCTTGCCCCTAAGGAGACTCTGCTCATGGAGACCCTTCCTTGTGCCTTGTGCCCCTAACCCCTTGGTCTTCTCTGGTGGCTTCCTGTCGATAGATTTTAACAACCAGGCAACAGCGTTGTGCCAACCTGAGGGCTGCTTTGGTTGGGAAGTCCGCAGTCAGCAGATGTGCCACAGATTAGCAGGGCATAAAAAAAGCAAACTAGGTTTTATTTCTAGCGGGATAGAATTGAAAAGTAAGCGTTATGCTAAACCTGTATCAAGCGTTGGGTAGACCATGTTTAATGTGCAATTCTGGCCACCATTTATAGAAAGGATATAGAAGCGTTGGAGAGGGTGTTGAGAAGATTTACAAGGGTGAAATCAGAAATGTGTGGGTATACATATCAGGACAGGATGGACAAGCTGGGTCTCTTCTCTCTTAGAAAAAAGAGAAGACAGAGGGGTACCAATAGAGGTCTTTAAAATGATGAGAGGTTTTGATAGAGTGGATACAGAGAGAATGTTTCGAATTGTGGAGGAAGAGCTTAACTAGAGGCCGTCAATATAAGGTAGCCACCAAGAAATTACAAGAAACCTCTTTTCTCAGAGAGTGGTGAGATTGTGGAACTCACTACCACAGGGAGTGATTGAGGTGAGTAGGATAGATATGGTTTCTAAAGGTGTCAAGGTGTATGGGGAGAGCACGGGTGTACGGCATTGAGGTAGAGGATCAGCCATGATCGTATTGAATGGCAGGCTCGAAGGGCCGAATGACCTACTCCTCCTATTTTCTATGTTTCTATATTTAGATGAGAAAAGATGGGAGGAGGCCCGAGTACAGCATAATTGCCAGCTGGGGCTGGCTGGGCTGAATGGCCTGTTTCTGTGCTGTATATCCTATGTAAGCATTGCTAATAAGGTCTTATCTTTCAAATTAATTCTTACACCAGGGCAACTACTGATAGCCAATAAATGTTGGCCATGCCAGCGAGGCTCACAACCTGAGGACAAATGAAAAATAAAATTAAAATGGGGAGCTTTCCTCCTCAAAATGACAATGCTCCTTCCCCTCCAATATTCTCTGTTTCACTCTTTGTCTCCCCAGAAGGTAAGGAATCTATCCATGTTGGGCTAAGCTCCCACCTGTGCCTCCGCAGGTGACAGCACATTTGTGTTGCTTAGAGGCTATTCAGCTACAGGAGGCTTCACAGGTATGCCCAGTCCTGTCTTTGCCTCACATCAACATTTCCAATCGAGGGTGTTGCATACTGATAGGGTGAGCTGACCTTTCCTCTCCCCACCTGAATGGTGCTGAGGTTAATTATAACACCCCATTGCCACCTTAAATGAGATTGGCTGGGTCTAATTGCTGTGGGCCTTTTAGGTATGTTGGCCTCTGTATAGCATCACACTTTGCAGCGATACACTGCGCCATCAGACAAACTGGCCAACCCTCTTTAAAACAAAGGTGACATGATTACCTTTGGAGGAAGACATGGTTTGGAGGGGTTGGTGAAATATCCGCACTCTACCAATTCTGGCATCTTGGGAATCCCTGATTTTCATTGGCCCGGCCCACCATTGGTGGCAGTGCCTTTAGCTGACGAGACCCTAAACTATGGAATTTCCTCCTTAAATCTCTCTACCTCTCTTGTCACTCTTTGAACCTCTTTGACCAAGCTTTTAATCACCTTTCCTCATAACTGATAATGTGGCTCAGCATCAAATTTTGTTTGACAATGATTCTATGAAGAGCCTTGGGATGTTTTACTTTGTTAAAGGCCCTATATAAACGCAGGTCATTGTTGTTTGGCAATGTGAAGGAGCGGAATTGGTATCCAGAATTGAGTTGACATGTCCACTGAAGCGGCTGGGAGTTGACAACGAGAACAAGTGCTATAAATTCAGCTTCAAGACATCGTCCCATTTTCCAAATGCTCAGATCTGCATATTAAATAATGTTATCAAAAAACTGCCTGAAGTAGAAACGTAAAACCATTGAGTGGTTACAGCACAGAAGGAGGCCATTCAGTGTGCTATGTCCCTGCTGTCTCTCTATAAGAGCAGCTCGGCTACTCCCACTGCCCCTCCTTTTCCCTGTAGCCCTGCAAATATTTTCTCTTTAGATAATTATCCAATTCCCTTTTGAAAGCAATGATTGAATCTGCCTTCATTGCACTCTCAGGCAGTGCATTCAAAATCCGAACGACTTGCTGTGTGGGATTGGCAGGATGACAAAAGACCAAGCTCCATCTAGTTTACTTTCTACCATCCTAGTAGGCACATGATACAACCATAATGGAGTTGCTGACTACACAGCAATCAATCTCTATCAATGAGTTTACAACACACCGAGGCAGTAGCTGAGGAAAACCCGCAGTGGCGGACAGCTTAGGGTTCCAAAGTCTCCCGTTCCTCCCACGCCTGCTATACTCACGCCTCATGTCTCAAATTCCAGTACACAGTTACCCAAAACTTTATTTTTGAAAGGATCAGTCCATGTTTTTGAATCAATTTAAAAAGAATGCAAAGGCGCATCATAATCCCTCCTACTTTCCCTAGTGCTCGCTGATCTGTGTGTTCTAGACTCTGCCTCCCCACTTCTCTTTCCTCATTAACGCATTTCTGAAAACCTCCCTTTTGACCAAGCCATTGGCCATCTGTCTGAATATTTCCTCATGTGGCTCGGTGTCAAATTTTATTTGATAATGTTGTGGAGAAGCACTTTGGGATGTGTTACAATGCTAATATATATATATATAAATGTAAATTGTTGTTGTTTAACCACAATATATCACCCATATCTTACATCCTCCCCTCTCTCTTATCTTCCTGTGCCTGACACAGCTTTCCGGCTGAGAGCGCAGTGTGCTGTCAATCGCACACCAGCCCCAGTATCCAGTGGTAGAAGAGGTGCGACACAATAGCGGAGGCTTATTCACCATCCACTTTCTCTCCGAGCCCTGTGGAAACATGCCTCATGCTCAGCTTGTGAATGCGGAGTGAGCACACAGTCATAGCGAATTATAGATCTCCCTCCAGCTCGATGGATGACAATGGCCTGTACCTGGGGCATGATCTCACTGGGTTCAGCAACTCCCAGTATCATGTTCAAATGACCATGCTTCATTTCAAAGCTTAGTGAGCCAACAGCTATTTGACTGTGAAGGCATTGCATATTGTCTTCACTCAATCCATTCACTTTCCAGCAAAGCTCACTGAAAGATAGTCCTGCAATTTCTATAGCCCCTTTCAGGATGCCCCAAAGTGCTTTATAACCACTTTATAGACAATTACTTGAAGTATAGTCACTTCATTGCATTGCAAGAGACGCGGCAGCCAATTAGTGCACGGCAAGCTCCCACTAACAATAATGTGATAATGACCTGATGATCTGTTTTAATGATGTTAATTGAGGGATAAATATTAGTCAGGACCAGGGAGAAGTAACCTGCTCTATATTGAAATAGTACTATAGGATCTTTTATATCCACCTGAGTTTAACACCTCTTCTGAAAGATGGCATTTCTGACACTACGTTGGAGTGTCTGCCTGGATTACTTATATATCACTCATATCTTGAGTGGGACTTGAACCCACAACCTCCTGACTCAGGGGCAAGAGTGCTATTACTGAGCTACAACTGATGCTGACTGGAGGCTTTTTTTTTGGTGTACTGTATTTTGCCTGAAGTGTTTTTGAGTAGTTTATTTTACTATCAGACAGTGGCCGCACTCATATTATCTTCATGCTCTTGTGAGCTGTGTTATCTATTTTTCTAATCTTCAGATCCCAGACAGAAGATTATCACTTGGTTTATTAGGCTCAGTCTCCGTGAAGACTCCTGTTGCGAATATTCAGAGAAGTTTTTTTCTGGTCAGCCTGTTAGACAAATCCTTCTAAAGTAAGCACTTAATGCAGAACTGCTCGATAGAAGTCACTTCCTATTTCACATCCAGCCATCAGAAAGCTAGGGCAGGGTGAGTGCTTCAAAGGAACTGTGAGTGTTTTAAAAGACTCTGCAGTTGCTGGTGACGGCTAGACTTCTCCACAGGGCTTTTTAACCAAGTGAGTTCTAAAACCACAGATATCTTCTCAAAGAACCTTTTAAGTGAAAGTGAGAAAGATCCACATTGTCTGCAAAGTGCCATCAACAACAAAATCAGACTCTGAAGAAGAGTCATACGGACTCGAAACGTTAACTCTGTTTTTTTCGCCACAGATGTTGTCAGACCTGCTGAGTTTTTCCAGCATTTTCTGTTTTTGTTTCAGATTTCCAGCATCCGCAGTATTTTGCTTTTAACAGAATCAGGAATATGGATACCTATAGGTGACTGTGCCCAAATGTTGAGTGCCATTCTTATGAAAGACTGAGATACAGTGTTGACAGTAGGAGGTCATCCTCAGATCTATTGCTTTCCCATTGATCATAAAAAAACTGGGAATAGTTGTGTGTGGACTACATTATAGCTTCTAAAAACACAGCTCATCACTTCTATAGTTACCATTGATATTTTGGCACAGGTTATTGTTACCAAGCAGCCAACATGTTTCCAGGGATCCATCAATGGATTTTTCCACTATCATTTGATACATTTATTCAATACCCTGAACATACAATTTTTATGTGTTTCTTACACCTCTATCTCTCCTTCAGTCAGCCTCCACTTGGTGATGCAACGCCTGCCTCTGAAAGACATGGGTTCAAGTCCCATTCCAGAGACTTGAGCACATATTCCAGCTGAGGGAGTGCTGAACTGTTGGAGTTGCCATTGCTTGGATGAAATGTTAGCCTGAGGATGCATTTGTCCTCTCAGGTGGATGTAAAATATCCTATGGCACTATTTGAAGAAGAGCAGCAAAGTGCTTCCAGTTTCCTGTAATTTGACAGTAACTTTTAAGATATTAATTAACATAAAAGGCTGCATTTTAATGGTGGCACACTATTTCCAATGGCAAAACAGGAAGTGGGTACCACTGCCACTCTCTTGCCTTTTGCTGGTTCCCATGTGATTAACAATTAAAATTTAAAGTGCCGGTGGGAGACACATGTGATCACACACTGGGGGAAGTTTTTCAGTGGCAAAACCTACCCGCAGCTACAAATGTGGGTGGGCTATAAAAGAGCCTTCTGGTCAAACAGGGGGGCTCTTCATCACAACCACACCTTTCCTGCCCAGCTCCATTGCCATTAACATCAGAATTATTGAGAGCACAAAGGTGACACGGGTGCTTTTCAAACTTAAATTTCACTTGCAAATATTTCACAGTGCATTAGTTTTACTTTATTCATGTGCATCATTGTTATCTGTTGGGACCAGCTTGGTCAGAGATCTAAGAGCACTGGCATACCTCATGGTTAGCACACATTGATAGTTATAGGGGTGTTTGGGACATTTTCTTTATTGTGGAAGAAACAATGCTGTGTTTTTACATTCACTCTTTATTGAATATCGGTGTTACTGCCCAGTGTTGTACTTGTCACTCTGTGACACATGACTGAACTTACAGGCTCAGCTGGTCCTCCCTTTTCTGCATTGTAAAGGACATTGTCCAAAAGCAATCTCAGTGAGGAGGATTGAAATGTGAACTCAAAGCCCTGTAAAGATTCTGCCAATCAACACCCTGAGATTTGGACAGTCCTGACCCCACCCTTTAGACCCCTCTTTTTGTTACCTCGACTGTCCCTGCCACCCACCCGCCATACTAAGATGCTAGACTCTACCCTCTTCCACTGCTCCATGCCCCAGCCCCCAATCGACAACCTGCCCCACCCCTCACCCTGACTCGCTCTTGCCTGTCCCGAGCCTCCATGCAAGCTGCCATTCTCCTGTTTTCTTTCCTGTGTCACAGACTCTTCAACAAGGGAACGCTGAGCTCACAATTGCACAAAGCCGACTGGTGCACGCCACGTTTAAACAAACTTGAACCGGGTGCCATGAGATTCTCATGTGCCGGTGATTTTATCTTGAAGGTAGGAAGTAATTTAAAAATTTTACACTAATGAGTATTCATGGTGTGCAAAGGTATTACGAGTGGGAGCTCACCACAGGACTGTAAGCACTGACCTGCTACAAATACGCTGCTGACATCATCTCTGCATCCCAAATTCCTGTGGGGGAATTGAAATTTCAGCTCCCGCCTAATTCAGTCACTCTGCTCATTATGTTTCCCTGCAGGCTCCATAAAATTCTTCCCCCAGCCTCCAAATTTGAAGTGTCCTGTAACTTTCCTCAGCTAAGGAAATCTTTCACTTTCTTCTACTGAGTGACAGTGTTCAGTAACTTTGCCTCACTAAGTGAGAGTCCTGAAAGCGACAGTGTCCTGTAACTTTAATCTAATTTGCGAGATCACCCTATGAAGTCATTATACTAGTTGCCGTAGGGCAGAATTTTGCCGTCATGCGTGTGGGGGTGGGCCCGACATGCCGACACGTAAAATGACGCAAAATGACGTCGGGCTGTGCACCTGCCGAACTGTCAATGGCCTATTAAGGTCGTTAAGAAAGTAATTAAAGTTGTTAAGAACGCTGCCCATCCAACCTTAAGGACGGGATGAGGTTTCATGAAGGCTTCATTAAATAAAAATTTTATCAAAATTCATGAACATGTCCCAGCTCATATGAGAGGACATGTCTTAAAATATTTCCTTTTCTTTATTTAAATTTTTTAGCCTCAAACTAATCTCCCTGAGGCACCTCTGTGTGTGAAAGAGCACAGGCCCCGACTCAGGGAAACCACCCCACGCCCCCACCCGCCCAGGGAGCGCTCAGCGCTTCTGGGCGTGCGTCACGCTGGGCAGGCCTTAATTGGCCTGCCTATGTAAAATGGCGATGCAGCCCCAATAGGGGGCACCGATCGGGTTCACGCCCAGCCCTGCACAAACCCCCTGCCAGCCAGAAAATTCAGCCCATGAATTAGGAGCAGGAACAGGCCACTCAGCCCCTCAAGCCTGCTCCGCCATTCAATAAGATCATGGCTGATCTTAATGTAACCTCAACCCCACATTCCCAACTATGCCTGATGACCTTTCACCCACTTGCTTATCAATAATCTATCCAGCTTTGCCTTAAGAATATTCAAAGACTCTGCTTCCACTACCTTTTGAGGAAGAGAGTCTTAAAGACTGATGACTCTCTGAGAGAGAAAATTTCTCCTCATCTCTGTTTTAATGAGCGACCCCTTATTTTTAAAACAGTGACCTCTAGTTCCAGATTCTCCTACAAGAGGAAACATCCTCTCCGCATCCACCCTGTCCATACCCTTCCGGATCTTATATGTTTCAATTAAGTCACCATTTACTCTTCTAAACTCCGGTGGATACAAGCCTAGTCTGTCCAACCTTTTCTCATAAGGCAACCCACCCATTCCAGGTATTAGTCTAGTAAACCTTCTGTGAACTTCTTCCAATGCATATACATCCTTCCTTAAATAGGGAGACCAATAGTACACCGTACTTCAGATGTGAGGTGGGGGTTTCTGGCCCTGCCCGCTGCCGGGATCATCTGGTCCCACCAAAAGTCAATGGACTTTTAGCTGGGCTGCCGAATCTCCCATGGTGGGTCCCACCACAATGGGGCCAGAACATTCTGGCCATGGTCTCACCAATGTCCTGTATAACTGAAGCATAACCTCTCTACTTTTGTATTCAATTCCCCTTGCAATAAACTACAGCATTCTATTCACTTCCCTATTGAGTGAGGGGAGTCCTGTAACTTTATAGTGCTTGATTATCTTGTTGAGCCACATGTTACTCTAGAACTGCATTTACAGCCCCCAATCCTGAGGGGAGGGAGCAGAAACTGTCCTCCCAACACCACATTAATGGACCCATCCCCCCCCAAGCTGAAGTGACAGGCTCCTCATAACTCTTCCCTACCTAATGCTATTTGACTAAAAAGTGTGCACAGTTACTTTACTGTAATAAGTGACATGATCTTGTCACTTTATGTTACTAACTGGCTTGAGTCATTTGTGGAATGAGGGTGATTTGCGGGGGAAGGGATTGAAGGGGCTTGATTTGGATTGGGGAGTGATTAGGATTTGGCTGGCGAGATTGGTTGGGGGAGAATAGGTCCATTAATGTCGTGTTGGGAGGACCGTTTCTGCTCCTTCTGGCTCCAGACCCATGTAAGTTACTTATCACCTTTGCCATCCCTAGGGCTGTTTTCTCTAAGGTCAGCCACAGTGTTGCTGGATGCCTCAGGATCAATCGAGAGTAACATTGAGAGCTCATGCAGCTCCTGACCTTGATCAATCAAACCCATTTTGATGGCAATGAAACAGCTTGTTGCATTTTTAAAAAAACTTTTACTAACACTGTACTTGTGAGAAAGTATCTTCCAATTAACAAATTCTCTGTAAAAGCCTTTAAAACGTTGCTGAAACATGTTCTATCGTGTTTTTCACTCTTATTTGCACCAGAGTAATAGCACGATGACTCTTAGGCCTGAGTTTTACTCTTTGCGGGCGTGAGCGATTGGCGGGCCCGCGGCCAGTTGGGAAGTGAGCTGCCACCTTCGATTGGCCCCTCACCGCGATTTCACGCTGGTTGGCCTGTTAAGGCCCACCCAGCGTGAAACGTGACTTCCCAGTGGTCGGGAACAGCTGGGTGGGTGCCTGTCCAGCAGTTTAAAAACGGCACAGGCAGCTCCTTGAAGGCTGCCAAGGAAGAACATATTTGCAGCGTTCTGAAGATCGAAGCTCTGGCCTCAAGTGCAGCTGGAGGCGCCAGGCGGGAGGGCAGGTTGGGCAGGCATTCAGCCTCCCGTGTTTGGATGAGTGCCTCACAGCTCTCCTGAAGGAGGTGGCTGCCAGGAGGGACACCCTTTTCCCCTGAGATGGAAAGAGGAGGCCACTGCACTGCTGGCCCCAGGTCAGCAGCCACAAATTTGTGTGGCGCACATGGGTGCAGTGCCACAAAAAGTTCAACTACCTGCTGTGCTCGGGAAGGGTGAGTGCCGTGTTGGCATGGACTAGTTTGTTGAAGTGTTAAGGTCTGGCTGTCCCCCTGTGGACCTCAGGGGTATTAGAGTCTGAGTGCCAACTGTCAATCACACCGGAGCTGGCCAAGAGGCTGAACCCTGGCTGCTTGGGCTGAGTGCCTTGTGGCTCGAGGGCCACGACTCGGATGTGCCCTGCAAGGTGTTCCTCAGCTGGGGTTGGCCAGGCTGCAATGGCGCTGCAGGTAGAGAGTGGACTTATCAATGCTCCTCTGTCCTTTCAGGAGGAGATGACACATAACAACATTGAAAGGTGGAGGCCCCCCAAACCTCTGAATCCTATCCAGATTCGAGCAGGATGCCTTGGGGGGCGAGAGGTAACATGCACCTTGGTCAGCCGGACTTGGAGAGGCTGGAGTGTCAGATGAAGGTAAGAGCACAGTGCACAGAGGTGAGAGTTTTGGATGTTGCAAACATTCTTGTGTAGTCTCATCATTGATGGGAAGCTCAAAACTGGATTCCCATCTTTTTTTAAATTCATTCATGGGATGTGGGCTTCGCTGGCTGGGCCAGAATTTATTGCCCATCCCTAATTTCCCTTAAGAAGGTGGTGGTGAGCTGCCTTCTTGAACTGCTGCAGTCCATGTGGTGTAGGTACACCCACAGTGCTGTTAGGGAGGGAGTTGCAGGATTTTGACCCAGCAACAATGAAGGAACAGCGATATATTTCCAAGCCAGGATGGTGAGTGACTTGGAGGGGACCTTCCAGTTGGTCGTGTTCCCATCTATCTGTTGCCCTTGTCCTTCTAGATGGTATTGGTTTTGGGTTTGGAAGGTGCTGCTTAGGGACCCTTGGTGAATTCTTGCAGTGCATCTTGTAGACTCTGCGTCGGTGGTGAAGGGAGTGAATGTTTGTGGATGTGGTGCCAATCAAACGGACTGTTTTGTCATGGATGGTGTCAAGCTTCGAGTGTTGTGGAAGCTGCACTCATTCAGGCAAGTGGAGAGTATTCCATCACACTCTTGACTTGTGCCTTGTCAATTGATCATTGAAAGACGAGGGCACCATGATGCAGATATCCACTGTCTCACCAGGGTGGCTGGCACGTACAGTGACAGTGTGATGACTTAAACTAATGACATGTTGTTGTTCTCCCTCAGATTCACCAATGCACACTCAATCACAGGACCCCGAAGAGCCACTCCTGATGCCAGAGGACTGCCAGGCTTCAGATGTGTTACACCTGCTCTCTGAACCAGGCACCAGCACAGAGATAAAAACAAAAAACTGCGGATGCTGGAAATCCAAAACAAAAACAGAATTACCTGGAAAAACTCAGCAGGTCTGGCAGCATCGGCGGAGAAGAAAAGAGTTGACGTTTCGAGTCCTCATGACCTAGCACAGATACCAGCGCCTTGATGGGCATTAGATTTTCAGCTGGAATATTGGAGCACAGGGGTGAGGGCACTTCACACTCGCTTAAGGAGCAGGTGGAGGCAGAGAGTGCCCAGGGCACTAGCAGTCAGAGGACTGCTGGAGACCAGGACTATACTGGGTTGAAG
Source organism: Carcharodon carcharias (assembly GCF_017639515.1). Taxonomy (NCBI): domain Eukaryota; kingdom Metazoa; phylum Chordata; class Chondrichthyes; order Lamniformes; family Lamnidae; genus Carcharodon; species Carcharodon carcharias. Next base: position 101,084,146 of record NC_054480.1, read on the forward strand.
GCAAACAATGAGCTTCTGGAGTCATCCATTAGGCAGCAGATGCTGGATGTCCAGCGGGGTGTGCGGGAGGATCTGGTGGAGATCCAAGAGGGTATGCGTGCCATGGTCTCCCTTCTGGAAGAGCCCCTGCGGAGCGTGAGCACCGTGTTGACCCTCATGGCCGAGCGCACTGCCTCCTCCATAGAGAGGAGAGAGTGGCGACTCTCATGGAGAGACTCCTTCAGGGACAGAGCCAGGTGTTCCTGGGGTTACGCTCGGACCTGCAAGCCCTCACACAGGCAATGGCCTCAGGTGGTCAGGAGGCAGATGAGACACCCAGTATCCCAGCTTGGTGCCCGTCCATCAATGGTGAGCAGGGAGATCCAGAGTGACCTCATGCTGCGCACAACCTGCCTGTCATCTCTGCGGGCTCCTCTCAGGGCTCTCTAGATGATGGCAGCAGTTCCTCCGCCCCTCTGCCAGTGACCAAGGCATCTGATGAGGCTGTAATGACTGGAGAGATGCCAGCCATGACACTGGCTGCTCTATCCCAGGCAGGGCCAGCACAGGCTCCACTGGCCAGAGGACGAACACCAAGGTCATCAAGCAGAGTCAGCAGGCTATCTCCAATACCACTGGGAGCAAGGGCGAGTTGGGTGAGGGAGGGGGGCCACCAAAACTTATCACTCGCAAACATAAGTTTAAGGCACCATGAGCAGAAGAGGGACTGGTCACGGATTATCTTCTGTTGTGTAATGTTTTGTTTATGTTTTCTGGTCTGGGAATTAAGACCAGAAAAGGTGATGTTAATTTGTTTGGATTGTCAAAATGAGATAAATTTTGTTTTTGTCCTAATGGCCTGAGTACGCTTCACCTTTTTATTTTATTGGTGCAGGGTGTGCCAGTATGTAATGCCGGACGTGAGCGGGTCTAAACTTTATTGCACAGTCACTGAGTGGACTTTGGGTTCAAATGAAAGGGTGATTTCAGGCACCCTGTTTAGGGGCTGCAGCCCTGGCATGCGGTTGAAGGTGATATTTGGTAGCCTAGCTGAAGGAGCGTTGGATCAAGGTGTCCCTGGTGTCCCTGCCTCCCTGAAAGATACAGAGTTCTACCTCCATGCCTTCAGCGTTCTCCTCACCATGCTCCTCTTCTGACTCACTACTGGGTTCATCCTCTGTGGCCTGTGGAGCTGCCTCAAGATCCCCTTCCTCCAGTGGGTTCCCCCTCCTTGCCAGCGCCAAATTGTGGAGTGCGCAGCATGCGACCACACTATAGGTGACACCAACTCGAGGGGATATTCTAGTGCTCCCCCAGAATGGTCCAGGCATTGGAAGCGCACCTTCAGAAGGCCTAATGTTCTCTCTATCACTGCCCTTGTGGAGGCATGACTCCTATTATAACGCTGCTCTGCCTCTGTTCTTGGGTGGAAAACCATCATACACTACCTTTTCAACAGTTAGCCCTTGTCACCCATCCAGTCGAGCTGGAACACTGAAGAGTGCTGGCACCTGTGAGTGTCTGAGAATGTAAGTGTCGTGGGAGCTGCCTGGGTACCTTGCACAGACTTGCAGAATCTGCATCCTGTGATCACACACTATCTACACGTTCATGGAGTGGAAGCCCCTTCCTGATGGCGAAGGCACCCGGCTGATCTGTTGGCGCTTTGATGGCCACATGTGTGCAGTTGATTGCACCTAGACACGGGGGAACCCAGCAATCGTAGCAACGCCTCTGGCTCACTCAGCCTGGCTGGCCTTGTCCATATGGAAATTAATAAACGTAAATACCTGCCTGAACAGAGCTTGACGCAACTGCGGACAGCTGATTGTGACATTCCACAAAGGTCCCCCACTAACTTCTGGAAAGAGCCAGACGCATAGAAGTTGAGGGTCACTGTGACTTTCAGAGCCACTGGCATGGGGTGTCCACCCACATAGTTGGAGCTGATCTTAGGCCCAATCTTCTGACAAATGGAGGCCACTGTCTCCCTGGAGAGGTGGAGCCTCCTTCGGCATTGTACCTCAGAAATATTGAGGTAGCTGCATCACCACCTGTAAACCCTGGCAGCAGGATAGTGGCGTCTTCTGTGGCCCCTGCCGTCTTGGACTACCTGCTGGCCATGCACCCCTTGTGCCTGCGCCTGTCCTCCCACAGGTCCCTCCCCTGGAAGCTGCATTGGGACACATGGCTTCCTCTCCCTTCTGCTCCTCTCTTCCTCCTCAGAAGAGGTGCCTCCAGCGGAGAGCACAATCCCCATTACCAGGGTAAGGGAAAGCTGTCTGATACCTGGAAGGATCCATATGGTCAAAATCCTCCAGGGCCTTGGAGGCACCAATGAGTCCTGAAATGAAGCTTGGAAATGCTAAGAATGAAGCTCCGAGCTGAGATGAAATTGTCAAGTTCAAATAAGCAACTACCAACAAACTATCTCCTAAATTCTTTACTACTCACAATGGCAATGCTGCTGACCTTTTTTATCCCACCCTTGGATGAGGTTTTGTAAAATGTGAGCTGCCTGCTTGCCCATTTTACCTGTGCGACGAGCACGAAATCGCACGGGCAACGTAAAATCAGGTTCAAGTGGGTTTTAAATGGCCTTAAGTGGCCTCTTAATTGATGGCGGGTGCAGCTCCAACTCCCGCTGACCTGAAGATTGCTCGCGTGTGGGATGATGTCGGGATGCTTGCCCAATGTCTAGGGTTGGGCGCGCCTGCCACCGAGGCGTAAAATTCTGCCCTTAATGTATTGCTTTTTGAGTAAATTTACAAAATGGCTTTCCTTGTTATTAAGGCAGCTGATTCCTGACTCAGGACTAACCATGGAGAGGGAAGCTCAATCAGATATTAGACACTTTACTGGTGCAAATAAGTTAATGGTTGTCCAATATGGCAGACAGTGCACTTGCAACTGGATTTGTGTGCACCCTTCTTGCTCGCTATTTTGAGGCCAGGAATTAAAGATTAGCTGATGAAATTCAGTGAATAGTATAACAGCAACGATCTCATTATGATCACGGTGTATTGAAGAAATCCTACAATCTGGTATCAATCTCTTTAGTCATTGTATGTTCATTAGGTTATTTTATTCATCTATAGGAGTTTGCTATCCATTACTGTTACTATGACACCACCATTGGCAGGAATAGTAAAACAGGAAGTGTTAAGAATACTACACTTATTGTGGGGGATACTACTCTCATGGTGTTTAGAAATCATTGGGGAAATCAGAAGAGTGACCCCTCAATGTGTTGCCATCTTTGACAACACTGCAGACTGCGGCTAAACTTAACAGTCAGGCACTGTCCCTCCACACCAGAGTGAGCACTGAACTGATTAGTCACAGCACATTAGTATGATGATGAAGATGATTGTTATTTTTATTATGTCTTTTATATAATTAGATATAATTAAAGAGTGCTGAGTTTCAAAAGAGCTGTTGATCCATGGGATCAACTTCCTCCATATTCTTCCTTCTAATGATTTGTGACCATATTGTGCTCTTTAAGTTAAGGTCTCAGGGAAGCCTAGCTTCAAGAATGTTTCAAGGATTAAAGTCTCTGATCTTTTCTGTCCAATCCGGAGATGTTCAGACGCTAACAGGCTGCTCACCCCACTGACACCACCCTCCCCCTTGACCATCCCCCCACACCCCCAGCACTGGGTTTAGTGGAAAAAAACTTGCAGCCGGAGTCCCAGCTTTCAAATGAATTTCAAAAGATGGATATTGCCCATCACTACATTCAGACTCTGCCATGGCTCCTATCTAACCATTTAAAGGACCACTGGTCTTGTCAAGAAATGGCTGGCAAGTCTTGTTTATTTTATGCATGTAAAAGAAAGAACTTGCATTTATACATTATTTCACAACCTCAGGATATCCCAAAGCGCTTTACAGCTAATCAATTACTGTTCAAAGTGTAGACACTCGTAATGCAGGAAGCACATGAGCCAATTTATGCACAGCATTATCCCATGAACAGAATTTATATAAATGACCAGATAATCTGTTTTAGTGATGTTGATTGAAGGTTAAGTATTGGACAGGGCAACAATAAGAACTGCTCTGCCCTTCTTCAAGTAGTAAAGTAGGATCTTTTACATTGACCTGAGAGGGCAGACAGAATCCTGGTTTTGCAACTCACCCAAAAGATAGCACCTCTGACAGTACAGCACTCCCTCGGAGCTGCATTGGTGTGTCAGTCTGGACTTTGTGCTCAAACCATTCAGCCTGTCTGTTCCTGATCAGGGACTGAGGATTGCCTCAATTTGTGGATAATTACTCCCAGTCTGGGGGAAGCTGATCTGTGAAAGTTTTACTGGAAATCACACACAGCTGAGGCGGTTAGGCAAAGGGAAATCAAGATGTTTGCCACCCCTCATTCAAGCTTCTGTATAAAAGAATAGGAAGCTAGGAGACTGGAGCCAGCCTTGTATCACAGCTAGATAACTGTTCCTTTGTTGTTTGCAATTGTTTTTTTCATTCCCCAAGCTGCAGGGACAGGAAAGGGGAAGAGGAGTTTAACACCCTGACTGAGGTCCTTGATGGTCTGGGAACTGTCAGCTGGTTGCACTTACACTTCTGTGCACATTTGGAACATGATGACAGCTACAGGAACCATAAAAGTTACTGATTGATGAGCCTACAGCCTGCATGTGAAGCTGAAGAGAATTGACACAAACGCTGTTGCTGGATTTGCAAGGTCAAGCCGTGACTTCTACCTTTCAACACTCTTTGACCGATGTGTTTTACAGGAAGGAGATTAGAGTAAGTGTGGTCATTTCAATGTTGAACATGAGCCAATGTTTACATCACATCTTCAGATGGATTTTGGCAGGGCTGGTACAGGTTATGCCTTTCAGACCCGGCTAATGGTGACATCTCTGGGAGGCACCCAAACTCTCGCATAAACCAATAAGCACATCACAGCTCACAACCAGACATGGTGTGACATGATTTGGTTATGTCTTGTTCAAGAAACTGATGTCTATATTGTTCCAATCCACCTGACACTACACTGCAATAGACCTTAGTGGAAGGCAGTAGCATAAATGTGGCACATTACCATCTGCACATGGTTTCTCATCACCCATGAACTAGACCTTGCTTTCTTCTTGCTCCAGAGCAGTAACTAATGAATTAAATCACCAGATCCCTAATGATCCATACCAATATTCTTGAGTAACATTTGATCCAAAACAGTGCTATACACATAAGGTACCATGAGGTACCATTGGATAAAATGATCTATCTTCATCAATTAAGTTAAAGTTAGAACTTTTTTTTAATGAAGACTAAAACCAAAAGACAGTGAGATGAAGGCAAACTGAACATGATTCTCAATCCTGGTCAGGACTGAGCTGAAGTTTCAGTTATTATTCTAACTTCATTTTCTCTTGGTTCCATACAGGGACACCACTATTCCCAGACATCGCACTGTTTTAAGTGACTGGGATTGACCTTACACACATGGGGCAAAATTTTATGGTTGAGCAGCAGGTTACCTGAGTGAAAGCGGGCAGCTCACCCGCTCCCACCCAGTCCTGTGGTCTCACAGCAATCACATTCCAGAAGGAAGAAACAGTAAAAACTGGGAATTAAGAGTACCGGTGTGAGCTATTTTTTCCTTATGGGACGCTGCCTGGTTAATTAACAGCCGACTAGTGGGACCCCCAATGAATGGAAGGCCCTGAGCAGGCTGCAAAGCAGCGATGGGAGTTGGCACATGGGCAGAAGCAGCTGCCAGTGGGGTGAAGGGGAGAGGGGTTAAGGACACCAGCACTCTGCAGTTGAAGGGAAGAATTGGAGAAGAAGGGGCAGGCATTGAACATCAGGGCCTGGTAGAGGGCCAACTGTAATCCTATCAAGCCCAGTGCTCTTCAAGTGCTCAAAGCCACTGGTTACTGAGAAAAAATCTTCACACACTGCAAGGGCTTGAGAAAAGGTAAACAAAGCAGCCAATCATCAGCAACAGCAAAGACTTGGTCACTGATGGTCTCACGGTTTAATGAAGAGCCCCTGCATGCCCTCTTCCAGGGTGATAATGAATGGTGGGAGGTTCTCTTCTTGTGTGATAGCAACAGGAGACATCCCCATCTGACAAAGAAAGCCTGAATGGAGGTGCAGAGAAGGTCAGTAGTCATGCGGTCATCCGTAGGACTTGGCAGAAAAAGGGTGAAATTTTGATCAATGGTCGCTCACACCTATGGGAGAGGATGTGTGCATGGGAAGTGTCTGCCAGGGGTGTGGATAACTGATCCTCCCCCACCCACAATGCCACCTGATGGAGTCTAGACATCCTGCATCGCTCTCTGGGGCTGGGGCGTGATGGCCGGAAAGGCTATCTACAAGGAAAGCAATGCCATGATGCACAGTACAGAAGGACCAGAGACAGTGGGTACCTGCTTGCGGAGTTGATACATTCAGATATGGAATTCATCAATCTCCCATTGCTTTCGCAGAAGGGGGTCCTCAATGCCCATGAAAGGCCAAAGTCAGGTGGGGGAGTACCAAACTTGGCAGTGTGACGAAGATTGAAGAGGACATCCTGGATATGATCAGTCAACAGAGGTCAGATTGGTTGGAAGAGGGGCCAGGGTTAGTGCTGGGGGTGGTGAGTATTTGAGGGATGCTATCTGAGCAATGAGGTTGAGAGGGTGTGTTTGGGGGATGGCATGAGCGTGTGTATTGCTAAGGGTGGAGAGGACCACCTCTGTAACAAGCGTGGCATGATGCAGGTCTCTGGCCGAGATGCAATTATTTTTACTCGTTGTTCATAAGCGCTCATCTATGCTATTTCTTCAGCAGCTCAGTCATCGGACCCAGCAGACACCATCCCCGAATGACCAGCGTTAACCTCTGAGGAAGAGGGGGGGATCTCAGAGGGTGCAGTGTCCCATCCTTGCTCCACACCAGCATCAGCTCTGATACTAATGCCTTGGTGGATTTGTGTGTGTTTGCCGGACTGGTAGCACCCATTGGTTTGAGCACTGTACAATCACCAGATCAATTGTCAAGGACTGTGTCAGTCCAGGTCTCTGGCTGTTAGAGGAGTGTGGGAGTCCAGCTTGATACTGAGCCCCAGGCCAATAACAAGTCTCTGGAGTTGTCCGTGAGGGAGTAGATGATGGATGTCCAAAGGGAGGTGCGTGGAGTTCTGGCAGAAATTCCAAAGGGAAGGACAATGGGGGAATCCATTAGGGCCAAGGGCACTGTTATCGCCTTCTCCTCTGAACATGTGGCTTCCTCCATTAAGAGACTGTCATTGAGAGCCAGACCCAGCAGCTCAGTCAGGGGATTCTGAGTTTGTGTTCAGACCTGTAAGCCCACACACTGTCAATGACCTCAAGTCGGCTGTGCCAATGCGAGAGATGGACAAGGCACCTGGAGTCTTTACTAAGTCTTCACTCATCTCAGGTAAGTGGTTGGCTAGGTGGGGGGCAGGGGGCTAGGGTGAAGTGGGGAGGCAGTTAGGTCTCATGTTGGCAGAAGAGCAGCAGCTGTCTGCATCTGGGGGCTCCTCTCAGAGCACTCCAGACGGTGACAGTGTCTCCTCTGCCAGTTACACCAGTGTCTCAGGATGCTGTGGTGATAGAGGAGGCTCTTGCCACCGGGCAGGAGACACTCACCATGCCAGGGCTCTACAGCCTCAGGTGAATGGAGGACACTTGCCAAGGTAATCCAGGGTAACGGAGCATTGGGATCAGCCAGCTGACAGTGATGGTGGTGCACCACCGCACAGCACCTGTGAACGAATGAAGCAATCATTGTGGACACAGAAGGGTCATGACGGGTGATTACTGGATGTGTAAGGCTGAGTGTTCTTTTGCAGTTCATCAAATGATTGTCATCTTTTAAGTGTCAGCTTTATCAGGGGTCTCAAGGCCAACCGATAGTGATAAGGGTGGCAATGCCATGACTTTTCAAGATGGAAACCAGAGGCCCATCAAAGAGAAGTGTGTTGATGTGAACCTTTTGGATATAGGAAGTATTTGTTTAATAGGAGTTTAATAGGATGGCATCTCCATAATGCTGGTTGGGAGAAGCCTCCAAAACGTTAACTGAAACATCTCATTATCAGGGTCCTTGCCTCCCTGACATGCACCCTCTGATGGCCCTCATGGGCTCGGCATGCTGCTCTAGGCCCCCATGTTCTACCAGCTTGTCCTCTTCTGCAATGCCAAATTGTGCTGCACACAGCAAGTGGCAACAATCAGGGAGACACGAGACTGTGCATACTGCAATGCACCAGCCGATTAGTCAAAGCAAGGAAATTTCATTTTCAGCAGACCAATGATCCTCTTTATAGTCACCCTGGTGGGGCATGGCTCACATTGTGCCTCTCCTGTGCCTCGGATGTGAATGTCTGACAGCTGTTATGAGCCACCTCCTTAATGGATAGTCCTTGTAACCTATTAACCAATCATCTGGTTTAGCTGTATGTGTGAACATCTGTGGCAATGGAACATAGCATCATGGTTATTCCCAGGGTTCCACACATACACCACCAGGCCCCACAGACGATGATCACATACTATCTGCACATTCAATGAAATCCTTCCTGGTTCACAAATGCCCCTGACTGTCTGCAGGTGCCTTAATGGCCACATGCATGTTGCTTATTGTGTTTTAAGGAACACCACAGTGGCCCCAAACCCTCTTGCTTTCATGGCCTGGCTGTCGTCATCAATGGTAAATTTTATGAAGTTGTCCACTCTCTTGAACAATGCATCAGTAACTATCTTCATATAATGATGGGCTGATGATTACAATATGCCACAGAGATCTCTTGCTGATCCTTGAAAGGATCCTGAGGCATTGAAATTTAAGGCCACTGTGACCTTTAGTGCCATTGCTGAGTCAAGTATTCACATAAACCCATCTGGAACGGTGCCAGCAGAAACAGATGGTCAAACAGCTGCTTCTCCACCTGGGCTCATTATGAATGCTTGGCTAAGCTCCAAGGTTCACAAATTTTATTAGCACAGCAGGGGTCCGTTTGGACAAACTGAAGTAGAGTTTACTTTGCTCAATTGGCATATTTATGAGGATTTAATGTATTATTTCTGATCTCTTTTGTCAATGTAATTGTTTACTTGGACAAAATTAAGATGTGCAAAGCGGGCAGAGCTTCTGTAACTGATACTATAATGGCCTTATCTGACTGATGTTTTTATAGGGTTGTAGGAACAGCAGTTTTTTTCAAATCAGATTTCTGAATGGGTTTCAACATGTTAGCATTTCAACACTGGCCATTGTTATTATAGACTCATTGGTTCTGTACATAATGCATATTAAGTTAATGGACATGGAGTTGGCAAAGAGGGCATGGAAAGGGCATGGGGAGTGGGTGGTGGGGGGAAAAGAGATGAGGGCTGGGTGGCCTAACTGCTTTTAATATAATTTGGATGAAGTCTCAGGGAACTAAAGCCGGCCTTCTAACCAGTCCACCTCGGCACTGACCCACCCCCGTGGGTGCCTAGGATTTGCTTCCAAGCAAGCCCAACTCCCTCTCACCCCCACCAACCCCCACCCTTGCTCCCACCTCCCCAGAGCGAAGATTGTGTGTAATGTGGTCCTTTGAATTGCCCTTTTAAGTGAAAACCTGGCCCTAAAAACTCCAGCCTTAGGGAGAAGAATAGAGTTAACATTATTGCCAGGCCTGAGACAATACTGATTCAAGGATTGCAAGATGTTACTAAGCAACCGAGAGGTAGAGTGAGAGACACAGTTGGTTGTCAAATCTTAATTCAGCTTTGCTTTTAAGTTCTCCTGTTATTCACAGCAATACTGGTGTGATGAGCACAGCCATTTTCTCTCTTGAATGCAGGGGGTATTTAATCCTCTCTCTGCAGCAGTAATGGGCACTATCCAAAAAGAACCCATAGAAATAGGAGGAGGCCATTTAACCCTGAGGGACTGCTCTGTTATCCAGTTAGATCACGGTTGATCTATACCTTAATTCCATTTACCCCTCCTTGTCCCCTGATACACCTATCCAAAATAAGTCTATTAACTCCATCTTGAGCACTTCAAGAGACCCAAACGTCCACAGCTTTTGGGGGAGGGGCCTCTACATTTCTATTACCCTTTGTATTCAAAAAGTGCTTCTTTCAAATGTACAGGTTTTGACCATCAGCATTCAGACCTTGTTTGATGACCATTAATTGTGAAAACAAATTATTTGAAAGAAAATAGGGGACCTTGCGTTCTGCTGGCCAACATATTTTTATTCGTTCATGGGATGTGGGCATCACTGACAAGGTAGCATTTATTGCCCATCCCTAATTGCCCTTGAGAAGGTGGTGAGCTGCCTTCTTGAACCACTGTAGTCCATCTGGTGTAGATACACCCACTCTTCTGTTAGGTGGGGATCTATCAAGCACATCACTAATATAGCTTAATTGGCTATTTCTTTCATTTTGCTTTTTGAGTCTTGCTGTGCACAAATTGGCTGCTTCATTTATTAAATCACTTCGAGAAGTAAATAATTGGCTGTAAAATGCTTTGTGATGACCAATGCTTGTGAAAGGATGTATAGAAAGGCAGATTCTTCCTCACTATATGCTTGCAGAGTGCAGTACTGGGGGAGCATAGTCTAAAAATTAGAGCCTGATTTCTCAGAGCTGTGATTAATAAACATTTCTACACACAAAATGTGATAGAAGTTTGGAATTTTCATCTGAAAATGACATTTGATGCTGGGGCAATTGTTAATTTTAAAGCTGAAGTGGATAGATTTTTTTGCTCACCAAAGGTATTAAGGGATATGGGGCAAGAGTAAGCATGTGGAGTTAATCGCAGACCAGCCATGATCTCATTGAATGGTGGAATGGGCTTGAGGCCTTAAATCACCTCCTCCTGCTCCGATGCTCTAATGCATGTTCGTATTGCGCATGGAAACCTATTCAGGTTCATGAGAGGACTGGAATAAGGGAGCAAGCACTTACTATTGGTGAAAGGTGAATGATAGAATGTCATCAACCTGAAACATTAACTGTTTCTCTCTCCACAGATGCTGCCTGACCTGCTGAGTATTTCCAGCATTTTTTTTGTTTTTAATGGTGTGCTCCTATGTAAAGTTCATCTTGAATCTGTTTTGGATTGTAGCTAGTTCTGTGCTAAAGATGAAAGCCATATGTCCACTTACTCTTGCAGTGAGGAACCTACTGTAGTCATACAATACAGTGGGACATTGTGATCCCTGCTCACTGAGGTCTTCCTGGCTGAAGGATTCTCCTGCTGTGCCCTGGGACAGCCTGTATCCTCCGTCACTCTTGATCCTAGTGAACTGTTTAGATTACAGGCTTGGGACAGCACTTACCATCTCTCCTCACAGTTTAGTTTTAGTGGCAGTAGTTAATTCATTTGGCCCCTTCAGTAAGCAGCCTCTTCATCTGTTGACTTCATCCAAACCTGGCTGTGCAAAGAGTGGAGCTTTTAAAAAAAAATCTTTGCATGTTTGCTCTGATTGGTTTACTTGTAAAATGTTGTCTTTGAATCTCTGATTTGTGAACATGAACTCTTATAAAGAGAGCTGCAAAAAAAAGAGTTTTTTTGAAGGTGGACTTATTGTTACTTGGATCTCCATTTTGGAAAGATGGGATAAACCCTGTCACTGAAGGGATACAGTTGGCCATTTTTATTATTGAAAACATTGTCGAATTGGGCAGGTAACCAGCTCTGATTGAGAAGTAATTCAGTAACAATGAAAAGGTGTTTCTTGACTCCAAGACTACTTACCTTCTGCCATCAGAGGGATCCACCAAGCTCAGTAGCTTTGGAATGATTCTCTGTCAGCTGCTAACAGCAGATGCTGTATAATCCCATCTACCGGCACCATTTCAGAATTGGAAAATACTAAAAGCTCACAACAGATCCATCGATATCTGACAGGAGTCACGGAGGCTGAGCTTTTGGATTGCAGTGAATGACCTCCACCCAAAATTTAAATCCGTCTTTTCTTTCTTAGGCCTGTGAATTGTTTTCTGTTTTTGTTTCAGGTTTCCATTATTTGAAGTTGTTTCTCTTAATCTCCATTTTGGAAATGTTGTGGCTCTTTGGCACTTCCCTTTATTGTATGTGTTCCAAATGTTGTTAAGACTGTTCTGAAAGACTTTAACTTAAAAAGGAAGGTTTACAGAGAAGCAGATAGCCGTGAAGCATTACACAATGAGCACAGTCTGATTATTGTTTTAGTGGGATGCCTAAGGGGATTTCAGGAATCTTGGCTCTGTACTGTAAGCAGCAGAGTATACATCTGTTCCATTTACTCACAGAGAAATCTCACCTCTGCATCAATGAAAAGCCAAACAATAACAATTAAGTTTCCAAAATTGTTACTGTGACCAAGCCGTAGTAGTATTCGTGACCTATGGTGTCTCAAGGGGACGGTAATATTGTGATTATGTTTTTGGATGGCAGGCGAGTTCAAATCCCACCATAAGTGTCTGTGGTAATCTGATGTGTAACGTACCTTTATGAAGAATGTGATAATGGAAGATCACATGATCTTAATATCCAGTAGCAGAGTAGCACGGACTACCTTAGTAGTCAGTAGTCAGTAATCTAGAGTTAGAGTCAGTAATGTAGAGACAGGGTTTGAGTTGTAAGCACACAAGTGTAGCTGCTGAGTTCCTTTGTAAATACATAGAATATGCTCTATATAAGAGCTGTCTGCTGATCTACTCTGTCTATGGTGCCAACTTGGCCATCCCGAAACAAGTGTGCAAACAGGATCCATTAGTCCAATTAAACTAGTGACCAGGTACCAACAGTGTCCATGTTCAGTTTTTAAAAATCTGAGATTAAGGAGCTGTTATCCATAAAAGTGACCATGAATGGTTCAAGATGATGGCCCACCAGCACTTTCTCTGAGCAACTAGAGCTGCGCAATAATCACTGACCTTGACAGTGACACTCACATGCTGAGAATGAAGAGTGATTAGATAAAAAAAAGCCTCACCTGAGGAAATCCAACATGATCAGACACTGTTTAAATTCATTCTTGGGAATGGACGTTGTTGGCAAGGCTAGAGTTTGTTTCCCATTTCTAGCTGCACTTACACAGCTGTGACTTGGTAGGGCTTTTCACAGGACAGTTTAGAGTGTGTGGAATATTCTGCTCTTGCTGGTGTGACAAGCTTGGAGGTGGGAAGGGCATGTAATCAGGCAGGCTGGTGGCATACCCAAATCCCGCTGCCCTCCCCCCTCTGCCCGTATTAAGCTCTGGGTGGGAAAGCCCATGGCCGACCCTCCCACCCTGCCACCAATTGAGGCTTGTTGCTCGGTGGGCCTTCCAGAAAAAAGGGGCAGCTTGGGTCTCTTGCCAGCTCTCAGGCTGGCAGGCGAGACCCCCAATGGCCCAACAAGATTCTGCCCATGGTGTGGGATGGGAGTCACAAATAGACTTGACTAAATAAGGATGGCAGATTAACTTCTCTGAAGGACACTAGTGAACCAGTTGGGATTTTATGAGAAGCAAAATCTTCACGATCATTTTCTATGATTTTTAGATAAGGAATTCAAATCTCCAAATTACTGCCGTGGCATCTGAACTCATGTTTTGTCTTTGAAGTGTAGTGGGCATCCAACCTGTATCGGCACGTCTTTGGCTGATGGGGATGGGGGAGAGGGGTGTGGTGGGACAATGAAAGGTGGGGCTGGCTGATTTTCTTTTGGGAAAAGTGGTCAGTTAATCTATAAATGGCTGAAACCATTTGATCCCGACCCCTTTGTTTAAAGGTCAATTGCACTGGGCTACAAGTCCAACCTTGGACTATCTGAGGCATTGAAAGCACACTGGGAACATTCCCACAATCCAAGGATTGGCCTGGAGTCTTTAGTAATTAGTAACTAATTTCCAGGACACTGCTGCGAGCACCCCAGGAGAAAACTCCGAGGAGCATTAAAAGTTTTGGTTTTCCTTTTTTTGGCACTGAATGCACTGTGAAATGACTGGTTTACTGGAGATGGGATAAGGAGGCTGCTTGAATGATTGTTGCCTTGTCAGTCAATTGGGCAATGAGTCGGCTTGCTTAGTTTCGCATGAAAGATGGGGGGTGGTGGGGGGGCACCATGAGAACGTGGTCAGTAACTAATCGTGAGCAGGGCATTTGGAGGCAAGATGTCAAGTGATGAAAGCTCCAGGAATATATCCAGAGTTGGCAGCCATTCCAGTTACACAAATTAACATCTGACAGTTATCCTGGAGATCAGGAGGTGAGATTAATTGGAATTCTGGCAGTTGATTCCACACACCACACACCCCCCCACTCACACACACCCTCCCACACACACACCTCATACACACACCCACTCACACACACACCCACTCACACATCCACTCACACACCGCCACTCACACACACACACACACACACACACACACCCCCACTCACACCCCTACTCTCACACCCTCACACACCCACACACACACCCTCTCTGACACACCCACTCACACATCCACACCCACACACACATCCACCCACACATACACCCGCACTCACACACCCACACACACCTCAACTCACACATCCTCACACACCCCCACCCATGCACGCACACATACACCCACACACACGCCCACCCACATTCTCTCACACACACACCCACACCTACCCACCCACACACACACACACCCACCCACCCACACACTCACACACATATTCACACACACACACACCCCCCCCATACACCCCCACACACACCCACACATATACCCACCCACGCACACACGCACGCACACAGGGCAGGATTTTTCAGTTGGCGTGTGGGGGTGGGCCCAACATGCTGACACGTAAAATGACGTGCGGTCTCACTGTATTTCGTTTGGAGGGCGCACATGATATTTAAATGGCTTATTAAGGCCATAAAGGAATTAATTAATGTAATTGTTAATGCTGCCCATCCAACCTTATGGTTGACGGGCAGGCGAAAAGGCCAAGCAGCCTTCATGTTTTTTAGGAAACTTCATCCACAAGCAAGATGAGGTTTCCTAAAGCTTTTATAATTAAATTTAAAAATTTTCCGAAATATATAAACATGTCCCATCTCATGTGACACAGTCTCATTCCCTTGGGCAGCACCGTGAAAGAGCGCTAGACCCGATTCTTCCCCCCCCCCCCCCCCACCCGCACAGGTAGCGCTGAGTGCTATGGCTCATGTCTTACGCTGGGCGGGCCTTAATTGGCCCACCTGTGTAAAATGGCGGCGCGGAGCCAATGCGGGTGGCAGCGATTGCTCCCGCCAAGTCCGCCAGCCAACTGAAAAATTCAGGCCACACACACTAATTTACTAAATGGATGTTTGAGGGGACTTTGCCAGTGGTGCTGATCCTGGTGCATGCTGTGATGTGGACCAGGAAATTGAGCATCCCTTCCCTCCAGTTTTACCCTTTATTTAAAAGTCTTGAGCTGTCTAGTGCATGTCCACAGTTTGCAGATAACTTATAGCACACTTCAATGTACCTTCAAAATATGTTTCACTCTGTCCATCTGCTTGGCTTAAATCATTACAATTGATCAAGTTGACTTGGCTCAAAAGTATAGGTACATATCCTTCGATTGCAAACCAGTAAAAAGATCTGGAAAACTAACAATCATGAAGCCCAGAACCACACAAAACCAACCAATTTGCTCCTCAAATTGTTTTACAAAACTAATCATAGGATCCACCTGCTGTGCCAGAACATAACGCACAAACAATGCCTTCTGCCTTCTAGCTGTTTCCATAGGCAACCAGCTAGCTGCTAGCAAAAACATCAGGAACACAGAAAAAAAACTAAATCATGTTGCAAATAGAAAAAACTTCCTTGTACAATTTGCCATTCAAAATTGTCCAATAAGGTAGCTCTTTGAGGCCTAGTGTCTTTTAGGGCCTAGACTAGGGCTCTGGTTTTATCCCACCAACTCTCACCTCTACCCGCTAAGTACAGAAGTTGAAATGCAATGGGGGAATTAATCCAGTCCTTTTTTGTCCTGATGTAACCCACTAACTTCAAACTGCAGGTGGCAACAACCCAGGCCTAAGATTGGAGAAGTCCCCTTCAAACACTGCAGATTGCAGCTGGATCTGCTATTTTAACCTGGGCCTGAGTGAGGTGGAAAGGGCCACAATGATGGTTTTGTTGTTGGGTTAACCATCAAGGGAGCTGCAGTGAGGGTCTGAAGAGAAAGCTAAGTTTACCATTTTTATTTAAGTTTCTTTGTGGGCCACGAGGAGCAGGAATTGTCTTCCACGGCCCATGATGAAACCCTAGGCTCCCCAAGTCAGGTTTCTCCCTCCTCCTCTGGTCTATTTACCTAACTAATAGGAACCATTCCAGTGGGCTCTAGTCATTGCTGAATTCCCATCTGGCCGGCTGGGCAAACAATGATTTGAATTGAAGTCAGGTCTGATTATCTAAGTAAATCCAGGGGGAGATATCTTTCTGGGTCTCAACACTTGTTGCTCACACGACTTGTCATATTGACTGAAACAGTCCCATGACAAAACCATACTCTTGAATTTTGCTAATTGCTTGGGATCTTCTGTTGTATCCCTGCTTCTGCCATTCCTGGGACCAGTGGATGCATATTTTCAGTGCTGCACAATACCTGAAGTGAGTTATATCTCTTTGGTTTGTCTGAATCTCCTTCTATTCTTCCTCTTTGAGATGCAGTGATGCATGCTGGAGCTCGATCAGTTCCTGACGGAGGCAGAGATCGCATCATGTCAAAGGTCAGTGTCTTTATAGGTGACACGATGTCCATAAGATCTTCTGGCTTCAATCACCTGAGGGAGTCGTAGAGGAATTTTCCAGATTTTCTTTTGCATTAGTGGCCTCTCCCAAGAAATTACATATGGCATCTGGGAGGTAGGAGGTGTTTGGCTATTATGCCTCTGGCATCATGGATATGGAGCAGGTTTGATGGTGCATCTGGCCTTTTCCTGCTCTTCATTTCTGTATATTTGAGGAATATGGGGCAGAATGTTACCCCCATCAGGGGGGGAAGTGCAGGAGCAGGCGTGTGCAGGCACACCTCCTATCGGCGCCCCCGATTGGGGGTGCCCTGCCATTTTACATGGGTGGGCCAATTAAGGTCTGCCCAGCGTGACGTCCGCAAGGAAGTGCTATGCAGTCCCTGCAAGGGCTGGGGAGGGGAGGGGGGCGGAATTCCCTGAGCTGGGAGTGCGCTCTTTCGCACATGCGTATGAAAGAGCGCACTCATCTCCCTGAGGCTAAGTGCTGCCTCAGGGAGATTGGCACCAAATTTAAAAATGTTAAATATAGAAAAATAAAATCTCCATGACGTGCTTCCTCATGTGACACTTTTAAGCTTTTATTAAATTTTTAAAAGCCAACATGAAACCTCATCCTGCCCATGGATGAGGTTTCATGCTTTTTCTGAAATCCCCCAGGACTCCCGGCCTTCAATTAGTTTTTAAATGGCCTCAATTGGCTGTTGACAGGTTGGCGGGTGCACAGCTGATTCGGCTGCACCCCTGCTGACCTGAAAATTGAAATGATGCGGGGGGACGTCGGGAGTTCCACATCATCCTGTGTCATTTTACGCAACGGTGAGCTGGCCTTGCCCCTCGCCCTCAATATCCTGCCAATGATGTGATAGTAGTAATGTCACTGGACTAGTAATCCAGGGGCTGAGGCTAATGCTCTGGGGACATTGGTTCAAAACCTGCCATGGCAGCTGACAGAATTTAAATTCAATTAATAAATCTGGAATATAAAGCTAGTCCCAGTAATAGTGACCATAAAAACTGTCATTGATGTTATAAAACCCCATGTGGATCTTCTAGTTTCAATGGTGGATAAGTTGATTTTCAGGCGCTTTTTAAACATGGCTTCTGGATATGATAGTGGGCACACAAAATCCAGCCTGCCCCACTGCGCAAAACATTGGGAAACCCCTGAATGCACAATTACTTAGGCCAACAGTGTGCCATTTGGCATGAATTCTCACCAGACTCTGGGCTGGGAAATTATCCCAGTTCTCGCCCCCACCATGGGACTTAGATGTGGAAGGGAAAATTCCACCTTGTGATTTTTTTCTCCTGGGGGAGGATTCTCCCCTCATTGAAACAGTCCGTTGCCTGTGATTGGGCCACCACCTCGATGTCACGCTGGCCCGGCCAATTAATGGCCAATCAGCGTGAAATGCGCACTGGGAGCCTCAGCGCTGCCAGGGTGGGGGCGGGAGGAGAGCGAACGCTGAAGTTTGCGCGTGTGTGGGGGTGCACTCACTGAAAGCTCCCTGAAGGCACAGAACTGCTTCAGGGAGCTGAAGATCTTTAAAAACAAAATTTAAAATATTAAAAGTCCAGGAAAAATGTCCGCACAGCAGACTGATGCATCTTTCCATTGTGATTGTTAAAATCCTGCCCAAACATTTTTATTTAAATACAAATTAATGATGGAAACCTCATCCTGCCCGTGGATGAGGCTTTGCAAAAAACGCATAGGCCGCCTGGCCTATTAGCCTGCCCGCCAACCAAGCGATTGGGCGGACAGCAAGGAATACAAATTAATTAATTGCTTAAGGGCCTTAATAGGCCCCTTAATTGTTGGCAGGCATGTTGCCGCCTCTTGTGTGCCCATGCCAAGCGAAATATCGCGAGAGTGCGTGATGACATCGGGACGCTTGCCCGACGTCATCACACACTATTTTTCTCCTGTTTGGGTCGGGCGTGTGCCCACCCATGGGACGAAAAATTCTGCCCCTGGTTTTGCTTGTGGCAGTGCTCAGGAGATTAATCTAGCTTTTGGATACTCCAGGTCAATCCTGGAGAGTTGACAACCCTAGTTCTTCTCCAT
Organism: Carcharodon carcharias; assembly: GCF_017639515.1. Classification (NCBI taxonomy): domain Eukaryota; kingdom Metazoa; phylum Chordata; class Chondrichthyes; order Lamniformes; family Lamnidae; genus Carcharodon; species Carcharodon carcharias. The sequence goes on from NC_054480.1 coordinate 101,102,936, forward strand.
CCTGGTTAATACCAAGCAATTCAACATGGTGCACAGATTAAATGTGGCTACTTCTAGTCTGTAGGGTGCAGTGCTGCATCATGTGGTGCATCCCTGCACTGAGCCATCAGGGACTGGCTTTAAGTCGAATACTAAAAATGCCAAACATTTGCTGACACAAGTACACGTAAAAACCTGATTCATCTCAAGACATTCATCGATGACGATTGTAACTAGCTGTGCCTTTCCAAAACTGGTTTCAATTAAAGATCAATTCTTACTGGGACAAACAAGGTCTGGTCCAGTTTGGCTGCCATCAGCCCAGTTGTTGCATTTAGATGTATAGTTAATAATAGGTCAATGAGATGGCAATTAAATGAACGCTGTGGGCTGAATTTTCATCTCCAGGTTTGGAGCAAACCCAAGCTGGAATGGCCAAAGTGGAGGTATGCAGGACTGCAAATTTGATTTTCCCAAAGATTCCCACCATCCATCATTTCACCATGTCAGGAATTGTGGTGGCCATGGCCCAATGATCACTTAAAGCGACATTGGGTTTGCAATTTAAGTCCTTGCTGGAAATTCAAATTTCCCTGCCTTTGGTATTTTCATGTAGGTGGGTGAGTTCCTGAAGCTCATGGTTGATGAACCTTGGGGGAAGCCTGTCAATATTGCCTGCTGATCTGAGTGCATTAACCATTCTTGGGGCTCAGCCAAGCATTCATGAGGTTATCTGGCAACTGCATCCACATCAGCAGTTAGAGCTGATGGCCTGGCATTTGTTTTTCCACATGGCCTCATTCCATTTTCTTTCCTAAATACTTGCTGCACCCGCATAGAAACTTTTTTGTGATTCATGTACAAGGTCACCTAGGTCCCTCTGTGTTGCCACATTCTGCAGTCTCTCCATTTAAATAATAATCTGCTTTTCTGTTCTCCCCACCAAACTGGTCAACCTCATGTTTTTCCACATTATACTCCATCTGCTAATTTTTTCCCACTCACTAAACCCAACCCACATCCCAATGCAGACTCTTTGGCCAAAATTTTCCAGCCCTTCATGCCATCAGGATTTTCTGGTGTCACTGATTTGAATGGAGATTTCAGTGACTCACCAGCACTGTTGGGGTGGAACCAGCTGTGGGGGTGCTGGAAAATTCCAGCCCTTGTGTCCTCCTCACATCTTGCTTTCCTACCTATCTTTGTATTGTCAGCAAATTTGGCAACAATATACCGGGACCCTTCATTCAAGTCATTGCTATAGATTGTATATAGTCATGGCCTCAGCACTGATCCTTGTGGCACTTCACTTGTTAGTTTGCCAACCTGAGAATGACCCATTCATCCTAACTCTGTTTCCTATTAGTTAACCAATTCTCTCTGTGTTAACATATTACCCCAATACCATGAGCTCTTATCTTGTGTTGTAACTTTTTATGCAGCACCTTATGGAATGACTTTTGGAAATCCAAATACACTACATCTACTGGATCCCCTTTATCCACCTTGATTGTTACAGCCTTAAAAAATGCTGACAAATTAAACAAACCTGATTTTCCTTTTACAAAAGCATGTTGATCTGCTTGATTGTATTACCATTCCCTGCTACTATATCCTTAATAATGGTTTGCAGTATTTTCCCAATGAGAGATGTTCGGCAAACTGGCCTACAACTTCCTGCTTTCTGTCTCCCTCTTTTCTTGAATAGAGTTGTTACATTTGTGATTTTCCAATCCACTGGGACCTTTACGGAATCTAGGGAATTTTGGAAGATTACAACCAATGCATCCACTATCTCTGCAGCCACTTCTTTTAAGACTCTAGGATGTGGACCTTCAGGTCCAGGGGACTTATCAGTTTTAAATCCCATTAGTTTTTCTTTAGTGATCGTGATTATTTTAAGTTTCCCCCTCCTTTTAGTCACTTGATTTTCTACTATTAGAACCATAGAACCATAGAAAAGTTACAGGACAGAAGGAGGCCATTCGGCCCATCTTGTCCATGCCAGCCTGAGGACACCCAGGTGCCCTTTCTAACCCCATCTTCCTGCACCCGGCCCATAGCCCTGCAGCTTACAGAACTTAAGGTGCAGATCTAGGTACTTTTTAAAAGAATTTAGAGTTTCTGCCTCTACCACCAGCTTGGGCAATGAATTCCAGACACCCACTACCCTCTGCGTAAAAATGTTCTTCCTCATTTCTCCCCTACACCTTCTGCCACTTATCTTGAATCTATGGGATGCTTTTTGTATTTTCTACTGTGAAAATACTTGTTCAAAGTCTCTGCCATTTCCTTGTCTCCCATTATTAATTCCCCAGTCTCATCCTCTAAGGGACCAACGCTCACTTTTGCTTCCTTTTTGCATACTTGTGGAAGCTCTTGCTGTCTGTTTTTATATTTCTTGCTAGTTTACTCTCATATTCTAATCTCTCCCTCTATGTTTTTACTCATCCTTGGCTGATTTCTATAATTTTCCAAATATTTTGGCTGACAACTAATCTTTACAGCATATACATCTTTTCTTTCAATTTGATACCATCCTTAACTTCCTTAGTTAGCCACAGATGGTGTCTCCTTCTGATAGAGTCTTCCTTTCTTCTACATGAATAACCTCCACTCAGTTAGGCTTTCACAACAATTTGTGGCTTCATGCTCACGCAATCCAGCCAAGCAAGCACAGTAAATAGAGCAGAGTGTGATGAGATTTATCTGTCACTACTCTCAAGGCACTACCCGTGTTTGCCTTGAGACCAGGCTTAGTTATTAAACTAATTAGCATTCCTCTGTGAGAGGCGACATACCTTCAGGTGTTGGAGCTGCCGTCGCTCATCCTCCAGCTGTCGTTTTTTGTTCTCTATCTCCGTCTGCCGCTTCCTCTTCTCCTGAGAAAGAGATAGCAAGAACGGATCAGTTCAGAGCATTTCCTGAATAATTCTCCTTTCACTTACTCAGTCCCTGGCCTTTCTTGTTTTACAGTAACAGAACATTCCAAGTGGGGCTGTCGGAACGTACATTAGCTGTCCTATCTGCTGGATTCAAAATGTCTTGTGCTGTGTTGAATTCAGTGAATTATTAATTATGGATTTTCACAGAGGTGATGAATAGTTCAATGCAGTTCTTCAATTTTATGGTTTTGTTTCAGTCAAACATCACTAAAGCTAAAAAGGATAATGTCTGTTTTCAAAAATGATTATGGTAAATTCAAGTAACACTGACTGTTTAATTGGTTCTAACCAAAGCTGCTGTTGCCACTCTCCCTTGTCTCCCAACCCACCCCCCCATTTCCTCCCTTTCATCGATGGCTTGGGGCAGAAAGCCAGTGGATGACTCATTGGTTAAGAGGACCTGGCGACGGGGTGTTTAATTGGGAAAGGGTTTTGGGTGGGTGTGAGTATGCGATTATCATCAGCCACCCATCCCCCCAACCCTCGCCATTCTGTTGTCATCAGCTTGAGGCCCAGGCTACTCCTGGACCTCAGTTACATTATTTAGCTGACAGCTTTGGGCAAGTCAAACTCAAAAGGCCCAGAGTCTCTTTTCAAGCATCAAGGTGAATCATGGGCAGTGTGGTCGGAACGAGAGACATGGGAAGTTGTGATGCTGTGGTTAGTCAGTGCCGTTGTGCAAAGAAACCCAATGCTGCAGAGGTCCAGCTTTTCCTTTCCACCTGGCCGCACTAAGCAACATTTTTGACTTATCTTAGAGCGCCTCACCTCCTTCCCCACTGTCTTTTATTGAGTGGGGGTGACCTCAGGACAGTAAAGTTAGGCTCAGGATTCTGGGTTGTATGTATTGATGAGCCTCCAGCCTGAGTCGGGTGGGCATGTTAGCTACCAAGAAAGGGCCCGGTTAAGATGGTGGCAGGCAGGGAATCGAACAGGAATGACGCAGCAAACCTGTGTTCAATATCTTTAACTGTTATTCCTTTCCATTCCCACCAATTGGAATGGCTTAGAATTCCCTCCACCCTCTAACCACCTCCTCACTGCAGGGAAAGAGGTGGGTGACAGAGATTTGGATGAAAGATAGACAGGAGTATTTTTTGATTGGTGAGAAACTGTGGAGAAGCAAAGTGATTTGGACCTCTATTGCACAAATCATTAACAATTAGCAGCAGACAGGAAAAAACGGCAATCAAGATAGGTACTGGAATGTTGGCCTTTGTCTGAAAGGGACTGGAATACAAAGGGGAGGAAGTGATACTTTAGTTGCACTCCAGTTCTTGGCCCTCCACCTCAGCAAGGCCTTGGAAGGGGCGCAGTGCAGATTCACCGGAATGGCACTGGGAATTTGAGGATTATATTCTGAGGACAGGCTGCATGAACGTGGGCTTGTATTATCTTCTGTTTGGAAGATTGAAGGGTGATCGAATTGAGGTGATCAATACAAAAAAACGATTTACCCTGGTGGGAAAATTTAGAGCATGGAGGCAGTGGGCCAAATTTTCGTCTTTCATTCTGGAACCGCGAGTTGGGCCATTTCTCAACCTCGTGGTCCCAACTTCTAAATGTTAGCCCATTCACCTGGTATTTTAGTTTCCAGGTGTCAGGTGCAGCTGGAGTTGGGCTTCCCAAGGCAGCAATGGAAGTGGGTGGATGCAAAGCCAGCAGGTTAGAAGGCTTGCCTCCATTTATTTGGACATTTGCCCAATTCAATTCATGGTTGCAGGCCCTCTAGACCTCATATCTCACCACCCATTACCCCCACCAACCTCTCATGACCCCTCCATGCTCCCTCATATTTCTCATGCATCCTCCATTTACCCTTTGCATCCTCCATGCCAATGATACAATTGCTAGATTGCCTCATTATGAATGGTTGAGTTCTAAGACTCATTAATGAACCTCAGCCCAGCAGGTGTTTGTTTGCACAGTTGCAATGGAAACTACTATCTTTGTTTGATTGACAGTTTTATTAATACTTTGTAATAACTTGATCTTGCTTTGCAGTGGTTTTTCCTTGCCTGTGTGTTTATTTGCACATGATTAAAGGTTTCTGCAATGGGGGAATTTTACTGGCAGTGTTTGATTGACGGTTTATTACCTTGTATTTTATTACCTTGTACTTTCTTTCAAGTGGTTTTTCAATGCCTGCCTGTTTGTTTAGCCAGTATTAAATGTTTCTTCAATAAGATGTTCACTGGCTTGATTGGCAGTCTTATGAGAAAGTAAGAAAGGGGATATTTTACAATGGGAATAATAATTGCCTGATTTATAAAATTTCATTTCAATGATATCCCTAACTGCCCTCAAGAGCTGAATAACTTGCTGGCATTGCATTTAAGAGTCAACCACATTGCTGTGGGTCTGGAGTCACCAGGCCAGGTAAGGGCAGCAGATTTCCAAAGGGGTTTTTATGACAATTGTTTCATTAATAGACTTTTAATTCCAGACTTTTTATTAATTCAAATTTCACCACCTGCCATGGTGGGATTTGAAACCAGGTCCCCAGGGCATTTTCTTCGTCTCTGGAGTACTAATCCAATGACAATACCACTATGCCACCACCTCCCCCACATTGCAAGCTTCTGACCCCATTTGACCCTGATGTTGGTGTCCCCAAGCATGCGAGGAAAATTCTGCCCTTGGTACTGCAATGGGTGAGGTGTGGAGGGGGAGAAATTAGATTCTCCTTGGCTAGATGAATGGCCTTCCCTATCATCTTGGATCATGAATTTTTCAAAAGGTGGAACTTTTTATGAATTTGCACGTGACCATGATAATCATTCCAATTTAATGTATCCCTAGTTACCTTGTGATCTTTAAATTACATTCTGGAAATTGTGACCATACTATTACAGTTTTAATTAGCTGGCAGAACCAAAGGCACTGAGAATCTGCAGTTAATTCCAGATTTGAAAAGAGCTAACTTCAATAAAATGTTGGAAGAGTTAAAACAGGGGAAGTGGCTGACTTCATTGGTTTGGGATATGATGATGTCTAATCTGAATCTTAATGCCATGCCTTCACGAGCCAACTGAAACACATCAAACTCATGTACATCGCTAAATTAAGAAGGATGTAGCATTAGCCCAGGTGGCTGTCTGGTCATGAACAAGGACTAATAAGATTTGAACAAAAACATTTTCACAGATTAGCAATAGATAATTCTCCGGAAAACACAGGCAAGTACCGTACACAATTGAAGGAAACTAAGGTCGTTGTTAGATCTGTTAAAAGGTTAACAGGAAAAAAGAATCGTGCACAACTGTGGTAGCAATGAGAAGAACCTTTTTAACAATGTTAAGCATCAGAAAACAATCAAAGACTGTATCGTGTCATTAAGGGATTCAGTTAAGACTGATTAGAAGGAATTCTTAGAGTATGGCAGAGATGGTAATTGAATACTTTGCATCAGTATACTTTACTCTTCAAGATGATGCTCAACTAATAGCATTAAGCTGTGCTGTTAGAATTAAAATTGTTCATATTAAATTAGATGAGAACCTGAAATAGAAAACTATAAAAGAGATCAGGCTGCCGCTCTAGATGATAACTTCCAAGGTCCTTAAAGAAACAGGGAAGGGGCAATGCATGCCATTTGTCTGTATCTTTAATAGCTTGCTAGAGTTGGGAGCTGTTTCCTTCAGACTGGATGATTAACTAAGATTAATCATTTGCCATTAGGGAACCACCAATCGTGGGTGGCAGCTCTGTTATTATCTGGTCCTAGCACCATGCAGACATAGCATCGAGACAGTCAAGGTTAAACACAGGGGTAGAAGGGAGTGCTGGTGTGGCGGGTGCAGCAGGGAATGATTCCTGGTGAATGGCATAACTCCGTCAATCCCATTTTTGCCCACAGGTGTGTGAGGGCATGTGGGAATTGAACCCAAGCTCTGGTGGGATCTGCTATTGCTCAAGCCAGGTTTCACTGCCCAGACAACCCAATTCCAGTTCCAATGGGCAACCCAACCCCATCACATGGCCTGTCCATTTAAATCAATGCTATTAATTGTAACAATACAGATGCATTCTAACTGTAGGTACTTTATTGTGATGCATTGCAAATGTTGCTGATGTGTTTACTATAATGGTTGGGATTATGATCTCCCCTGAGTCTGTTGGTATGTAAATGCATTGGCTGGCAGGTTATTGAAATATATGGGCTGGGAAAATTCCAGATTTAATCTCAATTAGTTAGCTGATCATACCTGGGGAATTAGTACAGGCTACAGTCCCCCTTCATACTCCAGGGTTGGGTGGAAGAACATTCAGCTGGATTCCCTGTTGCAGGCCAGTATCTAATGACCTCTGCTGGAAAGCACTGATGTATAGACGTCATGAGAGCACAGCTTTGGGACTTGGTTATATTACGTTTCCCCACCACCAGCCCCCCATCACCCCCCACTCTCTGCCACCTCTCTTCCACTTCCTCCACCCCAGCTGAGCGTCGGGCAGCCTGCCAACTGTGCTTACGCATGAAAAGGTGGCTACTTGAGATGAGAATATGGCGATCTTCTCGAACATTCCCCCAATAACAGACTGAAAAGAAGGGCTGGAAATAGGAGCAGGGGGAGAGAAAGAACTGTACAGCCTGTCGTTATGTAGACTGCACCTTGCATCAACCAATCAGCATCTGTTCCACAAAGCATTGTGTAGTTGTTCACTGGGCTAATATGAAAATGTGCATGATAATTTACTTAGTGTCATCACTGAAGGCAAATACATCAGTGACCAGTTCCATTCACACTATTCTACAGATCCATAACCCATTCTCACATTCCAACCAGAAATAATAGCCAAGTTTCATTTATTCCTTCTGACTGTGCTCTGAAGAAGAGTCATACAGACTCGAAACGTTAACCCTGTCTTTCTCTCCACAGATGCTGTCAGACCTGTTGAGTTTTTCCAGCAGTTTTTTTTTCAGATTTCCAGCATCCGCAGTATTTTGCTTCTATCTCATTTATTCTTTCACTGTCTATTATTTATACAGTGAGATATTAAAATATCAGGAGGTGACACTTCTATCCTTGCATACAAGCCCTGTAGAGACATATATCAAAATGCATGTAGAAGATGTGGTCAGTTGATTAAAGCAATTTCGTTGAGTGGGGTTATCAGTCATGCTGATGTTGGCCTCTGGATAAATGCCAGAATTAAGTGGTTGTAATCTTGATTAATGTTGTTCTGTGTGCAGAACCAGTGAGTCACTGCATCCTGTGGGGCATATAGAGTTTAGATCCCTGGTCTGTGTTGAGTCAGCTTGTCTCAGGGGGAGGGGGCCAGGGGGACACCTCAGGGTCTGGGATAGATAATGTTAACCAGTATTATCTGATTATTTTTTGAGGCTTTGGTAGCTATCTTGCAATAGGAAGAGGAATATTGGTCACAGCTCTTGCTTCTGTTCACTTCATGTGCATGTGTGTATGGGACCTCTGCTGAGGAATGAGCAATTTTTAAAAAATATACACTTTTCGGGATGTGGGTATTACTGGCAAAGCTGACAGTTATTGCTCATTACTTGTGACCCTGAGAAGGTGGTGTGGTCCAAGTTGCTAGACCACTTCAGAGGCCATTTAAGAGTTAACCACATTTGTATTGGACTGAAATCACATATAGGTCAAATTGGATAGAGATGGGAAGTTTTTTAAAATTATTTTATGGGATGTGGGTGCTGCTGACTAGGCCAGCATTTATTGCCCATCCCTAATTGTCCTTGAGAAGGTGGAGCTGAGCCTTTTTGAACCACTGCAGTCCATGTGGTGTTGATATACCCACAGTGCTGTTAGGAAGGAAGTTCCAGGATTTTGACCCAGTGACAGTGAAGGGACGGCTGATATATTTCCAAGTCAGTATGGTGAGTGACTTGGAGGGGAACTTGTAGGTGGTGGTCCATAAAGGATATGTCACCTGTGTCTCAGTGGTTGCACTCTCACCTCACACTCAGAAGTCATGTTCCAGGGAACTGAGCAACTTACCTCAGCTGACATTCCCGGGGCAGCACTGAGGGAGTGCTGTGCTGTCAGAGTTGCTGACTTTCAGACAAGACTTTAAATGAATGCTCTGACTGTCCTTTCAGGTCCCAGGGCACTATTTCGAAGAATAGCAGGGAAGTTTTCCCTGGTGACCTGGCCAATATTTATCCCTCAAACAACATCACTAAAAAAGGTGCTATTTGTGGGATCTGCTGTGGCATTTCCTTCATTACAGCAGTAACTTGAGGAATACCTCACTGGTGATGCTTTGGGGTATCCTGAAAGCTGTTAAAGGTACTATATAAATGTAAGTTTTCTCTAGTGAACTGGTTGAGTTTTTACGACCACCTGACACGTTCATTGTCACTTTTACTGATAATGACCTTTTTTCAGACTTTTTTCGCATCTGAATTCAAATTCTCAGCTTGCCATGGTTGGTTTTGAGCTCCAGTTCTCTGAATTACTAGTCGAGTAATATAGCCCCTACAGCATTCTATTCCACCGAATACCCTGAGCATTCTGCTGCTTTCCAACTGGGGTTACAATAAAGACCAGTTGAATGTCCTGACAGAATTTGAGGGCCCCATTGTTTGGGCTCACACTTGATACCAGACATGAGGATGACTCAGCACCCTATTGGGAAGAAAAAACTCAATTACTTTTTTATCTTAAAGAGATTAGGTGTAGACTGATGATCCAAAATGTCTGCTTCTTTTCTGCTCCAAGCGAATAAAAGTCATCTATAGTTCCGTGCAATGCCCAGGATTTTATTATACAATTTATTTGGCAGGAATTCTCTTAAGAACTCCCTTGAGACACGTACACTGAAGGGTTTAAAGGATTTCCTCTGTAACCTGTTCATTTAACTTGCAAACTAGAAAGACCGCCTGCTGCTTGGGCCATTTCTCTGGTGCAATTATTTCCATTAAATTTGCAATGTAAAATTTTAATCAATCTATAAATTCCCTCAGTTGTATCTGTGAGATGGCCCCTCAGGGGTTTTAGGACACATTATGCATCCTTCATTAAACAAACGGTCCAGGGGATTATCCTTTCTCCTCAGACAGTGGAGATTTGCTATCTGACAGGCATGCCATGCACCTAGTGTCAATAATGAGGCCTGAGGCCTCCTCGAGCCTGATTCTCATTATGTTTCTGTCACACATCCACAGGCTTCTTGCCTAGTTGCTGGGGAGGCAGGTGGTGAGACGCTAAGTACTGGAGGCATGTTGTGGGGGGGAAGGGTTGGGGGGGGTGTGGAGGTGGGGGAGATAGTGAATGTGATTCTGTGAAGTCAGGGCCAGCACTCGACCTGCTCCTTCTTTATCCTTGGCAATATTTTGAATTTGAAGAAAAATAAACCATTTTTTTGTTGTTGCTGCTTAGGGCAGTAAGGATTTCTGCTCTGCAATATCTGTTTATAATTTGGTAAATGGAATCTGAAGCTGGTGGTGACCCCTTGTTTATGTATGTGTGAATAAAGCTTGTGTTAGGTGACTGCCCGAGTCAGCTTGGTCCCTATGACAGACCATTGTAAATGCATTTTATGGGCATATCAGGTGCAATTAGGTCCAGTTTTTACAAACTCCAGACTGACATTTCAGTGCAGAACTGAGGGAATGCTGTACTGTCGAAGATGCTGTCTTTCAGAGTCAGCATTAAACTGAGGACCCGGGGCCAATTTTGGGGGGTGGGAGAGGCGGTAGTGAGAGATAAAAATAGCTCCACCAGCCTGCATGCCAGTTTCCTGGCCCCATCCTGCCTTTGGGCCATTTTTGTGGGATGGTGAGTTGGGGGGTGGGGGGGTGGGTGGCCCCCGCACAAGGTGGGTAGCCAATAGGCTCATTAATTGAGGGCAATAAAAGGGGGCTAACTGAATTTTCCAGTTAGAGCCTGGGTGTCCTTGTCCATGAGTCACTGAAAGCTAACCTGCAGGTGCAACAAGCAACTAGGACGGCAAATAGTAAGTTGGCCTTTATTGCAAGAGGATTTGAGGACAGAGTAAAAATGTCTTTCTGCATTTGTATAGATCCTTGGTGAGACTGCACCTGGAGTATTGTGTACAATTTTGTCTCCTTACCTAAGGAAGGATATACCTGCCATAGAGGGCGTGCAACAAAGGGTCATCATTCTGATTCCTGGGATTGGGAGATAGTCCAATGAGAAGAGATTGAGGAGACTGGGCCTGTATTCTCTAGAGTTTACAAGAATGAGAGGTGATCTCATAGAAACATACAAAATTCTCACAGGACTCGACAGTAGATGCAGGAAGGATGTTTCCTTTGTCTGGGGGCTCTAGAACCAGGGGACACTGTCTCAGAATAAGAGATTGGCTCATTAGAACTGAGATGAGGAGCAGCTTCTCCACTCAGAGGGTGGTGAATCTTTGGAATTCTCTGCCCCAGAGGTCTTTGGAGACTTAATCATTGAGTATATTCAAGATAGAGATCGATAGATTTCTAGATGTTAAAGACATCAAAGGGTATAGGGATAGTGCAGGGAAAATGGCATTGGGGTAGAACATCAGCCATGACCTAATTGGATGGTGGAGCAGGCTTGAGGTGCTGAATGACCTACTTTTGCTCTTTTCAAGCTAGGCCTCTAAATGGCCTCCCAACTTTGAGAGCTCATCTGCCACCATTAATTTGACGGTGTACCCACTCTCTGTCCACTAACTGACTGCCTCAGGGAAAATCACAGGTGAGTGACTGCTTCCTTCCCGGCGGTGAGTTCAGTTCCTGGAAACAGTCATCTGGAGACAGTCACCTGGTGAAGAATTTTCCCCCCGCCAGGAGGGAAGTGCAGGACCGGGCGCATGCAGGTGTGCCTCTGATCGGCGCCCCCTATTGGGGGTGCGCTGCAATTTTACATGGGCGGGCCAATTAAGGCTATGCGCTCCCTGTGCAGGTGGGGGGGATTCTCTCAGCCGAGTGTGCACTCTTTCACACATGCAAACAAAATAGCGCACTCATCTCCCTGAGGCTAAGTGCTGCCTCAGGGAGATCGGCGTCAAATTTAAAAACGGTCAATGTACAAAAATAAAATTTCCCTGACATGTCCCCTCATGTGACACTGTCACATGAGTTGGGACATGTCCATCACTTTTAATCAAACTTTTATTAAATTTTTAAAAGCCCTCATGAAACGTTTCATGCTTTTTCTGAAGCCCACTAGGGCTCCCAGCCTGCCCACCAACCTTAAGGTCCATTAAGGGCTAGTCCATTAATTACTTGAATTAGTTTTTAAATGGCCTCAATAGGCCGTTGACAAGTCGGTGGGCACACAGCTGATTCGGCTGCGCCCCCGCCAACCTGAAAATGGAAATGACACATGGTGACGTTGGGAGTTCTGCCTGACATCATCCCGCGTCATTTTAGGCGCCGGTGAGTGGGCCCGGCCCCCTGCTCACCGACCTAAAGATCCTGGCCCTGGTGACAACCTCTGTTCCTGGCCTGGAGGGAAATTCCAGCCCCAGATATTTGACAGTAACGCGTCTAGAGATATGAGAATATCTCTGATAAACCTGGTTCATGACGTTAACAGGTTTGTGAAGATTTTCTCTGCTGCATATTTGTCTTAAGATCCTTGCCAATGTAGCTCCTCACAATAACTTGAGGAATTTTTATCCCTTAGTGTCAATCAAGACTGGAACGTAAGTCCTGTGCATCTTAGCTGCTGAATGATTTCACATGCATGTGCACATATTCTGCAGTCTTGAAGTGGAGGTAAGTTTATGGGAATTGAAGTTATTTTTAGTTAGAATTCATTCCTTTCATTGGCTATTTTCCCCTCTTAGTTTAACGTTCACGCCCCAGGTGCATCAGTGCAGACCTCATGTTATAAATGGGAATAGCTATGGGCACTGGGGTAGATCTCAGGATTGTTTTGGGTCATTTAATTGTCATGAACTTTTGACTGTTAAGCTAATGGGAAACTCAGGCTGTAAGTTAACCACAATGACAGACCCTACTAGCAGAAAGAACTAGTAGAAACAGACATTGAACAAGTAAAGGTTACAGCTTTGACACTACAACAAAACAAAAGACCAGAGGGGTCTCTTTTACCTCAATAGTGTCAGGAGGAGAGGTAACATGAACAAGACAGAGAAGAATTGCTTTGGTGACACCAGTGGTCCTCTCCAGCACAAGAGTCTGGTAAACTTTTGTTCTGAATCCAATTCCCAGGTGTGCATCCTGTTTAGATCTGTTCCTCTTTGGTAATCAATCGAGGTGCTTAGAAATCTTAGAGCCAGATTTTGGCTAGCAAGTTGGGTAGCTCGAATTAAAAATTTCCCAAGTCGCTGGAACCACCTCAGTAAAAAATACCCGGAAATGCAAGGTTTTCATTCCAGGGTGGCAAATGCAGGATAGAGTTGGACCCGCCAACCCTGAAAGCAGAGCATAGATGGTCATGGGGGCGGGTAGGTGCTGAGGTGGGCTGGTTATAAGGCCTGCCTCTGTTTTCTGGGACTTTGTTATTTTAGAAGTTATGCTTTCAAGCCCTCACCCCTCATTCCCCCTCCCCCCACCCAGCCCTCCCATGGCCCTTCATACTCTCCATGCTACCCCTATAGTCACTCACCCAGTATCCACCATGGGCAGACCTCAGGAGCCATGTGGAGATAAAGAAAAATAAATTTCTAACCACAAAGTACAACTCCCATTCATAAAATCCATTTAAAGCTTTTAATTCTAAAATAGTTAATCTCTTATAAAGGCAAACTTCTATTCAGATCCCACACTGAAGACAGCTAATCCTTTAATAGCCTCTTTAAGCTGTCAATCAGAATGTCCTGCTGAGAAAATTGTAGCTTTTGAAACTCAGCAAAGGATTCATCATGCCATAATGCTAGCCTTGGAGAAATGTCAATAAAAAACTCTATTGAAACTGCATGAACAGATGCTATGCTGCAGGAGATGGCTTGTCAATCAAAGTAGCCCGGCAGAGCATTTTTTTAACCTGCACTAACAACTGCAGCCTTTTCTTATGTTTAAAGAGTGAGGAATTTAAAAGCTTCAGATCATGACAGCTATATAAACCTTATTTACCCTTCAAGAGTGTTTACACCTGATCCATCAATTTGTGACAGCCACCTTGAACCAGCGAAAATGTTTTTTTTTTGAACTCAGCACTAAGTTCAAATGGCCCTGCTAAGTTAGGGTTTCTCTTCTGTGTGACTAACGCCCCTCTCCCTTTCCCCTATCAGTAAAATTTGGATCTGTTGGACTTCCTCATCCTGGTCCCACCCTCTATTTTTAAAGGTCCATGGAGTCTCCCTGACTCCGTGAAAATCTGGCCCTTCATATCAGATTCCATGGCTGTTAGCTCCATTCAAGATCGGAGCTAGAAATAAGGTTATTTTCCTAAACGTAGGGAGAAATGAATAATAATCCTACACTGGGTAGCATTCACAAAGAATCAGCATTTTGTTTTTTTACAGGTTGCATTTCTACAGATGGTGTTCTGTCGCAGGACATTTGCTGATTGCAGCTAATTCTTATGAAATATTGGTGCAAAACTCTGAAAGCATCTAGAGAAGAGCAGGCCGACACGTGATATTGCCAGATCTACAACCTGCTACTCTTAACTGTGGCTCCATTGGTAATCCTGCCACTCTCACAGGCTGTGGGTTCAAGTCTCACTCTAGAGGCTTCAGCACAAAATTTAGGCTGATACACCAGAGCAGTGTAGAGGGCGTGCTGCACTGGTGGAGGTGCCAGTTTTTTGATTGGAACTTTAAATAGGGGCCCCCTGTCTGCCCCCTCAAGATGCACGAGAGTTCTCCTCGTGTCCACAGCTGATATTTGTTCATCAATCAGCATGCTGTTTGGCTATGTGGCTTAGATTATCAAATCAGGATGTGACTTTGTGCCTGTAATCTGGGGGCAACTTTCAGCTTCACCCATCTGGCCAGATTATTGCCCAGGGCATGACCTGCTTTTTGGGGAATGTAGTGGATGATCAGTACTTCTTGGGGCTGGCATTCCAGAAACGATTTATTAACGGCATTGACCTTCTCAAGTATGCAGCAGAACATGAATCCATTTTGAGTGATAATGGTCCACAATGAAATGGACTTTACAGAAACATGAAGTGAGGAAGATAGCGATAGATTTCAGGAGGACATAGACAGCCTGGTGGAATGGGTGGACATTTGGCAGATGAAATTCAATGAAGAAAAGTGTGAGCTGATACATTTTGATGGGAAGAATGAGAAAAGTCAATGTAAGTTAAATGGTGCAATTTTAAAGGGGGTGCAAGAACAGAGCAGCCTGAGTATTGCTGAAAAAATAGACATGTCAAAGCTTTTTGTCTTGCACTTATCAGGATACCAAAGAATACCAATATAGGGGGAAGTCAACAATTTATACTGTATGTGAAGAGGGTGCTGATTGGTTGGCAAGTGAACTCTGATTGGTAGAAGTGTTGCCATGGAGAATGTGCCAGTGATGGTGACTGACAGTTAATCACCAAGCATCATTTGAAATTTAAACCAGGCAGCTTGACCCTGGTTGGTCAAGGCATTGCCCTGAGGAATGAGTCAGCAAACGGCTGTCACTTATTTTGTTTAGCTGAAACAGGCACAATGCGTGTACATGTTCTTTCTGTCTGTAAAGAACAGGGCCCTGTCTATTAATACATGTGGCTTCCAGCTAAACAAAATATGTGACAGCCGTTCGCTGACTCATTCCTCAGGGCAATGCCTTGACCAACCAGGGTCAAGCTGCCTGGTTTAAATGTCAAATGATGCTTGGTGGTTAACCATCAGTCACCATCACTGGTGTAACACCCCTACCAATCATAGTCTACTTGCCAACCAATCAGCACCCTCTTCACATACAATATAAATTGTTGTCTTCCCCCTATATTGGTATCCTTGTGAAGTGACCTGATGAGTGCAAGACAAAAAGCTTCAACATGTCTCTTTTTTCAACAATACTCAAGTCCTGTACTACTGAATGACTAAGAGAGGCCTGTGGGGGTTTGGGCAAAATCTTTGAAGTTGACAGGAATTAACAGAGCAGCTAATGAAGCAAATGGGACCACGGGCTTTGTAAATAGAGACAGGGGCTACAAAATGGCAGAAAGTTATGCCCAACCTAAATAAAACACTTGTTTGACCCTTGCTTGAATATTGTTTCTTGTTCTGATAACCAGACTTTGGCAAGGTTGTGAGGCTTTGGAGAGGGTTCAGAAAAGATTTACTAGAACGGTGCAAGAGACGAGGGATCACAATTAGGTGGATAGATTGGAGACCCCGGAATTAGAGTAGAAAAGACTAAGAGGAGCTTTGATATAGTTTAAAATCATGAGAGTTTAGATAGATTAAGATAAAGAGCAACGATTTTGATAACTAGGGGGCAAAAATTTATAGTGCACGGCAAACAAACCAGAGGTGATATGAAGAAAAGTTATTTTACGCAACAAGTGATTATGATTTGGAATGCACTGTCTGATAGGCTGGTGGATACAGATCCAATAGCGGCCTTCAGAAGGAAATGGGATAAGGAGGAGAAAGGAGAAAAAATATCACTTAGAGATGTGTAGAAAAAGTGGGGGAATGAAATTAACTAGATTGCTCTGCGAAAGAACCAGCACGGATTTGATGGGCTGAATGGTCTACTTCTGCCTATTCCTTTATTCCATTGTAAGTAAAGTAGGGGCTTCTTCTACTGTAGAATCTGAGATTTGTCTTGAGCAGACACTGCGGCTGAGTTGTTTTTTGTTTTTATTTACTCTCGAGGGACTGGCACGGTTGACACTGATTCCCCATCCCTAGTTGAATAGCCGGTGGTAGTGGTGAGCCACCTTCTAGATCGACTGCAGGTAGTGATTTGATGCTACTGGGTGGCTTGCAAAGCCATTTCAGAGGGCAGTTAAGAGTCAAACATATTGTTGTGGGAATGTGTTAACATGTAGGCCAGACCGGGGTAAGATTGGCAGATTCCCTTCCATGAAGGAGATGAATGAAGCAGGTAAGCTCTCACACAATCTGACAGCTTCATGATCACTTTTACCAGCATCAGCTTTTAATTTCTAGATTTTTTGAAAGACTGAATTCAAATTTTCAAACTGCCATAGTGGGATTTGACCTCACATTCACTGGATTATTAATCCAAACTTCTAAATTATTAGTCTACTAACAAAATTGTTGCATTAGCATCCTGAAACTGGTACAGGCATGACTAATATAATCTTCTGACAGTCACTGTTCCCCAGCAGGGGGATGGGATAGGGGCTGTGTACATTTTCCCCCATTGTAGGTTGCGCAGGAAAACCACCTCGTCAGGCTGGAAACCAACCAGAAATGGAATATGTCATTTACATTACTTTGGGTAATCAGTGGCAAATTGAATCTCTATTGTTTGATTTCCTGCTATTTTGTCAGTTTAAAAAGCTTTATGAGTGGCTTGTGAATATTAATTCTCAAATAAAATTCTGTAGCTGGGAACTGATTATGCAAAGATTCTGCTCCGTCACCTTTGGGATACAGCCCCTTACTCCTTATAAAGCTGTCAGACATTGTTGTCTTTGAATTGGGATGAAAATTAATCATTGAGGCAGGTTGCCCAATCCTCCCAGCTCTGTGCCTTCTTCCATCAGATCCAGGTTGGCACAGTTCCCAATGCTGTATCACACTCGAACAGCTATCCCTAAATTCCCAAGTTTAGCATAATTTGCAGCCTCCTTCAAAAAGAAGTGATTAACCTTGCAGCATCTTCATCCCCAGACTACTATTTTCTGAGTCAGCAAAGTAAGATTTCTCTGCCCAGGTTATTTTCTTGACTCAACTAGGATGAAAATGCTATGATATTATTTCGAATGGTGTTTTGGGGATGGGGAGACAAGACGGAGTTCCATCAGGAGAGAAGGGAGAAGTTCGCCACAAAGGAGATTCTGGTGAGGAAGAGTTGAAAGAAATACACAGAATGGTAAGAAGGGTGGGCAATGGGAACCAATTGGAACCCCCTCATTTTAAAAAGGAAGGAAAGGCTTACATTTACATAGTGTTTTCATGACCACTCAAAGCGCTTTGCAGCCAATGAGGTTTCTTGTTGAAACGTAGTTGCCATTTTAAGGTAGGAAACATGACAATTTGGGTTCATCAAACTTCCACAAACAGCAAATGTGATAGTGACCAGACAACCTGTCTTTTGTGATGCTGTTTGAGGGATAAATATTGGCCAGGCCACTGGCGATAAGTCCTCTGCTCTTCTTCAAAATAGTGCCATGGGATCTTTTACATTCACCTGAGCATTCAGGTGAGGCCTCGGTTTAACATCTCATCCAAAAGACAGCACATCTGACAGTGCAGTGCTCCCTCACAAATGCGGTGAGACCCCTTCCCATTGTGTGTGGAGGAAATGGGTTGGTGTGAGTTATATGTCTGTCAGCATGTTCGTAATTAAATTAGTCTCCAATTCCCAGGCCTGCACCTAAGATCAAAACAAGGGCCAATAACAATCTGAAGTGAGTTAACAAAGGATCTACATAGGAGAGTCAAGTCCCATTGCTCACAGGACGAGCTCAATTATTAGCTTGATAGTGCAGATAGTTCTTCTAGTTAGAACATCTATCATGAATCTTTGATCACTTTTATGTACAGTTTTATCGTATATAAAATGAAAAAGAAATTAATTTTGGACCCTATAAATATATATAGCCAAAAAAAAGACTAACTCCCAAAGTGCTAAAATTATACCTGTTGGGGAGGCATTTGAGGGGGCTGAAGGGGGTGGAGGGAGCCACTGGTGAAAATTGGTATTTGTTGGTGGCAAGAGATGGACAGAAGTGAATCGACAACATGCTGAAGTGACAAAAAAACAGGTGACATGTTCCCAAGCCTTCGAATCACAAAGTGCATTCCCTGCTCTGAATTGCACGCTGAACACTGCTCCGAATTACACATTGCACCCTCTACGCCAAATCACACAGTGCACATTCTGCTCCGAATCACACAGAACGCATTCTACTCAAATCACACGTTACATCCTCTGCTGAAGTCACACAATGCACACTATGCTTTGAAACATACACTGTACATTCTACTCAAATCACACATTGAACCATCAGTTCGAATCACACACTGCACACTCAGCTCAAATCACATACTTCACACTCAGCTCTGAATCACACAGTGCACCCTCAGCTCAAATCACACACTGCACATTCTGCTCAAGTCACACACTGCACGTTCTACTCAAATCACACACTGAACCATCTGCTTGAATCACACACTGCATGCTCAGCTCAAATCACACAGTGCACTGTCTGCTCTGAATCACACACTGCACACTCTATCCCGACTCACACACTGCACATTTTACTCAAAACACACACTGTACACTCTGTTCAAATCACACACTGTACCCTCTACACAAATCACACATTGCACCCTCTGCTCCGAATCAGACACTGCACTCTCTGCTTAAATCACATTCTGCACCCTCTGCTCTGAATAACACACAACACCGTTTACTCCGAATCACTTGTGACACCCTCTGCTCCGAATCACAAACTGCACATTATGCTCAAATCACACACTGCACCATCTGCTCCGAATCTCACACTGCACTCTCTGCTCAAATCACACTCTGCACTCTCTGCTCAAATCACACACTGCACGCTCTGCTCCGAATCACACACTGCACGCTCTGCTCCGAATCACACACTGCACTCACTGCTCAAATCACACTCTGCACTCTCTGCTCAAATCACACACTGCACGCTCTGCTCCGAATCACACACTGCACGCTCTGCTCCGAATCACACACTGCACTCACTGCTCAAATCACACTCTGCACTCTCTGCTCAAATCACACACTGCACCCTCTGCTCAAATCACACACTGCACGCTCTGCTCCGAATCACACACTGCACGCTCTGCTCCGAATAACACACTGCACTCACTGCTCAAATCACACACTGCACTCTGGTCCGAATCACACACTGAGCATTCTGCTCAAATCACACACTGCAGACTCTGCTCCAAATCACCCACTGCAATCTCTTCTCAGAATCACACACGGAACCCTCTGGTCCAAATCACACACTGCACATTCTACTCAAATCACACGTTGCAATCTCTGTTCCAAATCACACACTGCAGCCTCTGCTCAAATCACACACTGCACATTCTACTCAAATCACACGTTGCAATCTCTGTTCCAAATCACACACTGCAGCCTCTGCTCAAATCACACACTGCAGCCTCTGCTCACATCACACACTGCACCCTCTGCTCAAATCACACACTGCAACATCTGCTCACATCACACACTGCACTCTCTGCTCAAATCTCACACAGCTCTCTCTGCTCCGAATCTCACACTGCACCCACTGCTCCGAATCACACACTGCACTCTCTGCTCATGTCACACACAGCTCTCTCTGCTCCGAATCACATACTGTCCCCTCTGTTACGAATTACACACTGTGCTCGCTGCTCAAATCTTACTCTCCACCCTCTGCTTCGAATCACACACTGCACCCTCCGTTCAAATCACACAAGGCATGTTCCACTCAAATCACATACTGCACATTCTACACAAATTGTGCATTGCACCCTCTGCTTAAATCTCATACTGCACCCTCTGCTCCGAATCACATGTGACACCCTCTGCACCGAATTACTAACTGCACTCGCTGCTCTGAATCAGATACTGCACCCACTGCTCAAATCACACACTTTACCCTCTGCTCCGAATCACAAAGTGCACTTTCTGGTCAAATCACACACTGTACAATCTGCTCCGAATGATACACTGCACTCTCTGCTCAAATCACACTCTGCACTCTATACTCTCAATCACACACTGCACTCTACGCTCAAATCACACACTCCGCTCAAATCACACTCTGCACTCTCTGCTCAAATCACACTCTGCACTCTCTGCTCCTAATCACAAACTGTACACTCTGCTCCAAATGATGCACTGTACTCTCCGCTGAAATCACACACTGCACTCTCTGCTCTAATCACATTCTGAACTCTCTGCTCTGAATCACACACTGCACCCTCTGCTCAAATCACTCACTGCACAATCTGCTCCAAATCACACACTGCACTCTCTGCTCAAATCACACACTGCACTCTCTGCCCTGAATCAAACACAGCATCCTCTGCTCAAATCATACACTGCACAATCTGCTCCGAATCACACATTGCACTCTCCACTCAAATCAAACTCTGCACTCTCTGCTCAAATCACACACTGTACTCTCTGCTCCGAATCACACACTGCACTCACTGCTCTGAATCACAAACTGCACTCTCTGCTCCGAATCACACACTGCACTCACTGCTCTGAATCACACACTGCGCCCTCTGCTCAAATAACACACTGCACCCTCTGCTCAAATCAAACACTGCACAATCTGCTCCGAATCACACACTGCACTCTCCGCTCAAATCACGCTCTGCACTCTATACTCTCAATCACACACTGCACTCTACGCTCAAATCACACACTCCGCTCAAATCACACTCTGCACTCTCTGCTCAAATCACACTCTGCACTCTCTGCTCTGAATCACACACTGCACCCTCTGCTCAAATTACACACTGCAACATCTGCTTAAATCACACACTGCACCTTATGCTCAAATCACACACTACACACTGTGCTCCGAATCACAGACTGCACGTTCAACTCAAATCAAACACTGCACATTCTACACAAATCACTTGTTGCACCATCTGCTGATATCACACATTGCACCCACTGCTCTGAATCTCACACTGCACTCTCTACTCATGTCACACACAGCTCTCTCTGCTCTGAATCACACACTGCCCCCTCTGCTCCAAATCACACCCTGCACTCTCTGCTCCGAATCACACACTGCACCCTCTGCTCAAATCACACACTGCACAATCTGCTCCGAATCACACACTGCACTATCCGCTAAAATCACACACTGCACTCTCTGCTCAAATCGCACACTGCACTCTCTGCTCAAATCACACACTGCACCCTCTGCTCCGAATCACACAGTGAACTTTCTGGTCAAATCACACACTGTACCCTCTGCTGCGAATCACACACTGCACCCTCTGGTCAAATCACACACTGCACAATCTGTTCTGAATCACACACTGCACTCTCCACTCAAATCAGACACTGTACTCTCTGCTCAAATCACTCACTGCACAATCTGCTCCGAATCACACACTGCACTCTCTGCTCAAATCACACACTACACTCTCTGCTCCTAATCACAAACTGTACACTCTGCTCCAAATGATGCACTGTACTCTCCGCTGAAATCACACACTGCACTCTCTGCTCCGAATCACATTCTGCACTCTCTGCTCTAATCACATTCTGAACTCTCTGCTCTGAATCACACACTGCACCCTCTGCTCAAATCACTCACTGCACAATCTGCTCCAAATCACACACTGCACTCTCTGCTCAAATCACACACTGCACTCTCTGCTCAAATCACACACTGCACTCTCTGCCCTGAATCAAACACAGCATCCTCTGCTCAAATCATACACTGCACAATCTGCTCCGAATCACACATTGCACTCTCCACTCAAATCAAACTCTGCACTCTCTGCTCAAATCACACACTGTACTCTCTGCTCCGAATCACACACTGCACTCACTGCTCTGAATCACAAACTGCACTCTCTGCTCCGAATCACACACTGCACTCACTGCTCTGAATCACACACTGCGCCCTCTGCTCAAATAACACACTGCACCCTCTGCTCAAATCAAACACTGCACAATCTGCTCCGAATCACACACTGCACTCTCCGCTCAAATCACGCTCTGCACTCTATACTCTCAATCACACACTGCACTCTACGCTCAAATCACACACTCCGCTCAAATCACATTCTGCACTCTCTTCTCTGAATCACACACTGCACCCTCTGCTCAAAACACATTCTGTACTCTCTGCTCTGAATTACACACTGCACCCTCTGCTCAAATCACACACTGCACTATCCGCTCCGAATCACACACTGCACTCTGCGCTCAAATCACACTCTGCACACTCTGCTCAAATCACACACTGCACCCTCTGCTCCGAATCAAACACAGCATCCTCTGCTCATATCACTCACTGCACAATCTGCTCCGAATCACACACTGCACTTCCCGCTCAAATAACAAATTGCACCCTCCGATCAAATCACACACTGCAGGCTCTGCTCAAATCACACACTTTCCCCTCTTCTCCGAATCACACAGTGAACTTTCTGGTCAAATCACACACTGTACTCTCTGCTGTGAATCACACACTGCACATTATGCTCAAATCACACACTGCACTCACCGCTCAAATCACACTGCACTCTCTGCTCAAATCACACTCTGCACCCTTTGCTGTGAATCACACACTGCACCCTCTGCTCAAATCACATTCTGCACTCTCTGCTCTGAATCACACACTGCACCCTCTGCTCAAATCACACACTGCACTCTCTGCTCCGAATCACACACTGCACCCTCTGCTCAAATCACACACTGCACTCTCTACTCTGAATCACACACTGCATTCTCTGCTCATATCACACACAGCTCTCTCTGCTCTGAATCACACACTGCACTCTCTGCTCTGAATCACACACTGCACTCTCTGCTCCAAATCACACATGGCACTCTCCGCTCAAATCACTCTCTGCACTCTCTGCTCAGAATCACACACTGAACCCTCTGCTGCGAATCACACATTGCACATTCTTCTCAAATCACACGTTGCAATCTCTGCTCCAAATCACACACTACACTCTCTGCTCTAAATCACAAATTGCACCCTCCAATCAAATCACACACTGCATCCTCTGCTCAAATCACAGACTGCAGCCTCTGCTCAAATCACACACTGCAACATCTGCTTAAATCACACACTGCACCATATGCTCAAATCACACACTACACACTCTGCTCTGAATCACAGACTGCACATTCAACTCAAATCACACACTGCATATTCTACACAAATCACATGTTGCACCATCTGCTGATATCACACATTGCACCCACTGCTCCGAATCTCACACTGCACTCTCTACTCATGTCATACACAGCTCTCTCTGCTCTGAATCACACACTGCCCCCTCTGCTCCAAATCACACCCAGCACACTCTGCTCCGAATCACAAACTGCACCCTCTGCTCCAAATCACACCCAGCACACTCTGCTCCGAATCACAAACTGCCCCCTCTGCTCAAATCACAGAATGCACAATCTGCTCCGAATCACACATTGCACTATCCACTCAAATCACACACTGCACCCTCTGCTCAAATCACACACTGCACAATCTGCTCCGAATCACATCCTGCACTCACCACTCAAATCACACTCTGCACCCTCTGTTGTGAATCACCCACTGCACCCTCTGCTCAAATCACACACTGCAGCATCTGCTCAATTCACACACTTTCCCCTCTTCTCCGAATCACACAGTGAACTTTCTGGTCAAATCACACACCGTACTCTCTGCTGTGAATCACACACTGCACATTATGCTCAAAGCACACACTGCACTCACCGCTCAAATCACACTGCACTCCCTGCTCAAATCACACTCTGCACTCTCTGCTCTGAATCACACACTGCACCCTTTGCTCAAATCACATTCTGCACTCTCTGCTCTGAATCACACACTGCACTCTCTGCTCATATCACACACAGCTCTCTCTGCTCTGAATCACACACTGCACCTGCTGCTCAAATCACATTCAGCACTCTGCTCTGAATCACACACTGCACCATCTGCTCAAATCACACATGGCACTCTCCGCTCAAATCACTCTCTGCACTCTCTGCTCAGAATCACACACTGAACCCTCTGCTCCGAATCACACACTGCACATTCTTCTCAAATCACACGTTGCAACCTCTGTTCCAAATCACACACTGCAATCTCAGCTCCAAATCACACACTGCACATCCTATTGAAATCACAAATTGCACCCTCCGATCAAATCACACACTGCACGCTCTGCTCAAGTCACACACTACACAATCTGCTCTGAATCACAAACTGCACATTCAACTCAAATCACACACTGCATATTCTACACAAATCACATGTTGCACCATCTGCTGATATCACACATTGCACCCACTGCTCTGAATCTCACACTGCACTATCTACTCATGTCACACACAGCTCTCTCTGCTCTGAATCACACACTGCCCCCTCTGCTCCAAATCACACCCCGCACTCTCTGCTCCGAATCACAAACTGCACCCTCTGCTCTGAATCACACACTGACCCCTCTGCTCAAATCACATTCTGCACTCTCTGCTCTGAATCACACACTGCACCCTCTGCTCAAATCACACACTGCACAATCTGCTCCGAATCACACACTGCACTATCCGCTAAAATCACACACTGCACTCTCTGCTCAAATCACACACTGCACCTTCTGCACCGAATCACACACTGCACCCTCTGCTCAAATCACACACTGTACAATCTGTTCTGAATCACACACTGCACTCTCCGCTCAAATCAGACACTGTACTCTCTGCTCAAATCACACACAGCACCCTCTGCTCAAATCAGACACTTTACTCTCTGCTCAAATTACACACTGCACTCACTGCTCAAATCACACACTGCACTCTGGTCCGAATCACACACTGCGCGTTCTGCTCAAATTACACTCTGCAGACTCTGCTCCAAATCACCCACTGCACCCTCTGCTCAGAATCACACACTGAACCCTCTGCACCGAAACATACACTGCACATTCGGCTCAAATCACACACTGCACCCCATGCTCAAATCACTCACTGCACAATCTGCTCCGAATCACACACTGCACTCTCTGCTCAAATCACACACTGCACCCTCTGCCCTGAATCAAACACAGCATCCTCTGCTCAAATCACACACTGCACAATCTGCTCCGAATCACACATTGCACTCTCCACTCAAATCAAACTCTGCAATCTCTGCTCAAATCACACACTGTACTCTCTGCTCCGAATCACACACTGCACTCACTGCTCTGAATCACAAACTGCACTCTCTGCTCCGAATCACACACTGCAGTCACTGCTCTGAATCACACACTGCACCCTCTGCTCAAATAACACACTGCACTCTCTGCTCAAATCAAACACTGCACAATCTGCTCCGAATCACACACAGCACTCTCCGCTCAAATCACGCTCTGCACTCTCTGCTCAAATCACATTCTGCACTCTCTGCTCTGAATCACACACTGCACCCTCTGCTCAAAACACATTCTGTACTCTCTGCTCTGAATTACACACTGCACCCTCTGCTCAAATCACACACTGCACAATCTGCTCCGAATCACATACTGCACTCTGCGCTCAAATCACACTCTGCTCAAATCACACACTGCACCCTCTGCTCATATCACACACTGCACCCTCTGCTCCGAATCAAACACAGCATCCTCTGCTCATATCACACACTGCACAATCTGCTCCGAATCACACACTGCTCTTCCCGCTCAAGTCACAAATTGGACACTCCGATCAAATCACACACTGCAGCCTCTGCTCAAATCACACACTTACCCCTCTTCTCCGAATCACACACTGCACTCTCTGCTCATATCACACACAGCTCTCTTTGCTCTGAATCACACACTGCCCCCTCTGGTCCGAATCACACACTGCACCCACTGCTCAAATCACACACTTTACCCTCTGCTCCAAATCACACAGTGCTCTTTCTGGTCAAATGACACACTGTACACTCAGCTCCGAATGACACACTGCACTCTCCGCTCAAATCACATTCTGCACTCACTGCTCCGAATCACACACTGCACCTTCTGCTCAAATCAAACTCTGCACTCTCTGCTCTGAATCACACATTGCACTCTCCGTTCAAATCACACTCTGCACTCTCTGCTCAAATAACACACTGTACTCTTTGCTCCAAATCACACACTGCACTCTCTGCTCCGAATCACATACTGTACTCGCTGCTCCGAATCAAACACTGCACTCACTGCTCAAATCACTTACTGCACTCTGGTCCGAATCACACACTGCGCATTCTGCTCAAATCACACACTGCAGCCTCTGCTCAAATCACACACTGCACCCTCTGCTCAAATCACACACTGCAACAACTGCTTAAATCACACACTGCACCCTTTGCTCAAATCACACACTACACACTGCTCCGAATCATAGACTGCACATTCAGCTCAAATCACACACTGTACATTCTACAAAAATGACATGTTGCGCTATCTGCTGATATCACACATTGCACCCACTGCTCCGAATCACACAGTGCTCTCTCTGTTCAAATCTCACACTGCACCCTCTGCTCAGCACTACACGCTACACTCTCTGCTCCGAATCACACACTGACACTCTGCTCCGAATCACACACTGCACCCTCTGATCCGAATCACACACTGCACCCTCTGATCCGAATCACACACTGCACCCTTTGCTCCGAAACACACACTGCACCCTCTGCTCCGAATCAAACACTGCACCCTCCGCTCAAATCACACTAGGCACGTTCCCCTCAAATCACACACTGCACATTCCACACAAATCGCGCATTGCACCCTCTACACAAATCACACACTGCACCCTCTGCTCCGAATCACACACTGCACTCTCTGCTTAAAACTCATACTGCACCCTCTGATCCGAATAACACACAACATCCTTTGCTCTAAATCCCACGTGAAACCCTCTGCTCCGAATCACAAACTGCACCTACTGCTCAAATCACACACTTTCCCCTCTGCTCCAAATCACACACTGCTCTTTCTGGTCAAGTTACACACTGTACATTCTGCTCTGAATTACACACTGCACTCTCCGCTCAAATCACACTCTGCACTCTCTGCTCAAATCACACACTGTAATCTCTGCTCCCAATCACACACTGCACTCACTGCTCTGAATCACACACTGCACGCTCTGCTCAAATAACACACTGTATTCTCTGCTCCAAATCACACACTGCGCATTCTGCTCAAATCACACACTGCAGACTCTGCTCAAATCACACACTGTACTCACTGCTCTGAATCACACACTGCACTCACTGCTCTGAATCACACACTGCACTCTCTGCTCCGAATCACACACTGCACTCACTGCTCTGAATCACACACTGCACTCTCTGCTCCGAATCACACACTGCAGTCACTGCTCTGAATCACACACTGCACCCTCTGCTCAAATAACACACTGCACTCTCTGCTCAAATCAAACACTGCACAATCTGCTCCGAATCACACACTGCACTAACTGCTCTGAATCACACACGGCACCCTCTGCTCAAATAACACACTGCACCCTCTGCTCAGAATCACACACAGCACCCTCTGCTCCGAATCACACACTGCCCCCTCTGCTCCAAATCAAACACTGCACTTTCTGATCAAATCAAACTCTGCACTCTCTGCTCAAATCACACACTGCACTCTCTGCTCAAATCACACACTGTACTCTCCGCTCCGAATCAAACACTGCACTCACTGCTCTGAATCACACACTGCACTTTCTGCTCAAATAACACACTGTACTCTCTGCTCTGAATCACACACTGCGCTTTCTGCTCAAATCAAACTCTGCACTCTCTGCTCAAATCACATTCTGCACTCTCTGCTCTGAATCACACATTGCACTCTCCGTTCAAATCACACTCTGCACTCTCCGTTCAAATCACACACTGCACTCTCTGCTCAAATCACACACTGTACTCTTTGCTCCGAATCAAACACTGCACTCACTGCTCAAATCACTCACTGCACTCTGGTCCGAATCACACACTGCACATTCTGCTCAAATCACACACTGCATCCTCTGCTCAAATCACAGACTGTAGCCTCTGCTCAAATCACACACTGCACCCTCTGCTCAAATCACACACTGCACATTCTGCTCAAATCACACACTGCATCCTCTGCTCAAATCACAGACTGTAGCCTCTGCTCAAATCACACACTGCACCCTCTGCTCAAATCACACACTACAACAACTGCTTAAATCACACACTGCACCCTTTGCTCAAATCACAGACTACACACTGCTCTGAATCACAGACTGCACATTCAGCTCAAATCACACACTGCACATTCAACAAAAATGACATGTTGCGCTATCTGCTGATATCACACATTGCACCCACTGCTCCGAATCACACACTGCTCTCTCTGTTCAAATCTCACACTGCACCCTCTGCTCAGCATTACACACTGCACCCTCTGCTCAGAATCACACACTGCACTCTCTGCTCAGAATCACACAGAGCACTCTCTGCTCCGAATCACACACTGACCCTCTGCTCCGAATCACACACTGCACCCTCTGATCCCAATCACACACTGCACCCTCTGATCCCAATCACACACTGCACCCTCTGCTCCGAATCACACACTGCACCCTCTGATCCCAATCACACACTGCACCCTCTGCTCCGAATCACACACTGCACTTTCTGCTCAAATCACACTCTCCACCCTCTGCTCCGAATCAAACAATGCACCTTCTGCTCAAATCACATTAGGCACGTTCTGCTCAAATCACATGCTGCACATTCTACACAAATCGCGCATTGCACCCTCTACATAAATCACACACTGCACCCTCTGCTCCGAATCACACACTGCACTTTCTGCTTAAAACTCATACTGCACCCTCTGATCCGAATAACACACAACACCCTTTGCTCTGAATCCCACGTGAAACCCTCTGCTCCGAATTACTAAGTGCTCTCGCTGCTCCGAATCACAAACTGCACCCACTGCTCAAATCACACGCTTTCCCCTCTGCTCAGAATCACACACTGCTCCCACTGCTCAAATCACACACTTTCCCCTCTGCTCCGAATCACACACTGCTCCCACTGCTCAAATCACACACTTTCCCCTCTGCTCCGAATCACACAGTGCTCCCACTGCTCAAATCACACACTTTACCCTCTGCTCCAAATCACACACTGCTCCCACTGCTCAAATCACACACTTTCCCCTCTGCTCCGAATCACACAGTGCTCTTTCTGGTCAAGTTACACACTGTACATTCTGCTCTGAATTACACACTGCACTCTCCGCTCAAATCACACTCTGCACTCTCTGCTCAAATCACACTCTGCACTCTCTGCTCAAATCACACACTGTACTCTCTGCTCCCAATCACACACTGCACTCACTGCTCTGAATCACACACTGCACCCTCTGCTCAAATAACACACTGCACCCTCTGCTCAAATCAAACACTGCACAATCTGCTCCGAATCACACACTGCATACTCCGCTCAAATCACGCTCTGACTCTCTGCTCAAATCACATTCTGCACTCTCTGCTCTGAATCACACACTGCACCCTCTGCTCAAAACACATTCTACACTCTCTACTCTGAATTACACACTGCACCCTCTGCTCAAATCACACTCTGCACAATCTGCTCCGAATCACACACTGCACTCTGCGCTCAAATCACACTCTGCACACTCTGCTCAATTCACACACTGCACCCTCTGCTCATATCACCCACTGCACCCTCTGCTCCGAATCAAACACAGCATCCTCTGCTCATATCACACACTGCACAATCTGCTCCGAATCACACACTGCACTTCCCGCTCAAATCACAAATTGCACCCTCCGATCAAATCACACACTGCAGCCACTGCTCAATTCACACACTTTCCCTTCTTCTCCGAATCACACAGTGAACTTTCTGGTCAAATCACACACCGTACTCTCTGCTGCGAATCACACACTGCACATTATGCTCAAATCACACACTGCACTCACCGCTCAAATCACACTGCACTCGCTGCTCAAGTCACACTCTGCACCCTTTGCTGTGAATCACACACTGCACCCTCTGCTCAAATCATATTCTGCACTCTCTGCTCTGAATCACACACTGCACTCTCTGCTCATATCACACACAGCTCTCTTTGCTCTGAATCACACACTGCCCACTCTGCTCTGAATCACACACTGCACTCTCTGCTCATATCACACACAGCTCTCTTTGCTCTGAATCACACACTGCCCACTCTGCTCCAAATCACACACTGCATTCTCTGCTCTGAATCACACACTGCACCCTCTGCTCCGAATCACAGACTGCCACCTCTGGTCCGAATCACACACTGCACCCACTGCTCAAATCACACACTTTACCCTCTGCTCCGAATCACACAGTGCTCTTTCTGGTCAAATGACACACTGTACACTCTGCTCCAAATGACACACTGCACTCTCCGCTCAAATCACATTCTGCACTCTATGCTCTGAATTACACACTGCACCCTCTGCTCAAATCACACACTACACAATCTGCTACGAATAACACATTGCACTCTCCGCTCAAATCACACACTGTACTCTCTGCTCAAATCACACACTGTACTCTCTGCTCCGAATCACACACTGCCCCCTTTGCTCCGAATCACACACTGCACTCTCTGCTCTGAATCACACACTGCACCCTCTGATCTGAATCACACATTGCCCCCTCTGCTCCGAATCACACACTGCGCTTTCTGATCAAATCAAACTCTGCACTCTCTGCTCTGAATCACACATTGCACTCTCCGTTCAAATCACACTCTGCACTCTCTGCTCAAATCACACGCTGTACTCTCTGCTCCGAATCAAACACTGCACTCACTGCTCTGAATCACACACTGCACTTTCTGCTCAAATAACACACTGTACTCTCTGCTCCAAATCACACACTGCGCTTTCTGCTCAAATCAAACTCTGCACTCTCTGCTCAAATCACATTCTGCACTCTCTGCTCTGAATCACACATTGCACTCTCCGTTCAAATCACACTCTGCACAATCTGCTCCGAATCACACACTGCACTCTGCGCTCAAATCACACTCTGCACACTCTGCTCAATTCACACACTGCACCCTCTGCTCATATCACACACTGCACCCTCTGCTCCGAATCAAACACAGCATCCTCTGCTCATATCACACACTGCACAATCTGCTCCGAATCACACACTGCACTTCCCGCTCAAATAACAAATTGCACCCTCCGATCAAATCACACACTGCAGCCTCTGCTCAATTCACACACTTTCCCCTCTTCTCCGAATCACACAGTGAACTTTCTGGTCAAATCACACACTGTACTCTCTGCTGCGAATCACACACTGCACATTATGCTCAAATCACACACTGCACTCACCGCTCAAATCACACTGCACTCTCTGCTCAAATCACACTCTGCACGCTTTGCTGTGAATCACACACTGCACCCTCTGCTCAAATCACATTCTGCACTCTCTGCTCTGAATCACACACTGCACTCTCTGCTCATATCACACACAGCTCGCTTTGCTCTGAATCACACACTGCCCACTCTGATCCGAATCACACACTGCACTCTCTGCTCTGAATCACACACTGCCCACTCTGCTCCGAATCACACACTGCACTCTCTGCTCTGAATCACACACTGCACTCTCTTCTCTGAATCACACACTGCCCACTCTGCTCTGAATCACACACTGCCCACTCTGCTCCGAATCACACACTGCATTCTCTGCTCCGAATCACACACTGCACTCTCTGCTCCGAATCACACACTGCACCCACTGCTCAAATCACACACTTTACCCTCTGCTCCGAATCACACACTGCACCCACTGCTCAAATCACACACTTTACCCTCTGCTCCGAATCACACACAGCATCCACTGCTCAAATCACACACTTTACCCCCTGCTCCAAATCACACAGTGCTCTTTCTGGTCAAATGACACACTGTACACTCTGCTCCGAATGACACACTGCACTCTCCGCTCAAATCACATTCTGCACTCTATGCTCTGAATTACACACTGCCCACTCTGCTCCGAATCACACACTGCACAATCTGCTACGAATCACACAATGCACTCTCCGCTCAAATCACACTCTGCACTCTCTGCTCAAATCACACACTGTACTCTCTGCTCCGAATCACACACTGCACTCACTGCTCTGAATCACGCACTGCACTCTCTGCTCCGAATCACACACTGCACTCACTGCTCTAAATCACACACTGCACCCTCTGCTCCGAATCACACACTGCGCTTTCTGATCAAATCACACTCTGCACTCTCTGCTCAAATCACATTCTGCACTCTCTGCTCTGAATCACACATTGCACTCTCCGTTCAAATCACACTCTGCACTCTCTGCTCAAATCACACACTGTACTATCTGCTCCGAATCAAACACTGCACTCACTGCTCTGAATCACACACTGCACTTTCTGCTCAAATAACACACTGTAATCTCTGCTCCAAATCACACACTGCACTTTCTGCTCAAATCAAACTCTGCACTCTCTGCTCAAATCACATTCTGCGCTCTCTGCTCTGAATCACACATTGCACTCTCCGTTCAAATCACACTCTGCACTCTCTGCTCAAATCACACACTGTACTCTCTGCTCCGAATCACACACTGCGCATTCTGCTCAAATCACACACTGCATCCTCTGCTCAAATCACAGACTTCACCCTCTGGTCAAATCACACACTGCACCTTCTGGTCAAATCACACACTGCACCCTCTGCTCAAATCACACACTACAACAACTGCTTAAATCACACACTGCACCCTTTGCTCAAATCACACACTACACACTCTGCTCCGAATCACAGACTGCACATTCAGCTCAAATCACACACTGCACATTCTACAAAAATGACATGTTGCGCTATCTGCTGATATCACAAATTGCACCTAATGCTCTGAATCACACACTGCTCTCTCTGTTCAAATCTCACACTGCACCCTCTGCTCAGCATTACACACTGCACTCTCTGCTCAGAATCACACAGAGCACTCTCTGCTCCGAATCACACACTGACCCTCTGCTCCGAATCACACACTGCACTCTCTGCTCCGAATCACACACTGCACCCTCTGATTCGAATCACACATTGCCCCCTCTGCTCCGAATCACACACTGCACCCTCTGCTCAAATCACACTCTCCACCCTCTGCTCCGAATCAAACAATGCACCCTCTGCTCAAATCACACTAGGCACGTTCTGCTCAAATCGCATACTGCACATTCCACACAAATCGCGCATTGCACCCTCTACACAAATCACACACTGCACCCTCTGCTCCGAATCACACACTGCACTCTCTGCTCCGAATCACACACTGCAAACTCTGCTTAAAACTCATACTGCACCCTCTGATCCAAATAACACACAACACCCTTTGCTCTGAATCCCACGTGAAACCCTCTGCTCCGAATTACTAACTGCACTCGCTGCACCGAATCACAAACTGCACCCTCTGCTCAAATCACACACTGCACTCTCTGCTCAAATCACGCACTGCACCCTCTGCTCAAATCACACACTGCACAATTTGCTCCGAATCACACACTGCACCCTCTGATCTGAATCACACACAGCACCCTCTGCTCCGAATCTCACACTGCGCTTTCTGCTGAAATCAAACTCTGCACTCTCTGCTCAAATCACATTCTGCACTCTCTGCTCTGAATCACACACTGCACCCTCTGCTCAAATCACACACTGCACCCTCTGCTCAAATCACACACTGCACCCTCTGCTCAAATCACACACTGCACATTCTGCTCCGAATCACACATTGCACTCTCCGCTCAAATCACACTCTGCACTCTCTGCTCAAATCACACACTGTACTCTCTGCTCCGAATCAAACACTGCACTCACTGCTCTGAATCACACACTGCACTTTCTGCTCAAATGACGCACTGTACCCTCTGCTCCAAATCACACACTGAACCCTCTGCTATGAATCAAACACTGCACATTCTTCTCAACCCACATGTTGCAATCTCTGTTCCAAATCACACACTGCACTCTGCTCCAAATCACAAATTGCACCCTCCGATCAAATCACACACTGCATCCTCTGCTCAAATCACAGACTGCAGCCTCTGCTCAAATCGTACACTGCACCCTCTGCTCAAATCACACACTGCAACAACTGCTTAAATCACACACTGCACCCTTTGCTCAAATCACACACTACACACTCTGCTCCGAATCACAGACTGCACATTCAGCTCAAATCACACACTGCACATTCTGCAAAAATGACAAGTTGCGCTATCTGCTGATATCACACATTGCACCCACTGCTCCAAATCACACAGTGCTCTCTCTGTTCAAATCTCACACTGCACCCTCTGCTCAGCATTACACACTGCACCCTCTGCTCAGAATCACACAGAGCACTCTCTGCTCCGAATCACACACTGACCCTCTGGTCCGAATCACACACTGCACTCTCTGCTCTGAATCACACACTGCCCGCTCTGCTTCGAATCAAACACTGCACCCTCTGCTCAAATCACACTAGGCACGTTCCCCTCAAATCACATACTGCACATTCCACACAAATCGCGCATTGCACCCTCTACACAAATCACACACTGCACCCTCTGCTCCGAATCACACACTGCACTCTCTGCTTATAACTCATACTGCACCCTCTGATCCGAATAACACACAACACCCTCTGCTCTGAATCCCACGTGAAACCCTCTGCTCCGAATTAATAACTGCACTCGCTGCTCCGAATCACTAACCGCACCCACTGCTCAAATCACACGCTTTCCCCTCTGCTCAGAATCACACAATGCTCTTTCTGGTCAAGTTACACACTGTACATTCTGCTCTGAATTACACACTGCACTCTCTGCTCAAGTCACACACTGTATTCTGCTCCCAATCACACACTGCACTCAATGCTCTGAATCACACACTGCACGCTCTGCTCAAATCACACACTGCAGCCTCTGCTCAAATCACACACTGCACTCTGCTCAAAATTACACACTGCGCATTCTGCACAAATCACACACTGCACTCTCTGCTCGAAATCACAAATTGCACCCTCCGATCAAATCACACACTGTATCCTCTGCTCAAACCACACACTGCACCCTCTGCTCAAATCACACACTGCAGCCTCTGCTCAAATCACACACTGCACCCTCTGCTCAAATCACACACTGCACCTTCTGCTCCAAATCAAACACAGCATCCTCTGCTCATGTCACACACTGCACCCTCTGCTCAAATCACACACTGTACTCTCTGCTCCCAATCACACACTGCACTCACTGCTCTGAATCACACACTGCACGCTCTGCCCAAATAACACACTAAACTCTCTGCTCCAAATCACAAATTGCATCCTCCAATCAAATCACACACCGCATCATCTGCTCAAATCACAGACTGCAGCCTCTGCTCAAATCACACACTGCAGCCTCTGCTCAAATCACACACTGCAACAACTGCTTAAATCACACACTGCACCCTTTGCTCAAATCACACACTACACACTCTGCTCCGAATCACAGACTGCACATTCAGCTCAAATCACACACTGCACATTCTACAAAAATGACATTTTGCGCTATGTGCTGATATCACACATTGCACCCACTGCTCCGAATCACACACTGCAGCCTCTGCTCAAATCACACACTGCACCCTCTGCTCAAAATTACACACTGCGCATTCTGCTCAAATCACACACTGCACTCTCTGCTCAGAATCACACACGGATCCCTCTGCTACAAATCAAACACTGCACATTCTTCTCAAATCACATGTTGCAATCTCTGTTCCAAATCACACACTACACTCTCTGCTCCAAATCACAAATTGCACCCTCCGATCAAATCACACACTGCACCCTCTGTTCAAATCACACACTGCAGCCTCTTCTCAAATCACACACTGCACCCTCTGCTCAAATCACACACTGCACCCTCTGCTCAAATCACACACTGCACCCTCTGCTCAAATCACACACTGCACCTTCTGCTCCGAATCAAACACAGCATCCTCTGCTCATATCACACACTGCACCCTCTGCTCATATCACACACTGCACCCACTGCTCCGAATCACACACAGCACCCTCTGCTCATATCACACACTGCACCCTCTGCTCAAATCACACACTGCAACAACTGCTCAAATCAAACACTGCAGACTCTGCTCCAAATCACACAATGAACCCTCTGCTACGAATCAAACACTGCACATTCTTCTCAACCCACATGTTGCAATCTCTGTTCCAAATCACACACTGCACTCTGCTCCAAATCACAAATTGCACCCTCCAATCAAATCACACACTGCATCCTCTGCTCAAATCACACACTACACACTCTGCTCCGAATCACAGACTGCACATTCAGCTCAAATCGCACACTGCACATTCAACAAAAATGACATGTTGCGGAATCTGCTGATATCACAAATTGCACCCACTGCTCCGAATCACACACTGCTCTCTCTGTTCAAATCTCACACTGCACCCTCTGCTCAGCATTACACACTGCACCCTCTGCTCAGAATCACACAGAGCACTCTCTGCTCTGAATCACACACTGACCCTCTGCTCCGAATCACACACTGCGCTCTCTGCTCCGAGTCACACACTTCACTTTCTGCTCAAATCACACTAGGCACGTTCCGCTCAAATCACATACTGCACATTCTACACAAATCGCGCATTGCACCCTCTACACAAATCACACACTGCACCCTCTGCTCCGAATCACACACTGCACTCTCTGCTTAAAACTCATACTGCACCCTCTGATCCGAATAACACACAACACCCTTTGCTCTGAATCCCACGTGAAACCCTCTGCTCCGAGTTACTAACTGCACTCGTTGCTCCGAATCACACACTGATCCCACTGCTCAAATCACACACTTTCCCCTCTGCTCAGAATCACACAGTGCTCTTTCTGGTCAAGTTACACACTGTACATTCTGCTCAGAATTACACACTGCACTCTCCGCTCAAATCACACACTGCACTCACTGCTCTGAATCACACACTGCACTCTCTGCTCTAATAACACACTGTACTCTCTGCTCCAAATCACAGACTGCAGTCACTGCTCAAATCACACACTGCACTCTGATCAAAATTACACACTGCGCATTCTGCTCAAATCCCACACTGCATTCTGGTCCGAATCACACACTGCGCGTTCTGCTCAAATCACACTCTGCAGAATCTGCTCCAAATCACCCACTGCACTCTCTGCTCAGAATCACACACCGAACCCTCTGCTCCGAAACATACACTGCACATTTGGCTCAAATCAAAAAAACTGCACTCTCTGCTCCTCATCACACACTGTACACTCTGCTTCAAATGATGCACTGTACTCTCCGCTGAAATTACACTCTGCACTCTCTGCTCCGAAACACATTCTGCACTCTCTGCTCTAATCACATTCTGCATTCTCTGCTCTGAATCACACACTGCACCCTCTGCTCAAATCACTCACTGCACAATCTGCTCCGAATCACACACTGCACTCTCTGCTCAAATCACACACTGCACCCTCTGCTCTGAAACAAACACAGCATCCTCTGCTCAAATCACACACTGCACAATCTGCTCCGAATCACACATTGCACTCTCCACTCAAATCAAACTCTGCACTCTCTGCTCAAATCACACACTGTACTCTCTGCTCCGAATCACACACTGCAATCACTGCTCTGAATCACAAACTGCACTCTCTGCTCCGAATCACACACAGCACTCACTGCTTTGAATCACACACTGCACCCTCTGCTCAAATAACACACTGCACCCTCTGCTCAAATCAAACACTGCACAATCTGCTCCGAATCACACACTGCACTCTCCGCTCAAATCACGCTCTGCACTCTCTGCTCAAATCACATTCTGCACTCTCTGCTCTGAA
The DNA here is from genome assembly GCF_017639515.1 of Carcharodon carcharias. Lineage (NCBI taxonomy): Eukaryota > Metazoa > Chordata > Chondrichthyes > Lamniformes > Lamnidae > Carcharodon > Carcharodon carcharias. The sequence goes on from NC_054480.1 coordinate 101,141,561, forward strand.
TCACACACTGCACCCTCTGCTCAAAACACATTCTGCACTCTCTGCTCTGAATTACACACTACACCCTCTGCTCAAATCACACACTGCACAATCTGCTCAGAATCACACACTGCACTCTGCTTTCAAATCACACTCTGCACACTCTGCTCAAATCACACACTGCGCCCTCTGCTCAATTCACACACTGCACCCTCTGCTCAATTCACACACTGCACCCTCTGCTCATATCACCCTCTGCACCCTCTGCTCCGAATCAAACATAGCATCCTCTGCTCATATCACACACTGCACAATCTGCTCCGAATCACACACTGCACTTCCCGCTGAAATCACAAATTGCACCCTCCGATCAAATCACACAATGCAGCCTCTGCTCAAATCACACACTGCAGACTCTGCTCAATTCACACACTTTCCCCTCTTCTCCGAATCACACAGTGAACTTTCTGGTCAAATCACACACCGTACTCTCTGCTGCGAATCACACACTGCACATTATGCTCAAATCACACACTGCACTCACCGCTCAAATCACACTGCACCCTCTGCTCAAATCACATTCTGTACTCTCTGCTCTGAATCACACACTGCACTTTCTGCTCATAACACACACAGCTCTCTTTGCTCTGAATCACACACTGCACTCTCTGCTCATATCACACACAGCTCTCTTTGCTCTGAATCATACACTGCCCACTCTGCTCCGAATCACACACTGCACTCTCTGCTCTGAATCACACACTGCCCGCTCTGCTTCGAATCAAACACTGCACCCTCTGCTCAAATCACACTAGGCACGTTCCCCTCAAATCACATACTGCACATTCCACACAAATCGCGCATTGCACCCTCTACACAAATCACACACTGCACCCTCTGCTCCGAATCACACACTGCACTCTCTGCTTATAACTCATACTGCACCCTCTGATCCGAATAACACACAACACCCTCTGCTCTGAATCCCACGTGAAACCCTCTGCTCCGAATTAATAACTGCACTCGCTGCTCCGAATCACTAACCGCACCCACTGCTCAAATCACACGCTTTCCCCTCTGCTCAGAATCACACAATGCTCTTTCTGGTCAAGTTACACACTGTACATTCTGCTCTGAATTACACACTGCACTCTCTGCTCAAGTCACACACTGTATTCTGCTCCCAATCACACACTGCACTCAATGCTCTGAATCACACACTGCACGCTCTGCTCAAATCACACACTGCAGCCTCTGCTCAAATCACACACTGCACTCTGCTCAAAATTACACACTGCGCATTCTGCACAAATCACACACTGCACTCTCTGCTCGAAATCACAAATTGCACCCTCCGATCAAATCACACACTGTATCCTCTGCTCAAACCACACACTGCACCCTCTGCTCAAATCACACACTGCAGCCTCTGCTCAAATCACACACTGCACCCTCTGCTCAAATCACACACTGCACCTTCTGCTCCAAATCAAACACAGCATCCTCTGCTCATGTCACACACTGCACCCTCTGCTCAAATCACACACTGTACTCTCTGCTCCCAATCACACACTGCACTCACTGCTCTGAATCACACACTGCACGCTCTGCCCAAATAACACACTAAACTCTCTGCTCCAAATCACAAATTGCATCCTCCAATCAAATCACACACCGCATCATCTGCTCAAATCACAGACTGCAGCCTCTGCTCAAATCACACACTGCAGCCTCTGCTCAAATCACACACTGCAACAACTGCTTAAATCACACACTGCACCCTTTGCTCAAATCACACACTACACACTCTGCTCCGAATCACAGACTGCACATTCAGCTCAAATCACACACTGCACATTCTACAAAAATGACATTTTGCGCTATGTGCTGATATCACACATTGCACCCACTGCTCCGAATCACACACTGCAGCCTCTGCTCAAATCACACACTGCACCCTCTGCTCAAAATTACACACTGCGCATTCTGCTCAAATCACACACTGCACTCTCTGCTCAGAATCACACACGGATCCCTCTGCTACAAATCAAACACTGCACATTCTTCTCAAATCACATGTTGCAATCTCTGTTCCAAATCACACACTACACTCTCTGCTCCAAATCACAAATTGCACCCTCCGATCAAATCACACACTGCACCCTCTGTTCAAATCACACACTGCAGCCTCTTCTCAAATCACACACTGCACCCTCTGCTCAAATCACACACTGCACCCTCTGCTCAAATCACACACTGCACCCTCTGCTCAAATCACACACTGCACCTTCTGCTCCGAATCAAACACAGCATCCTCTGCTCATATCACACACTGCACCCTCTGCTCATATCACACACTGCACCCTCTGCTCATATCACACACTGCACCCTCTGCTCATATCACACACTGCACCCTCTGCTCATATCACACACTGCACCCACTGCTCCGAATCACACACAGCACCCTCTGCTCATATCACACACTGCACCCTCTGCTCAAATCACACACTGCAACAACTGCTCAAATCAAACACTGCAGACTCTGCTCCAAATCACACAATGAACCCTCTGCTACGAATCAAACACTGCACATTCTTCTCAACCCACATGTTGCAATCTCTGTTCCAAATCACACACTGCACTCTGCTCCAAATCACAAATTGCACCCTCCAATCAAATCACACACTGCATCCTCTGCTCAAATCACACACTACACACTCTGCTCCGAATCACAGACTGCACATTCAGCTCAAATCGCACACTGCACATTCAACAAAAATGACATGTTGCGGAATCTGCTGATATCACAAATTGCACCCACTGCTCCGAATCACACACTGCTCTCTCTGTTCAAATCTCACACTGCACCCTCTGCTCAGCATTACACACTGCACCCTCTGCTCAGAATCACACAGAGCACTCTCTGCTCTGAATCACACACTGACCCTCTGCTCCGAATCACACACTGCGCTCTCTGCTCCGAGTCACACACTTCACTTTCTGCTCAAATCACACTAGGCACGTTCCGCTCAAATCACATACTGCACATTCTACACAAATCGCGCATTGCACCCTCTACACAAATCACACACTGCACCCTCTGCTCCGAATCACACACTGCACTCTCTGCTTAAAACTCATACTGCACCCTCTGATCCGAATAACACACAACACCCTTTGCTCTGAATCCCACGTGAAACCCTCTGCTCCGAGTTACTAACTGCACTCGTTGCTCCGAATCACACACTGATCCCACTGCTCAAATCACACACTTTCCCCTCTGCTCAGAATCACACAGTGCTCTTTCTGGTCAAGTTACACACTGTACATTCTGCTCAGAATTACACACTGCACTCTCCGCTCAAATCACACACTGCACTCACTGCTCTGAATCACACACTGCACTCTCTGCTCTAATAACACACTGTACTCTCTGCTCCAAATCACAGACTGCAGTCACTGCTCAAATCACACACTGCACTCTGATCAAAATTACACACTGCGCATTCTGCTCAAATCCCACACTGCATTCTGGTCCGAATCACACACTGCGCGTTCTGCTCAAATCACACTCTGCAGAATCTGCTCCAAATCACCCACTGCACTCTCTGCTCAGAATCACACACCGAACCCTCTGCTCCGAAACATACACTGCACATTTGGCTCAAATCAAAAAAACTGCACTCTCTGCTCCTCATCACACACTGTACACTCTGCTTCAAATGATGCACTGTACTCTCCGCTGAAATTACACTCTGCACTCTCTGCTCCGAAACACATTCTGCACTCTCTGCTCTAATCACATTCTGCATTCTCTGCTCTGAATCACACACTGCACCCTCTGCTCAAATCACTCACTGCACAATCTGCTCCGAATCACACACTGCACTCTCTGCTCAAATCACACACTGCACCCTCTGCTCTGAAACAAACACAGCATCCTCTGCTCAAATCACACACTGCACAATCTGCTCCGAATCACACATTGCACTCTCCACTCAAATCAAACTCTGCACTCTCTGCTCAAATCACACACTGTACTCTCTGCTCCGAATCACACACTGCAATCACTGCTCTGAATCACAAACTGCACTCTCTGCTCCGAATCACACACAGCACTCACTGCTTTGAATCACACACTGCACCCTCTGCTCAAATAACACACTGCACCCTCTGCTCAAATCAAACACTGCACAATCTGCTCCGAATCACACACTGCACTCTCCGCTCAAATCACGCTCTGCACTCTCTGCTCAAATCACATTCTGCACTCTCTGCTCTGAATCACACACTGCACCCTCTGCTCAAAACACATTCTGCACTCTCTGCTCTGAATTACACACTACACCCTCTGCTCAAATCACACACTGCACAATCTGCTCAGAATCACACACTGCACTCTGCTTTCAAATCACACTCTGCACACTCTGCTCAAATCACACACTGCGCCCTCTGCTCAATTCACACACTGCACCCTCTGCTCAATTCACACACTGCACCCTCTGCTCATATCACCCTCTGCACCCTCTGCTCCGAATCAAACATAGCATCCTCTGCTCATATCACACACTGCACAATCTGCTCCGAATCACACACTGCACTTCCCGCTGAAATCACAAATTGCACCCTCCGATCAAATCACACAATGCAGCCTCTGCTCAAATCACACACTGCAGACTCTGCTCAATTCACACACTTTCCCCTCTTCTCCGAATCACACAGTGAACTTTCTGGTCAAATCACACACCGTACTCTCTGCTGCGAATCACACACTGCACATTATGCTCAAATCACACACTGCACTCACCGCTCAAATCACACTGCACCCTCTGCTCAAATCACATTCTGTACTCTCTGCTCTGAATCACACACTGCACTTTCTGCTCATAACACACACAGCTCTCTTTGCTCTGAATCACACACTGCACTCTCTGCTCATATCACACACAGCTCTCTTTGCTCTGAATCATACACTGCCCACTCTGCTCCAAATCACACACTGCACTCTCTGCTCTGAATCACACACTGCACCCTCTGCTCCGAATCACAGACTGCCCCCTCTGCTCCGAATCACACACAGCATCCACTCCTCAAATCACACACTTTACCCTCTGCTCCAAATCACACAGTGCTCTTTCTGGTCAAATGACACACTGTACACTCTGCTCCGAATGACACACTGCAGTCTCCGCTCAAATCACATTCTGCACTATATGCACTGAATTACACACTGCACCCTCTGCTCAAATCACACACTACACAATCTGCTACGAATCACACATTGCACTCTCCGCTCAAATCACACTCTGCACTCTCTGCTCAAATCACACACTGTACCCTCTGCTCCGAATCACACATTGCACTCACTGCTCTGAATCACACCCTGCACCCTCTGCTCAAATAACACACTGCACCCTCTGCTCAGAATCACACACAGCACTCTCTGCTCCGAATCACACACTGCCCCCTTTGCTCCGAATCACACACTGCACCCTCTGATCTGAGTCACACACAGCACTCTCTGCTCCGAATCACACACTGCCCCCTTTGCTCCGAATCACACACTGCCCCCTCTGCTCCAAATCAAACACTGCGCTTTCTGCTCAAATCACATTCTGCACTCTCTGCTCTGAATCACACACTGCACCCTCTGCTCAAATCACACACTGCACTCACTGCTCTGAATCACACACTGCACTCTCAGCTCCGAATCACACATTGCACTCACTGCTCTGAATCACACCCTGCACCCTCTGCTCAAATAACACACTGCACCCTCTGCTCAAATAACACACTGCACCCTCTGCTCAGAATCACACACAGCACTCTCTGCTCCGAATCACACACTGCACTCTCTGCTCTGAATCACACACTGCACCCTCTGATCTGAGTCACACACTGCCCCCTTTGCTCCGAATCACACACTGCACTCTCTGCTCTGAGTCACACACTGCACCCTCTGCTCAAATAACACACTGCACCCTCTGCTCAGAATCACACACAGCACTCACTGCTCTGAATCACACACTGCACTCACTGCTCTGAATCACACGCTGCACTTTCTGCTCAAATAACGCACTGTACTCTCTGCTCCAAATCACACACTTCAATCATTGCTCATATCACTCACTGCACTCTGGTCCGAATCACACACTGTGCATTCTGCTCAAATCACACACTGCAGACTCTGCTCCAAATAACACACTGAACCCTCTGCTATGAATCAAACACTGCACATTCTTCTCAACCCACATGTTGCAATCTCTGTTCCAAATCACACACTGCACTCTCTGCTCCAAATCACAAATTGAACCCTCCGATCAAATCACACACTGCATCCTCTGCTCAAATCACAGACTGCAGCCTCTGCTCAAATCACACACTGCACCCTCTGCTCAAATCACACACTGCACCCTCTGCTCAAATCACACACTGCACCCTCTGCTCAAATCACACACTGCAGCCTCTGCTTAAATCACACACTGCAGCCTCTGCTCAAATCACACACTGCACTCTCTGCTCCAAATCACAAATTGAACCCTCCGATCAAATCACACACTGCATCCTCTGCTCAAATCACAGACTGCAGCCTCTGCTCAAATCACACACTGCACCCTCTGCTCAAATCACACACTGCACCCTCTGCTCAAATCACACACTGCACCCTCTGCTCAAATCACACACTGCAGCCTCTGCTTAAATCACACACTGCACCCTCTGCTCAAATCACACACTGCACCCTCTGCTCAAATCACACACTGCACCCTCTGCTCAAATCACACACTGCACCCTCTGCTCAAATCACACACTGCAGCCTCTGCTTAAATCACACACTGCACCCTCTGCTCAAATCACACACTGCACCCTCTGCTCAAATCACACACTGCAGCCTCTGCTCAAATCACACACTGCACCTTCTGCTCCAAATCAAACACAGCATCCTCTGCTCATGTCACACACTGCACCCTCTGCTCAAATCACACACTGCAACAACTGCTCAAATCAAACACTGCAGACTCTGCTCCAAATCACACACTGAACCCTCTGCTACGAATCAAACACTGCACATTCTTCTCAACCCACATGTTGCAATCTCTGTTCCAAATCTCACACTGCACCCTCTGCTCAGAATTACACACTGCACCCTCTGCTTAGAATCACACAGAGCACTCTCTGCTCTGAATCACACACTGACCCTCTGATCCGAATCACGCACTGAACTCTCTGCTCCGAATCACACACTGCACTCTCTGCTCCGAATCACACACTGCACCCTCTGCTCCGAATCACACACTGCACTCTCTGCTCAAATCACACACTGCACCCTCTGCTCCGAATCACACACTGCACCCTCTGCTTTAAACTCATACTGCACCCTCTGATCCGAATAACACACAACACCCTTTGCTGTGAATCGCACGCGAAACCCTCTGCTCCGAATTACTAACTGCACTCGCTGCTCCGAATCAAAAACTGCAACCACTGCTCAAATCACACACTTTACCCTCTGCTCCGAATCACACACTGCTCCCACTGCTCAAATCACACACTTTCCCCTCTGCTCAGAATCACACAGTGCTCTTTCTGGTCAAGTTACATACTGTACATTCGGCTCTGAATTACACACTGCAATCTCCAATCAAATCACACACTGTACTCTCTGCTCCCAATCACACACTTCACCCACTGCTCTGAATAACACACTGTACTCTCTGCTCCAAATCACAAATTGCACCCTCCGATCAAATCACACACTGCACTCTCTGCTTAAAACTCATACTGCACCCTCTGATCCGAATAACACACAACACCCTTTGCTCTGAATCCCACGTGAAACCCTCTGCTCCGAATTACTAACTGCACTCGCTGCTCCGAATCACAAACTGCACCCACTGCTCAAAACACACACTTTACCCTCTGCTCCGAATCACACACTGCTCCCACTGCTCAAATCACACACTTTCCCCTCTGCTCAGAATCACACAGTGCTCTTTCTGGTCAAGTTAAACACTGTACATTCTGCTCTGAATTACACACTGCACTCTCCGCTCAAATCACACTCTGCACTCTCTGCTCAAATCACACACTGCACTCACTGCTCTGAATCACACACTGCACGCTCTGCTCAAATAACACACTGTACTCTCTGCTCCAAATCACAAATTGCACCCTCCAATCAAATCACACACTGCATCATCTGCTCAAATCACAGACTGCAGCCTCTGCTCAAATCACACACTGCACCCTCTGCTCAAATCACACACTGCAACAACTGCTTAAATCACACACTGCACCCTTTGCTCAAATCACACACTACACACTCTGCTCCGAATCACAGACTGCACATTCAGCTCAAATCACACACTGCACATTCTACAAAAATGACATTTTGCGCTATGTGCTGATATCACACATTGCACCCACTGCTCCGAATCACACACTGCAGCCTCTGCTCAAATCACACACTGCACTCTGGTCAAAATTACACACTGCGCATTCTGCTCAAATCACACACTGCAGACTCTGCTCCAAATCACACCCTGCACTCTCTGCTCAGAATCACACACGGATCCCTCTGCTACAAATCAAACACTGCACATTCTTCTCAACCCACATGTTGCAATCTCTGTTCCAAATCACACACTACACTCTCTGCTCCAAATCACAAATTGCACCCTCCGATCAAATCACACACCGCACCCTCTGTTCAAATCACAGACTGCAGCCTCTGTTCAAATCGTACACTGCATCCTCTGCTCAAATCACAGACTGCAGCCTCTGTTCAAATCGTACACTGCACCCTCTGCTCAAATCACACACTGCAACAACTGCTTAAATCACACACTGCACCCTTTGCTCAAATCACACACTACACACTCTGCTCCGAATCATAGACTGCACATTCAGCTCAAATCACACACTGCACATTCTGCAAAAATGACAAGTTGCGCTATCTGCTGATATCACACATTGCACCCACTGCTCCAAATCACACAGTGCTCTCACTGTTCAAATCTCACACTGCACCCTCTGCTCAGCATTACACACTGCACCCTCTGCTCAGAATCACACAGAGTACTCTCTGCTCCGAATCACACACTGACCCTCTGCTCCGAATCACACACTGCACTCTCTGCTCTGAATCACACACTGCACCCTCTGCTCCGAATCAAACACTGCACCCTCTGCTCAAATCACACTAGGCACGTTCCCCTCAAATCACATACTGCACATTCCACACAAATCGCGCATTGCACCCTCTACACAAATCACACACTGCACCCTCTGTTCCGAATCACACACTGCACGTTCTGCTTATAACTCATACTGCACCCTCTGATCCGAATAACACACAACACCCTCTGCTCTGAATCCCACGTGAAACCCTCTGCTCCGAATTAATAACTGCACTCGCTGCTCCGAATCACTAACCGCACCCACTGCTCAAATCACACGCTTTCCCCTCTGCTCAGAATCACACAATGCTCTTTCTGGTCAAGTTACACACTGTACATTCTGCTCTGAATTACACACTGCACTCTCTGCTCAAGTCACACACTGTATTCTGCTCCCAATCACACACTGCGCTCAATGCTCTGAATCACACATTGCACGCTCTGCTCAAATCACACACTGCAGCCTCTGCTCAAATCACACACTGCAACAACTGCTCAAATCAAACACTGCAGACTCTGCTCCAAATCACACACTGAACCCTCTGCTACGAATCAAACATTGCACATTCTTCTCAACCCACATGTTGCAATCTCTGTTCCAAATCACACACTGCACTCTGCTCCAAATCACAAATTGCACCCTCTGCTCAAATCACACACACCGCATCCTCTGCTCAAATTACAGACTGCAGCCTCTGCTCAAATAACACACTGCACCCTCTGCTCAAATCACACACTACAACAACTGCTTAAATCACACACTGCACCCTTTGCTCAATTCACACACTACACACTGCTTCGAATCACAGACTGCACATTCAGCTCAAATCACACACTGCACATTCAACAAAAATGACATGTTGCGCTATGTGCTGATATCACACATTGCACTCACTGCTCCGAATCACACACTGCTCTCTCTGTGCAAATCTCACACTGCACATTCTGCTCAGCATTACACACTGCACCCTCTGCTCAGAATCACACAGAGCACTCTCTGCTCCGAATCACACGCTGCACTCTCTGCTCCGAATCACACACTGCACTCTCTGCTCCGAATCACACACTGCACTCTCTGCTCCGAATCACACGCTGCACTCTCTGCTCCGAATCACACACTGCACCCTCTGCTCCGAATCAAACACTGCACCCTCTGCTCAAATCACACTAGGCACGTTCCCCTCAAATCACATACTGCACATTCCACACAAATCGCGCATTGCACCCTCTACACAAATCACACACTGCACCCTCTGTTCCGAATCACACACTGCACTCTCTGCTTATAACTCATACTGCACCATTTGATCCGAATAACACACAACACCCTTTGCTCTGAATCCCACGTGAAACCCTCTGCTCCGAATTAATAACTGCACTCGCTGCTCCGAATCACAAACTGCACCCACTGCTCAAATCACACGCTTTCCCCTCTGCTCAGAATCACACAGTGCTCTTTCTGGTCAAGTTACGCACTGTACATTCTGCTCTGAATTACACACTGCACTCTCCGCTCAAATCACACTCTGCACTCTCTGCTCAAATCACACACTGTATTCTGCTCCCAATCACACACTGCACTCAATGCTCTGAATCACACACTGCACTCACTGCTCAAATCACACACTGCAGCCTCTGCTCAAATCACACACTGCACTCTGCTCAAAATTACACACTGCGCGTTCTGCTCAAATCACACACTGCAGACTCTGCTCCAAATCACACCCTGCACTCTCCGCTCAGAATCACACACTGAACCCTCTGCTACGAATCAAACACTGCGCATTCTTCTCAAATCACATGTTGCAATCTCTGTTCCAAATCACACACTGCATTCTCTGCTCGAAATCACAAATTGCACCCTCCGATCAAATCACACACTGCATCGTCTGCTCAAACCACACACTGCACCCTCTGCTCAAATCACACACTGCAGCCTCTGCTCAAATCACACACTGCACCCTCTGCTCAAATCACACACTGCACCTTCTGCTCCAAATCAAACACAGCATCCTCTGCTCATGTCACACACTGCACCCTCTGCTCAAATCACACACTGCAACAACTGCTCAAATCAAACACTGCAGACTCTGCTCCAAATCACACACTGAACCCTCTGCTACGAATCAAACATTGCACATTCTTCTCAACCCACATGTTGCAATCTCTGTTCCAAATCTCACACTGCACCCTCTGCTCAGAATTACACACTGCACCCTCTGCTTAGAATCACACAGAGCACTCTCTGCTCTGAATCACACACTGACCCTCTGATCCGAATCACGCACTGAACTCTCTGCTCCGAATCACACATTGCACCCTCTGCTCCGAATCACACACTGCTCCCACTGCTCAAATCACACACTTTCCCCTCTGCTCAGAATCACACTGTGCTCTTTCTGGTCAAGTTACACACTGTACATTCTGCTCTGAATTACACACTGCAATCTCCAATCAAATCACACTCTGCACTCTCTGCTCAAATCACACACTGTACTCTCTGCTCCCAATCACACACTTCACCCACTGCTCTGAATCACACACTGCACGCTCTGCTCAAATAACACACTGTACTCTCTGCTCCAAATCACAAATTGCACCCTCCGATCAAATCACACACTGCACTCTCTGCTTAAAACTCATACTGCACCCTCTGATCCGAATAACACACAACACCCTTTGCTCTGAATCCCACGTGAAACCCTCTGCTCTGAATTACTAACTGCACTCGTTGCTCCGAATCACAAACTGCACCCACTGCTCAAAACACACACTTTACCCTCTGCTCCGAATCACACACTGCTCCCACTGCTCAAATCACACACTTTCCCCTCTGCTCAGAATCACACAGTGCTCTTTCTGGTCAAGTTACACACTGTACATTCTGCTCTGAATTACACACTGCACTCTCCGCTCAAATCACACTCTGCACTCTCTGCTCAAATCACACACTGTACTCTCTGCTCCCAATCACACACTGCACTCACTGCTCTGAATCACACACTGCACGCTCTGCTCAAATAACACACTGTACTCTCTGCTCCAAATCACAAATTGCACCCTCCAATCAAATCACACACCGCATCATCTGCTCAAATCACAGACTGCAGCCTCTGCTCAAATCTCACACTGCACCCTCTGCTCAAATCACACACTGCAACCTCTGTTCAAATCACACACTGCAGCCTCTTCTCAAATCACACACTGCAGCCTCTGCTCAAATCACACACTGCAACAACTGCTTAAATCACACACTGCACCCTTTGCTCAAATCACACACTACACACTCTGCTCCGAATCACAGACTGCACATTCAGCTCAAATCACACACTGCACATTCTACAAAAATGACATTTTGCGCTATGTGCTGATATCACACATTGCACCCACTGCTCCGAATCACACACTGCAGCCTCTGCTCAAATCACACACTGCACTCTGGTCAAAATTACACACTGTGCATTCTGCTCAAATCACACACTGCAGACTCTGCTCCAAATCACACCCTGCACTCTCTGCTCAGAATCACACACGGATCCCTCTGCTACAAATCAAACACTGCACATTCTTCTCAAATCACATGTTGCAATCTCTGTTCCAAATCACACACTGCACTCTCTGCTCCAAATCACAAACTGCACCCTCTGTTCAAATCACACACTGCAGCCTCTTCTCAAATCACACACTGCACCCTCTGCTCAAATGACACACTGCACCCTCTGCTCAAATCACACACTGCACTCTCTGCTCAAATCACACACTGCACCTTCTGCTCCGAATCAAACACAGCATCCTCTGCTCATATCACACACTGCACCCTCTGCTCAAATCACACACTGCAACAACTGCTCAAATCACACACTGCAACAACTGCTCAAATCACACACTGCAGACTCTGCTCCAAATCACACAATGAACCCTCTGCTACGAATCAAACACTGCACATTCTTCTCAACCCACATGTTGCAATCTCTGTTCCAAATCACACACTACACTCTCTGCTCAAATCACAGACTGCAGACTCTGCTCAAATCACACACTGCACCCTCTGCTCAAATCACAGACTGCAGACTCTGCTCAAATCACACACTGCACCCTCTGCTCAAATCACACACTACAACAACTGCTTAAATCACACACTGCACCCTTTGCTCAAATCACACACTACACACTCTGCTCCGAATCACAGACTGCACATTCAGCTCAAATCACACACTGCACATTCAACAAAAATGACATGTTGCGGAATCTGCTGATATCACAAATTGCACCCACTGCTCCGAATCACACACTGCTCTCTCTGTTCAAATCTCACACTGCACCCTCTGCTCAGCATTACACACTGCACCCTCTGCTCAGAATCACACAGAGCACTCTCTGCTCTGAATCACACACTGACCCTCTGCTCCGAATCACACACTGCGCTCTCTGCTCCGAGTCACACAATGCCCCCTCTGCTCCGAATCACACACTTCACTTTCTGCTCAAATCACACTAGGCACGTTCCGCTCAAATCACATACTGCACATTCTACACAAATCGCGCATTGCACCCTCTACACAAATCACACATTGCACCCTCTGCTCCGAATCACACACTGCACTCTCTGCTTAAAACTCATACTGCACCCTCTGATCCGAATAACACACAACACCCTTTGCTCTGAATCCCACGTGAAACCCTCTGCTCCGAGTTACTAACTGCACTCGTTGCTCCGAATCACAAACTGCAGCCACTGCTCAAATAACACACTGTACTCTCTGCTCCAAATCACAGACTGCAGTCACTGCTCAAATCACACACTGCACTCTGGTCAAAATTACACACTGCGCATTCTGCTCAAATCCCACACTGCATTCTGGTCCGAATCACACACTGCGCGTTCTGCTCAAATCACACTCTGCAGAATCTGCTCCAAATCACCCACTGCACTCTCTGCTCAGAATCACACACCGAACCCTCTGCTCCGAAACATACACTGCACATTTGGCTCAAATCAAAAAAACTGCACTCTCTGCTCCTCATCACACACTGTACACTCTGCTTCAAATGATGCACTGTACTCTCCGCTGAAATTACACTCTGCACTCTCTGCTCCGAAACACATTCTGCACTCTCTGCTCTAATCACATTCTGCACTCTCTGCTCTGAATCACACACTGCACCCTCTGCTCAAATCACTCACTGCACAATCTGCTCCGAATCACACACTGCACTCTCTGCTCAAATCACACACTGCACCCTCTGCTCTGAAACAAACACAGCATCCTCTGCTCAAATCACACACTGCACAATCTGCTCCGAATCACACATTGCACTCTCCACTCAAATCAAACTCTGCACTCTCTGCTCAAATCACACACTGTACTCTCTGCTCCGAATCACACACTGCAATCACTGCTCTGAATCACAAACTGCACTCTCTGCTCCGAATCACACACAGCACTCACTGCTTTGAATCACACACTGCACCCTCTGCTCAAATAACACACTGCACCCTCTGCTCAAATCAAACACTGCACTCACTGCTCTGAATCACACACTGCACTCTCTGCTCAAATAACACACTGTACTCTCTGCTCCAAATCACAGACTGCAGTCACTGCTCAAATCACACACTGCAATCTGGTCAAAATTACACACTGCGCATTCTGCTCAAATCCCACACTGCATTCTGGTCCGAATCACACACTGCGCGTTCTGCTCAAATCACACTCTGCAGAATCTGCTCCAAATCACCCACTGCACTCTCTGCTCAGAATCACACACCGAACCCTCTGCTCCGAAACATACACTGCACATTTGGCTCAAATCAAAAAAACTGCACTCTCTGCTCCTCATCACACACTGTACACTCTGCTTCAAATGATGCACTGTACTCTCCGCTGAAATTACACTCTGCACTCTCTGCTCCGAAACACATTCTGCACTCTCTGCTCTAAGCACATTCTGCACTCTCTGCTCTGAATCACACACTGCACCCTCTGCTCAAAACACATTCTGCACTCTCTGCTCTGAATTACACACTACACCCTCTGCTCAAATCACACACTGCACAATCTGCTCAGAATCACACACTGCACTCTGCTTTCAAATCACACTCTGCACACTCTGCTCAAATCACACACTGCGCCCTCTGCTCAATTCACACACTGCACCCTCTGCTCAATTCACACACTGCACCCTCTGCTCATATCACCCTCTGCACCCTCTGCTCCGAATCAAACATAGCATCCTCTGCTCATATCACACACTGCACAATCTGCTCCGAATCACACACTGCACTTCCCGCTGAAATCACAAATTGCACCCTCTGATCAAATCACACACTGCAGCCTCTGCTCAAATCACACACTGCAGACTCTGCTCAATTCACACACTTTCCCCTCTTCTCCGAATCACACAGTGAACTTTCTGGTCAAATCACACACTGTACTCTCTGCTGCGAATCACACACTGCACATTATGCTCAAATCACAAACTGCACTCACCGCTCAAATCACACTGCACCCTCTGCTCAAATCACATTCTGTACTCTCTGCTCTGAATCACACACTGCACTCTCTGCTCATATCACACACAGCTCTCTTTGCTCTGAATCATACACTGCCCACTCTGCTCCGAATCACAGACTGCCCCCTCTGCTCCGAATCACACACAGCATCCACTCCTCAAATCACACACTTTACCCTCTGCTCCAAATCACACAGTGCTCTTTCTGATCAAATGACACACTGTACACTCTGCTCCGAATGACACACTGCAGTCTCCGCTCAAATCACATTCTGCACTATATGCACTGAATTACACACTGCACCCTCTGCTCAAATCACACACTACACAATCTGCTACGAATCACACATTGCACTCTCCGCTCAAATCACACTCTGCACTCTCTGCTCAAATCACACACTGTACTCTCTGCTCCGAATCACACACTGCACTCACTGCTCTGAATCACACACTGCACTCTCTGCTCCGAATCACACATTGCACTCACTGCTCTGAATCACACCCTGCACCCTTTGCTCCGAATCACACACTGCACTCTCTGCTCTGAATCACACACTGCACCCTCTGATCTGAGTCACACACTGCCCCCTCTGCTCCAAATCAAACACTGCGCTTTCTGCTCAAATCACATTCTGCACTCACTGCTCTGAATCACACCCTGCACCCTCTGCTCAAATAACACACTGCACCCTCTGCTCAGAATCACACACAGCACTCTCTGCTCCGAATCACACACTGCCCCCTTTGCTCCGAATCACACACTGCACTCTCTGCTCTGAATCACACAATGCACCCTCTGATCTGAGTCACACACTGCACTCTCTGCTCCAATCACACACTGCACCCTCTGATCTGAGTCACACACTGCCCCCTCTGCTCCAAATCAAACACTGCGCTTTCTGCTCAAATCACATTCTGCACTCTCTGCTCTGAATCACACACTGCACCCTCTGCTCAAATCACACACTGCACCCTCTGCTCAAATCACACACTGCACTCTCTGCTCAAATCACGCACTGCACCCTCTGCTCAAATCACACACTGCACTCTCTGCTCAAATCACACACTGCACTCTCTGCTCAAATCACACACTGCACCCTCTGCTCAAATCACACACTGCACTCTCTGCTCAAATCACGCACTGCACCCTCTGCTCAAATCACACACTGCACAATTTGCTCCGAATCACACACTGCACCCTCTGATCTGAATCACACACAGCACCCTCTGCTCCGAATCTCACACTGCGCTCTCTGCTGAAATCAAACTCTGCACTCTCTGCTCAAATCACATTCTGCACTCTCTGCTCTGAATCACACACTGCACCCTCTGCTCAAATCACACACTGCACATTCTGCTCCGAATCACACATTGCACTCTCTGTTCAAATCACACTCTGCACTCTCTGCTCAAATCACACACTGCACCCTCTGCTCAAATCACACACTGCACCCTCTGCTCAAATCACACACTGCACCCTCTGCTCAAATCACACACTGTACTCTCTGCTCAAATCACACACTGCACATTCTGCTCCGAATCACACATTGCACTCTCCGCTCAAATCACACTCTGCACTCTCTGCTCAAATCACACACTGTACCCTCTGCTCCGAATCAAACACTGCACTCACTGCTCTGAATCACACACTGCACTTTCTGCTCAAATAACACACTGTACTCTCTGCTCCAAATCACACACCTCACTCATTGCTCATATCACTCAGTGCACTCTGGTCCCAATCACACACTGTGCATTCTGCTCAAATCAAACACTGCAGACTCTGCTCCAAATCACACACTGAACCCTCTGCTACGAATCAAACATTGCACATTCTTCTCAACCCACATGTTGCAATCTCTGTTCCAAATCACACACTGCACTCTGCTCCAAATCACAAATTGCACCCTCCAATCAAATCACACACCGCATCCTCTGCTCAAATCACACACTGCAACAACTGCTCAAATCACACACTGCACCCTCTGCTCAAATCACACACTACAACAACTGCTTAAATCACACACTGCATCGTCTGCTCAAACCACACACTGCACCCTCTGCTCAAATCACACACTGCAGCCTCTGCTCAAATCACACACTGCACCCTCTGCTCAAATCACACACTGCACCTTCTGCTCCAAATCAAACACAGCATCCTCTGCTCATGTCACACACTGCACCCTCTGCTCAAATCACACACTGCAACAACTGCTCAAATCAAACACTGCAGACTCTGCTCCAAATCACACACTGAACCCTCTGCTACGAATCAAACATTGCACATTCTTCTCAACCCACATGTTGCAATCTCTGTTCCAAATCACACACTGCACTCTGCTCCAAATCACAAATTGCACCCTCCAATCAAATCACACACCGCACCCTCTGCTCAAATTACAGACTGCAGCCTCTGCTCAAATCACAGACTGCAGCCTCTGCTCAAATCACAGACTGCAGCCTCTGCTCAAATCGTACACTGCACCCTCTGCTCAAATCACACACTGCAACAACTGCTTAAATCACACACTGCACCCTTTGCTTAAATCACACACTACACACTCTGCTCCGAATCACAGACTGCACATTCAGCTCAAATCACACACTGCACATTCTGCAAAAATGACAAGTTGCGCTATCTGCTGATATCACACATTGCACCCACTGCTCCAAATCACACAGTGCTCTCACTGTTCAAATCTCACACTGCACCCTCTGCTCAGCATTACACACTGCACCCTCTGCTCAGTATCCCACAGAGCACTCTCTGCTCCGAATCACACACTGACCCTCTGCTCCGAATCACACACTGCACTCTCTGCTCCGAATCAAACACTGCACCCTCTGCTCAAATCACACTAGGCACGTTCCCCTCAAATCACATACTGCACATTCCACACAAATCGCGCATTGCACCCTCTACACAAATCACACACTGCACCCTCTGCTCAGAATCACACACTGCACTTTCTGCTTATAACTCACACTGCACCCTCTGATCTGAATAACACACAACACCCTCTGCTCTGAATCCCACGTGAAACCCTCTGCTCCGAATTAATAACCGCACTCGCTGCTCCGAATCACTAACCGCACCCACTGCGCAAATCACACGCTTTCCCCTCTGCTCAGAATCACACAATGCTCTTTCTGGTCAAGTTACACACTGTACATTCTGCTCTGAATTACACACTGCAGTCTCTGCTCAAGTCACACACTGTATTCGGCTCCCAATCACACACCGAACTCAATGCTCTGAATCACACACTGCACGCTCTGCTCAAATCACACACTGCAGCCTCTGCTCAAATCACACACTGCACTCTGCTCAAAATTACACACTGCGCATTCTGCTCAAATCACACACTGCAGACTCTGCTCCAAATCACTCCCAGCACTCTCTGCTCAGAATCACACACTGAACCCTCTGCTACGAATCAAACACTGTGCATTCTTCTCAAATCACATGTTGCAATCTCTGTTCCAAATCACACACTGCACTCTCTGCTCGAAATCACAAATTGCACCCTCCGATCAAATCACACACTGCATCCTCTGCTCAAACCACACACTGCACCCTCTGCTCAAATCACACACTGCAGCCTCTGCTCAAATCACACACTGCACCCTCTGCTCAAATCACACACTGCACCCTCTGCTCAAATCACACACTGCACCTTCTGCTCCAAATCAAACACAGCATCCTCTGCTCATGTCACACACTGCACCCTCTGCTCAAATCACACACTGCACCCTCTGCTCAAATCACACACTGCAACAACTGCTCAAATCAAACACTGCAGACTCTGCTCCAAATCACACACTGAACCCTCTGCTACGAATCAAACATTGCACATTCTTCTCAACCCACATGTTGCAATCTCTGTTCCAAATCACACACTGCACTCTGCTCCAAATCACAAATTGCACCCTCCAATCAAATCACACACCGCATCCTCTGCTCAAATTACAGACTGCAGCCTCTGCTCAAATAACACACTGCACCCTCTGCTCAAATCACACACTACAACAACTGCTTAAATCACACACTGAACCCTTTGCTCAATTCACACACTACACACTGCTCCGAATCACAGACTGCACATTCAGCTCAAATCACACACTGCACATTCAACAAAAATGACATGTTGCGCTATGTGCTGATATCACAAATTGCACCCACTGCTCCGAATCACACACTGCTCTCTCTGTGCAAATCTCACACTGCACATTCTGCTCAGCATTACACACTGCACCCTCTGCTCAGAATCACACACTGCACTCTCTGCTCCGAATCACACACTGACCCTCTGCTCCGAATCACACACTGCACTCTCTGCTCCGAATCACACACTGCACCCTCTGCTCCGAATCACACACTGCACCCTCTGCTCCGAATCAAACACTGCACCCTCTGCTCAAATCACACTAGGCACGTTCCCCTCAAATCACATACTGCACATTCCACACAAATCGCGCATTGCACCCTCTACACAAATCACACACTGCACCCTCTGTTCCGAATCACACACTGCACTCTCTGCTTATAACTCATACTGCACCATTTGATCCGAATAACACACAACACCCTTTGCTCTGAATCCCACGTGAAACCCTCTGCTCCGAATTAATAACTGCACTCGCTGCTCCGAATCACAAACTGCACCCACTGCTCAAATCACACGCTTTCCCCTCTGCTCAGAATCACACAATGCTCTTTCTGGTCAAGTTACGCACTGTACATTCTGCTCTGAATTACACACTGCACTCAATGCTCTGAATCACACACTGCACTCACTGCTCAAATCACACACTGCAGCCTCTGCTCAAATCACACACTGCACTCTGCTCAAAATTACACACTGCGCATTCTGCTCCAAATCACACCCTGCACTCTCTGCTCAGAATCACACACTGAACCCTCTGCTACGAATCAAACACTGCGCATTCTTCTCAAATCACATGTTGCAATCTCTGTTCCAAATCACACACTGCACTCTCTGCTCGAAATCACAAATTGCACCCTCCGATCAAATCACACACTGCATCCTCTGCTCAAACCACACACTGCACCCTCTGCTCAAATCACACACTGCAGCCTCTGCTCAAATCACACACTGCACCCTCTGCTCAAATCACACACTGCACCCTCTGCTCAAATCACACGCTGCAACAACTGCTCAAATCAAACACTGCAGACTCTGCTCCAAATCACACACTGAACCCTCTGCTACGAATCAAACATTGCACATTCTTCTCAACCCACATGTTGCAATCTCTGTTCCAAATCACACACTGCACTCTGCTCCAAATCACAAATTGCACCCTCCAATCAAATCACACACCGCATCCTCTGCTCAAATTACAGACTGCAGCCTCTGCTCAAATAACACACTGCACCCTCTGCTCAAATCACACACTACAACAACTGCTTAAATCACACACTGAACCCTTTGCTCAATTCACACACTACACACTGCTCCGAATCACAGACTGCACATTCAGCTCAAATCACACACTGCACATTCAACAAAAATGACATGTTGCGCTATGTGCTGATATCACACATTGCACCCACTGCTCCGAATCACACAGTGCTCTCTGTTCAAATCTCACACTGCACCCTCTGCTCAGCATTACACACTGCACCCTCTGCTCAGAATCACACACTGCACCCTCTGCTCAAATTACAGACTGCAGCCTCTGCTCAAATCACAGACTGCAGCCTCTGCTCAAATCACAGACTGCAGCCTCTGCTCAAATCGTACACTGCACCCTCTGCTCAAATCACACACTGCAACAACTGCTTAAATCACACACTGCACCCTTTGCTTAAATCACACACTACACACTCTGCTCCGAATCACAGACTGCACATTCAGCTCAAATCACACACTGCACATTCTGCAAAAATGACAAGTTGCGCTATCTGCTGATATCACACATTGCACCCACTGCTCCAAATCACACAGTGCTCTCACTGTTCAAATCTCACACTGCACCCTCTGCTCAGCATTACACACTGCACCCTCTGCTCAGTATCCCACAGAGCACTCTCTGCTCCGAATCACACACTGACCCTCTGCTCCGAATCACACACTGCACTCTCTGCTCCGAATCAAACACTGCACCCTCTGCTCAAATCACACTAGGCACGTTCCCCTCAAATCACATACTGCACATTCCACACAAATCGCGCATTGCACCCTCTACACAAATCACACACTGCACCCTCTGCTCAGAATCACACACTGCACTTTCTGCTTATAACTCACACTGCACCCTCTGATCTGAATAACACACAACACCCTCTGCTCTGAATCCCACGTGAAACCCTCTGCTCCGAATTAATAACCGCACTCGCTGCTCCGAATCACTAACCGCACCCACTGCGCAAATCACACGCTTTCCCCTCTGCTCAGAATCACACAATGCTCTTTCTGGTCAAGTTACACACTGTACATTCTGCTCTGAATTACACACTGCAGTCTCTGCTCAAGTCACACACTGTATTCGGCTCCCAATCACACACCGAACTCAATGCTCTGAATCACACACTGCACGCTCTGCTCAAATCACACACTGCAGCCTCTGCTCAAATCACACACTGCACTCTGCTCAAAATTACACACTGCGCATTCTGCTCAAATCACACACTGCAGACTCTGCTCCAAATCACTCCCAGCACTCTCTGCTCAGAATCACACACTGAACCCTCTGCTACGAATCAAACACTGTGCATTCTTCTCAAATCACATGTTGCAATCTCTGTTCCAAATCACACACTGCACTCTCTGCTCGAAATCACAAATTGCACCCTCCGATCAAATCACACACTGCATCCTCTGCTCAAACCACACACTGCACCCTCTGCTCAAATCACACACTGCAGCCTCTGCTCAAATCACACACTGCACCCTCTGCTCAAATCACACACTGCACCCTCTGCTCAAATCACACACTGCACCTTCTGCTCCAAATCAAACACAGCATCCTCTGCTCATGTCACACACTGCACCCTCTGCTCAAATCACACACTGCACCCTCTGCTCAAATCACACACTGCAACAACTGCTCAAATCAAACACTGCAGACTCTGCTCCAAATCACACACTGAACCCTCTGCTACGAATCAAACATTGCACATTCTTCTCAACCCACATGTTGCAATCTCTGTTCCAAATCACACACTGCACTCTGCTCCAAATCACAAATTGCACCCTCCAATCAAATCACACACCGCATCCTCTGCTCAAATTACAGACTGCAGCCTCTGCTCAAATAACACACTGCACCCTCTGCTCAAATCACACACTACAACAACTGCTTAAATCACACACTGAACCCTTTGCTCAATTCACACACTACACACTGCTCCGAATCACAGACTGCACATTCAGCTCAAATCACACACTGCACATTCAACAAAAATGACATGTTGCGCTATGTGCTGATATCACAAATTGCACCCACTGCTCCGAATCACACACTGCTCTCTCTGTGCAAATCTCACACTGCACATTCTGCTCAGCATTACACACTGCACCCTCTGCTCAGAATCACACACTGCACTCTCTGCTCCGAATCACACACTGACCCTCTGCTCCGAATCACACACTGCACTCTCTGCTCCGAATCACACACTGCACCCTCTGCTCCGAATCACACACTGCACCCTCTGCTCCGAATCAAACACTGCACCCTCTGCTCAAATCACACTAGGCACGTTCCCCTCAAATCACATACTGCACATTCCACACAAATCGCGCATTGCACCCTCTACACAAATCACACACTGCACCCTCTGTTCCGAATCACACACTGCACTCTCTGCTTATAACTCATACTGCACCATTTGATCCGAATAACACACAACACCCTTTGCTCTGAATCCCACGTGAAACCCTCTGCTCCGAATTAATAACTGCACTCGCTGCTCCGAATCACAAACTGCACCCACTGCTCAAATCACACGCTTTCCCCTCTGCTCAGAATCACACAATGCTCTTTCTGGTCAAGTTACGCACTGTACATTCTGCTCTGAATTACACACTGCACTCAATGCTCTGAATCACACACTGCACTCACTGCTCAAATCACACACTGCAGCCTCTGCTCAAATCACACACTGCACTCTGCTCAAAATTACACACTGCGCATTCTGCTCCAAATCACACCCTGCACTCTCTGCTCAGAATCACACACTGAACCCTCTGCTACGAATCAAACACTGCGCATTCTTCTCAAATCACATGTTGCAATCTCTGTTCCAAATCACACACTGCACTCTCTGCTCGAAATCACAAATTGCACCCTCCGATCAAATCACACACTGCATCCTCTGCTCAAACCACACACTGCACCCTCTGCTCAAATCACACACTGCAGCCTCTGCTCAAATCACACACTGCACCCTCTGCTCAAATCACACACTGCACCCTCTGCTCAAATCACACGCTGCAACAACTGCTCAAATCAAACACTGCAGACTCTGCTCCAAATCACACACTGAACCCTCTGCTACGAATCAAACATTGCACATTCTTCTCAACCCACATGTTGCAATCTCTGTTCCAAATCACACACTGCACTCTGCTCCAAATCACAAATTGCACCCTCCAATCAAATCACACACCGCATCCTCTGCTCAAATTACAGACTGCAGCCTCTGCTCAAATAACACACTGCACCCTCTGCTCAAATCACACACTACAACAACTGCTTAAATCACACACTGAACCCTTTGCTCAATTCACACACTACACACTGCTCCGAATCACAGACTGCACATTCAGCTCAAATCACACACTGCACATTCAACAAAAATGACATGTTGCGCTATGTGCTGATATCACACATTGCACCCACTGCTCCGAATCACACAGTGCTCTCTGTTCAAATCTCACACTGCACCCTCTGCTCAGCATTACACACTGCACCCTCTGCTCAGAATCACACACTGCACCCTTTGCTCCGAATCACACACTGCACCCTCTGCTCCGAATCACACACTGCACCCTCTGCTCCGAATCACACACTGCACCCTCTGCTCCGAATCACACACTGCACCCTCTGCTCCGAATCACACACTGCACCCTCTGCTCCGAATCAAACACTGCACCCTCTGCTCAAATCACACACTGCAGCCTCTGCTCAAATCACACACTGCACCCTCTGCTCAAATCACACACTGCACCCTCTGCTCAAATCACACGCTGCAACAACTGCTCAAATCAAACACTGCAGACTCTGCTCCAAATCACACACTGAACCCTCTGCTACGAATCAAACATTGCACATTCTTCTCAACCCACATGTTGCAATCTCTGTTCCAAATCACACACTGCACTCTGCTCCAAATCACAAATTGCACCCTCCAATCAAATCACACACCGCATCCTCTGCTCAAATTACAGACTGCAGCCTCTGCTCAAATAACACACTGCACCCTCTGCTCAAATCACACACTACAACAACTGCTTAAATCACACACTGAACCCTTTGCTCAATTCACACACTACACACTGCTCCGAATCACAGACTGCACATTCAGCTCAAATCACACACTGCACATTCAACAAAAATGACATGTTGCGCTATGTGCTGATATCACACATTGCACCCACTGCTCCGAATCACACAGTGCTCTCTGTTCAAATCTCACACTGCACCCTCTGCTCAGCATTACACACTGCACCCTCTGCTCAGAATCACACACTGCACTCTCTGCTCTGAATCACACACTGACCCTCTGCTCCGAATCACACACTGCACCCTCTGCTCCGAATCACACACTGCACCCTCTGCTCCGAATCACACACTGCACCCTCTGCTCCGAATCAAACACTGCACCCTCTGCTCAAATCACACTAGGCACGTTCCCCTCAAATCACATACTGCACATTCCACACAAATCGGGCATTGCACCCTCTACACAAATCACACACTGCACCCTCTGCTCCGAATCACACACTGCACTCTCTGCTTTTAACTCATACTGCACCATTTGATCCGAATAACACACAACACCCTTTGCTCTGAATCCCACGTGAAACCCTCTGCTCCGAATTAATAACTGCACTCGCTGCTCCGAATCACAAACTGCACCCACTGCTCAAATCACACGCTTTCCCCTCTGCTCAGAATCACACAATGCTCTTTCTGGTCAAGTTACGCACTGTACATTCTGCTCTGAATTACACACTGCACTCTCCGCTCAAATCACACTCTGCACTCTCTGCTCAAATCACACACTGTATTCTGCTCCCAATCACACACTGCAGTCAATGCTCTGAATCACACACTGCACTCACTGCTCAAATCACACACTGCAGCCTCTGCTCAAATCACACACTGCACTCTGCTCAAAATTACACACTGCGCATTCTGCTCAAATCACACACTGCAGACTCTGCTCCAAATCACACCCTGCACTCTCTGCTCAGAATCACACACTGAACCCTCTGCTACGAATCAAACACTGCGCATTCTTCTCAAATCACATGTTGCAATCTCTGTTCCAAATCACACACTGCACTCTCTGCTCGAAATCACAAATTGCACCCTCCGATCAAATCACACATTGCATCCTCTGCTCAAACCACACACTGCAGCCTCTGCTCAAATCACACACTGCACCCTCTGCTCAAATCACACACTGCACCCTCTGCTCAAATCACACACTGCACCTTCTGCTCCAAATCAAACACAGCATCCTCTGCTCATGTCACACACTGCACCCTCTGCTCAAATCACACACTGCAACAACTGCTCAAATCAAACACTGCAGACTCTGCTCCAAATCACACACTGAACCCTCTGCTACGAATCAAACATTGCACATTCTTCTCAACCCACATGTTGCAATCTCTGTTCCAAATCACACACTACACTCTCTGCTCAAATCACACACTGCACCCTCTGCTCAAATCACACACTGCACCTTCTGCTCCAAATCACAAATTGCACCCTCCAATCAAATCACACACCGCACCCTCTGCTCAAATTACAGACTGCAGCCTCTGCTCAAATAACACACTGCACCCTCTGCTCAAATCACACACTACAGCAACTGCTTAAATCACACACTGCACCCTTTGCTCAAATCACACACTACACACTCTGCTCCGAATCACAGACTGCACATTCAGCTCAAATCACACACTGCACATTCAACAAAAATGACATGTTGCGCTATGTGCTGATATCACACATTGCACCCACTGCTCCGAATCACACACTGCTCTCTGTTCAAATCTCACACTGCACCCTCTGCTCAGCATTACACACTGCACCCTCTGCTCAGAATCACACACTGCACTCTCTGCTCCGAATCACAACTGCTCCCACTGCTCAAATCACACACTGCACTCTCTGCTCCGAATCACACACTGCACTCTCTGCTCCGAATCACAACTGCTCCCACTGCTCAAATCACACACTGCACTCTCTGCTCCGAATCACACACTGCACCCTCTGATCCGAATCACACACTGCACCTGCTGCTCAAATCACACTAGGCACGTTCCGCTCAAGTCACATACTGCACATTCCACACTAATCGCGCATTGCACCCTCTACACAAATCACACACTGCACTCTCTGCTCCGAATCACACACTGCACTCTCTGCTTAAAACTCATACTGCACCCTCTGATCCGAATAACACACAACACCCTTTGCTCTGAATCCCACGTGAAACCCTCTGCTCCGAATTACTAACTGCACTCGCTGCTCTGAATCACACACTGCATCCTCTGCTCAAATCACACACTGCACCCTCTGCTCAAATCACACACTGCAGCCTCTGCTCAAATCACACACTGCAACAACTGCTCAAATCACACACTGCAGACTCTGCTCCAAATCACACACTGAACCCTCTTCTACGAATCAAACACTGCACATTCTTCTCAACCCACATGTTTTGCAATCTCTGTTCCAAATCACACGCTGCACTCTGCTCCAAATCACAAATTGCACCCTCTAATCAAATCACACACCACATCCACTACTCAAATCACAGACTGCAGCTTCTGCTCAAATCACACACTGCGCCCTCTGCTCAAATCAGACACTACAACAACTTCTTAAATCACACACTGCCCCCTTTGCTCAAATCACACACTACACATTCTGCTCCGAATCACAGACTGCACATTCAGCTCAAATCACACACTGCACATTCAACAAAAATGACACGTTGCGCTATCTGCTGATATCACACATTGCACCCACTGCTCCGAATCACACACTGATCTCTGTTCAGATCTCACACTGCACCCTCTGCTCAGCATTACACACTGCACCCTCTGCTCAGAATCACACAGAGCACTCTCTGCTCCGAATCACACACTGACCCTCTGCTCCGAATCACACACTGCACCCTCTGATCCGAATCAAACACTGCACACTCTGCTCTGAACCACATAGTGTACCAACTGCTCAAATCACACACTGGACTCTCTGCTCAAATCAAACACTGTACCCTCTGCTCAAATCACACATTGCACTCTCTGCTCAAATCACACATTGCACCCATTGCTCCGAAACACACAATGCACATTCTGCTGGAATCAGACACTGCACCAGCTGTTCAAATCACACACTGCATCCTCTGCTCCAGAACACAAGCTGCACCATCTTCTCAAATGAAACAGTGCACACTCTGCTCAAATCACACAGAGCACAGTCTGCTCAAAACACACAGTGCACACTCTGCCGAAATCACACAATGCACACTCTGCTCCGAGTAACCCACTGCACTCTCTGCTGAGAATCACACACTGCACATTCTACTCAAATCACACATTGCAATCTCTGTTCCAAATGACACACTACACTCTTTGCTCCAAATCAAACACTGCACTCTCTGCTCCATATCATACACTACACTCTCTGTTCTGAATCACATACTGCACATTCTACTCAAATCACAAATTGCACCCTCTGCTCAAATTGCACACTGCACGCTCTGCTCCAAATAACACAGTGCACACTCTGCTCTGAATCACACACTGCACATTCTACTCAAATCACACAATGCACACCCTGCTCCGAATCACAGACTGCACACTCTACCGAAATCACACAATGTATACTCTGCTCAAATCACACACGGCACATTTTACACAAATCATGCATTGCACCCATTGCTCAAATCACACATTGTACTCTCTGCTTAAATCTCACACTGCACCCTCTGCTCTGAATAACACACAACACCCTCTGCTCTGAATCACACATGACACCCTCTGCTCCGAATCACACACTGCACATTACTCTCAAATCACAAACTTCTCCCACTGCTCAAATCACACACTGAACACTCTGCTCTGAAACACACACTGCAGCCTCTGCTCAAATCACACACTGCATTCTGCTCATATCCCACACTGCACAGTCTGCTCCGAATCAAACAATATATTCTTTGCTCAACCCACACAGTGCACTCTTTGCTCAAATCACACAGAGCACAGTCCACTCAAATCACACGGTACACACACTGCCCAAATCGCACAGTGCGCACTCTGCTCCGAATCACACAGTGCACACTCTGTTCTGAATCAAACACTGCACACTCTGCTCTGAATCACATAGTGTACCATCTGCTCAAATCACACATTGCACCCTCTGCTCAAATCACACATTGCACCCTCTGCTCCAGAACACAAGCTGCACTATCTTCTCAAATGAAACAGTGCACACTCTGCTCAAATCACACAGAGCACAGTCTGCTCAAAACACACAGTGCACACTCTGCCGAAATCACACAATGCACACTCTGCTCCGAGTAACCCACTGCACTCTCTGCTGAGAATCACACACTGCACATTCTACTCAAATCACACATTGCAATCTCTGTTCCAAATGACACACTACACTTTCTGCTCCAAATCAAACACTGCACTCTCTGCTCCACATCATACACTACACTCTCTGTTCTGAATCACATACTGCACATTCTACTCAAATCACAAATTGCACCCTCTGCTCAAATTGCACACTGCACGGATGGCTCAAATGATACACTGCACACTCTGCTCCAAATCACAGACTGTACATTCTCCTCAAAACACACACTGCACCCTTTGCTCAAATTACACACTGCACGCTCTGCTCCAAATAACACACTGCACTCTCTGCTCTGAATCACACACTGCACATTCTACTCAAATCACACAATGCACTCTCTGCTCAAATCACAAATTGCACACCCTGCTCCGAATCACAGACTGCACACTCTACCGAAATCGCACAATGTATACTCTGCTCAAATCACACACGGCACATTTTACACAAATCACGCATTGCACCCATTGCTCAAATCACACATTGCACTCTCTGCTTAAATCTCACACTGCACCCTCTGCTCTGAATAACACACAACACCCTCTGCTCTGAATCACACATGACACCCTCTGCTCCGAATCACACACTGCACATTACTCTCAAATCACAAACTTCTCCCACTGCTCAAATCGCACACTGAACACTCTGCTCTGAAACACACACTGCAGCCTCTGCTCAAATCACACACTGCATTCTGCTCATATTCCACACTGCACAGTCTGCTCCGAATCAAACAATATATTCTTTGCTCAACCCACACAGTGCACTCTTTGCTCAAATCACACAGAGCACAGTCCACTCAAATCACACAGTACACACTTTGCCCAAATCGCACAGTGCGCACTCTGCTCCGAATCACACAGTGCACCCTCTGCTCAAATCACACAGTAGCACTCTCTGCTCAAATCACACACTGTACACCCTGCTCCGAATCACATGCTGCACACTCAGCTCTGAATCACACACTGCACCCTCTGCTCAAATCACACATTGCACCTTCTTCTCAAATCACGCAACTGCACGTTCCGCTCAAATCACGCACTGCATGTTCTGCTCAAATCACACACTGTACACTTGGCTCTGAATTACCCACTGCACACTCTACTCCAAATCACACACTGCACCCTCTGCTCTGAATCACACACCGCAATTTCTATTCAAATCACACACTACACTCTCTGGTCTGAATCACATACTGCACATCCTACTCAAATCACATATTGCACCCTCTGCTCAAATCACACACTGCACATTCTACACAAATGACATGTTGCACTATCTGAAGATATCACACATTGCACCCACTGCTCCGAATCACACACTGCACTCTCTGTTCAAATCTCACACTGCACAATCTGCTCGGCATTACACACTGCACCCTCTGCTCAGAATCACACACTGCACTCTCTGCTCCGAAGCACACACTGCACCCTCTGATCCTAATCACACACAGAACTCTCTGCTCTGAATCACACACTGCGCTTTCTGCTCAAATCACACTAGGCACGTTCCGCTCAAATCACATACTGCACATTCTACACAAATCGCGCATTGCACCCTCTACACAAATCACACACTGCACCCTCTGCTCCGAATCACACACTGCACTCTCTGCTTAAATCTCATACTGCACCCTCTGCTCCAAATAACACACAACACCCTTTGCTCCGAATCACATGTGACACCCACTGCTCTGAATCACTAATTGCACTCGCTGCTCTGAATCACACACTGCACCCACTGCTCAAATCACACACTTTACCCTCTGCTCCAAATCACACAGTGTACTTTCTGGTCAAATCACACACTGTACACTCTGCTCCGAATCACACACTGCACATTCTACTCAAATCACACATTGCACTCTCTGCTCAAATCACACATGGCACCCTCTGCTCAAATCACAAATTGCACCCTCTGCTCAAATCACACACTGCACCCTCTGCTCAAATCACACACAGCACCCTCTGCTCAAATCACACACTGCACCCTCTGCTCCGAATCACAGACTGCACTCTCTGCTCAAACCACACACTGCACATTCTGTTCAAATCACACACTGCACGCGTTGCTCCGAATGACACACTGCACGCTCCGCTCTGAAACACACACTGCACATTCTACTCAAATCACAGACTGCATTCTCTGCCCAAATCACACACTGCACTCACTGCTCCGAATAACACACTGCACATTCGGCTCAAATCACACACTGTACACTCTGCTTTGAATCACACGCTGCACACTCAGCTCCCAATTACACACTGCACCCTCTGCTCAAATCACATAGTGCACTCTGTGCTCCAATCACACAGTGCACACTCTGCACCGAATCACACACTGCACATTCTACTCAATTCACATGTTGCACCCTCTGCTCCAAATCACAAACTGCACTCTTGGATCCGAATCACACACTGCACATACTTCTCAACACACACACATTTCACTCTTGACTCAAATCACACACTACACACGCTGCTTCAAATCACACACTGCACTCTCAGTTCCGAATCACACACTACACGTTCTACTCAACACACACATTGCACTCTCTGCTCAAATCACACATTGCAGTCTCTGTTCAAATCACATATTTCACTCTCGGCTCAAATCACACACTTCACACGCTGCACATCCTACTCAAATCACACATTGTACCCTCTCCTCTAATCAAACAATGCACCCTCTTCTCCAAATCACACACTGCACAATCTTCTCATACCAGACACTGCACTCTCTGCTCCAATCACACAGTGCACACTCTGCGCTGAATCACACACTGCACATTCTACTCAATTAACACGATGCACCCTCTGCTCCGAATCACTCACTGCACCCTCTGCTCCGAATCACTCACTGCACCCTCTGCTCCGAATCACACACTGCACCCTCTGCTCCAAATCACACACTGCACCCTGTGCCTCAATCACACACTGTACTCTCTGCTCCGAATCACACACTGCACAATCTGCTCAAATCAGACACTGCACACTTTGTGCCAAATCACACACTGCACACTCTACTCAATTAACACGATGCACCCTCTGCTCTGAATCACACACTGCACTCTCTGCTCCAAATCACATACTGCACCCTCTGCTCTGAATCACACACTGTGCTCTCTGCTTCAAATCACACACTGCACTCTCTGCTCCAAATCGCACACTGCACCCTCTGCTCTGAATCACACACTGCACTCTCTGCTCCAAATCGCACACTGCACCCCCTGCACTGAATCACACACTGTGTTCTCTGCTCCGAATCATGCACTGCAAATTCTACTCAAATCACACATTGCAACTGCTGCTCAAAGCACACACTGCACCCATTGTTCCAAATCACACAATGCACATTCTGCTCAAATCAGACACTGTACCCACCGTTCAAATCACACACTACACCTTCTGCTCTAGAACACACACTACACCCTCTGCTCAAATTAAACAGCGCACATTCTGCTCAAATCACACATTAGCACTCTCTGCTCCGAATATTACACTGCACATGCTGCTCAAGGCACACACTGCCTGCTCTGCTCCAAATCACACGCTACATCTTCCGCTCAAATCACACACTGCACGTTCCGCACAAATCACACACTGCACATTCTACACAAATCACGCATTGCACCCTCTGCTCAAATCACACACTGCACCCTCTGCTCCGAATGACACATTACACCTTCTGCTCCGAATCACACATGACACCCTCTGCTCTGAATCACTAACTGCACTCTCTGCTCCGAATCGCACAATGCACCCTCTGCTCAAATCACACACTGCACATTTTACACAAATCACACTGCACATTTTACACAAATCACACACTGCTCACCCTGCTCTGAATCACCCACTGCTCACTGTGCTCCAAATCACCCAATGCGCACTCTGCACACATTCTACTCAAATCAGACACTTCACCCACTGTTCAAGTCACACACTGCAGCCTCTGCTCCGAAACACACACTGCACCCACTGCTCAAATCACACATTGTACACTCTGCTCTGAATCACACATTGCACATTCTGATCAAATCACACACAGTACACTCTGCTCAAATCACACACTGCACATTCTACACAAATCACGCATTGCACCCTCTGCTCAAATCACACACTGCAGCCTCTGCTCAAATCACATATTGCACCCTCTGCTCCGAATGACCCACTACACCTTCTGCTCCGAATCACACATGACACCCTCTGCTCTGAATCACTAACTGCACTCTCTGCTCCGAATCGCACAATGCACCGTCTGCTCAAATCACACACTGCACTCTCCGCTCAAAACACACACTTCACCCTCTGCACTGAATCACACACTGCACTCTCTGCTCAAATCACACACTGTACACTCTGCTCTGAATCACACATTGCACATTCTGACCAAATCACACACAGTACACTCTGCTCAAATCACACACTGCACATTCTACACAAATCACACATTGCACCCTCTGCTCAAATCACACACTACAGCCTCTGCATCGCATCACACACTGCACTCTCTGCTCAAATCACATACTGCACCCTCTTCTCCGAATAACACACCGCACCTTCTGCTCCGAATCACACATGGCACACTCTGCTCTGAATCACTAACTGCACTCTCTGCTCCGAATCGCACAATGCACCCTCTGCTCAAATCACACACTGCACTCTCCGCTCAAATCACACACTGCACCCTCTGCTAAAATCACACACTTCACCCTCTGCACTGAATCACACACTGCACTCTCTGCTCAAATCACACACTGTACACTCTGCTCTGAATCACACATTGCACATTCTGACTAAATCACACACAGTACACTCTGCTCAAATCACACACTGCACATTCTACACAAATCACGCATTGCACCCTCTGCTCAAATCACACACTACAGCCTCTGCACCGAATCACACACAGCACTCTCTGCTCAAATCACATACTGCACCCTCTGCTCCGAATAACACATGACACACTCTGCTCTGAATCACTAACTGCACTCTCTGCTCCGAATCGCACAATGCACCCCTTGCTCTGAATCACACACTGTGCTCTCTGCTCCGAATCATGCACTGCAAATTCTACTCAAATCACACATTGCAACCGCTGTTCAAAGCACACACTGCACCCATTGTTCCGAATCACGCAATGCACATTCTGCTCAAATCAGACACTGTACCCACCGTTCAAATCACACACTACACCCTCTGCTCCAGAACACACACTGCACCCTCTGCTCAAATCAAACAGCGCATATTCTACTTAAATCACACAGTGCACCCTCTGCTCAAATCACACAGTAGCACCCTCTGCTCAAATCACACATTGCACTCTCTGCTCCGAATAATACACTGCACACTCTGCTCAAATCTCCCACTGCACCCTCTGCTCCGAATCACACATCGCACCCTCTGCTCAAATCTCA
Organism: Carcharodon carcharias; assembly: GCF_017639515.1. Taxonomy (NCBI): domain Eukaryota; kingdom Metazoa; phylum Chordata; class Chondrichthyes; order Lamniformes; family Lamnidae; genus Carcharodon; species Carcharodon carcharias. The sequence goes on from NC_054480.1 coordinate 101,176,496, forward strand.
CACTGCACCCTCTGCTCAAATCTCACACTGCACCCTCTGCTTTGAATCACACACTGCAGCCTCTGCTCCGAATCACACATTGCAATCTCTGCTCAAATCACACACTGTACACTCTGCTCTGAATCACACACTGCACATTCTGATCAAATCACATGTAGTACAATCTGCTCAAATCACACACTGCACATTCTACACAAATCGCGCATTGCACCCTCTGCTCAAATCACATACTGCACCCTCTGCTCCGAATAACACACTACACCTTCTGCTCTGAATCACACATGACACCCTCTGCTCTGAATCACTAACTGCACTCTCCACTCAAATCACACACTGCACCCTCTGCTAAAATCACACACAGCACACTCTACTCCGAATCACAGACTGCACAATCAACTCAAATCACACACTGCATATTCTACACAAATCACACACTGTACACCCAGCTCCGAATCACACACTGCACTGTTTGCTCAAATCACACATTGTACCCTCTGCTTTGAATCACACACTGCCCCCTCTGCTCCAATCACATAGTGCACACTCTGCTCAAATCACACACTGCACATTCCGCTCAAATCACTCACTGCACACTCTGTTCCGAATCACCCACTGCAATCTCTGCTCGGAATCACGCACTGCACCCTCTGCTCCGAATCACACACTGCACACTCTGCTCCGAATCACACACTGCAAAATCTGCTCATATCAGACACAGCACTCTCTGCTCTGAATCACATACTGCATACTCTGCTCTGAATCACACACTGCGCTCTATGCTCTGAATCATGCACTGCACACTCTGCTCAAATCTCCCACTGCACCCTCTGCTCCGAATCACACACTGCATCTTCTGCTCCGAATCATACACTACACACTTTGATCAAATCTCACACTGCACCCTCTGCTCAAATCTCACACTGCACCCTCTGCTCAAATCATACACTTAACCCTCTACTCCGAATCACACACTGCACCATCTGCTCAAATCTCACACTGCACCCCCTGCTCAAATCACACTCTCCACCCTCTGCTCCGACTCACACACTACACCCTCTGCTCAAATCACACACTGCACATTCTACACAAATCACGCATTGCACCCTCTGCTCAAATCACACACTACACCCTCTGCACTGAATCACACACTGCACTCTCTGCTCAAATCACACACTTCACCCTCTGCTCCGATCACACTCTGCACTCTCTGCTCCGAATCACACACTGCACCCTCTGCTCCGAATAACACACTGCACTCTCTGCTCTGAATCACACATGACACACTCTGCTCTGAATCACTAACTGCACTCTCTGCTCCAAATCGCACACTGCACCCTCTGCTCTGAATCACACACTGCGCTCTCTGCTCCGAATCATGCACTGCAAATTCTACTCAAATCACACATTGCAACCGCTGCTCAAAGCACACACTGCACCCATTGTTCCGAATCACGTAACGCACATTCTGCTCAAATCAGACACTGTACCCACCATTCAAATCACACACTACACCCTCTGCTCCAGAACACACACTGCACCCTCTGCTCAAATCACACCGTAGCACCCTCTGCTCAAATCACACACTGCACTCCCTGCTCCGAATAATACACTGCACATGCTGCTCAAGTCACACACTGCATGCTCTGCTCCAAATCACACGCTACATCCTCCGCTCAAATTACACACTGCACACTCTGCATCGAATCACCCATCGCACACTCTGCTCCGCATCACACACTGCACCCTCTGCTCCGAATCACACACTGCACATTCTACTCAAATCACACATTGCAATCTCTGCACAAATGACACACTGTACCCTCTGCTCTGAATCACACATTGCACATTCTGATCAAATCACACATTGCACATTCTGATCAAATCACACATTGCAATCTCTGCACAAATGACACACTGTACCCTCTGCTCTGAATCACACATTGCACATTCTGATCAAATCACACATTGCACATTCTGATCAAATCACACATTGCACATTCTGATCAAATCACACACTGCAAGCTCTGCTCCAAATCATACACTCCGCTCTCTGCTCCAAATCACACACTGCACACTCTGCTCCGAATCACACACTGCACACTCTGCTCCGAATCACACACTGCACTCTCTGCTCCAAATCACACACTGCACCTTCTGCTCCGAATCACACACTGCACACTCTGCTCAAATCTCCCACTGCACCCTCTGCTCCAAATCTCACATTGCACCCTCTGCTCAAATCTCACACTGCACCCTCTGCTCAAATCTCATACTGCACACTCTGCTCAAATCTCCCACTGCACCCTCTGCTCCGAATCACACATTGCACCCTCTGCTCAAATCTCACACTGCACCCTCTGCTTAAATCACATACTGCACCCTCTGCTCCGAATAACACACCGCACCTTCTGCTCCGAATCACACATGACACCCTCTCCTCTGAATCATTAACTGCACTCTCTGCTCCAAATCGCACAATGCACCCCCTGCACTGAATCACACACTGTGTTCTCTGCTCCGAATCATGCACTGCAAATTCTACTCAAATCACACATTGCAACCGCTGTTCAAAGCACACACTGCACCCATTTTTCCGAATCATGCAATGCACATTCTGCTCAAATCAGACACTGTACCCACCGTTCAAATCACACACTGCACCCTCTGCTCCAGAACACACACTGCACCCTCTGCTCAAATCAAACAGCGCATATTCTACTTAAATCACACAGTGCACCCTCTGCTCAAATCACACCATAGCACCCTCTGCTGAAATCACACATTGCACTCCCTGCTCCGAATAATACACTGCACACTCTGCTCAAATCTCCCACTGCATCCTCTGCTCCGAATCACACATTGCACCCTCTGCTCAAATCTCACACTGCACCCTCTGCTTCGAATCACACACTGCAGCCTCTGCTCCCAATCACACACTGCACCCTCTGCTTCGAATCACACACTGCAGCCTCTGCTCCCAATCACACACTGCACCCTCTGCTTCGAATCACACACTGCAGCCTCTGCTCCGAATCACACATTGCACTCTCTGCTCAAATCACACACTGTACGCTCTGCTCCAAATAACACACTACACCTTCTGCTCCGAATCACACATGACACCCTCTGCTCTGAATCACTAACTGCACTCTCTGCTCCGAATCTCACAATGCACCCTCTGCTCAAATCACACACTGCACTCTCCACTCAAATCACACACTGAACCCTCTGCTAAAATCACACACAGCACACTCTACTCCGAATCTCAGACTGCACAATCAACTCAAATCACACACTGCACATTCTACACAAATCACACACTGTACACCCAGCTCCGAATCACACACTGCACTGTTTGCTCAAATCACACATTGTACCCTCTGCTTTGAATCACACACTGCCCCCTCTGCTCCAATCACATAGTGGATTCTCTGCTCCAATCACACAGTGCACACTCTGCTCAAATCACACACTGCACATTCCGCTCAAATCACTCACTGCACACTCTGTTCCGAATCACCCACTGCAATCTCTGCTCGGAATCACGCAGTGCACCCTCTGCTCCGAATCACACACTGCACACTCTGCTCCAAATCACACACTGCACAATCTGCTCATATCAGACACAGCACTCTCTGCTCTGAATCACATACTGCATACTCTGCTCTGAATCACACACTGCGCTCTCTGCTCTGAATCATGCACTGCACACTCTGCTCAAATCTCCCACTGCACCCTCTGCTCCGAATCACACACTGCACCTTCTGCTCAATTAACACGATGCACCCTCTGCTACGAATCACTCACTGCACCCTCTGCTCCGAATCACTCACTGCACCCTCTGCTCCGAATCACACACTGCACTCTCTGCTCTGAATCACACACTGCACCCTCTGCTCTGAATCACATACTGCAAATTCTACTCAAATCACACATTGCAACCGTTGCTCAAAGCACACACTGCACACATTGTTCCGAATCACGCAATGCACATTCTGCTCAAATCAGACACTGTACCCACCGTTCAAATCACACGCTGCAATCTCTGCTCCAGAACACACACTGCACCCTCTGCTCAAATCAAACAGCGCACATTCTGCTCAAATCACACAGTGCACCCTCTGCTCAAATCACACACTAGCACACTCTGCTCCGAATAGTAAACTGCACATGCTGCTCAAGTCACACACTGCATGCTCTGCTCCAAATCACATGCTACATCTTCCGCACAAATCATACACTGCACACTCTGCTCCGAATCACACACTACATACTCTGCTCAAATCTCACACTGCACCCTCTGCTCCGAATCACACACTACATACTCTGCTCAAATCTCACACTGCACCCTCTGCTCCGAATCACACTCTCCACCCTCTGCTCTGAATCACACACTACACCCTCTGCTCAAATCACACACTTCACCCTCTGCACCGAATCACACCCTGCATTCTCTGCTCAAATCACACATTGTACACTCTGCTCTGACTCACACACTGCACCCTCTGCTCAAATCAAACAATGCGCACTCTGGTCATATCACACACAGCACTCTCTGCTCCGAAATACACTCTGCACCTCTGCTCCGAATCACACACTGCACCCTCTGCTCCGAATAACACACTACACCTTCTGCTCCGAATCACACATGACACCCTCTGCTCCGAATCACACACTGCACCCTCTGCTCCGAATAACACACTACACCTTCTGCTCCGAATCACACATGACACCCTCTGCTCTGAACCACTATCTGCACCCTCTGCTCCGAATAACACACTACACCTTCTGCTCAAGTCAAACAGCGCACATTCTGCTCAAATCACACAGTGCACCCTCTGCTCAAATCACACAAATTAGCACCCTCTGCTCAAATCACACATTGCACACATTGCTCCGAATAGTACACTGCACATGCTGCTCAAGTCACACACTGCATTCTCTGCTCCAAATCACATGCTATATCCTCTGCTCAAATCACACACTGCACGTTCCGCATAAATTACACACTGCACACTCTGCACCGAATCACCCACTGTACACTCTGCTCCGAATCACACACTGCACCCTCTGCTTCGAATCACACACTGCACATTCTACTCAAATCACACATTGCAATCTCTGCTCAAGTGACACACTGCACCCTCTGCTCTGAATTACACAGTGCCCATTCTACTCAATCACACATTGCAAGCTCTGCTCCAAATCACACAGTGCGCTCTCTGCTCCAAATCACACACTGCACATCCTACTCAAATCACACATTGCAACCTCTGCTCAAATCACACACTGCACACTCTGCTCCGAATCATAAACTACACCCTCTGCTCAAATCACACACTTCACCCTCTGCTCCGAATCACACACTAAACTATCTGCTCAAATAACACTCTATACACTCTGTTCCGAAACACGCAGTTCACCCTCTGCTCAAATCACACATTAGCAACCTCTGCTCAAATCACACATTGCACTCTCTGCTCCGAATCACACACTAAACTCTCTGCTCAAATCACACTCTATACACTCTGTTCCGAAACACACAGTACACCCTCTGCTCAAATCACACATTGCACTCTCTGCTCCGAATAGTACACTGCACATTCTGCTCAAATCACACCCTATATCCTCCACTCAAATCACACACTGCACGTTCCGCACAAATCACACACTGCAGCCTCTGCTCCGAATCACACACTCCGCTCTCTGCTCCAAATCACACACTGCACATCCTACTCAAATCACACATTGCAACCTCTGTTCAAAATCACACACTGTACATTCTGCACAAATCACACACTGCACCCTCTGCACAAATCACACACTGCACCCTCTGCTCAAATCACACATTGCACGCTCTGCTCAACTCACATACTGCACACTCTGCTCAAATCACACACTGCACACACTGCTCCGAATCACCCACTGCATTCTCTGCTCAGAATCACACCCTTAACCCTCTGCCCCGAATCAGACACTGCACATCCTACTCAAATCACACATTGCACTCTCTGATCAAATCAAACACTGCACACTCTGATCAAATCACACACTGCACCCTCTGGTCTGAATCACACACTGCACTCTCTGCTCAAATCTCACACTGCACCCTCTGCTCTGAATCACACACTGCAGCCTCTGCTCAAATCACACAATGCACACTCTGCTCAAATCTCACACTGCACCCCCTGCTCAAATCACACACTGCACCCTCTGCTCTGAATCACATACTGCACCCTCTGCGAGCTCTCTGCTCAAATCACACTCTATACTCTCTGCTCCGAATCACACACTGCACTCTCTGCTCAAATCACACACAGCACACTCTGCTCCGAATCACAGACTGCACAATCAACTCAAATCACACACTGCACATTCTACACAATTCACACGTTGCACAATTGGCTAAAATCACACACTGCACCCTCTGCTCCAAATCACAAACTGCACCCTCTGCTCTGAATTACACACTGCATTCTCTGCTCAAATCACACTCTTCATCCTCTGCTCAGAATCATACACTGCACCTTCTGCTCAAATCACATACTTCACCCTCTGCTCCGAATCACACACTAAACTCTCTGCTCAAATCACCCTCTGCACCGAATCACCCACAAACACTCTGCTCCGAATCACACACTGCACATTCTACTCAATCACACATTGCAAGCTCTGCTCCAAATCACACACTGCGCTCTCTGCTCCAAATCACACACTGCACTCTCTGCTCTGAATCACACACTGCACCCTCTGCTCCTAATCACACATTAAACTCTCTGCTCAAATCACACTCTGTATAATCTGTTCCGAATCACACACTGCACATTTTGCTAAAATCACACACTTCACCCTCTGTTCCGAATCACACACTGCACCCTCTGCTCAAATCACACACTGCGCTCTCTGCTCAAATCATGCACTCCACCCTCTGCTCTGAATCACACACTGCACTCACTACTCAAATCACATGCTGCACACTCTGATCCAAATCACACCCTGCACATTCTGCTCAAATCACAAACTGCACCCTCTGCTCTGAATCACACACTGCATTCTCTGCTCAAATCACACTCTTCATCCTCTGCTCAGAATCATACACTGCACCTTCTGCTCAAATCACACACTTCACCCTCTGCTCCGAATCACACACTAAACTCTCTGCTCAAATCACCCTCTGCACCGAATCACCCAAAAACACTCTGCTCCGAATCGCACACTGCACCCTCTGCTCCGAATCACACACTAAACTCTCTGCTCAAATCACACTCTGTACAATCAATTCCGAATCACACACTGCACATTTTGCTCAAATCACACACTGCGCTCTGTGCTCAAATCACGCATTCCACCCTCTGCTCTGAATCACAGACTGCACACGCTGCTCAAATTACACACTGCACTCTTTACTCAAATCACACACTGCACCCTCTGATCCAAATCACACACTGCACATTCTGCTCAAATCACACACTGCACTCTCTGCTCTGAATAGTACACTGCACATTCTGCTCAAATCACACACTGCACATTCTGCTCCAAAACACACGCTACATCCTCCGCTCAAATCACACACTGCACGTTCCACACAAATGACACATTGCACACTCTGCACCGAATCACCCACTGCACACTCTGCTTCAAATCGCACGCTGCACCCTCTGCTCCGAATCACTCACTGTAGCCTTTTCTCCGAATCACACACTGCACCCTCTGCTCAAATCACACACTGCACCTTCTGCTCTGAATCACACACTACACTCTCTGCTCCGAATCAAACACTGCATGCTCTGCTCCGAATCACAAACTGCACTCTCTGCACACAATCACACACTGCACCCTCTGTACAAATCACACACTGCACACTCTGCTCAAATCATACACTGCACCCTCTGCTCAAATCAAACAGCGCACATTCTGCTCAAATCACACAGTGCACCCTCTGCTCAAATCACACACTAGCACACTCTGCTCCGAATAGTAAACTGCACATGCTGCTCAAGTCACACACTGCATGCTCTGCTCCAAATCACATGCTACATCTTCCGCACAAATCATACACTGCACACTCTGCTCCGAATCACACACTACATACTCTGCTCAAATCTCACACTGCACCCTCTGCTCCGAATCACACACTACATACTCTGCTCAAATCTCACACTGCACCCTCTGCTCCGAATCACACTCTCCACCCTCTGCTCTGAATCACACACTACACCCTCTGCTCAAATCACACACTTCACCCTCTGCACCGAATCACACCCTGCATTCTCTGCTCAAATCACACATTGTACACTCTGCTCTGACTCACACACTGCACCCTCTGCTCAAATCAAACAATGCGCACTCTGGTCATATCACACACAGCACTCTCTGCTCCGAAATACACTCTGCACCTCTGCTCCGAATCACACACTGCACCCTCTGCTCCGAATAACACACTACACCTTCTGCTCCGAATCACACACTGCACCCTCTGCTCCGAATAACACACTACACCTTCTGCTCCGAATCACACATGACACCCTCTGCTCCGAATCACACACTGCACCCTCTGCTCCGAATAACACACTACACCTTCTGCTCCGAATCACACATGACACCCTCTGCTCTGAACCACTATCTGCACCCTCTGCTCCGAATAACACACTACACCTTCTGCTCAAGTCAAACAGCGCACATTCTGCTCAAATCACACAGTGCACCCTCTGCTCAAATCACACAAATTAGCACCCTCTGCTCAAATCACACATTGCACACATTGCTCCGAATAGTACACTGCACATGCTGCTCAAGTCACACACTGCATTCTCTGCTCCAAATCACATGCTATATCCTCTGCTCAAATCACACACTGCACGTTCCGCATAAATTACACACTGCACACTCTGCACCGAATCACCCACTGTACACTCTGCTCCGAATCACACACTGCACCCTCTGCTTCGAATCACACACTGCACATTCTACTCAAATCACACATTGCAATCTCTGCTCAAGTGACACACTGCACCCTCTGCTCTGAATTACACAGTGCCCATTCTACTCAATCACACATTGCAAGCTCTGCTCCAAATCACACAGTGCGCTCTCTGCTCCAAATCACACACTGCACATCCTACTCAAATCACACATTGCAACCTCTGCTCAAATCACACACTGCACACTCTGCTCCGAATCATAAACTACACCCTCTGCTCAAATCACACACTTCACCCTCTGCTCCGAATCACACACTAAACTATCTGCTCAAATAACACTCTATACACTCTGTTCCGAAACACGCAGTTCACCCTCTGCTCAAATCACACATTAGCAACCTCTGCTCAAATCACACATTGCACTCTCTGCTCCGAATCACACACTAAACTCTCTGCTCAAATCACACTCTATACACTCTGTTCCGAAACACACAGTACACCCTCTGCTCAAATCACACATTGCACTCTCTGCTCCGAATAGTACACTGCACATTCTGCTCAAATCACACCCTATATCCTCCACTCAAATCACACACTGCACGTTCCGCACAAATCACACACTGCAGCCTCTGCTCCGAATCACACACTCCGCTCTCTGCTCCAAATCACACACTGCACATCCTACTCAAATCACACATTGCAACCTCTGTTCAAAATCACACACTGTACATTCTGCACAAATCACACACTGCACCCTCTGCACAAATCACACACTGCACCCTCTGCTCAAATCACACATTGCACGCTCTGCTCAACTCACATACTGCACACTCTGCTCAAATCACACACTGCACACACTGCTCCGAATCACCCACTGCATTCTCTGCTCAGAATCACACCCTTAACCCTCTGCCCCGAATCAGACACTGCACATCCTACTCAAATCACACATTGCACTCTCTGATCAAATCAAACACTGCACACTCTGATCAAATCACACACTGCACCCTCTGGTCTGAATCACACACTGCACTCTCTGCTCAAATCTCACACTGCACCCTCTGCTCTGAATCACACACTGCAGCCTCTGCTCAAATCACACAATGCACACTCTGCTCAAATCTCACACTGCACCCCCTGCTCAAATCACACACTGCACCCTCTGCTCTGAATCACACACTGCACCCTCTGCGAGCTCTCTGCTCAAATCACACTCTATACTCTCTGCTCCGAATCACACACTGCACTCTCTGCTCAAATCACACACAGCACACTCTGCTCCGAATCACAGACTGCACAATCAACTCAAATCACACACTGCACATTCTACACAATTCACACGTTGCACAATTGGCTAAAATCACACACTGCACCCTCTGCTCCAAATCACAAACTGCACCCTCTGCTCTGAATTACACACTGCATTCTCTGCTCAAATCACACTCTTCATCCTCTGCTCAGAATCATACACTGCACCTTCTGCTCAAATCACATACTTCACCCTCTGCTCCGAATCACACACTAAACTCTCTGCTCAAATCACCCTCTGCACCGAATCACCCACAAACACTCTGCTCCGAATCACACACTGCACATTCTACTCAATCACACATTGCAAGCTCTGCTCCAAATCACACACTGCGCTCTCTGCTCCAAATCACACACTGCACTCTCTGCTCTGAATCACACACTGCACCCTCTGCTCCTAATCACACATTAAACTCTCTGCTCAAATCACACTCTGTATAATCTGTTCCGAATCACACACTGCACATTTTGCTAAAATCACACACTTCACCCTCTGTTCCGAATCACACACTGCACCCTCTGCTCAAATCACACACTGCGCTCTCTGCTCAAATCATGCACTCCACCCTCTGCTCTGAATCACACACTGCACTCACTACTCAAATCACATGCTGCACACTCTGATCCAAATCACACCCTGCACATTCTGCTCAAATCACAAACTGCACCCTCTGCTCTGAATCACACACTGCATTCTCTGCTCAAATCACACTCTTCATCCTCTGCTCAGAATCATACACTGCACCTTCTGCTCAAATCACACACTTCACCCTCTGCTCCGAATCACACACTAAACTCTCTGCTCAAATCACCCTCTGCACCGAATCACCCAAAAACACTCTGCTCCGAATCGCACACTGCACCCTCTGCTCCGAATCACACACTAAACTCTCTGCTCAAATCACACTCTGTACAATCAATTCCGAATCACACACTGCACATTTTGCTCAAATCACACACTGCGCTCTGTGCTCAAATCACGCATTCCACCCTCTGCTCTGAATCACAGACTGCACACGCTGCTCAAATTACACACTGCACTCTTTACTCAAATCACACACTGCACCCTCTGATCCAAATCACACACTGCACATTCTGCTCAAATCACACACTGCACTCTCTGCTCTGAATAGTACACTGCACATTCTGCTCAAATCACACACTGCACATTCTGCTCCAAAACACACGCTACATCCTCCGCTCAAATCACACACTGCACGTTCCACACAAATGACACATTGCACACTCTGCACCGAATCACCCACTGCACACTCTGCTTCAAATCGCACGCTGCACCCTCTGCTCCGAATCACTCACTGTAGCCTTTTCTCCGAATCACACACTGCACCCTCTGCTCAAATCACACACTGCACCTTCTGCTCTGAATCACACACTACACTCTCTGCTCCGAATCAAACACTGCATGCTCTGCTCCGAATCACAAACTGCACTCTCTGCACACAATCACACACTGCACCCTCTGTACAAATCACACACTGCACACTCTGCTCAAATCATACACTGCACCCTCTGCTCAAATCACACACTGCACCCTCTGCTCAAATCACAAACTGCACCCTCTGCTCAAATCACAAACTGCACCCTCTGCTCAAATCACAAACTGCACCATCTGCTCAAATCACAAACTGCACCCTCTGCTCAAATCACACACTGCACCCTCTGCTCAAATCACAGACTGCACCCTCTGCTTCGAATCACACACTGCACTCTCTGCTCCGAATCGCATACTGCATTCTCTGCTCCGAATTTCACACTGCACCCTCAACTCCGAATCACACGCTGCACCCTCTGCTCTGAATCACACACTGCACTCTCTGCTCAAATCACATACTGCACCCTCTGCTCCGAATAACACACTACACCTTCTGCTCTGAATCACACATGACACCCTCTGCTCTGAATCACTAACTGTACTCTCTGCTCCGAATCGCACAATGCACCCTCTGCTCAAATCACACACTGCACTCTCCGTTCAAATCACACACTGCACCCTCTGCTAAAATCACACACTTCACCCTCTGCACTGAATCACACACTGCACTCTCTGCTCAAATCACACACTGTACACTCTGCTCTGAATCACACATTGCACATTCTGACCAAATCACACACAGTACACTCTGCTCAAATCACACACTGCACATTCTACACAAATCACGCATTGCAAACTCTGCTCAAATCACACACTACAGCCTCTGCACCGAATCACACACTGCACTCTCTGCTCAAATCACATACTGCACCCTCTGCTCCGAATAACACACCGCACCTTCTGCTCCGAATCACACATGACACCCTCTCCTCTGAATCATTAACTGCACTCTCTGCTCCAAATCGCACAATGCACCCCCTGCACTGAATCACACACTGTGTTCTCTGCTCCGAATCATGCACTGCAAATTCTACTCAAATCACACATTGCAACCGCTGCTCAAAGCACACACTGCACCCATTGTTCCGAATCACGTAACGCACATTCTGCTCAAATCAGACACTGTACCCACCATTCAAATCACACACTACACCCTCTGCTCCAGAACACACACTGCACCCTCTGCTCAAATCACACCGTAGCACCCTCTGCTCAAATCACACACTGCACTCCCTGCTCCGAATAATACACTGCACATGCTGCTCAAGTCACACACTGCATGCTCTGCTCCAAATCACACGCTACATCCTCCGCTCAAATTACACACTGCACACTCTGCATCGAATCACCCATCGCACACTCTGCTCCGCATCACACACTGCACCCTCTGCTCCGAATCACACACTGCACATTCTACTCAAATCACACATTGCAATCTCTGCACAAATGACACACTGTACCCTCTGCTCTGAATCACACATTGCACATTCTGATCAAATCACACATTGCACATTCTGATCAAATCACACACTGCAATCTCTGCACAAATGACACACTGTACCCTCTGCTCTGAATCACACATTGCACATTCTGATCAAATCACACATTGCACATTCTGATCAAATCACACATTGCAAGCTCTGCTCCAAATCATACACTCCGCTCTCTGCTCCAAATCACACACTGCACACTCTGCTCCGAATCACACACTGCACTCTCTGCTCCAAATCACACACTGCACTCTCTGCTCCAAATCACACACTGCACTCCCTGCTCCGAATCGCACACTGCACTCTCTGCTCCGAATCACACACTGCACACTCTGCTCAAATCTCCCACTGCACCCTCTGCTCCAAATCTCACATTGCACCCTCTGCTCAAATCTCACACTGCACACTCTGCTCAAATCTCCCACTGCACCCTCTGCTCCGAATCACACATTGCACCCTCTGCTCAAATCTCACACTGCACCCTCTGCTTAAATCTCACACTGCACCCTCTGCTTCGAATCACACACTGCAGCCTCTGCTCCCAATCACACACTGCACATTCTGATCAAATCACACACAGTACCCTCTGCTCAAATCACACACTGCAGCCTCTGCTCAAATCACATACTGCACCCTCTGCTCCGAATAACACACTACACCTTCTGCTCTGAATCACACATGACACCCTCTGCTCTGAATCACTAACTGCACTCTCTGCTCCGAATCGCACAATGCACCCTCTGCTCAAATCACACACTGCACTCTCCGTTCAAATCACACACTGCACCCTCTGCACCGAATCACACACTGCACTCTCTGCTCAAATCACATACTGCACCCTCTGCTCCGAATAACACACCGCACCTTCTGCTCCGAATCACACATGACACCCTCTCCTCTGAATCATTAACTGCACTCTCTGCTCCAAATCGCACAATGCACCCCCTGCACTGAATCACACACTGTGTTCTCTGCTCCGAATCATGCACTGCAAATTCTACTCAAATCACACATTGCAACCGCTGTTCAAAGCACACACTGCACCCATTTTTCCGAATCATGCAATGCACATTCTGCTCAAATCAGACACTGTACCCACCGTTCAAATCACACACTGCACCCTCTGCTCCAGAACACACACTGCACCCTCTGCTCAAATCAAACAGTGCATATTCTACTTAAATCACACAGTGCACCCTCTGCTCAAATCACACCATAGCACCCTCTGCTGAAATCACACATTGCACTCCCTGCTCCGAATAATACACTGCACACTCTGCTCAAATCTCCCACTGCATCCTCTGCTCCGAATCACACATTGCACCCTCTGCTCAAATCTCACACTGCACCCTCTGCTTCGAATCACACACTGCAGCCTCTGCTCCCAATCACACACTGCACCCTCTGCTTCGAATCACACACTGCAGCCTCTGCTCCGAATCACACATTGCACTCTCTGCTCAAATCACACTCTGTACAATCAATTCCGAATCACACACTGCACATTTTGCTCAAATCACACACTGCGCTCTGTGCTCAAATCACGCATTCCACCCTCTGCTCTGAATCACAGACTGCACACGCTGCTCAAATTACACACTGCACTCTTTACTCAAATCACACACTGCACCCTCTGATCCAAATCACACACTGCACATTCTGCTCAAATCACACACTGCACTCTCTGCTCTGAATAGTACACTGCACATTCTGCTCAAATCACACACTGCACATTCTGCTCCAAAACACACGCTACATCCTCCGCTCAAATCACACACTGCACGTTCCACACAAATGACACATTGCACACTCTGCACCGAATCACCCACTGCACACTCTGCTTCAAATCGCACGCTGCACCCTCTGCTCCGAATCACTCACTGTAGCCTTTTCTCCGAATCACACACTGCACCCTCTGCTCAAATCACACACTGCACCCTCTGCTTCGAATCACACACTGCAGCCTCTGCTCCCAATCACACACTGCACCCTCTGCTTCGAATCACACACTGCAGCCTCTGCTCCCAATCACACACTGCACCCTCTGCTTCGAATCACACACTGCAGCCTCTGCTCCGAATCACACATTGCACTCTCTGCTCAAATCACACACTGTACGCTCTGCTCCAAATAACACACTACACCTTCTGCTCCGAATCACACATGACACCCTCTGCTCTGAATCACTAACTGCACTCTCTGCTCCGAATCTCACAATGCACCCTCTGCTCAAATCACACACTGCACTCTCCACTCAAATCACACACTGAACCCTCTGCTAAAATCACACACAGCACACTCTACTCCGAATCTCAGACTGCACAATCAACTCAAATCACACACTGCACATTCTACACAAATCACACACTGTACACCCAGCTCCGAATCACACACTGCACTGTTTGCTCAAATCACACATTGTACCCTCTGCTTTGAATCACACACTGCCCCCTCTGCTCCAATCACATAGTGGATTCTCTGCTCCAATCACACAGTGCACACTCTGCTCAAATCACACACTGCACATTCCGCTCAAATCACTCACTGCACACTCTGTTCCGAATCACCCACTGCAATCTCTGCTCGGAATCACGCACTGCACCCTCTGCTCCGAATCACACACTGCACACTCTGCTCCAAATCACACACTGCACAATCTGCTCATATCAGACACAGCACTCTCTGCTCTGAATCACATACTGCATACTCTGCTCTGAATCACACACTGCGCTCTCTGCTCTGAATCATGCACTGCACACTCTGCTCAAATCTCCCACTGCACCCTCTGCTCCGAATCACACACTGCACCTTCTGCTCAATTAACACGATGCACCCTCTGCTACGAATCACTCACTGCACCCTCTGCTCCGAATCACACACTGCACTCTCTGCTCTGAATCACACACTGCACCCTCTGCTCTGAATCACATACTGCAAATTCTACTCAAATCACACATTGCAACCGTTGCTCAAAGCACACACTGCACACATTGTTCCGAATCACGCAATGCACATTCTGCTCAAATCAGACACTGTACCCACCGTTCAAATCACACGCTGCAATCTCTGCTCCAGAACACACACTGCACCCTCTGCTCAAATCAAACAGCGCACATTCTGCTCAAATCACACAGTGCACCCTCTGCTCAAATCACACACTAGCACACTCTGCTCCGAATAGTAAACTGCACATGCTGCTCAAGTCACACACTGCATGCTCTGCTCCAAATCACATGCTACATCTTCCGCACAAATCATACACTGCACACTCTGCTCCGAATCACACACTACATACTCTGCTCAAATCTCACACTGCACCCTCTGCTCCGAATCACACTCTCCACCCTCTGCTCTGAATCACACACTACACCCTCTGCTCAAATCACACACTTCACCCTCTGCACCGAATCACACCCTGCATTCTCTGCTCAAATCACACATTGTACACTCTGCTCTGACTCACACACTGCACCCTCTGCTCAAATCAAACAATGCGCATTCTGGTCATATCACACACAGCACTCTCTGCTCCGAAATACACTCTGCACCTCTGCTCCGAATCACACACTGCACCCTCTGCTCCGAATAACACACTACACCTTCTGCTCCGAATCACACACTGCACTCTCTGCTCCGAATCACACATGACACCCTCTGCTCCGAATCACACACTGCACCCTCTGCTCCGAATAACACACTACACCTTCTGCTCCGAATCACACATGACACCCTCTGCTCTGAACCACTATCTGCACCCTCTGCTCCGAATAACACACTACACCTTCTGCTCAAGTCAAACAGCGCACATTCTGCTCAAATCACACAGTGCACCCTCTGCTCAAATCACACAAATTAGCACCCTCTGCTCAAATCACACATTGCACACATTGCTCCGAATAGTACACTGCACATGCTGCTCAAGTCACACACTGCATTCTCTGCTCCAAATCACATGCTATATCCTCTGCTCAAATCACACACTGCACG
This sequence comes from Carcharodon carcharias, assembly GCF_017639515.1. Lineage (NCBI taxonomy): Eukaryota > Metazoa > Chordata > Chondrichthyes > Lamniformes > Lamnidae > Carcharodon > Carcharodon carcharias. The sequence goes on from NC_054480.1 coordinate 101,193,595, forward strand.
TTCCGCATAAATTACACACTGCACACTCTGCACCGAATCACCCACTGTACACTCTGCTCCGAATCACACACTGCACCCTCTGCTTCGAATCACACACTGCACATTCTACTCAAATCACACATTGCAATCTCTGCTCAAGTGACACACTGCACCCTCTGCTCTGAATTACACAGTGCCCATTCTACTCAATCACACATTGCAAGCTCTGCTCCAAATCACACAGTGCGCTCTCTGCTCCAAATCACACACTGCACATCCTACTCAAATCACACATTGCAACCTCTGCTCAAATCACACACTGCACACTCTGCTCCGAATCATAAACTACACCCTCTGCTCAAATCACACACTTCACCCTCTGCTCCGAATCACACACTAAACTATCTGCTCAAATAACACTCTATACACTCTGTTCCGAAACACGCAGTTCACCCTCTGCTCAAATCACACATTAGCAACCTCTGCTCAAATCACACATTGCACTCTCTGCTCCGAATCACACACTAAACTCTCTGCTCAAATCACACTCTATACACTCTGTTCCGAAACACGCAGTTCACCCTCTGCTCAAATCACACATTAGCAACCTCTGCTCAAATCACACATTGCACTCTCTGCTCCGAATCACACACTAAACTCTCTGCTCAAATCACACTCTATACACTCTGTTCCGAAACACACAGTACACCCTCTGCTCAAATCACACATTGCACTCTCTGCTCCGAATAGTACACTGCACATTCTGCTCAAATCACACCCTATATCCTCCACTCAAATCACACACTGCACGTTCCGCACAAATCACACACTGCAGCCTCTGCTCCGAATCACACACTCCGCTCTCTGCTCCAAATCACACACTGCACATCCTACTCAAATCACACATTGCAACCTCTGTTCAAAATCACACACTGTACATTCTGCACAAATCACACACTGCACCCTCTGCACAAATCACACACTGCACCCTCTGCTCAAATCACACATTGCACGCTCTGCTCAACTCACATACTGCACACTCTGCTCAAATCACACACTGCACACACTGCTCCGAATCACCCACTGCATTCTCTGCTCAGAATCACACCCTTAACCCTCTGCCCCGAATCAGACACTGCACATCCTACTCAAATCACACATTGCACTCTCTGATCAAATCAAACACTGCACACTCTGATCAAATCACACACTGCACCCTCTGGTCTGAATCACACACTGCACTCTCTGCTCAAATCTCACACTGCACCCTCTGCTCTGAATCACACACTGCAGCCTCTGCTCAAATCACACAATGCACACTCTGCTCAAATCTCACACTGCACCCCCTGCTCAAATCACACACTGCACCCTCTGCTCTGAATCACACACTGCACCCTCTGCGAGCTCGCTGCTCAAATCACACTCTATACTCTCTGCTCCGAATCACACACTGCACTCTCTGCTCAAATCACACACAGCACACTCTGCTCCGAATCACAGACTGCACAATCAACTCAAATCACACACTGCACATTCTACACAATTCACACGTTGCACAATTGGCTAAAATCACACACTGCACCCTCTGCTCCAAATCACAAACTGCACCCTCTGCTCTGAATTACACACTGCATTCTCTGCTCAAATCACACTCTTCATCCTCTGCTCAGAATCATACACTGCACCTTCTGCTCAAATCACATACTTCACCCTCTGCTCCGAATCACACACTAAACTCTCTGCTCAAATCACCCTCTGCACCGAATCACCCACAAACACTCTGCTCCGAATCACACACTGCACATTCTACTCAATCACACATTGCAAGCTCTGCTCCAAATCACACACTGCGCTCTCTGCTCCAAATCACACACTGCACTCTCTGCTCTGAATCACACATTAAACTCTCTGCTCAAATCACACTCTGTATAATCTGTTCCGAATCACACACTGCACATTTTGCTAAAATCACACACTTCACCCTCTGTTCCGAATCACACACTGCACCCTCTGCTCAAATCACACACTGCGCTCTCTGCTCAAATCATGCACTCCACCCTCTGCTCTGAATCACACACTGCACTCACTACTCAAATCACATGCTGCACACTCTGATCCAAATCACACCCTGCACATTCTGCTCAAATCACAAACTGCACCCTCTGCTCTGAATCACACACTGCATTCTCTGCTCAAATCACACTCTTCATCCTCTGCTCAGAATCATACACTGCACCTTCTGCTCAAATCACACACTTCACCCTCTGCTCCGAATCACACACTAAACTCTCTGCTCAAATCACCCTCTGCACCGAATCACCCAAAAACACTCTGCTCCGAATCGCACACTGCACCCTCTGCTCCGAATCACACACTAAACTCTCTGCTCAAATCACACTCTGTACAATCAATTCCGAATCACACACTGCACATTTTGCTCAAATCACACACTGCGCTCTGTGCTCAAATCACGCATTCCACCCTCTGCTCTGAATCACAGACTGCACACGCTGCTCAAATTACACACTGCACTCTTTACTCAAATCACACACTGCACCCTCTGATCCAAATCACACACTGCACATTCTGCTCAAATCACACACTGCACTCTCTGCTCTGAATAGTACACTGCACATTCTGCTCAAATCACACACTGCACATTCTGCTCCAAAACACACGCTACATCCTCCGCTCAAATCACACACTGCACGTTCCACACAAATGACACATTGCACACTCTGCACCGAATCACCCACTGCACACTCTGCTTCAAATCGCACGCTGCACCCTCTGCTCCGAATCACTCACTGTAGCCTTTTCTCCGAATCACACACTGCACCCTCTGCTCAAATCACACACTGCACCTTCTGCTCTGAATCACACACTACACTCTCTGCTCCGAATCAAACACTGCATGCTCTGCTCCGAATCACAAACTGCACTCTCTGCACACAATCACACACTGCACCCTCTGTACAAATCACACACTGCACACTCTGCTCAAATCATACACTGCACCCTCTGCTCAAATCACACACTGCACCCTCTGCTCAAATCACAAACTGCACCCTCTGCTCAAATCACAAACTGCACCCTCTGCTCAAATCACAAACTGCACCATCTGCTCAAATCACAAACTGCACCCTCTGCTCAAATCACACACTGCACCCTCTGCTCAAATCACAGACTGCACCCTCTGCTTCGAATCACACACTGCACTCTCTGCTCCGAATCGCATACTGCATTCTCTGCTCCGAATTTCACACTGCACCCTCAACTCCGAATCACACGCTGCACCCTCTGCTCTGAATCACACACTGCACTCTCTGCTCTGAATCACACACTGCACTCTCGGCTCCGAATCACAAACTGCATTTTCTGCTCTGAATCACACACTGCACCATCTGCTCCTAAACACATATTGCACCCTCTGCTCCGAATCGCAAACTGCACTCTCTGCACACAATCACACACTGTACCCTCTGCTCAAATCGCACACTGCTCGAATCACAAACTGCACCCTCTGCTGCAATCACAAACTGCACCCTCTGCTGAAATCACAAACTGCACCCTCTGCTCAAATCACACACTGCACACTATGAAAAAATCACACACTGCACCGTCTGCTCCTAAACACACACTGCACCCTCTGCTCCAAATCATACACTGAAACCACTGCTCGAATCACACACTGCACCCTCTGCTCCGAATCTCTCACTGCACTCTCTGCTCCCAATCACAAACTGCACCCTCTGCTCACATCACACACTGCACCCGCTGCTCCTAAACACACACTGAACTCTCTGCTCCGAATCACAAACTGCGCTCTCTGCTCAAATCACACGCTGCACACTATGCTCAGAATCACACACTGCACTCTCTGCTCCGAATTACACACTGCACTCTCTGCTCAAATCATACACTGCATCCTCTGCTCAAATCATAAATTGCAGCCACAGCACACATCACATGCGGCAACCTCTGCTCAAATCACACACTGCATCCTCTGCTCAAATCACACACTGCACCCTCTGCTCAAATCACAAATTGCAGCCTCAGCGCACATCACATGCGGCAACCTCTGCTCAAATCACACACTGCACCCTCTGTTCAAATCACAAACTGCACTCTCTGCTCAGAATCACACACTGCACTCTCTGCTCAAATCAAAAACTGCAACCTCTGCTCAAATCACAAACTGCACCCTCTGCTCAAATCACAAACTGCATCATCTGCTCAAATCACAAACTGCACCCTCTGCTCAAATCACACACTGCACCCTCTGCTCAAATCACACACTGCACCCTCTGCTCAAATCACAGACTGCACTCTCTGCTTCGAATCACACACTGCACTCTCTGATCCAAATCACATACTGCACTCTCTGCTCCGAATCGCAAACTGCATTCTCTGCTTCGAATTTCACACTACACCCTCAACTCCGAATCACACGCTGCACCCTCTGCTCCGAATCACGCTTTGCACCCTCTGCTCAAATCACACACTGCACCCTCTGATCAAATCTCACAATGCATCCTCTGCTCTGAATCATACACTGCACCCTCTGCTCCGAATCACACACTGCACCCTCTGCTCCGAATCACACACTGCACCCTCTGCTCTGAATCACACACTGCACTCTCTGCTCTGAATCACACACTGCACTCTCTGCTCTGAATCACACACTGCACTCTCTGCTCTGAATCACACACTGCACTCTCTGCTCTGAATCACACACTGCACTCTCTGCTCTGAATCACACACTGCACTCTCTGCTCTGAATCACACACTGCACTCTCTGCTCTGAATCACACACTGCACTCTCGGCTCCGAATCACAAACTGCATTCTCTGCTCTGAATCACACACTGCACCCTCTGCTCTGAATCACACACTGCACTGTCTGCTCCGAATCACACACTGCACCCTCTGCTCAAATCACAGACTGCACCCTCTGCTCCGAATCACACACTGCACTGTCTGCTCCGAATCACACACTGCACCCTCTGCTCAAATCACAGACTGCACTCTCTTCTCCGAATCACACACTGCAATCTCTGCTCCAAATCACACGCTGCAATTTCTGCTCAAATCACACACTGCACCCTCTGTTCAAATCACACATTGCACCCTCTGCTCAAATCACAGACTGCACCCTCTGCTTCGAATCACACACTGCAATCTCTTCTCCAAATCACATACTGCACTCTCTGCTCTGAATCGCAAACTGCATTCTCTGCTCCGAATTTCACACTGCACCCTCAACTCCGAATCACACACTGCAGCCTCTGCTCCGAATCACACTTTGCACTCTCTGCTCTGAATCACAAACCGCATTCTCTGCTCCGAATCACTCACTGCACTCTCTGCTCCCAATGACAAACTGCACCCTGTGCTCATATCACACACTGCACAATATGCTCAACTCACAAAATGCACCCTCTGCTCCAAATCACAAACTGCATCCATTGCTCCAAATCACATTCTGCGCTCTCTGCTCAAATCACAAACTTCACCCTCTGCAAGGAATTACAAACTGCACCATCTGCTCCGAATCACAAACTGAACCCTCTGCTCATATCACACACTGCACCCTCTGCATTGAATCAAATCAGCACCCTCTGCTCCGAACCACTCACTGCACTCTCTGCTCCGAATCACACACTGCACTCTCTGCTCCGAATCACACACTGCACCCTCTGCACCGAATCACACACTGCACCCTCTGCTCCGAATCACACACTGCACTATCTGCACCGAATCACACACTGCACCCTCTGCTCCGAATCACAAAGCGCATTCTCTGCTCCCAAAAACACACTTCCCCCTCTGCTCATATCACACACTGTATACTTTGCTCCAAATCACAATCTGCACTCTCTGCTCCGAATCACAATCTGCACCCTCTGCTCTGAATCACAATCTGCACTCTCTGCTCTGAATCACAATCTGCACCCTCTGCTCCGAATCACAATCTGCACCCTCTGATCAAATCTCACATTGTATCATCTGTTCAGAAACACACACTGCACCCTCTGCTCAAATCACACACTGCACTCTCTGCACACAATCACACACTGCACCCTCTGTACAAATCACACACTGCACACTTTGCTCAAATCACACACTGCACTCTCTGCTCCGAATCACACACTGCACCCTCTGCTCCGAATCAAACACTGCACCCTCTGCTCCGAATCACAAACTGCACACTCTGCTCCGAATCACACACTGCACCCTCTGCTCCGAATCACACACTGCACCCTCTGCTCCGAATCAAACACTGCACCCTCTGCTCCGAATCACAAACTGCACACTCTGCTCCGAATCACACACTGCACCCTCTGCTCCGAATCACACACTGCACCCTCTGCTCCGAATCAAACACTGCACCCTCTGCTCCGAATCAAACACTGCACTCTCTGCTCTGAATCACACACTGCACTCTCTGCTCCGAATCACACACTGCACCCTCTGCTCCGAATCACACACTGCACTCTCCGCTCCGAATCAAACACTGCACTCTCTGCTCCGAATCACAAACTGCGCCCTCTGCTCCGAATCACAAACTGCGCCCTCTGCTCAAATCCCACACTGCACTCTCTGCTTCGAATCACACACTGCACTCTCTGCTCTGAATCACACACTGCACTCTCTGCTCCGAATCACACACTGCACTCTCTGCTCCGAATCACACACTGCACTCTCTGCTCTGAATCACAATCTGCACCATCTGCTCCGAATCACAAACTGAACCCTCTGCTCATATCACACACTGCACCCTCTGCATTGAATCAAATCAGCACCCTCTGCTCCGAACCACTCATTGCACTCTCTGCACCGAATCACACACTGCACCCTCTGATCAAATCACACACTGCACCCTCTGATCAAATCTCATATTGCATCGCCTGCTCCGAATCACACACTGCACTCACTGCTCTGAATCACACACTGCACCCTCTGCTCCAAATCACACACTGCACCCTCTGTACAAATCACACACTGCACCCTCTGTACAAATCACACACTGCACACTTTGCTCAAATCATACACTGCACTCTCCGCTCCGAATCACACACTGCACTCACTGCTCTGAATCACACACTGCACTCTCTGCACACAATCACACACTGCACCCTCTGCTCAAATCACACACTGCACTCTCTGCTCCGAATCACACACTGCACTCTCTGCTCTGAATCACACACTGCACTCTCTGCTCTGAATCACACACTGCACTCTCTGCTCTGAATCACACACTGCACTCTCTGCTCCGAATCACAAACTGCGCCCTCTGCTCAAATCACACACTGCACTCTCTGCTCCGAATCACACACTGCACTCTCTGCTCAAATCACACACTGCACCCTCTGCTCCGAATCACACACTGCACTCTCTGCTCCGAATCACACACTGCACTCTCTGCTCTGAATCACACACTGCACTCTCTGCTCTGAATCACACACTGCACTCTCTGCTCTGAATCACACACTGCACTCTCTGCTCCGAATCACAAACTGCGCCCTCTGCTCAAATCACACACTGCACTCTCTGCTCCCAATGACAAACTGCACCCTGTGCTCATATCACACACTGCACAATATGCTCAACTCACAAAATGCACCATCTGTTCCAAATCACAAACTGCACCCTCTGCTTCAAATCACAAACTGCATCCATTGCTCCAAATCACATTCTGCGCTCTCTGCTCAAATCACAAACTTCACCCTCTGCAAGGAATTACAAACTGCACCATCTGCTCCGAATCACAAACTGAACCCTCTGCTCATATCACACACTGCACCCTCTGCATTGAATCAAATCAACACCCTCTGCTCCGAACCACTCACTGCACTCTCTGCACCGAATCACACACTGCACGCTCTGCTCAAATCACACACTGCACTCTCTGCTCCGAATCACACACTGCACTCTCTGCTCAAATCACACACTGCACACTCTGCTCAAATCACACACTGCACTCTCTGCACCGAATCACACACTGCACCCTCTTTTCCGAATCACAAAGCGCATTCTCTGCTCCCAAAAACACACTTCCCCCTCTGCTCATATCACACACTGTATACTTTGCTCCAAATCACAATCTGCACTCTCTGCTCTGAATCACAATCTGCACCCTCTGCTCTGAATCACAATCTGCACTCTCTGCTCCGAATCACAATCTGCACCCTCTGATCAAATCTCACATTGTATCATCTGTTCAGAAACACACACTGCACTCACTGCTCCGAATCACACACTGCACCCTCTGCTCCGAATCACACACTGCACTCACTGCTCCGAATCACACACTGCACCCTCTGCTCCGAATCACACACTGCACTCTCTGATCAAATCTCATATTGCATCGCCTGCTCCGAAACAAACACTGCACTCACTGCTCCGAATCACACACTGCACCCTCTGCTCCGAATCAAACACTGCACCCTCTGCTCCGAATCACACACTGCACCCTCTGCTCCGAATCACAAACTGCGCCCTCTGCTCCGAATCACACACTGCACTCTCCGCTCCGAATCAAACACTGCACCCTCTGCTCCGAATCACACACTGCACTCTCTGCTCCGAATCACAAACTGCGCCCTCTGCTCCGAATCACAAACTGCGCCCTCTGCTCAAATCACACACTGCACTCTCTGCTTCGAATCACACACTGCACTCTCTGCTCCGAATCACACACTGCACTCTCCGCTCCGAATCAAACACTGCACCCTCTGCTCCGAATCACACACTGCACTCTCTGCTCCGAATCACAAACTGCGCCCTCTGCTCCGAATCACAAACTGCGCCCTCTGCTCAAATCACACACTGCACTCTCTGCTTCGAATCAAACACTGCACTCTCTGCTCTGAATCACACACTGCACTCTCTGCTCCGAATCACACACTGCACTCTCTGCTCTGAATCACAATCTGCACCATCTGCTCCGAATCACAAACTGAACCCTCTGCTCATATCACACACTGCACCCTCTGCATTGAATCAAATCAGCACCCTCTGCTCCGAACCACTCATTGCACTCTCTGCACCGAATCACACACTGCACCCTCTGATCAAATCACACACTGCACCCTCTGATCAAATCTCATATTGCATCGCCTGCTCCGAATCACACACTGCACTCACTGCTCTGAATCACACACTGCACCCTCTGTACAAATCACACACTGCACCCTCTGTACAAATCACACACTGCACACTTTGCTCAAATCATACACTGCACTCTCCGCTCCGAATCACACACTGCACTCACTGCTCTGAATCACACACTGCACTCTCTGCACACAATCACACACTGCACCCTCTGCTCAAATCACACACTGCACTCTCTGCTCCGAATCACACACTGCACTCTCTGCTCTGAATCACACACTGCACTCTCTGCTCTGAATCACACACTGCACTCTCTGCTCTGAATCACACACTGCACTCTCTGCTCCGAATCACAAACTGCGCCCTCTGCTCAAATCACACACTGCACTCTCTGCTCCCAATGACAAACTGCACCCTGTGCTCATATCACACACTGCACAATATGCTCAACTCACAAAATGCACCATCTGTTCCAAATCACAAACTGCACCCTCTGCTTCAAATCACAAACTGCATCCATTGCTCCAAATCACATTCTGCGCTCTCTGCTCAAATCACAAACTTCACCCTCTGCAAGGAATTACAAACTGCACCATCTGCTCCGAATCACAAACTGAACCCTCTGCTCATATCACACACTGCACCCTCTGCATTGAATCAAATCAACACCCTCTGCTCCGAACCACTCACTGCACTCTCTGCACCGAATCACACACTGCACCCTCTGCTCCGAATCACACACTGCACTCTCTGCTCAAATCACACACTGCACTCTCTGCTCCGAATCACACACTGCACTCTCTGCTCAAATCACACACTGCACACTCTGCTCAAATCACACACTGCACTCTCTGCACCGAATCACACACTGCACCCTCTGCTCCGAATCACAAAGCGCATTCTCTGCTCCCAAAAACACACTTCCCCCTCTGCTCATATCACACACTGTATACTTTGCTCCAAATCACAATCTGCACTCTCTGCTCTGAATCACAATCTGCACCCTCTGCTCTGAATCACAATCTGCACTCTCTGCTCCGAATCACAATCTGCACCCTCTGATCAAATCTCACATTGTATCATCTGTTCAGAAACACACACTGCACCCTCTGCTCAAATCACACACTGCACCCTCTGATCAAATCTCATATTGCATCGCCTGCTCCGAATCACACACTGCACTCACTGCTCTGAATCACACACTGCACCCTCTGCTCCAAATCACACACTGCACTCTCTGCACACAATCACACACTGCACCCTCTGTACAAATCACACACTGCACACTTTGCTCAAATCATACACTGCACTCTCTGCTCCGAATCACACACTGCACTCTCTGCTCTGAATCACACACTGCACTCTCTGCTCCGAATCACAAACTGCGCCCTCTGCTCAAATCACACACTGCACTCTCTGCTCTGAATCACACAATGCACTCTCTGCTCCGAATCACAAACTGCGCCCTCTGCTCAAATCACACACTGCACTCTCTGCTCTGAATCACACACTGCACTCTCTGCTCTGAATCACACACTGCACTCTCTGCTCTGAATCACACACTGCACTCTCTGCTCTGAATCACACACTGCACTCTCTGCACACAATCACACACTGCACCCTCTGTACAAATCACACACTGCACACTTTGCTCAAATCATACACTGCACTCTCTGCTCCGAATCACACACTGCACTCTCTGCTCTGAATCACACACTGCACTCTCTGCTCCGAATCACAAACTGCGCCCTCTGCTCAAATCACACACTGCACTCTCTGCTCTGAATCACACAATGCACTCTCTGCTCCGAATCACAAACTGCGCCCTCTGCTCAAATCACACACTGCACTCTCTGCTCTGAATCACACACTGCACTCTCTGCTCTGAATCACACACTGCACTCTCTGCTCTGAATCACACACTGCACTCTCTGCTCCGAATCGCAAACTGCATTCTCTGCTCCGAATCACACACTGCACCCTCAATTCCGAATCACACACTGCAGCCTCTGCTCCGAATCACACTTTGCACCCTCTGCTCTGAATCACAAACCGCATTCTCTGCTCCGAATCACTCACTGCACTCTCTGCTCCCAATGACAAACTGCACCCTGTGCTCATATCACACACTGCACAATATGCTCAACTCACAAAATGCACCCTCTGCTCCAAATCACAAACTGCATCCATTGCTCCAAATCACATTCTGCGCTCTCTGCTCAAATCACAAACTTCACCCTCTGCAAGGAATTACAAACTGCACCATCTGCTCCGAATCACAAACTGAACCCTCTGCTCATATCACACACTGCACCCTCTGCATTGAATCAAATCAACACCCTCTGCTCCGAATCACACACTGCACCCTCTGCACCGAATCACACACTGCACTCTCTGCTCCGAATCACAAAGCGCATTCTCTGCTCCCAAAAACACACTTCCCCCTCTGCTCATATCACACACTGTATACTTTGCTCCAAATCACAATCTGCACTCTCTGCTCTGAATCACAATCTGCACCCTCTGCTCTGAATCACAATCTGCACCCTCTGCTCTGAATCACAATCTGCACTCTCTGCTCCGAATCACAATCTGCACCCTCTGATCAAATCTCACATTGTATCATCTGTTCAGAAACACACACTGCACCCTCTGATCAAATCTCATATTGTATCGCCTGCTCCGAATCACACACTGCACTCACTGCTCCGAATCACACACAGCACTCTCTGCTCCAAATCACACACTGCACTCTCTGCTCCGAATCACACACTGCACTTTCTGCTCCGAATCACACACTGCACCCTCTGCTCCAAATCACACACTGCACTTTCTGCTCCGAATCACACACTGCACCCTCTGCTCCAAATCATACACTGCACCCTCTGCTCCAAATCATACACTGCACCCTCTGCTCCAAATCACACACTGCACCCTCTGCTCCGAATCATACACTGCACCCTCTGCTCTGAATCACACACTGCACTCACTGCTCCGAATCACACACTGCACCCTCTGCTCCGAATCACACACTGCACTCTCTGCTCCGAATCACACACTGCACCCTCTGCTCCGAATCACACACTGCACTCTCTGATCAAATCTCATATTGCATCGCCTGCTCCGAAACAAACACTGCACTCACTGCTCCGAATCACACACTGCACCCTCTGATCAAATCTCATATTGCATCGCCTGCTCCGAAACAAACACTGCACTCTCTGCTCCGAATCACACACTGCACTCTCTGATCAAATCTCATATTGCATCGCCTGCTCCGAAACAAACACTGCACTCACTGCTCCGAATCACACACTGCACCCTCTGCTCCGAATCACACACTGCACTCACTGCTCCGAATCACACACTGCACCCTCTGCTCCGAATCACACACTGCACTCTCTGCTCCAAATCACAAACTGCGCACTCTGCTCAAATCACGCACTGCACCCTCTGCTCAAATCACGCACTGCACTCTCTGCTCCAAATCACACACTGCGCCCTCTGCTCAAATCACACACTGCACCCTCTGCTCAAATCACATATTGCACCCATTGCTCGAATCACCCACTGCACCCTCTGCTCCGAAACACAAACTGCACCCTCTGCTCCAAATCACACATTGCACCCTCTGCTCAAATCACAGCCTGTACCCTCTGCTCTAATGACACACTGTAGCATCTGCCCAAATCACACACTGCACCCTCTGCTCCGAAACACACACTGCACTCTCTGCACACAATCACACATTGCACCCTCTGCTCAAATCACACACTGCACCCTCTGCTCAAATAACACACTGAACCCTCTGCTCAAATCACACACTGCACCCTCTGCTCAAATCACACACTGCACCCTCTGCTCAAATCACACACTGCACCCTCTGCTCAAATCACACACTGCACTCTCTGCTCCGAATCACACACTGCACCCTCTGCTCAAATCACACACTGCACTCTCTGCTCAAATCACACCATGCACTCTCTGCTCCGAATCACACACTGCACCCTCTGCTCAAATCACACACTGCACTCTCTGCTCAAATCACACCATGCACTCTCTGCTCCAAATCACACACTGCACACTCTGCTCTGAATCACACACTGCACTCTCTGCTCCAAATCACACACTGCACACTCTGCTCTGAATCACACACTGCACTCTCGTCTCCGAATCACACACTGCACTCTCTGCTCAAATCACACACTGCACTCTCTGCTCAAATCACACACTGCACACTCTGCTCTGAATCACACACTGCACTCTCGTCTCCGAATCACACACTGCACCCTCTGCTCAAATCACACACTGCACTCTCTGCTCAAATCACACACTGCACTCTCTGCTCCAAATCACACACTGCACACTCTGCTCTGAATCACACACTGCACTCTCGTCTCCGAATCACACACTGCACCCTCTGCTCAAATCACACACTGCACTCTCTGCTCAAATCACACCATGCACTCTCTGCTCCGAATCACACACTGCACCCTCTGCTCAAATCACACACTGCACTCTCTGCTCAAATCACACCATGCACTCTCTGCTCCAAATCACACACTGCACACTCTGCTCTGAATCACACACTGCACTCTCGTCTCCGAATCACACACTGCACTCTCTTCTCCGAATCACACACTGCACTCTCTGCTACGAATCACAAACTGTACTCTTTTCACCGACTCACACACTGCAATCTCCGCTCCGAATCACAAACTGCACCCTCTGCTCACATCACACAATGCACCCTATGCTCCTAAACACACACTGAATTCTCTGCACCGAATCACAAACTCCGCCCGCTGCTCAAATCACACACTGTACCCTCTGCTCAAATCACATATTGCACCCACTGCTCGAATTACCCACTGCACCCTCTGCTCCGAAACACACACTGCACCCTCTGATCCAAATCATACACTGCACCCACTGCTCGAAACACACACTGCACCCTCTGCTCCGAATCTCTCACTGCAATCTCTGCTCCGAACACCTCACTGCATCCTTAGCTCCGAGTCAGAATCTGCACCCTCTGCTCCGAATCACAAACTGCACCCTCTACTCCGAATCACAAACTGCACACTCTGCTCTGAATCACACACTGCACTCTCGTCTCCGAATCACACATTGCACTCTCTTCTCCGAATCACACACTGCACTCTCTGCTACGAATCACAAACTGTACTCTTTTCACCGAATCACACACTGCAATCTCTGCTCCGAATCACACACTGTACTCTCTTCTCCGAATAACACACTGCACTCCCTGCTCCGAATCACACACTGCAGTCTCTACTCCGAATCACACACTGCACTCTCTGCTCCGAATCACACACTGCTCTCTCTGCTCCAAATCACACACTGCACCCTCTGCTCAAATCACACACTGCACCCTCTGCTCAAATCACACACTGCACCCTCTGCACCAAATCACAAACTGCACCCTCTGCTCCGAATCACAAACCGAACCCTCTGCTTAAGTCACACACTGCACCTCTGCTCTGAATCACACACTGCACTCTCTGTTCTGAATCACACACTGCACTCTCTGCTCTGAATCACAAACTGCACCCTCTTCTCCGAATCACACACTGCACTCTCTGCTCCGAATCACAAACTGCACTCTCTGCTCCCAACCACGCACTGGACTCTCTGCTCCAAAACACACACTGCACACTCTGCTCAAATCACACACTGCACCTTCTGCTCAAATCACACACTGCACACTATGCACCGAATCACAAACTGCACCCTCTGCTCCGAATCACAAACCGAACCCTCTGCTTAAGTCACACACTGCACCTCTGCTCTGAATCACACACTGCACTCTCTGTTCTGAATCACACACTGCACTCTCTGCTCTGAATCACAAACTGCACCCTCTGCTCAAATCACACACTGCACACTCTGCTGCGAATTGAAACTGCACTCTCTGCGCTGAATCACACACTGCACCATTTGCCCCGAATTACAAAATGCACCCTCTGTTCAGAATCACACGCTGCATTTTCTGCTCAAATCACACACTACACACTCTGCTGTGAATCACACACTGCACTCTCAGCTCCGAATCACACACTGCACCCTCTGTTCAGAATCACACGTTGCACTCTCTGCTCCGAATCAAACACTGCACTCTCTGCTCCGAATCACACACTGCACTCTCTGCTCCGAATCACACACTGCACTCTCAGCTCCGAATCGCACACTGCACCCTCTGTTCAGAATCACACGTTGCACTCTCTGCTCCGAATCAAACACTGCACTCTCTGCTCCGAATCACACTCTGCACCCTCTGTTCAGAATCACACGTTGCACTCTCTGCTCCGAATCAAACACTGCACTCTCTGCTCCGAATCACACTCTGCACACTCTGCACAAATCACACACTGCACTCTCTGCTATGAATCACACACCGCACTCTCTGCAGAAAACACACACTGCACCCGCTGCTCAAATCACACACTGCACCCTCTGTTCAGAATCACACGCTGCACTCTCTGCTCAAATCACACACTGTACCCTCTGCTCCGAATCACACACTGCACTCTCTGCTCCGAATCACACACTGCACTCTCTGCTCCGAATCACACACTGCACTCTCTGCTCCGAATCACACACTGCACTCTCTGCTCCGAATCACAAACTGCACTCTCTGTTCCCATCCACGCACTGGACTCTCTGCTCCAAATCACACACTGCACACTCTGCTCAAATCACACACTGCACCTTCTGCTCAAATCACACACTGCACACTCTGCTCAAATCACACACTGCACCTTCTGCTCAAATCACACACTGCACACTATGCACCGAATCACAAACTGCACCCTCTGCTCCGAATCACAAACCGAACCCTCTGCTTAAGTCACACACTGCACCTCTGTTCAGAATCACACGCTGCACTCTCTGATCAAATCACACACTACACACTCTGCTGCGAATTGAAACTGCACTCTCTGCGCTGAATCACACACTGCACCATTTGCCCCGAATTACAAAATGCACCCTCTGTTCAGAATCACACGCTGCATTTTCTGCTCAAATCACACACTACACACTCTGCTGCGAATCACACACTGCACTCTCAGCTCCGAATCACACACTGCACCCTCTGTTCAGAATCACACGTTGCACTCTCTGCTCCGAATCAAACACTGCACTCTCTGCTCCGAATCACACACTGCACCCTCTGTTCAGAATCACACGCTGCACTCTCTGTTCCGAATCACACACTGCACCCTCTGTTCAGAATCACACGCTGCACACTCTGTTCGGAATCACACACTGCACTCTCTGTTCAGAATCACACACTGCACTCTCTGCTCCAAATCACACACAGCACTCTCTGCTATGAATCACACACCGCACTCTCTGCAGAAAACACACACTGCACCTGCTGCTCAAATCACACACTGCACCCTCTGTTCAGAATCACACGCTGCACACTCTGCTCCGAATCACACACTGCACACTCTGCTACGAATCACACACTGCACTCTCTTCTCTGAATCACACACTGCACTCTCTGCTCCGAATCACACACTGCACCCTCTGCTCAAATCACACACTGCACCCTATGCTCAAATCACACACTGCACCCTCTGCTCAAATCACACACTGCACTCTCTGCTCCGAATCACAAACTGCACTCTCTGCTCCCAACCACGCACTGGACTCTCTGCTCCAAATCACACACTGCACACTCTGCTCAAATCACACACTGCACCTTCTGCTCAAATCACACACTGCACACTATGCACCGAATCACAAACTGCACCCTCTGCTCCGAATCACAAACCGAACCCTCTGCTTAAGTCACACACTGCACCTCTGTTCAGAATCACACGCTGCACTCTCTGATCAAATCACACACTACACACTCTGCTCCGAATCACACACTGCACTCTCTGTTCTGAATCACACACTGCACTCTCTGCTCTGAATCACAAACTGCACCTTCTGCTCAAATCACACACTGCATACTCTGCTGCGAATTGAAACTGCACTCTCTGCGCTGAATCACACACTGCACCATTTGCCCCGAATTACAAAATGCACCCTCTGTTCAGAATCACACGCTGCATTTTCTGCTCAAATCACACACTACACACTCTGCTCCGAATCACACACTGCACTCTCAGCACCGAATCACACACTGCACCATCTGTTCAGAATCACACGTTGCACTCTCTGCTCCGAATCAAACACTGCACTCTCTGCTCCGAATCACACACTGCACTCTCTGCTCCGAATCACACACTGCACTCTCTGCTCCGAATCACACACTGCACTCTCTGCTATGAATCACACACCGCACTCTCTGCAGAAAACACACACTGCACCTGCTGCTCAAATCACACACTGCACCCTCTGTTCAGAATCACACGCTGCACTCTCTGCTCAAATCACACACTGCACCCTCTGCTCCGAATCACACACTGCACTCTCTGCACACAATAACACATTGCACTCTCTGCTCAAATCACAAACTGCACCCTCTGCTCAAATCACACACTGCACACTCTGCTGCGAATCAAAACTGCACGCTCTGCTCTGAATCAAACACAACACTCTCTGTTCCAAATCACACACTGCACTCTCTGCACACAATCACACACTGCATCCTTGCACACAATCACACACTGCAACCGCTGCTCAAATCACACACTGCACTCTCTGCTCCGAATAACACACTGCACCCTCTGTTCAGAATCACACGCTGCACTCTCTGCTCAAATCACACACTGCACTCTCTTCTCTGAATCACACACTGCACTCTCTGCTCCGAATCACACACTGCACCCTCTGCTCCGAATCACACACTGCACCCTCTGCTCAAATCACACACTGCACCCTATGCTCAAATCACACACTGCACCCTCTGCTCAAATCACACACTGCACTCTCTACTCCGAATCACAAACTGCACTCTCTGCTCCCAACCACGCACTGGACTCTCTGCTCCAAATCACACACTGCACACTCTGCTCAAATCACACACTGCACCTTCTGCTCAAATCACACACTGCACACTATGCACCGAATCACAAACTGCACCCTCTGCTCCGAATCACAAACCGAACCCTCTGCTTAAGTCACACACTGCACCTCTGTTCAGAATCACACACTGCACCCTCTGCTCAAATCACACACTGCACCCTCTGCACCGAATCACACACTGCACTCTATGCTCAAATCACACACTGCACCCTATGCTCAAATCACACACTGCACTCTCTGCTCAAATCACACACTGCACTCTCTGCTGAAATCACACACTGCACCCTATGCTCAAATCACACACTGCACCCTCTGCTCAAATCACACACTGCACCCTCTGCACCGAATCACAAACTGCACCCTCTGCTCCGAATCACAAACTGCACTCTCTGCTCCCAACCACGCACTGGACTCTCTGCTCCAAATCACACACTGCACACTCTGCTCAAATCACACACTGCACCTTCTGCTCAAATCACACACTGCACACTATGCACCGAATCACAAACTGCACCCTCTGCTCCGAATCACAAACCGAACCCTCTGCTTAAGTCACACACTGCACCTCTGCTCTGAATCACACACTGCACTCTCTGTTCTGAATCACACACTGCACTCTCTGCTCTGAATCACAAACTGCACCCTCTGCTCAAATCACACACTGCACACTCTGCTGCGAATTGAAACTGCACTCTCTGCGCTGAATCACACACTGCACCATTTGCCCCGAATTACAAAATGCACCCTCTGTTCAGAATCACACGCTGCATTTTCTGCTCAAATCACACACTACACACTCTGCTGTGAATCACACACTGCACTCTCAGCTCCGAATCACACACTGCACTCTCAGCTCCGAATCGCACACTGCACCCTCTGTTCAGAATCACACGTTGCACTCTCTGCTCCGAATCAAACACTGCACTCTCTGCTCCGAATCACACTCTGCACACTCTGCACAAATCACACACTGCACTCTCTGCTATGAATCACACACCGCACTCTCTGCAGAAAACACACACTGCACCCGCTGCTCAAATCACACACTGCACCCTCTGTTCAGAATCACACGCTGCACTCTCTGCTCAAATCACACACTGCACCCTCTGCTCCGAATCACACACTGCACTCTCTGCTCCGAATCACACACTGCACTCTCTGCTCTGAATCACACACTGCACTCTCTGTTCTGAATCACACACTGCACTCTCTGCTCTGAATCACAAACTGCACCTTCTGCTCAAATCACACACTGCATACTCTGCTGCGAATTGAAACTGCACTCTCTGCACTGAATCACACACTGCACCATTTGCCCCGAATTACAAAATGCACCCTCTGTTCAGAATCACACGCTGCATTTTCTGCTCAAATCACACACTACACACTCTGCTGCGAATCACACACTGCACTCTCAGCTCCGAATCACACACTGCACCATCTGTTCAGAATCACACGTTGCACTCTCTGCTCCGAATCACACACTGCACCCTCTGTTCAGAATCACACGCTGCACTCTCTGTTCCGAATCACACACTGCACTCTCTGCTCAAATGACACTCTGCACTCTCTGCTCCAAATCACACACAGCACTCTCTGCTCCGAATCACACACTGCACTCTCTACTCCGAATAACACACCGCCCCCTCTATTCCGAATCACGAACTGCACCCTCTGTTCCGAATCAGACACTGCACTCTCTGCTCCAAATCAAACACTGCACTCTCTACTCCGAATCACACACTGCACCCTATGCTCAAATCACACACTGCACTCTCTGTTCCGTATCACACACTGCACTCTCTGTTCCGTATCACACACTGCACCCTATGCTCCGAATCACACACTGCACTCTCTGTTCTGAATCACACACTGCACTCTCTGCTCCGAATCACACACTGCACTCTCTGCTCCGAATCAAACATTGCACTCTCTGTTCTGAATCACACACTGCACTCTCTGCTCCGAATCACACACTGCACTCTCTGCTCCGAATCACACACTGCACTCTCTGCTCCGAATCACACACTGCACTCTCTGCTCCGAATCACACACTGCACTCTCTTCTCCGAATCACACACTGCACTCTCTTCTCCGAATCACACACTGCACTCTCTTCTCCGAATCACACACTGCACTCCCTGCTCCGAATCACACACTGCACTCTCTGCTCTGAATCACATACTGCACTCTCTGCTCAAATCACACACTGCACCCTATGCTCAAATCACACACTGCACCCTCTGCTCCGAATCACACACTGCACTCTCTACTCCGAATAACACACCGCCCCCTCTATTCCGAATCACGAACTGCACCCTCTGTTCCGAATCAGACACTGCACTCTCTGTTCCGAATCAGACACTGCACTCTCTGCTCAAATCACACACTGCACTCTCTGTTCCGTATCACACACTGCACTCTCTGCTCCGAATCACACACTGCACTCTCTGCTCAAATCACACACTGCACCCTATGCTCCGAATCACACACTGCACTCTCTGTTCCGTATCACACACTGCACTCTCTGTTCCGTATCACACACTGCACCCTATGCTCCGAATCACACACTGCACTCTCTGTTCCGTATCACACACTGCACTCTCTGTTCCGTATCACACACTGCACCCTATGCTCAAATCACACACTGCACTCTCTGTTCCGTATCACACACTGCACTCTCTGTTCCGTATCACACACTGCACCCTATGCTCCGAATCACACACTGCACTCTCTGCTCCGAATCAAACATTGCACTCTCTGTTCCGTATCACACACTGCACTCTCTGTTCCGTATCACACACTGCACTCTCTGTTCCGAATCACACACTGCACTCTCTGCACCGAATCAAACATTGCACTCTCTGCTTCAAATCACACACTGCACTCTCTGCTCCGAATCGCACACTGCACCCTCTGCTCCGAATCACAAACTGCACCCTCTACTCCGAATCACAAAATGCACTCGCTGCTCTGAATCACACACTGCACTCTCTTCTCCGAATCACACACTGCACTCTCTGCTCCGAATCACACACTGCAATCTCTTCTCCGAATCACACACTGCACTCTCTGCTACGAATCACACACTGCACTCTCTGCTCCGAATCACAAACTGTACTCTCTTCTCCGAATCACACACTGCACTCTCTGCTCTGAATCACACACTGCACTCTCTGCTCTGAATCACACACTGCACTCTCTGCTCCGAATCACAAACTGTACTCTCTTCTCCGAATCACACACTGCACTCTCTGCTCCGAATCACACACTGCAGTCTCTACTCCGAATCACACACTGCACTCCCTGCTCCGAATCACACACTGCAGTCTCTACTCCGAATCACACACTGCACTCTCTGCTCTGAATCACATACTGCACTCTCTGCTCCGAATCACACACTGCACTCTCTGTTCTGAATCACACACTGCACTCTCTGCTCTGAATCACAAACTGCACCCTCTGCTCAAATCACACACTGCACACTCTGCTGCGAATTGAAACTGCACTCTCTGCGCTGAATCACACACTGCACCATTTGCCCCGAATTACAAAATGCACCCTCTGTTCAGAATCACACGCTGCATTTTCTGCTCAAATCACACACTACACACTCTGCTGTGAATCACACACTGCACTCTCAGCTCCGAATCACACACTGCACTCTCTGCTCCGAATCACACACTGCACTCTCAGCTCCGAATCGCACACTGCACCCTCTGTTCAGAATCACACGTTGCACTCTCTGCTCCGAATCAAACACTGCACTCTCTGCTCCGAATCACACTCTGCACACTCTGCACAAATCACACACTGCACTCTCTGCTATGAATCACACACCGCACTCTCTGCAGAAAACACACACTGCACCCGCTGCTCAAATCACACACTGCACCCTCTGTTCAGAATCACACGCTGCACTCTCTGCTCAAATCACACACTGCACCCTCTGCTCCGAATCACACACTGCACTCTCTGCTCCGAATCACACACTGCACTCTCTGCTCCGAATCACACACTGCACTCTCTGCTCCGAATCACACACTGCACTCTCAGCTCCGAATCGCACACTGCACCCTCTGTTCAGAATCACACGTTGCACTCTCTGCTCCGAATCAAACACTGCACTCTCTGCTCCGAATCACACTCTGCACACTCTGCACAAATCACACACTGCACTCTCTGCTATGAATCACACACCGCACTCTCTGCAGAAAACACACACTGCACCCGCTGCTCAAATCACACACTGCACCCTCTGTTCAGAATCACACGCTGCACTCTCTGCTCAAATCACACACTGCACCCTCTGCTCCGAATCACACACTGCACTCTCTGCTCCGAATCACACACTGCACTCTCTGCTCTGAATCACACACTGCACTCTCTGTTCTGAATCACACACTGCACTCTCTGCTCTGAATCACAAACTGCACCTTCTGCTCAAATCACACACTGCATACTCTGCTGCGAATTGAAACTGCACTCTCTGCACTGAATCACACACTGCACCATTTGCCCCGAATTACAAAATGCACCCTCTGTTCAGAATCACACGCTGCATTTTCTGCTCAAATCACACACTCCACACTCTGCTCCGAATCACACACTGCACTCTCAGCTCCGAATCACACACTGCACCATCTGTTCAGAATCACACGTTGCACTCTCTGCTCCGAATCACACACTGCACCCTCTGTTCAGAATCACACGCTGCACTCTCTGTTCCGAATCACACACTGCACTCTCTGCTCAAATGACACTCTGCACTCTCTGCTCCAAATCACACACAGCACTCTCTGCTCCGAATCACACACTGCACTCTCTACTCCGAATAACACACCGCCCCCTCTATTCCGAATCACGAACTGCACCCTCTGTTCCGAATCAGACACTGCACTCTCTGCTCCAAATCAAACACTGCACTCTCTACTCCGAATCACACACTGCACCCTATGCTCAAATCACACACTGCACTCTCTGTTCCGTATCACACACTGCACTCTCTGTTCCGTATCACACACTGCACCCTATGCTCCGAATCACACACTGCACTCTCTGTTCTGAATCACACACTGCACTCTCTGCTCCGAATCACACACTGCACTCTCTGCTCCGAATCAAACATTGCACTCTCTGTTCTGAATCACACACTGCACTCTCTGCTCCGAATCACACACTGCACTCTCTGCTCCGAATCACACACTGCACTCTCTGCTCCGAATCACACACTGCACTCTCTGCTCCGAATCACACACTGCACTCTCTTCTCCGAATCACACACTGCACTCTCTTCTCCGAATCACACACTGCACTCTCTTCTCCGAATCACACACTGCACTCCCTGCTCCGAATCACACACTGCACTCTCTGCTCTGAATCACATACTGCACTCTCTGCTCAAATCACACACTGCACCCTATGCTCAAATCACACACTGCACCCTCTGCTCCGAATCACACACTGCACTCTCTACTCCGAATAACACACCGCCCCCTCTATTCCGAATCACGAACTGCACCCTCTGTTCCGAATCAGACACTGCACTCTCTGTTCCGAATCAGACACTGCACTCTCTGCTCAAATCACACACTGCACTCTCTGTTCCGTATCACACACTGCACTCTCTGCTCCGAATCACACACTGCACTCTCTGCTCAAATCACACACTGCACCCTATGCTCCGAATCACACACTGCACTCTCTGTTCCGTATCACACACTGCACTCTCTGTTCCGTATCACACACTGCACCCTATGCTCCGAATCACACACTGCACTCTCTGTTCCGTATCACACACTGCACTCTCTGTTCCGTATCACACACTGCACCCTATGCTCAAATCACACACTGCACTCTCTGTTCCGTATCACACACTGCACTCTCTGTTCCGTATCACACACTGCACCCTATGCTCCGAATCACACACTGCACTCTCTGCTCCGAATCAAACATTGCACTCTCTGTTCCGTATCACACACTGCACTCTCTGTTCCGTATCACACACTGCACTCTCTGTTCCGAATCACACACTGCACTCTCTGCACCGAATCAAACATTGCACTCTCTGCTTCAAATCACACACTGCACTCTCTGCTCCGAATCGCACACTGCACCCTCTGCTCCGAATCACAAACTGCACCCTCTACTCCGAATCACAAAATGCACTCGCTGCTCTGAATCACACACTGCACTCTCTTCTCCGAATCACACACTGCACTCTCTGCTCCGAATCACACACTGCAATCTCTTCTCCGAATCACACACTGCACTCTCTGCTACGAATCACACACTGCACTCTCTGCTCCGAATCACAAACTGTACTCTCTTCTCCGAATCACACACTGCACTCTCTGCTCTGAATCACACACTGCACTCTCTGCTCTGAATCACACACTGCACTCTCTGCTCCGAATCACAAACTGTACTCTCTTCTCCGAATCACACACTGCACTCTCTGCTCCGAATCACACACTGCAGTCTCTACTCCGAATCACACACTGCACTCCCTGCTCCGAATCACACACTGCAGTCTCTACTCCGAATCACACACTGCACTCTCTGCTCTGAATCACATACTGCACTCTCTGCTCCGAATCACACACTGCACTCTCTGTTCTGAATCACACACTGCACTCTCTGCTCTGAATCACAAACTGCACCCTCTGCTCAAATCACACACTGCACACTCTGCTGCGAATTGAAACTGCACTCTCTGCGCTGAATCACACACTGCACCATTTGCCCCGAATTACAAAATGCACCCTCTGTTCAGAATCACACGCTGCATTTTCTGCTCAAATCACACACTACACACTCTGCTGTGAATCACACACTGCACTCTCAGCTCCGAATCACACACTGCACTCTCTGCTCCGAATCACACACTGCACTCTCAGCTCCGAATCGCACACTGCACCCTCTGTTCAGAATCACACGTTGCACTCTCTGCTCCGAATCAAACACTGCACTCTCTGCTCCGAATCACACTCTGCACACTCTGCACAAATCACACACTGCACTCTCTGCTATGAATCACACACCGCACTCTCTGCAGAAAACACACACTGCACCCGCTGCTCAAATCACACACTGCACCCTCTGTTCAGAATCACACGCTGCACTCTCTGCTCAAATCACACACTGCACCCTCTGCTCCGAATCACACACTGCACTCTCTGCTCCGAATCACACACTGCACTCTCTGCTCCGAATCACACACTGCACTCTCTGCTCCGAATCACACACTGCACTCTCTGCTCCGAATCACAAACTGCACCCTCTGCTCCGAATCACAAACTGCACTCTCTGTTCCCATCCACGCACTGGACTCTCTGCTCCAAATCACACACTGCACACTCTGCTCAAATCACACACTGCACCTTCTGCTCAAATCACACACTGCACACTCTGCTCAAATCACACACTGCACCTTCTGCTCAAATCACACACTGCACACTATGCACCGAATCACAAACTGCACCCTCTGCTCCGAATCACAAACCGAACCCTCTGCTTAAGTCACACACTGCACCTCTGTTCAGAATCACACGCTGCACTCTCTGATCAAATCACACACTACACACTCTGCTCCGAATCACACACTGCACTCTCTGTTCTGAATCACACACTGCACTCTCTGCTCTGAATCACACACTGCACTCTCTGTTCTGAATCACACACTACACACTCTGCTGCGAATTGAAACTGCACTCTCTGCGCTGAATCACACACTGCACCATTTGCCCCGAATTACCAAATGCACCCTCTGTTCAGAATCACACGCTGCATTTTCTGCTCAAATCACACACTACACACTCTGCTGCGAATCACACACTGCACTCTCTGTTCTGAATCACACACTACACACTCTGCTGCGAATTGAAACTGCACTCTCTGCGCTGAATCACACACTGCACCATTTGCCCCGAATTACCAAATGCACCCTCTGTTCAGAATCACACGCTGCATTTTCTGCTCAAATCACACACTACACACTCTGCTGCGAATCACACACTGCACTCTCAGCTCCGAATCACACAGTGCACCCTCTGTTCAGAATCACACGTTGCACTCTCTGCTCCGAATCAAACACTGCACTCTCTGCTCCGAATCACACACTGCACCCTCTGTTCAGAATCACACGCTGCACTCTCTGTTCCGAATCACACACTGCATCCTCTGTTCAGAATCACACGCTGCACTCTCTGTTCCGAATCACACACTGCACCCTCTGTTCAGAATCACACGCTGCACACTCTGTTCGGAATCACACACTGCACCCTCTGTTCAGAATCACACTCTGCACTCTCTGCTCCAAATCACACACAGCACTCTCTGCTATGAATCACACACCGCACTCTCTGCAGAAAACACACACTGCACCTGCTGCTCAAATCACACACTGCACCCTCTGCTCCGAATCAGACACTGCACTCTCTGCTCCGAATCACACACTGCACACTCTGCTACGAATCACACACTGCACTCTCTTCTCTGAATCACACACTGCACTCTCTGCTCCGAATCACACACTGCACCCTCTGCTCAAATCACACACTGCACCATCTGTTCAGAATCACACGTTGCACTCTCTGCTCCGAATCAAACACTGCACTCTCTGCTCCGAATCACACACTGCACTCTCTGCTCCGAATCACACACTGCACTCTCTGCTCCGAATCACACACTGCACTCTCTGCTCCGAATCACACACTGCACTCTCTGCTCCGAATCACACACTGCACTCTCTGCTCCGAATCACACACTGCACTCTCTGCTATGAATCACACACCGCACTCTCTGCAGAAAACACACACTGCACCTGCTGCTCAAATCACACACTGCACCCTCTGCTCCAAATCACACACTACACTCTGTGCTCCGAATACCTCACAGCATCCTTTGCTCCGAGTCAGAATCTGCACCCTCTGCTCCGAATCACAAACTGCACCCTCTACTCCGAATCACAAACTGCACTCGCTGCTCTGAATCACACACTGCACTCTCTTCTCCGAATCACACACTGCACTCTCTGCTCCGAATCACACACTGCACTCTCTTCTCCGAATCACACACTGCACTCTCTGCTACGAATCACACACTGCACTCTCTGCTCCGAATCACAAACTGTACTCTCTTCTCCGAATCACACACTGCACTCTCTTTTCCGAATCACACACTGCACTCCCTGCTCCGAATCACACACTGCACTCTCTGCTCTGAATCACATACTGCACTCTCTGCTCAAATCACACACTGCACCCTATGCTCAAATCACACACTGCACTCTCTACTCCGAATAACACACCGCCCCCTCTATTCCGAATCACGAACTGCACTCTCTGTTCCGAATCAGACACTGCACTCTCTGTTCCAAATCAAACACTGCACTCTCTACTCCGAATAACACACCGCCCCCTCTATTCCGAATCACACACTGCACCCTCTGTTCCGAATCAGACACTGCACTCTCTGTTCCAAATCAAACACTGCACTCTCTGCTCCGAATCACACACAGCACTCTCTGCTCAAATCACACACTGCACCCTATGCTCAAATCACACACTGCACTCTCTGTTCCGTATCACACACTGCACTCTCTGTTCCGTATCACACACTGCACTCTCTGTTCCGTATCACACACTGCACTCTCTGTTCCGTATCACACACTGCACTCTCTGTTCCGTATCACACACAGCACTCCCTGCTCCGAATCACACACTGCACTCTCTGCTCTAAATCACACACTGCACTCCCTGCTCCAAATCACACACTGCACTCTCTTCTCCGAATCACACACTGCACTCTCTGCTCAAATCACACACTGCACCCTCTGCTCCGAATCACACACTGCACTCTCTACTCCGAATAACACACCGCCCCCTCTATTCCGAATCACACACTGCACCCTATGCTCCGAATCACACACAGCACTCTCTGCTCAAATCCCACACTGCACTCTCTGCTCAAATCACACACTGCACCCTATGCTCCGAATCACACACTGCACTCTCTGCTCCGAATCAAACATTGCACTCTCTGTTCTGAATCACACACTGCACTCTCTGTTCCGTATCACACACTGCACTCTCTGTTCCGTATCACACACTGCACTCTCTGCTCCGAATCAAACATCGCACTCTCTGCTCCGAATCAAACATTGCACTCTCTGTTCCGTATCACACACTGCACTCTCTGTTCCGTATCACACACTGCACTCTCTGTTCCGTATCACACACTGCACTCTCTGTTCCGTATCACACATTGCACTCTCTGTTCTGAATCACACACTGCACTCTCTGCTCCGAATCAAACATTGCACTCTCTGTTCTGAATCACACACTGCACTCTCTGCTCCGAATCAAACATTGCACTCTCTGTTCTGAATCACACACTGCACTCTCTGCTCCGAATCAAACATTGCACTCTCTGTTCTGAATCACACACTGCACTCTCTGCTCCGAATCAAACATTGCACTCTCTGTTCTGAATCACACACTGCACTCTCTGCTCCGAATCAAACATTGCACTCTCTGTTCTGAATCACACACTGCACTCTCTGCTCCGAATCACACACTGCACTCTCTTCTCCGAATCACACACTGCACCCTCTGCTCCAAATCACACACTGCACTCTCTTCTCCGAATCACACACTGCACTCTCTTCTCCGAATCACACACTGCACTCTCTGCTCCGAATCACACACTGCACTCTCTGCTCCGAATCACACACTGCACTCTCTTCTCCGAATCACACACTGCACTCTCTGCTCCGAATCACACACTGCACTCTCTGCTCCGAATCACACACTGCACTCTCTGCTCCGAATCACACACAACACTCTCTGCTCCGAATACCTCACAGCATCCTTTGCTCCGAGTCAGAATCTGCACCCTCTGCTCCGAATCACAAACTGCACCCTCTACTCCAAATCACAAACTGCACTCGCTGCTCTGAATCACACACTGCACTCTCTGCTCCGAATCACACACTGCACTCTCTTCTCCGAATCACACACTGCACTCTCTGCTCCGAATCACACACTGCACTCTCTGCTCCGAATCACACACTGCACTCTCTTCTCCGAATCACACACTGCACTCTCTGCTCCGAATCACACACTGCACTCTCTTCTCCGAATCACACACTGCACTCTCTGCTCCGAATCACACACTGCACTCTCTTCTCCGAATCACACACTGCACTCTCTGCTCCGAATCACACACTGCACTCTCTTCTCCGAATCACACACTGCACTCTCTTCTCCGAATCACACACTGCACTCTCTGCTCCGAATCACACACTGCACTCTCTGCTACGAATCACACACTGCACTCTCTGCTCCGAATCACAAACTGTACTCTCTTCTCCGAATCACACACTGCACTCTCTTTTCCGAATCACACACTGCACTCCCTGCTCCGAATCACACACTGCACTCCCTGCTCCGAATCACACACTGCACTCTCTGCTCTGAATCACATACTGCACTCTCTGCTCAAATCACACACTGCACCCTATGCTCAAATCACACACTGCACTCTCTGCTCAAATCACACACTGCACTCTCTGCTCCGAATCACACACTGCACTCTCTACTCCGAATAACACACCGCCCCCTCTATTCCGAATCACGAACTGCACCCTCTGTTCCGAATCAGACACTGCACTCTCTGTTCCGAATCAGACACTGCACCCTCTGCTCCGAATCACACACTGCACTCTCTGCTCCGAATAACACACCGCCCCCTCTATTCCGAATCACGAACTGCACCCTCTGTTCCGAATCAGACACTGCACTCTCTGCTCCAAATCAAACACTGCACTCTCTGCTCCGAATCACACACAGCACCCTATGCTCCGAATCACACACTGCACTCTCTGCTCCGAATCAAACATTGCACTCTCTGTTCCGTATCACACACTGCACTCTCTGCTCCGAATCACACACTGCACTCTCTGTTCTGAATCACACACTGCACTCTCTGTTCCGTATCACACACTGCACTCTCTGCTCCGAATCACACACTGCACTCTCTTCTCCGAATCACACACTGCACTCTCTTCTCCGAATCACACACTGCACTCTCTTCTCCGAATCACACACTGCACTCCCTGCTCCGAATCACACACTGCACTCTCTGCTCTGAATCACATACTGCACTCTCTGCTCAAATCACACACTGCACCCTATGCTCAAATCACACACTGCACCCTCTGCTCCGAATCACACACTGCACTCTCTACTCCGAATAACACACCGCCCCCTCTATTCCGAATCACGAACTGCACCCTCTGTTCCGAATCAGACACTGCACTCTCTGTTCCGAATCAGACACTGCACTCTCTGCTCCGAATCACACACAGCACTCTCTGCTCAAATCACACACTGCACCCTATGCTCAAATCACACACTGCACTCTCTGTTCCGTATCACACACTGCACTCTCTGTTCCGTATCACACACTGCACCCTATGCTCCGAATCACACACTGCACTCTCTGCTCCGAATCAAACACTGCACTCTCTGTTCTGAATCACACACTGCACTCTCTGTTCCGTATCACACACTGCACTCTCTGCTTCAAATCACACACTGCACTCTCTGCTCCGAATCGCACACTGCACCCTCTGCTCCGAATCACAAACTGCACCCTCTACTCCGAATCACAAAATGCACTCGCTGCTCTGAATCACACACTGCACTCTCTTCTCCGAATCACACACTGCACTCTCTGCTCCGAATCACACACTGCAATCTCTTCTCCGAATCACACACTGCACTCTCTGCTACGAATCACACACTGCACTCTGCTCCGAATCACAAACTGTACTCTCTTCTCCGAATCACACACTGCACTCTCTGCTCTGAATCACACACTGCACTCTCTGCTCTGAATCACACACTGCACTCTCTGCTCCGAATCACAAACTGTACTCTCTTCTCCGAATCACACACTGCACTCTCTGCTCCGAATCACACACTGCACTCTCTTCTCCGAATCACACACTGCACTCCCTGCTCCGAATCACACACTGCAGTCTCTACTCCGAATCACACACTGCACTCTCTGCTCTGAATCACATACTGCACTCTCTGCTCCGAATCACACACTGCACTCTCTGTTCTGAATCACACACTGCACTCTCTGCTCTGAATCACAAACTGCACCCTCTGCTCAAATCACACACTGCACACTCTGCTGCGAATTGAAACTGCACTCTCTGCGCTGAATCACACACTGCACCATTTGCCCCGAATTACAAAATGCACCCTCTGTTCAGAATCACACGCTGCATTTTCTGCTCAAATCACACACTACACACTCTGCTGTGAATCACACACTGCACTCTCTGCTCCGAATCACACACTGCACTCTCTGCTCCGAATCACACACTGCACTCTCAGCTCCGAATCACACACTGCACTCTCTGCTCCGACTCACACACTGCACTCTCAGCTCCGAATCGCACACTGCACCCTCTGTTCAGAATCACACGTTGCACTCTCTGCTCCGAATCAAACACTGCACTCTCTGCTCCGAATCACACTCTGCACACTCTGCACAAATCACACACTGCACTCTCTGCTATGAATCACACACCGCACTCTCTGCAGAAAACACACACTGCACCCGCTGCTCAAATCACACACTGCACCCTCTGTTCAGAATCACACGCTGCACTCTCTGCTCAAATCACACACTGCACCCTCTGCTCCGAATCACACACTGCACTCTCTGCTCCGAATCACACACTGCACTCTCTGCTCCGAATCACACACTGCACTCTCTGCTCCGAATCACACACTGCACTCTCTGCTCCGAATCACAAACTGCACCCTCTGCTCCGAATCACAAACTGCACTCTCTGTTCCCATCCACGCACTGGACTCTCTGCTCCAAATCACACACTGCACACTCTGCTCAAATCACACACTGCACCTTCTGCTCAAATCACACACTGCACACTCTGCTCAAATCACACACTGCACCTTCTGCTCAAATCACACACTGCACACTATGCACCGAATCACAAACTGCACCCTCTGCTCCGAATCACAAACCGAACCCTCTGCTTAAGTCACACACTGCACCTCTGTTCAGAATCACACGCTGCACTCTCTGATCAAATCACACACTACACACTCTGCTGCGAATTGAAACTGCACTCTCTGCGCTGAATCACACACTGCACCATTTGCCCCGAATTACCAAATGCACCCTCTGTTCAGAATCACACGCTGCATTTTCTGCTCAAATCACACACTACACACTCTGCTGCGAATCACACACTGCACTCTCAGCTCCGAATCACACACTGCACCCTCTGTTCAGAATCACACGTTGCACTCTCTGCTCCGAATCAAACACTGCACTCTCTGCTCCGAATCACACACTGCACCCTCTGTTCAGAATCACACGCTGCACTCTCTGTTCCGAATCACACACTGCACCCTCTGTTCAGAATCACACGCTGCACACTCTGTTCGGAATCACACACTGCACCCTCTGTTCAGAATCACACTCTGCACTCTCTGCTCCAAATCACACACAGCACTCTCTGCTATGAATCACACACCGCACTCTCTGCAGAAAACACACACTGCACCCGCTGCTCAAATCACACACTGCACCCTCTGCTCCGAATCAGACACTGCACTCACTGCTCCGAATCACACACTGCACACTCTGCTACGAATCACACACTGCACTCTCTTCTCTGAATCACACACTGCACTCTCTGCTCCGAATCACACACTGCACCCTCTGCTCAAATCACACACTGCACCCTATGCTCAAATCACACACTGCACCCTCTGCTCAAATCACACACTGCACTCTCTGCTCCGAATCACAAACTGCACTCTCTGCTCCCAACCACGCACTGGACTCTCTGCTCCAAATCACACACTGCACCTTCTGCTCAAATCACACACTGCACACTAAGCACCGAATCACAAACTGCACCCTCTGCTCCGAATCACAAACCGAACCCTCTGCTTAAGTCACACACTGCACCTCTGTTCAGAATCACACGCTGCACTCTCTGATCAAATCACACACTACACACTCTGCTCCGAATCACACACTGCACTCTCTGTTCTGAATCACACACTGCACTCTCTGCTCTGAATCACAAACTGCACCTTCTGCTCAAATCACACACTGCATACTCTGCTGCGAATTGAAACTGCACTCTCTGCGCTGAATCACACACTGCACCATTTGCCCCGAATTACAAAATGCACCCTCTGTTCAGAATCACACGCTGCATTCTCTGCTCCGAATCACACACTGCACTCTCTGCTCCGAATCACACACTGCACTCTCTGCTCCGAATCACACACTGCACTCTCTGCTCCGAATCACACACTGCACTCTCTGCTCCGAATCACACACTGCACTCTCTGCTATGAATCACACACCGCACTCTCTGCAGAAAACACACACTGCACCTGCTGCTCAAATCACACACTGCACCCTCTGCTCCGAATCACACACTGCACTCTCTGCTCTGAATCACACACTACACTCTCTGCTCTGAATCACACACTGCACTCTCTGCTCTGAATCACACACTGCACTCTCTGCTCCGAATCGCACACTGCACTCTCTGCTCCGAATCACACACAACACTCTGTGCTCCGAATACCTCACAGCATCCTTTGCTCCGAGTCAGAATCTGCACCCTCTGCTCCGAATCACAAACTGCACCCTCTACTCCGAATCACAAACTGCACTCGCTGCTCTGAATCACACACTGCACTCTCTTCTCCGAATCACACACTGCACTCTCTGCTCCGAATCACACACTGCACTCTCTTCTCCGAATCACACACTGCACTCTCTGCTACGAATCACACACTGCACTCTCTGCTCCGAATCACAAACTGTACTCTCTTCTCCGAATCACACACTGCACTCTCTTTTCCGAATCACACACTGCACTCTCTGCTCCGAATCACACACAACACTCTCTGCTCCGAATCACACACTGCACTCTCTTTTCCGAATCACACACTGCACTCCCTGCTCCGAATCACACACTGCACTCTCTGCTCTGAATCACATACTGCACTCTCTGCTCAAATCACACACTGCACCCTATGCTCAAATCACACACTGCACTCTCTACTCCGAATAACACACCGCCCCCTCTATTCCGAATCACGAACTGCACTCTCTGTTCCGAATCAGACACTGCACTCTCTGTTCCGAATCAGACACTGCACCCTATGCTCCGAATCACACACTGCACTCTCTACTCCGAATAACACACCGCCCCCTCTATTCCGAATCACACACTGCACCCTCTGTTCCGAATCAGACACTGCACTCTCTGTTCCAAATCAAACACTGCACTCTCTGCTCCGAATCACACACAGCACTCTCTGCTCAAATCACACACTGCACCCTATGCTCAAATCACACACTGCACTCTCTGTTCCGTATCACACACTGCACTCTCTGTTCCGTATCACACACTGCACTCTCTGTTCCGTATCACACACTGCACTCTCTGTTCCGTATCACACACTGCACTCTCTGTTCCGTATCACACACAGCACTCCCTGCTCCGAATCACACACTGCACTCTCTTCTCCGAATCACACACTGCACTCTCTGCTCAAATCACACACTGCACCCTCTGCTCCGAATCACACACTGCACTCTCTACTCCGAATAACACACCGCCCCCTCTATTCCGAATCACACACTGCACCCTATGCTCCGAATCACACACTGCACTCTCTGCTCCGAATCACACACAGCACTCTCTGCTCAAATCCCACACTGCACTCTCTGCTCAAATCACACACTGCACCCTATGCTCCGAATCACACACTGCACTCTCTGCTCCGAATCAAACATTGCACTCTCTGTTCTGAATCACACACTGCACTCTCTGCTCCGAATCAAACATTGCACTCTCTGTTCTGAATCACACACTGCACTCTCTGCTCCGAATCAAACATTGCACTCTCTGTTCTGAATCACACACTGCACTCTCTGCTCCGAATCAAACATTGCACTCTCTGCTCTGAATCACACACTGCACTCTCTGCTCCGAATCAAACATTGCACTCTCTGTTCTGAATCACACACTGCACTCTCTGCTCCGAATCAGACACTGCACTCTCTGTTCCGAATCAGACACTGCACCCTATGCTCCGAATCACACACTGCACTCTCTACTCCGAATAACACACCGCCCCCTCTATTCCGAATCACACACTGCACCCTCTGTTCCGAATCAGACACTGCACTCTCTGTTCCAAATCAAACACTGCACTCTCTGCTCCGAATCACACACAGCACTCTCTGCTCAAATCACACACTGCACCCTATGCTCAAATCACACACTGCACTCTCTGTTCCGTATCACACACTGCACTCTCTGTTCCGTATCACACACTGCACTCTCTGTTCCGTATCACACACTGCACTCTCTGTTCCGTATCACACACTGCACTCTCTGTTCCGTATCACACACAGCACTCCCTGCTCCGAATCACACACTGCACTCTCTTCTCCGAATCACACACTGCACTCTCTGCTCAAATCACACACTGCACCCTCTGCTCCGAATCACACACTGCACTCTCTACTCCGAATAACACACTGCACTCTCTGCTCCGAATCACACACCGCACTCTCTTCTCCGAATCACACACTGCACCCTCTGCTCCAAATCACACACTGCACTCTCTGCTCCGAATCACACACTGCACTCTCTGCTCCGAATCACACACCGCACTCTCTGCTCCGAATCACACACTGCACTCTCTGCTCCGAATCACACACTGCACTCTCTGCTCCGAATCACACACAACACTCTCTGCTCCGAATACCTCACAGCATCCTTTGCTCCGAGTCAGAATCTGCACCCTCTGCTCCGAATCACAAACTGCACCCTCTACTCCAAATCACAAACTGCACTCGCTGCTCTGAATCACACACTGCACTCTCTTCTCCGAATCACACACTGCACTCTCTGCTCCGAATCACACACTGCACTCTCTTCTCCGAATCACACACTGCACTCTCTGCTCCGAATCACACACTGCACTCTCTTCTCCGAATCACACACTGCACTCTCTTCTCCGAATCACACACTGCACTCTCTGCTCCGAATCACACACTGCACTCTCTGCTCCGAATCACAAACTGTACTCTCTTCTCCGAATCACACACTGCACTCTCTGCTACGAATCACACACTGCACTCTCTGCTCCGAATCACAAACTGTACTCTCTTCTCCGAATCACACACTGCACTCTCTTTTCCGAATCACACACTGCACTCCCTGCTCCGAATCACACACTGCACTCCCTGCTCCGAATCACACACTGCACTCTCTGCTCTGAATCACATACTGCACTCTCTGCTCAAATCACACACTGCACCCTATGCTCAAATCACACACTGCACTCTCTGCTCAAATCACACACTGCACTCTCTGCTCCGAATCACACACTGCACTCTCTACTCCGAATCACACACTGCACTCTCTACTCCGAATAACACACCGCCCCCTCTATTCCGAATCACGAACTGCACCCTCTGTTCCGAATCAGACACTGCACTCTCTGCTCCGAATCAGACACTGCACCCTCTGCTCCGAATCACACACCGCCCCCTCTATTCCGAATCACGAACTGCACCCTCTGTTCCGAATCAGACACTGCACTCTCTGCTCCAAATCAAACACTGCACTCTCTGCTCCGAATCACACACAGCACTCTCTGCTCAAATCACACACTGCACTCTCTGCTCCGAATCACACACAGCACTCTCTGCTCAAATCACACTCTGCACTCTCTGCTCCGAATCACACACTGCACCCTATGCTCCGAATCACACACTGCACTCTCTGCTCCGAATCAAACATTGCACTCTCTGTTCCGTATCACACACTGCACTCTCTGTTCCGTATCACACACTGCACTCTCTGCTCCGAATCACACACTGCACTCTCTGTTCTGAATCACACACTGCACTCTCTGTTCCGTATCACACACTGCACTCTCTGCTCCGAATCACACACTGCACTCTCTTCTCCGAATCACACACTGCACTCTCTTCTCCGAATCACACACTGCACTCCCTGCTCCGAATCACACACTGCACTCTCTGCTCTGAATCACATACTGCACTCTCTGCTCCGAATCACACACTGCACCCTATGCTCAAATCACACACTGCAACCTCTGCTCCGAATCACACACTGCACTCTCTACTCCGAATAACACACCGCCCCCTCTATTCCGAATCACGAACTGCACCCTCTGTTCCGAATCAGACACTGCACTCTCTGTTCCGAATCAGACACTGCACTCTCTGCTCCGAATCACACACAGCACTCTCTGCTCAAATCACACACTGCACCCTATGCTCAAATCACACACTGCACTCTCTGTTCCGTATCACACACTGCACTCTCTGTTCCGTATCACACACTGCACCCTATGCTCCGAATCACACACTGCACTCTCTGCTCCGAATCAAACACTGCACTCTCTGTTCTGAATCACACACTGCACTCTCTGTTCCGTATCACACACTGCACTCTCTGCTTCAAATCACACACTGCACTCTCTGCTCCGAATCGCACACTGCACCCTCTGCTCCGAATCACAAACTGCACCCTCTACTCCGAATCACAAAATGCACTCGCTGCTCTGAATCACACACTGCACTCTCTTCTCCGAATCACACACTGCACTCTCTGCTCCGAATCACACACTGCAATCTCTTCTCCGAATCACACACTGCACTCTCTGCTACGAATCACACACTGCACTCTGCTCCGAATCACAAACTGTACTCTCTTCTCCGAATCACACACTGCACTCTCTGCTCTGAATCACACACTGCACTCTCTGCTCTGAATCACACACTGCACTCTCTGCTCCGAATCACAAACTGTACTCTCTTCTCCGAATCACACACTGCACTCTCTGCTCCGAATCACACACTGCACTCTCTTCTCCGAATCACACACTGCACTCCCTGCTCCGAATCACACACTGCAGTCTCTACTCCGAATCACACACTGCACTCTCTGCTCTGAATCACATACTGCACTCTCTGCTCCGAATCACACACTGCACTCTCTGTTCTGAATCACACACTGCACTCTCTGCTCCGAATCACACACTGCACTCTCTGCTCTGAATCACAAACTGCACCCTCTGCTCAAATCACACACTGCACACTCTGCTGCGAATTGAAACTGCACTCTCTGCGCTGAATCACACACTGCACCATTTGCCCCGAATTACAAAATGCACCCTCTGTTCAGAATCACACGCTGCATTTTCTGCTCAAATCACACACTACACACTCTGCTGTGAATCACACACTGCACTCTCTGCTCCGAATCACACACTGCACTCTCTGCTCCGAATCACACACTGCACTCTCAGCTCCGAATCACACACTGCACTCTCTGCTCCGACTCACACACTGCACTCTCAGCTCCGAATCGCACACTGCACCCTCTGTTCAGAATCACACGTTGCACTCTCTGCTCCGAATCAAACACTGCACTCTCTGCTCCGAATCACACTCTGCACACTCTGCACAAATCACACACTGCACTCTCTGCTATGAATCACACACCGCACTCTCTGCAGAAAACACACACTGCACCCGCTGCTCAAATCACACACTGCACCCTCTGTTCAGAATCACACGCTGCACTCTCTGCTCAAATCACACACTGCACCCTCTGCTCCGAATCACACACTGCACTCTCTGCTCCGAATCACACACTGCACTCTCTGCTCCGAATCACACACTGCACTCTCTGCTCCGAATCACACACTGCACTCTCTGCTCCGAATCACAAACTGCACCCTCTGCTCCGAATCACAAACTGCACTCTCTGTTCCCATCCACGCACTGGACTCTCTGCTCCAAATCACACACTGCACA
This sequence comes from Carcharodon carcharias, assembly GCF_017639515.1. Classification (NCBI taxonomy): domain Eukaryota; kingdom Metazoa; phylum Chordata; class Chondrichthyes; order Lamniformes; family Lamnidae; genus Carcharodon; species Carcharodon carcharias. The sequence continues at coordinate 101,232,642 of NC_054480.1, forward strand.
CTCTGCTCAAATCACACACTGCACCTTCTGCTCAAATCACACACTGCACACTCTGCTCAAATCACACACTGCACCTTCTGCTCAAATCACACACTGCACACTATGCACCGAATCACAAACTGCACCCTCTGCTCCGAATCACAAACCGAACCCTCTGCTTAAGTCACACACTGCACCTCTGTTCAGAATCACACGCTGCACTCTCTGATCAAATCACACACTACACACTCTGCTGCGAATTGAAACTGCACTCTCTGCGCTGAATCACACACTGCACCATTTGCCCCGAATTACCAAATGCACCCTCTGTTCAGAATCACACGCTGCATTTTCTGCTCAAATCACACACTACACACTCTGCTGCGAATCACACACTGCACTCTCAGCTCCGAATCACACACTGCACCCTCTGTTCAGAATCACACGTTGCACTCTCTGCTCCGAATCAAACACTGCACTCTCTGCTCCGAATCACACACTGCACCCTCTGTTCAGAATCACACGCTGCACTCTCTGTTCCGAAGCACACACTGCACCCTCTGTTCAGAATCACACGCTGCACACTCTGTTCGGAATCACACACTGCACCCTCTGTTCAGAATCACACTCTGCACTCTCTGCTCCAAATCACACACAGCACTCTCTGCTATGAATCACACACCGCACTCTCTGCAGAAAACACACACTGCACCCGCTGCTCAAATCACACACTGCACCCTCTGCTCCGAATCAGACACTGCACTCACTGCTCCGAATCACACACTGCACACTCTGCTACGAATCACACACTGCACTCTCTTCTCTGAATCACACACTGCACTCTCTGCTCCGAATCACACACTGCACCCTCTGCTCAAATCACACACTGCACCCTATGCTCAAATCACACACTGCACCCTCTGCTCAAATCACACACTGCACTCTCTGCTCCGAATCACAAACTGCACTCTCTGCTCCCAACCACGCACTGGACTCTCTGCTCCAAATCACACACTGCACCTTCTGCTCAAATCACACACTGCACACTATGCACCGAATCACAAACTGCACCCTCTGCTCCGAATCACAAACCGAACCCTCTGCTTAAGTCACACACTGCACCTCTGTTCAGAATCACACGCTGCACTCTCTGATCAAATCACACACTACACACTCTGCTCCGAATCACACACTGCACTCTCTGTTCTGAATCACACACTGCACTCTCTGCTCTGAATCACAAACTGCACCTTCTGCTCAAATCACACACTGCATACTCTGCTGCGAATTGAAACTGCACTCTCTGCGCTGAATCACACACTGCACCATTTGCCCCGAATTACAAAATGCACCCTCTGTTCAGAATCACACGCTGCATTCTCTGCTCCGAATCACACACTGCACTCTCTGCTCCGAATCACACACTGCACTCTCTGCTCCGAATCACACACTGCACTCTCTGCTCCGAATCACACACTGCACTCTCTGCTCCGAATCACACACTGCACTCTCTGCTATGAATCACACACCGCACTCTCTGCAGAAAACACACACTGCACCTGCTGCTCAAATCACACACTGCACCCTCTGCTCCGAATCACACACTGCACTCTCTGCTCCAAATCACACACTACACTCTCTGCTCTGAATCACACACTGCACTCTCTGCTCTGAATCACACACTGCACTCTGTGCTCCGAATACCTCACAGCATCCTTTGCTCCGAGTCAGAATCTGCACCCTCTGCTCCGAATCACAAACTGCACCCTCTACTCCGAATCACAAACTGCACTCGCTGCTCTGAATCACACACTGCACTCTCTGCTCCGAATCACACACTGCACTCTCTGCTCCGAATCACACACTGCACTCCCTGCTCCGAATCACAAACTGTACTCTCTTCTCCGAATCACACACTGCACTCTCTGCTCCGAATCACACACTGCACTCCCTGCTCCGAATCACACACTGCACTTTCTTCTCCGAATCACACACTGCACTCCCTGCTCCGAATCACAAACTGCACTCTCTGCTCTGAATCACACACTGCACTCTCTGCTCTGAATCACATACTGCACTCTCTGCTCAAATCACACACTGCACCCTATGCTCAAATCACACACTGCACTCTCTACTCCGAATAACACAGCGCCCCCTCTATTCCGAATCACGAACTGCACCCTCTGTTCCGAATCAGACACTGCACTCTCTGCTCCAAATCAAACACTGCACTCTCTGCTCAAATCACACACTGCACCCTATGCTCAAATCACACACTGCACCCTATGCTCCGAATCACACACTGCACTCTCTGCTCCGAATCAAACATTGCACTCTCTGTTCTGAATCACACACTGCACTCTCTGTTCCGTATCACACACTGCACCCTATGCTCCGAATCACACACTGCACTTTCTGCTCCGAATCAAACATTGCACTCTCTGTTCTGAATCACACACTGCACTCTCTGTTCCGAATCACACACTGCACTCCCTGCTCCGAATCACACTGCACTCTCTGTTCTGAATCACACACTGCACTCTCTGTTCCGTATCACACACTGCACTCTCTTCTCCGAATCACACACTGCACTCTCTTCTCCGAATCACACACTGCACTCTCTTCTCCGAATCACACACTGCACTCCCTGCTCCGAATCACACACTGCACTCTCTGCTCTGAATCACATACTGCACTCTCTGCTCAAATCACACACTGCACCCTCTGCTCCGAATCACACACTGCACTCTCTACTCCGAATAACACACCGCCCCCTCTATTCCGAATCACGAACTGCACTCTCTGTTCCGAATCAGACACTGCACTCTCTGCTCCGAATCAAACACTGCACTCTCTGTTCTGAATCACACACTGCACTCTCTGTTCCGTATCACACACTGCACCCTATGCTCCGAATCACACACTGCACTCTCTGCTCCGAATCACAAACTGTACTCTCTTCTCCGAATCACACACTGCACTCTCTTTTCCGAATCACACACTGCACTCTCTACTCCGAATAACACACTGCACTCTCTTTTCCGAATCACACACTGCACTCTCTACTCCGAATAACACACCGCCCCCTCTATTCCGAATCACGAACTGCACCCTCTGTTCCGAATCAGACACTGCACTCTCTGCTCCAAATCAAACACTGCACTCTCTGCTCCGAATCACACACAGCACTCTCTGCTCAAATCACACACTGCACCCTATGCTCAAATCACACACTGCACTCTCTGTTCCGTATCACACACTGCACCCTATGCTCCGAATCACACACTGCACTCTCTGTTCTGAATCACACACTGCACTCTCTGTTCCGTATCACACACTGCACTCTCTGCTCCGAATCACACACTGCACTCTCTGCTCCGAATCACACACTGCACTCTCTTCTCCGAATCACACACTGCACTCTCTTCTCCGAATCACACACTGCACTCTCTTCTCCGAATCACACACTGCACCCTCTGCTCTGAATCACATACTGCACTCTCTGCTCAAATCACACACTGCACTCTCTGCTCTGAATCACATACTGCACTCTCTGCTCAAATCACACACTGCACTCTCTGCTCTGAATCACGTACTGCACTCTCTGCTCAAATCACACACTGCACTCCCTGCTCCGAATCACACACTGCACTCTCTTCTCCGAATCACACGCTGCACTCTCTGCTCTGAATCACATACTGCACTCTCTGCTCAAATCACACACTGCACCCTATGCTCAAATCACACACTGCACCCTCTGCTCCGAATCACACACTGCACTCTCTACTCCGAATAACACACCGCCCCCTCTATTCCGAATCACGAACTGCACCCTCTGTTCCGAATCAGACACTGCACTCTCTGTTCCGAATCAGACACTGCACTCTCTGCTCCGAATCACACACTGCACTCTCTGCTCCGAATCACACACTGCACTCTCTGCTCCGAATCACACACTGCACTCTCTGCTCCGAATCACACACTGCACTCTCTGTTCCGTATCACACACTGCACTCTCTGTTCCGTATCACACACTGCACTCTCTGTTCCGTATCACACACTGCACTCTCTGTTCCGTATCACACACTGCACTCTCTGTTCTGAATCACACACTGCACTCTCTGCTCCGTATCACACACTGCACCCTATGCTCCGAATCACACACTGCACTCTCTGCACCGAATCAAACATTGCACTCTCTGCTTCAAATCACACACTGCACTCTCTGCTCCGAATCGCACACTGCACCCTCTGCTCCGAATCACAAACTGCACCCTCTACTCCGAATCACAAAATGCACTCGCTGCTCTGAATCACACACTGCACTCTCTTCTCCGAATCACACACTGCACTCTCTGCTCCGAATCACACACTGCAATCTCTTCTCCGAATCACACACTGCACTCTCTGCTACGAATCACACACTGCACTCTCTGCTCCGAATCACAAACTGTACTCTCTACTCCGAATCACACACTGCACTCTCTGCTCTGAATCACACACTGCACTCTCTGCTCTGAATCACACACTGCACTCTCTGCTCCGAATCACAAACTGTACTCTCTTCTCCGAATCACACACTGCACTCTCTGCTCCGAATCACACACTGCACTCTCTTCTCCGAATCACACACTGCACTCCCTGCTCCGAATCACACACTGCAGTCTCTACTCCGAATCACACACTGCACTCTCTGCTCTGAATCACATACTGCACTCTCTGCTCCGAATCACACACTGCACCCTCTGCTCAAATCACACACTGCACCCTCTGCACCGAATCACAAACTGCACCCTCTGCTCCGAATCACAAACTGCACTCTCTGCTCCCAACCACGCACTGGACTCTCTGCTCCAAATCACACACTGCACACTCTGCTCAAATCACACACTGCACCTTCTGCTCAAATCACACACTGCACACTATGCACCGAATCACAAACTGCACCCTCTGCTCCGAATCACAAACCGAACCCTCTGCTTAAGTCACACACTGCACCTCTGTTCAGAATCACACGCTGCACTCTCTGATCAAATCACACACTACACACTCTGCTCCGAATCACACACTGCACTCTCTGTTCTGAATCACACACTGCACTCTCTGCTCTGAATCACAAACTGCACCCTCTGCTCAAATCACACACTGCACACTCTGCTGCGAATTGAAACTGCACTCTCTGCGCTGAATCACACACTGCACCCTCTGTTCTGAATCACACACTGCACTCTCTGCTCCGAATCACACACTGCACCCTCTGCTCAAATCACACACTGCACCCTATGCTCAAATCACACACTGCACCCTCTGCTCAAATCACACACTGCACTCTCTGCTCCGAATCACAAACTGCACTCTCTGCTCCCAACCACGCACTGGACTCTCTGCTCCAAATCACACACTGCACACTCTGCTGAAATCACACACTGCACCTTCTGCTCAAATCACACACTGCACACTATGCACCGAATCACAAACTGCACCCTCTGCTCCGAATCACAAACCGAACCCTCTGCTTAAGTCACACACTGCACCTCTGTTCAGAATCACACGCTGCACTCTCTGATCAAATCACACACTACACACTCTGCTCCGAATCACACACTGCACTCTCTGTTCTGAATCACACACTGCACTCTCTGCTCTGAATCACAAACTGCACCTTCTGCTCAAATCACACACTGCATACTCTGCTGCGAATTGAAACTGCACTCTCTGCACTGAATCACACACTGCACCATTTGCCCCGAATTACAAAATGCACCCTCTGTTCAGAATCACACGCTGCATTTTCTGCTCAAATCACACACTACACACTCTGCTGCGAATCACACACTGCACTCTCAGCTCCGAATCACACACTGCACCCTCTGTTCAGAATCACACGTTGCACTCTCTGCTCCGAATCACACACTGCACCCTCTGTTCAGAATCACACGTTGCACTCTCTGTTCCGAATCACACACTGCACTCTCTGCTCAAATGACACTCTGCACTCTCTGCTCCAAATCACACACAGCACTCTCTGCTATGAATCACACACCGCACTCTCTGCAGAAAACACACACTGCACCTGCTGCTCAAATCACACACTGCACCCTCTGTTCAGAATCACACACTGCACTCTCTGCTCAAATCACACACTGCACACTCTGCTCCGAATCACACACTGCACTCTCTGTTCCGTATCACACACTGCACTCTCTTCTCCGAATCACACACTGCACTCTCTTCTCCGAATCACACACTGCACTCTCTTCTCCGAATCACACACTGCACTCCCTGCTCCGAATCACACACTGCACTCTCTGCTCTGAATCACATACTGCACTCTCTGCTCAAATCACACACTGCACCCTATGCTCAAATCACACACTGCACCCTCTACTCCGAATAACACACCGCCCCCTCTATTCCGAATCACGAACTGCACCCTCTGTTCCGAATCAGACACTGCACTCTCTGTTCCGAATCAGACACTGCACTCTCTACTCCGAATCACACACAGCACTCTCTGCTCAAATCACACACTGCAACCTCTGTTCCGTATCACACACTGCACTCTCTGTTCCGTATCACACACTGCACCCTATGCTCCGAATCACACACTGCACTCTCTGCTCCGAATCAAACATTGCACTCTCTGTTCTGAATCACACACTGCACTCTCTGTTCCGTATCACACACTGCACTCTCTGCACCGAATCAAACTCTGCACACTCCGCACAAATCACACACTGCAATCTCTGCTATGAATCACACACCGCACTCTCTGCAGAAAACACACACTGCACCCGCTGCTCAAATCACACACTGCACCCTCTGTTCAGAATCACACGCTGCACTCTCTGCTCAAATCACACACTGCACCCTCTGCTCCGAATCACACACTGCACTCTCTGCTCCGAATCACACACTGCACTCTCTGCTCCGAATCACACACTGCACTCTCTGCTCCGAATCACACACTGCACTCTCTGCTCCGAATCACACACTGCACTCTCTGCTCCGAATCACAAACTGCACCCTCTGCTCCGAATCACAAACTGCACTCTCTGTTCCCATCCACGCACTGGACTCTCTGCTCCAAATCACACACTGCACACTCTGCTCAAATCACACACTGCACCTTCTGCTCAAATCACACACTGCACACTCTGCTCAAATCACACACTGCACCTTCTGCTCAAATCACACACTGCACACTATGCACCGAATCACAAACTGCACCCTCTGCTCCGAATCACAAACCGAACCCTCTGCTTAAGTCACACACTGCACCTCTGTTCAGAATCACACGCTGCACTCTCTGATCAAATCACACACTACACACTCTGCTGCGAATTGAAACTGCACTCTCTGCGCTGAATCACACACTGCACCATTTGCCCCGAATTACCAAATGCACCCTCTGTTCAGAATCACACGCTGCATTTTCTGCTCAAATCACACACTACACACTCTGCTGCGAATCACACACTGCACTCTCAGCTCCGAATCACACACTGCACCCTCTGTTCAGAATCACACGTTGCACTCTCTGCTCCGAATCAAACACTGCACTCTCTGCTCCGAATCACACACTGCACCCTCTGTTCAGAATCACACGCTGCACTCTCTGTTCCGAATCACACACTGCACCCTCTGTTCAGAATCACACGCTGCACACTCTGTTCGGAATCACACACTGCACCCTCTGTTCAGAATCACACTCTGCACTCTCTGCTCCAAATCACACACAGCACTCTCTGCTATGAATCACACACCGCACTCTCTGCAGAAAACACACACTGCACCTGCTGCTCAAATCACACACTGCACCCTCTGTTCAGAATCACACGCTGCACTCTCTGCTCAAATCACACACTGCACCCTCTGCTCCGAATCAGACACTGCACTCTCTGCTCCGAATCACACACTGCACTCTCTGCTACGAATCACACACTGCACTCTCTTCTCTGAATCACACACTGCACTCTCTGCTCCGAATCACACACTGCACCCTCTGCTCAAATCACACAGTGCACCCTATGCTCAAATCACACACTGCACCCTCTGCTCAAATCACACACTGCACTCTCTGCTCCGAATCACAAACTGCACTCTCTGCTCAAATAACACACTGCACCTTCTGCTCAAATCACACACTGCACACTATGCACCGAATCACAAACTGCACCCTCTGCTCCGAATCACAAACCGAACCCTCTGCTTAAGTCACACACTGCACCTCTGTTCAGAATCACACGCTGCACTCTCTGATCAAATCACACACTACACACTCTGCTCCGAATCACACACTGCACTCTCTGTTCTGAATCACACACTGCACTCTCTGCTCTGAATCACAAACTGCACCTTCTGCTCAAATCACACACTGCACACTCTGCTGCGAATTGAAACTGCACTCTCTGCGCTGAATCACACACTGCACCATTTGCCCCGAATTACAAAATGCACCCTCTGTTCAGAATCACACGCTGCATTTTCTGCTCAAATCACACACTACACACTCTGCTCCGAATCACACACTGCACTCTCAGCACCGAATCACACACTGCACCATCTGTTCAGAATCACACGTTGCACTCTCTGCTCCGAATCACACACTGCACTCTCTGCTCCGAATCACACACTACACACTCTGCTCCGAATCACACACTGCACTCTCAGCACCGAATCACACACTGCACCATCTGTTCAGAATCACACGTTGCACTCTCTGCTCCGAATCACACACTGCACTCTCTGCTCCGAATCACACACTGCACTCTCTGCTCCGAATCACACACTGCACTCTCTGCTATGAATCACACACCGCACTCTCTGCAGAAAACACACACTGCACCTGCTGCTCAAATCACACACTGCACCCTCTGCTCCGAATCACACACTGCACTCTCTGCTCCGAATCACACACTGCACTCTCTGCTCAAATCACACACTGCACCCTCTGCTCCGAATCCCACACTGCACTCTCTGCTCCGAAACACACACTGCACTCTCTGCTCCGAATCACACACTGCACTCTCTGCTCCGAATCACACACTGCACTCTCTGCTCCGAATAACACACTGCACCCTCTGTTCAGAATCACACGCTGCACTCTCTGCTCAAATCACACACTGCACTCTCTTCTCTGAATCACACACTGCACTCTCTGCTCCGAATCACACACTGCACCCTCTGCTCAAATCACACACTGCACCCTATGCTCAAATCACACACTGCACCCTCTGCTCAAATCACACACTGCACTCTCTGCTCCGAATCACAAACTGCACTCTCTGCTCCCAACCACGCACTGGACTCTCTGCTCCAAATCACACACTGCACACTCTGCTCAAATCACACACTGCACCTTCTGCTCAAATCACACACTGCACACTATGCACCGAATCACAAACTGCACCCTCTGCTCCGAATCACAAACCGAACCCTCTGCTTAAGTCACACACTGCACCTCTGTTCAGAATCACACACTGCACCCTCTGCTCAAATCACACACTGCACCCTCTGCACCGAATCACACACTGCACTCTATGCTCAAATCACACACTGCACCCTATGCTCAAATCACACACTGCACTCTCTGCTCAAATCACACACTGCACCCTATGCTCAAATCACACACTGCACCCTATGCTCAAATCACACACTGCACCCTCTGCACCGAATCACAAACTGCACCCTCTGCTCCGAATCACAAACTGCACTCTCTGCTCCCAACCACGCACTGGACTCTCTGCTCCAAATCACACACTGCACACTCTGCTCAAATCACACACTGCACCTTCTGCTCAAATCACACACTGCACACTATGCACCGAATCACAAACTGCACCCTCTGCTCCGAATCACAAACCGAACCCTCTGCTTAAGTCACACACTGCACCTCTGTTCAGAATCACACGCTGCACTCTCTGATCAAATCACACACTACACACTCTGCTCCGAATCACACACTGCACTCTCTGCTCCGAATCACACACTGCACTCTCTGCTCTGAATCACACACTGCACTCTCTGTTCTGAATCACACACTGCACTCTCTGCTCTGAATCACAAACTGCACCTTCTGCTCAAATCACACACTGCATACTCTGCTGCGAATTGAAACTGCACTCTCTGCACTGAATCACACACTGCACCATTTGCCCCGAATTACAAAATGCACCCTCTGTTCAGAATCACACGCTGCATTTTCTGCTCAAATCACACACTACACACGCTGCTGCGAATCACACACTGCACTCTCAGCTCCGAATCACACACTGCACCCTCTGTTCAGAATCACACGTTGCACTCTCTGCTCCGAATCACACACTGCACCCTCTGTTCAGAATCACACGCTGCACTCTCTGTTCCGAATCACACACTGCACTCTCTGCTCCAAATCACACACAGCACTCTCTGCTATGAATCACACACCGCACTCTCTGCAGAAAACACACACTGCACCTGCTGCTCAAATCACACACTGCACCCTCTGTTCAGAATCACACACTGCACTCTCTGCTCAAATCACACACTGCACCCTCTGCTCCGAATCACACACTGCACTCTCTGCTCCGAATCATACACTGCACCCTCTCTCCGAATCACACACTGCACCCTCTGTTCTGAATCACACACTGCACTCTCTGTTCCGTATCACACACTGCACCCTATGCTCCGAATCACACACTGCACTCTCTGTTCCGAATCAGACACTGCACTCTCTGTTCTGAATCACACACTGCACTCTCTGTTCCGTATCACACACTGCACCCTATCCTCCGAATCACACACTGCACTCCCTGCTCCGAATCACACACTGCACTCTCTGCTCTGAATCACATACTGCACTCTCTGCTCAAATCACACACTGCACCCTCTACTCCGAATCACACACCGCCTCCTCTATTCCGAATCACGAACTGCACCCTCTGTTCCGAATCAGACACTGCACTCTCTGTTCCGAATCAGACACTGCACTCTCTGCTCAAATCACACACTGCACCCTATGCTCAAATCACACACTGCACTCTCTGTTCCGTATCACACACTGCACCCTATGCTCCGAATCACACACTGCACTCTCTGCTCCGAATCACACACTGCACTCTCTGCTCAAATCACACACTGCACTCTCTTCTCCGAATCACACACTGCACTCTCTGCTCCGAATCACACACTGCACTCTCTGCTCAAATCACACACTGCACTCTCTTCTCCGAATCACACACTGCACTCTCTTCTCCGAATCACACACTGCACTCTCTGCTCCGAATCACACACTGCACTCTCTGCTCAAATCACACACTGCACTCTCTTCTCCGAATCACACACTGCACCCTCTGCTCAAATCACACACTGCACCCTCTGCTCAAATCACACACTGCACCCTCTGCACCGAATCACAAACTGCACCCTCTGCTCCGAATCACAAACTGCACACTCTGCTCAAATCACACACTGCACCTTCTGCTCAAATCACACACTGCACACTATGCACCGAATCACAAACTGCACCCTCTGCTCCGAATCACAAACCGAACCCTCTGCTTAAGTCACACACTGCACCTCTGTTCAGAATCACACGCTGCACTCTCTGATCAAATCACACACTACACACTCTGCTCCGAATCACACACTGCACTCTCTGTTCTGAATCACACACTGCACTCTCTGCTCTGAATCACAAACTGCACCCTCTGCTCAAATCACACACTGCACACTCTGCTGCGAATTGAAACTGCACTCTCTGCGCTGAATCACACACTGCACCATTTGCCCCGAATTACAAAATGCACCCTCTGTTCAGAATCACACGCTGCATTTTCTGCTCAAATCACACACTACACACTCTGCTGCGAATCACACACTGCACTCTCTGTTCAGAATCACACGTTGCACTCTCTGCTCCGAATCACACGCTGCACCCTCTGTTCAGAATCACACGCTGCACTCTCTGCTCCGAATCACACACTGCACTCTCTGCTATGAATCACACACTGCACTCTCTGCAGAAAACACACACTGCACCTGCTGCTCAAATCACACACTGCACCCTCTGTTCAGAATCACACGCTGCACTCTCTGCTCAAATCACACACTGCACCCTCTGCTCCGAATCCCACACTGCACTCTCTGCTCCGAATCACACACTGCACTCTCGGCTCCGAATCACACACTGCACTCTCTGCTCCGAATCAAACATTGCACTCTCTGCTCCGAATCACACACTGCACCCTCTGTTCAGAATCACACACTGCACCCTCTGTTCTGAATCACACACTGCACTCTCTGTTCCGTATCACACACTGCACTCTCTGCTCCGAATCAAACATTGCACTCTCTGTTCTGAATCACACACTGCACTCTCTGTTCCGAATCAAACATTGCACTCTCTGTTCTGAATCACACACTGCACTCTCTGTTCCGAATCACACACTGCACTCTCTGCTCCGAATCAAACATTGCACTCTCTGTTCTGAATCACACACTGCACTCTCTGTTCCGAATCAAACATTGCACTCTCTGTTCTGAATCACACACTGCACTCTCTGTTCCGAATCACACACTGCACTCTCTGCTATGAATCACACACCGCACTCTCTGCAGAAAACACACACTGCACCCGCTGCTCAAATCACACACTGCACCCTCTGTTCAGAATCACACGCTGCACTCTCTGCTCCGAATCACACACTGCACTCTCTGCTCCGAATCACACACAGCACTCTCTGCCCAAATCACACACTGCACCCTCTACTCAAATCACACACTGCACCCTCTGCTCAAATCACACACTGCACCCTCTGCTCAAATCACACACTGCACCCTCTGCACCGAATCACAAACTGCACCCTCTGCTCCGAATCACAAACTGCACTCTCTGCTCCCAACCACGCACTGGACTCTCTGCTCCAAATCACACACTGCACCTTCTGCTCAAATCACACACTGCACACTCTGCTCAAATCACACACTGCACCTTCTGCTCAAATCACACACTGCACACTATGCACCGAATCACAAACTGCACCCTCTGCTCCGAATCACAAACCGAACCCTCTGCTTAAGTCACACACTGCACCTCTGTTCAGAATCACACGCTGCACTCTCTGATCAAATCACACACTACACACTCTGCTCCGAATCACACACTGCACCCTCTGTTCTGAATCACACACTGCACTCTCTGCTCTGAATCACAAACTGCACCTTCTGCTCAAATCACACACTGCATACTCTGCTGCAAATTGAAACTGCACTCTCTGCGCTGAATCACACACTGCACCATTTGCCCCGAATTACAAAATGCACCCTCTGTTCAGAATCACACGCTGCATTTTCTGCTCAAATCACACACTACACACTCTGCTGCGAATCACACACTGCACTCTCTGTTCAGAATCACACGCTGCACTCTCTGTTCCGAATCACACACTGCACCCTCTGTTCAGAATCACACGCTGCACTCTCTGTTCCGAATCACACACTGCACTCTCTGCTATGAATCACACACTGCACTCTCTGCAGAAAACACACACTGCACCTGCTGCTCAAATCACACACTGCACCCTCTGTTCAGAATCACACGCTGCACTCTCTGCTCAAATCACACACTGCACCCTCTGCTCCGAATCCCACACTGCACTCTCTGCTACGAATCACACACTGCACTCTCGGCTCCGAATCACACACTGCACTCTCTGCTCCGAATCAAACATTGCACTCTCTGCTCCGAATCACACACTGCACCCTCTGTTCAGAATCACACACTGCACCCTCTGTTCTGAATCACACACTGCACTCTCTGTTCCGTATCACACACTGCACTCTCTGCTCCGAATCACACACTGCACTCTCTGTTCTGAATCACACACTGCACTCTCTGCTCCGAATCACACACTGCACTCTCTGCTCCGAATCAAACATTGCACTCTCTGTTCTGAATCACACACTGCACTCTCTGTTCCGAATCACACACTGCACTCTCTGCTCGGAATCACACACTGCACTCTCTGCTCCGAATCAAACATTGCACTCTCTGTTCTGAATCACACACTGCACTCTCTGCTCCGAATCACACACTGCACTCTCTGCTCCGAATCACACACTGCACTCTCTGCTCCGAATCACACACTGCACTCTCTGTTCTGAATCACACACTGCACTCTCTGCTCTGAATCACAAACTGCACCTTCTGCTCAAATCACACACTGCATACTCTGCTGCGAATTGAAACTGCACTCTCTGCGCTGAATCACACACTGCACCATTTGCCCCGAATTACAAAATGCACCCTCTGTTCAGAATCACACGCTGCATTTTCTGCTCAAATCACACACTACACACTCTGCTCCGAATCACACACTGCACTCTCTGCTCCAAATTACACACTGCACCCTCTGCTATGAATCACACACTGCACTCTCTGCAGAAAACACACACTGCACCTGCTGCTCAAATCACACACTGCACCCTCTGTTCAGAATCACACATTGCACTCTCTGCTCAAATCACACACTGCACTCTCTGCTCCGAATCACACACTGCACTCTCTGCTCCGAATCACACACTGCACTCTCTGCTCAAATCACACACTGCACTCTCTGCTCAAATCACACACTGCACTCTCTGCTCAAATCACACACTGCACTCTCTGCTCAAATCACACACTGCACTCTCTGCTCCGAATCACACACTATACTCTCTGCTCAAATCACACACTGCACTCTCTGCTCAAATCACACACTGCACTCTCTGCTCAAATCACACACTGCACTCTCTGCTCAAATCACACACTACACTCTCTGCTCAAATCACACACTGCACTCTCTGCTCAAATCACACACTGCACTCTCTGCTCAAATCACACACTGCACTCTCTGCTCAAATCACACACTGCACTCTCTGCTCAAATCACACACTGCACTCTCTGCTCCGAATCACACACTGCACCCTCTGTTCAGAATCACACACTGCACTCTCTGCTCCGAATCACACACAGCACTCTCTGCTATGAATCACACACCGCACTCTCTGCAGAAAACACACACTGCACCTGCTGCTCAAATCACACACTGCACCCTCTGTTCAGAATCACACGTTGCACTCTCTGCTCCGAATCAAACACTGCACTCTCAGCTCCGAATCACACACTGCACCCTCTGCTCCGAATCACACGCTGCACTCTCTGTTCCGAATCACACACAGCACTCTCTGCTCAAATCACACACTGCACCCTATGCTCAAATCACACACTGCACCCTCTGCTCCGAATCACACACTGCACCCTCTGTTCCGAATCACACGCTGCACACTCTGTTCCGAATCACACACAGCACTCTCTGCTCAAATCACACACTGCACCCTATGCTCAAATCACACACTGCACCCTCTGCTCCGAATCACACACTGCACCCTCTGTTCCGAATCAGACACTGCACTCTCTGCTCCGAATCGCACACTGCACTCTCTGCTCCGAATCGCACACTGCACTCTCTGCTCCGAATCGCACACTGCACTCTCTGCTCCGACTCACACACAACACTCTCTGCTCCAAATACCTCACAGCATCCTTTGCTCCGAGTCAGAATCTGCACCCTCTGCTCCGAATCACAAACTGCACCCTCTACTCCGAATCACAAACTGCACTCGCTGCTCTGAATCACACACTGCACTCTCTTCTCCGAATCACACACTGCACTCTCTGCTCCGAATCACACACTGCACTCTCTTCTCCGAATCACACACTGCACTCTCTGCTACGAATCACACACTGCACTCTCTGCTCCGAATCACAAACTGTACTCTCTTCTCCGAATCACACACTGCACTCTCTTTTCCGAATCACACACTGCACTCCCTGCTCCGAATCACACACTGCACTCTCTGCTCTGAATCACATACTGCACTCTCTGCTCAAATCACACACTGCACCCTATGCTCAAATCACACACTGCACTCTCTACTCCGAATAACACACCGCCCCCTCTATTCCGAATCACGAACTGCACCCTCTGTTCCGAATCAGACACTGCACTCTCTGTTCCGAATCAGACACTGCACCCTCTGCTCCGAATCACACACTGCACTCTCTACTCCGAATAACACACCGCCCCCTCTATTCCGAATCACGAACTGCACCCTCTGTTCCGAATCAGACACTGCACTCTCTGCTCCAAATCAAACACTGCACTCTCTGTTCTGAATCACACACTGCACTCTCTGCTCCGAATCACACACAGCACTCTCTGCTCAAATCACACACTGCACCCTATGCTCAAATCACACACTGCACTCTCTGTTCCGTATCACACACTGCACCCTATGCTCCGAATCACACACAGCACTCTCTGCTCAAATCACACACTGCACCCTATGCTCAAATCACACACTGCACTCTCTGTTCCGTATCACACACTGCACTCTCTGTTCCGTATCACACACTGCACCCTATGCTCCGAATCACACACTGCACTCTCTGCTCCGAATCACACACTGCACTCCCTGCTCCGAATCACACACTGCACTCTCTGATCTGAATCACATACTGCACTCTCTGCTCAAATCACACACTGCACTCTCTGCTCCGAATCACACACAGCACTCTCTGCTCAAATCACACACTGCACCCTATGCTCAAATCACACACTGCACTCTCTGTTCCGTATCACACACTGCACTCTCTGTTCCGTATCACACACTGCACCCTATGCTCCGAATCACACACTGCACTCTCTGCTCCGAATCACACACTGCACTCTCTTCTCCGAATCACACACTGCACTCTCTTCTCCGAATCACACACTGCACTCCCTGCTCCGAATCACACACTGCACTCTCTGATCTGAATCACATACTGCACTCTCTGCTCAAATCACACACTGCACTCTCTGCTCAAATCACACACTGCACTCTCTGCTCCGAATCACACACTGCACCCTCTGCTCCGAATCACACACTGCACTCTCTGCTCCGAATCACACACTGCACTCTGTGCTCCGAATCACACACTGCACTCTCTGCTCCGAATCACACACTGCACTCTCTGCTCCGAATCACACACTGCACTCTCTGCTCCGAATCACACACTGCACTCTCGGCTCCGTATCACACACTGCACTCTCTGCTCCGAATCACACACAGCACTCTCTGCTCAAATCACACACTGCACCCTATGCTCAAATCACACACTGCACCCTCTGCTCAAATCACACATTGCACCCTCTGCACCGAATCACAAACTGCACACTCTGCTCCGAATCACAAACTGCACACTCTGCTCAAATAACACACTGCACCTTCTGCTCAAATCACACACTGCACACTATGCACCGAATCACAAACTGCACCCTCTGCTCCGAATCACAAACCGAACCCTCTGCTTAAGTCACACACTGCACCTCTGTTCAGAATCACACGCTGCACTCTCTGATCAAATCACACACTACACACTCTGCTCCGAATCACACACTGCACTCTCTGTTCTGAATCACACACTGCACTCTCTGCTCTGAATCACAAACTGCACCTTCTGCTCAAATCACACACTGCATACTCTGCTGCAAATTGAAACTGCACTCTCTGCGCTGAATCACACACTGCACCATTTGCTCCGAATTACAAAATGCACCCTCTGTTCAGAATCACACGCTGCATTTTCTGCTCAAATCACACACTACACACTCTGCTGTGAATCACACACTGCACTCTCTGCTCCGAATCACACACTGCACCCTCTGTTCAGAATCACACGTTGCACTCTCTGTTCCGAATCACACACTGCACTCTCTGCACCGAGTCACACGCTGCACTCTCTGTTCCGAATCACACACTGCACTCTCTGCTCAAATCACACACTGCACGCTCTGCTCCAAATCACACACAGCACTCTCTGCTATGAATCACACACCGCACTCTCTGCAGAAAACACACACTGCACCTGCTGCTCAAATCACACACTGCACCCTCTGTTCAGAATCACACGCTGCACTCTCTGCTCAAATCACACACTGCACTCTCTGCTCCGAATCACACGCTGCACTCTCTGCTCAAATCACACACTGCACTCTCTGCACCGAATCACACACTGCACCCTCTGCTCCGAATCACACACTGCACACTCTGCTCCGAATCACACACTGCACTCCTTGCTACGAATCACACACTGCACTCTCGGCTCCGAATCACACACTGCACTCTCTGCTCTGAATCACACACAGCACTCTCTGCTCAAATCACACACTGCACCCTATGCTCAAATCACACACTGCACCCTCTGCTCCGAATCACACACTGCACTCTCTACTCCGAATAACACACCGCACCCTCTACTCCGAATCATGAACTGCACCCTCTGTTCCGAATCAAACACTGCACTCTCTTCTCCGAATCACACACTGCACTCTCTTCTCCGAATCGCACACTGCACTCTCTGCTCCGAATCACACACAACACTCTCTGCTCCGAATACCTCACAGCATCCTTTGCTCCGAGTCAGAATCTGCACCCTCTGCTCCGAAACACACACTGCACCCTCTACTCCGAATCACAAACTGCACTCGCTGCTCTGAATCACACACTGCACTCTCTTCTCCGAATCACACACTGCACTCCCTGCTCCGAATCACACACTGCACTCTCTTCTCCGAATCACACACTGCACTCCCTGCTCCGAATCACACACTGCACTCTCTTCTCCGAATCACACACTGCACTCTCTGCTCCAAATCACACACTGCACTCCCTGCTCCGAATCACACACTGCACTCTCTTCTCCGAATCACACACTGCACTCTCTTCTCCGAATCACACACTGCACTCTCTGCTACGAATCACACACTGCACTCTCTACTCCGAATCACACACTGCACTCTCTGCTCCAAATCACACACTGCACTCTCTTCTCCGAATCACACACTGCACTCTCTGCTACGAATCACACACTGCACTCTCTGCTCCGAATCACAAACTGTACTCTCTTCTCCGAATCACACACTGCACTCCCTGCTCCGAATCACACACTGCACTTTCTTCTCCGAATCACACACTGCACTCCCTGCTCCGAATCACACACTGCAGTCTCTACTCCGAATCACACACTGCACTCTCTGCTCTGAATCACATACTGCACTCTCTGCTCCGAATCACACACAGCACTCTCTGCTCCGAATCACACACTGCACCCTCTGCTCACATCACACACTGCACCCTCTGCTCAAATCACACACTGCACCCTCTGCTCAAATCACACACTGCACCCTCTGCTCAAATCACACACTGCACCCTCTGCTCAAATCACACACTGCACCCTCTGCTCAAATCACACACTGCACCCTCTGCACCGAATCACAAACTGCACCCTCTGCTCCGAATCACAAACTGCACTCTCTGCTCCCAACCACACACTGCACACTCTGCTCAAATCACACACTGTACCCTCTGCTCAAAGCACACACTGCACAATATGCTCAAATCACAAACTGCACACTCTACACCAAATTACAAACTGCAACCTTTGCTCCGAATCACACACTGCACTCTCTACTCTGAATCACACACTGCACTCTCTGCTCTGAATCACACACTGCACTCTCTGCTCTGAATCACACACTGCACTCTCTGCTCTGAATCACACACTGCACCCTCTGCTCCAAATCATACACTGCACTCTCTGCAAACAATCACACACAACACCCTATTCTCAAATCACACACTGCACTCTCTACTCTGAATCACACACTGCACTCTCTGCTCTGAATCACACACTGCACTCTCTGCTCTGAATCACACACTGCACTCTCTGCACGGAATCATACACTGCAGTCTCTGCTCTGAATCACACACTGCACTCTCTACTCTGAATCACACACAGCAGTCTCTGCTCTGAATCACACACTGCACTCTCTACTCTGAATCACACACTGCACTCTCTGCACGGAATCATACACTGCACCCTCTGCTCCGAATGACACACTGCACTCTCTGCAAACAATCACACACAACACCCTATGCCCAAATCACACACTGCAGCCTCTGCTCAAATCACACACTGCACACTCTGTTGAGAATCACACACTGCACCATCTGCTCCGAATTACAAACTGCACCCTCTGCTCCGAATCACACACTGCACACTCTGCTCCGAATCACACACTGCACTCCTTGCTACGAATCACACACTGCACTCTCGGCTCCGAATCACACACTGCACTCTCTGCTTCAAATCACTCACTGGACCCTCTGCTCCGAATCACAAACTGCGCCCTCTGTTCAGAATCACACGCTGCACTCTCTGTTCCGAATCACACACTACACTCTCTGCTCCGAATCACACACTGCACTCTCTGCTCAAATGACACTCTGCACTCTCTGCTCCGAATCACACACTGCACTCTCTGCTGAAAACACACACTGCACCTGCTGCTCAAATCACACACTGCACCCTCTGTTCAGAATCACACGCTGCACTCTCTGCTCAAATCACACACTGCACCCTCTGTTCAGAATCACACGCTGCACTCTCTGCTCAAATCACACACTGCACTCTCTGTTCCGAATCACACACTGCACCCTCTGTTCAGAATCACACGCTGCACTCTCTGCTCAAATCACACGCTGCACTCTCTGCTCCGAATCACACACTGCACTCTCTGCTGAAAACACACACTGCACCTGCTGCTCAAATCACACACTGCACCCTCTGTTCAGAATCACACGCTGCACCCTCTGCTCAAATCACACACTGCACTCTCTGCTCAAATCACACACTGCACCCTCTGTTCAGAATCACACGCTGCACCCTCTGCTCAAATCACACACAGCACTCTCTGCTCAAATCACACGCTGCACTCTCTGCTCAAATCACACACTGCACCCTCTGCTCCGTATCACACACTGCACTCTCTGCTCCGAATAACAAACTGTACTCCATTTTCCGAATCACACACTGCACACTCTGCTAAGAATCACACACTGCACTCTCTTCTCCAAATCACACACTGCACTCTCTGCTACGAATCACACACTGCACTCTCTGCTCCGAATCACACACTGCACTCTCTGCTCCGAATCACACACTGCACCCTCTGCTCCAAATCACACACTGCACCCTCTGCTCCGAATCACGAACTGCACCCTCTGTTCAGAATCACACACTGCACTCTCTGCTCCGAATCACACACTGCAAACTCTGCACAAATCAAACACTGCACCCTCTGCTCCGAATCACACACGGAAACCTTTGCTCCGAATCACACACTGCACTCTCTGCTCTGAAACACACACTGCACTCCCTGCTGCGAATCACACACTGCCCCCTCTGCTCCGAATCACACACTGCCCTCTCTACCCTGAATCACACACTGCACTCTCTGTTCCAAATCATACACTGCACTCTCTGCACGGAATCATACACTGCACCCTCTGCTCCGAATGACACACTGCACTCTCTGCAAACAATCACACACTGCACCCTCTGCTCAAATCACACACTGCACTCTCTGCTCCAAATCACACACTGCACTCTCTGTTCTGAATCATACACTGCATCCTCTGCGCAAATCACACACTGCACTTTCTGCTCAAATCACACACTGCACTCTCTGTTCTGAATCATACACTGCATCCTCTGCGCAAATCACACACTGCACTTTCTGCTCAAATCACACACTGCACTCGCTGCTCCGAATCACACAGTGCACTCCCTGCTCTGAATCACAGACTGCACTCTCTGCTCTGAATCACACACTGCACCCTCTGTATGGAATCATACACTGCACTCTCTGCAAACAATCACACACTGCACCCTCTGCTCAAATCACACACTGCACACTCTGCTGCGAATCAAAACTGCAGTCTCTGCTCTGAATCACACACTGCAGCATCGGCTCCGAATTACAAACTGCACTCTCTGTTCAGAATCACACGCTGCATTCTCTGCTCAAATCACACACTACACACTCTGCTCAAATCACACACTGCCCACTCTGCTCCGAATCACAAACTGCACCCACTGCTCAAATCACACACTTTACCCTCTGCTCCAAATCACACAGTGCTCTTTCTGGTCAAATGACACACTGTACACTCAGCTCCGAATGACACACTGCACTCTCCGCTCAAAACACATTCTGCACTCTCTGCTCAAATCACACACTGCACCCTCTGCTCCGAATCACACACTGCACTCTCTACTCCGAATAACACACCGCCCCCTCTATTCCGAATCACGAACTGCACTCTCTGTTCCGAATCAGACACTGCACCCTATGCTCCGAATCACACACTGCACCTTCTGCTCAAATCAAACTCTGCACTCTCTGCTCTGAATCACACATTGCACTCTCCGTTCAAATCACACTCTGCACTCTCCGTTCAAATCACACTCTGCACTCTCTGCTCAAATAACACACTGTACTCTTTGCTCCGAATCACACACTGCACTCTCGGCTCCGAAGCACACACAGCACTCCCTGCTCAAATCAAACATTGCACCCTTTGCTCAAATCACACACTGCACCCTCTGCTCAAATCACACACTGCACCCCCTGCTCAAATTACACACTGCACCCTCTGCTCAAATCACACACTGTACCCTGTGCTCAAATCACACACTGCACCCTCTGCTCAAATCACACACTGCACACTCAGCTTGGAGTCAAAACTGCACCCTCTGATCAAATCAAACACAACACTCTGCTTCAAACCACTCACTGCCCCCTCTGCTCCGAATCACAAACTGCACCCTCTGTTCAGAATCACACGCTGAGCTCTCTGCTCAAATCACACACTCCACCATCTGCTCCGAATCACACATTGCACTCTCTGCTCTGAATCACACACTGCACTCTCGGCTCCGAATCAGTAATTGTACTCTCTTCTCCGAATCACACACTGCACTCGCTGCTCTGAATCACACACTGCACTCTCTGCACTGAATCACACACTGCACTCTCTGCTCCGAATCACAAATTGTACTCTCTGCTCCGAATCACACAATGCACCCTCTGTTCAGAATCACACACTGCACTCTCTGCTCTGAATCACACACTGCACTCTCTACTCCGAATCGCACACTGCACTCTCTGCTCCGAATCACACACTGCACCTTCTGCTCTGAACAACACACTGCACCCTCTGCTCAAATCAAACATTGCACCCTCTGCTCAAATCATACACTGCACCCTCTGCTCCGAATCACTCACTGCATCCTTTGCTCCGAGTCAGAATCTGCACCCTCTGCTCCGAATCACAAACTGCACCCACTTGTCCGAATCACAAACTGCACTCTCTGCCCCCAACCACACACTGCACACTCTGCTCAAATCACACACTGCACCCTCTGCTCAAATCACACACTGCACAATTTGGTCAAATCACAAACTGCACCCTCTGCACCAAATCATGCTCTGCGCTGTCTGCTCAAATCACAAACTTCACCCTCTGCACCGAATCACAAACTGCAGCATCTGCTCCGAATCACGCACTGCAAACTTTGCTCCGAATCACACATTGCACCCTCTACTCTGAATCACACACTGCACTCTCTGCTCTGAATCACACACTGCTCTCTCTGCTCCAACTCATACACTGCACTCTCTGCTCCAAATCACACACTGCACCCTCTGTACAAATCACACACTGCACTCTCTGCACGGAATCATACACTGCACCCTCTGCTCCGAATGACACACTGCACTCCCTGCACGGAATCATACACTGCACCCTCTGCTCCGAATGACACACTGCACTCCCTGCACGGAATCATACACGGCTACCTCTGCTCCGAATCACACACTGCACTCTCTGCAAACAATCACACACTACACCCTCTGCTCAAATCACACACTGCACTCTCTGCACAAATCATACACTGCACACTCTGCTGCGAATCAAAACTGCAGTCTCTGCTCTGAATCACACACTGCACCATCTGCTCCAAATTACAAACTGCACTCTCTGTTCAGAATCACACGCTGCACTCTCTGCTCAAATCACACACTGCACTCTCTGCTCTGTATCACACACTGCACTCTCTGCTCCAAATCAAACACTGCATCCTCTGCTCCGAATCACACACTGCAATCTCTGCTCCGAACCACTCACTGCCCCCTCTGCTCCGAATCACAAACTGCACCCTCTGTTCCGAATCACACACTGCACTCTCTGCTCCGAATCACAAACTGCACCCTCTGTTCCGAATCACACACTGCACTCTCTGCTCCAAATCACACACTGCACCCTCTGTACAAATCACACACTGCACTCTCTGCATGGAATCATACACTGCACCATCTGCTCCGAATTACAAACTGCACTCTCTGTTCAGAATCACACGCTGCACTCTCTGCTCAAATCACACACTACACATTTTGCTCCGAATCACACACTGCAATCTCTGCTCCGAACCATTCACTGACCCCTCTGCTCCGAATCACAAACTGCACCCTCTGTTAAGAATCACACACTGCACTCTCTGATCCGAATCACACACTGCAACCTTTGCTCCGAATCACACACTGCACCCTCTGCTCCGAATCACACACTGCACTCTCTGCTCCGAATCACACACTGCACCCTCTGCTCCGAATCACACACTACACTCTCTACTCCGAATCACACACTGCACTCTCTACTCTGAATCACACACTGCACTCCCTGCTCTGAATCACACACTGCACTCTCTGCTCCGAATCACACACAGCACTCTCTACCCTGAATCACACACTGCACTCTCTGCTCTGAATCACACACTGCACTCTAAGCTTCGAATCACAAACTGCACTCTCTGCACGGAATCACACACTGCACCCTCTGCTCCAAATCACACACTGCACTCTCTGCAAGGAATCATACACTGCACTCTCTGCTCCAAATGACATACAGCACTCTCTGCAAACAATCACACACTGCACCCTCTGCTCAAATCACACACTGCACCCTTTGCTCCGAATGACACACTGCACTCTCTGCAAACAATCACACACTGCACCCTCTGCTCAAATCACACACTGCACCCTCTGCTCAAATCACACACTGCACCCTATGCTCAAATCACACTCTGCACACTCTGCTGCAAATCAAAACTGCAGTCTCTGCTCTGAATCACACACTGCACCATCTGCTCCGAATTACAAACTGCACTCTCTGCTCCGAATCACACACTGCATTCTCTGCTCAAATCACACACTACACACTCTGCTCTGAATCACACACTGCACTCTCTGCTCTGAATCACACACTGCATTCTCTGCACACAATCACTCACTGCAGCCTCTGCTCAAATCACACACTGCACTCTCTGCTCAAATCACACACTGCACACTCAGCTTCGAATCAAAACTGCACCCTCTGCTCAAATCAAACACTACACTCTCTGCTCCAAACCACTCACTGACCCCTCTGGTCCGAATCACAAACTGCACCCTCTGTTCAGAATCACACGCTGCACTCGCTGCTCAAATCACACACTGCACCCTATGCTCCGAATCAAACACTGCACTCTCTGCTCTGAATCACACACTGCACTCTCAGCTGCGAATCAAAAACTGTACTCTCTTCTCCGAATCACACCATGCACTCCCTGCTCCGAATCACACACTGCACTCTCTGCTCCGAATCGCACACTGCACTCTCTGTTCCGAATCACACGCTGCACCCTCTGCACTGAATCACACACTGCAGTCTCTGCTCCAAATCCAGCACTGCACTCTCTGCTTCAAATCACACACTGCACTCTCTGCTTCAAATCACACACTGCACTCTCTGCTCCGAATCGCACACTGCACTCTCTGCTCCGAATCAAACACAGGACTCTCTGCTCCGAATAACACACTGCACCCTCTGCGCAAATCACACACTGCACTCCCTGCTCCGAATCACACACTGCACCCTCTTCTCCTAATCATACACTGTACTCTCTGCTCCGAATCACACACTGCAGTCTCTGATCCGAATCATACACTGCAACCTTTGCTCCGAATCACACACTGCACTCTCTACTCTGAATCACACACTGCACTCCCTGCTCTGAATCACACACTGCACCCTCTGCTCCGAATCACACACTGCACTCTCTGATCCGAATCATACACTGCAACCTTTGCTCCGAATCACACACTGCACTCTCTACTCTGAATCACACACTGCACTCCCTGCTCTGAATCACACACTGCACTCGCTGCTCCGAATCACACACTGCACCCTCTGCTCCGAATCACACACTGCACTCTCTGCTCCGAATCACACACTGCACTCTCTGCTCCGAATCACACACTGCACCCTCTGCTCCGAATCACACACTGCACTCTCTACCCTGAATCACACACTGCACTCTCTGCTCCGAATCACACACTGCACTCTCTGCTCTGAATCACACACTGCACTCTAAGCTTCGAATCACAAACTGCACTCTCTGCACGGAATCACACACTGCACTCCCTGCTCCGAATCACACACTGCACTCTCTGCAAGGAATCATACACTGCACTCTCTGCTCCAAATGACATACAGCACTCTCTGCAAACAATCACACACTGCACCCTCTGCTCAAATCACACACTGCACCCTCTGCTCAAATCACACACTGCACCCTATGCTCAAATCACACTCTGCACACTCTGCTGCAAATCAAAACTGCAGTCTCTGCTCTGAATCACACACTGCACCATCTGCTCCGAATTACAAACTGCACTCTCTGTTCAGAATCACACGCTGCATTCTCTGCTCAAATCACACACTACACACTCTGCTCTGAATCACACACTGCACTCTCTGCTCTGAATCACACACTGCATTCTCTGCACACAATCACTCACTGCACCCTCTGCTCAAATCACACACTGCACCCTGTGCTCCGAATCAAACACTGCACTCTCTGCTCTGAATCACACACTGCACTCTCAGCTGCGAATCAAAAACTGTACTCTCTTCTCCGAATCACACCATGCACTCCCTGCTCCGAATCACACACTGCACCCTCTGCTCCGAATCACACACTGCACCCTATGCTCAAATCACACACTGCACTCTCTGCTCCGAATCAAACACAGGACTCTCTGCTCCGAATAACACACTGCACCCTCTGCGCAAATCACACACTGCACTCCCTGCTCCGAATCACACGCTGCACCCTCTTCTCCTAATCATACTCTGTACTCTCTGCTCCGAATCACACACTGCACTCTCTGTTCCGAATCACACACTGCACTCTCTGCTTCAAATCACACACAGCACCCGAACCACTCACTGCATCCTTTGCTCCGAGTCAGAATCTGCAACCTCTGCTTCGAATCACAAACTGCACCCAATTGTCTGAATCACAAACTGCACTCTCTGCCCCCAACCACACACTGCACACTCTGCTCAAATCACACACTGCACCCTCTGCTCAAATCACTCACTGCACCCTCTGCGCAAATCACAAACTGCACCCTCAGCTCAAATCACACACTGCACATTATGCTCAAATCACAAAATGCATCCTCTGCACCAAATAACACACTGCACTCGCTGCTCCGAATCACACACTGCACTCTCTGCTCCGAATCACACAATGCACACTCTGCTCAAATCAAACATTGCACCCTTTGCTCAAATCACACACTGCACCCTCTGCTCAAATCACAAACTGCACCCTCTGCTCAAATCACACACTGCACCCTCTGCTCAAATCACACACTGCACCCTCTGCTCAAATCACAAACTGCACCCTCTGCTCAAATCACACACTGCACCCTCTGCTCAAATCACACACTGCACCCTCTGCTCAAATCACACACTGCACCCTCTGCTCAAATCACACACTGCACCCTCTGCTCAAATCACAAACTGCACCCTCTGCACAAATCACAAACTGCACCCTCTGCTCAAATCACACACTGCACCATATGCTCAAATCATAAACTGCACTCTCTGCTCAGAATCACAAACTGTACTCTCTGCTCCGAATCAAACACTGCACCCTCTGCTCCGAATCACACACTGCACCCTCTGTTCAGAATCACACGCTGCACTCCCTGTTCTGAATCACACACTGCACCCTCTGCACCGAGTCACACACTGCACTCTCTGCTCAACTGACACTCTGCACACTCTGCTCCAAATCACACACAGCACTCTCTGCTATGAATCACACACCGCACTCTCTGCAGAAAACACACACTGCACCTGCTGCTCAAATCACACACTGCACCCTCTGTTCAGAATCACACGCTGCACTCTCTGCTCAAATCACACACTGCACCCTCTGCTCCGAATCACACACTGCACTCTCTGTTCTGAATCACACACTGCACTCTCTGCTCCGAATCACACACTGCACTCTCTGCTCCGAATCACACACTGCACTCTCGGCTCCGAATCACACACTGCACTCTCTGCTCAAATCACACACTGCACCCTCTGCTCCGAATCACACACTGCACTCTCTACTCCGAATAACACACCGCACCCTCTACTCCGAATCACGAACTGCACCCTCTGTTCCGAATCAGACACTGCACTCTCTGTTCTGAATCACACACTGCACTTTCTTCTCCGAATCACACGCTGCACTCTCTGTTCCGAATCAGACACTGCACTCTCTGCTCTGAATCATACACTGCACCCTCTGCTCAAATCACACACTGCACACTCTGCTGTGAATCAAAACTGCAGTCTCTGCTCAGAATCACACACTGCACCATCTGCTCCGAATTACAAACTGCACTCTCTGTTCAGAATCACACACTGCACCCTCTGCTCCGAATCACACACTGCACTCTCTTCTCCGAATCACACACTGCACTCTCTGCTCCGAATCACACACTGCACTCTCTTCTCCGAATCACACACTGCACTCTCTGCTACGAATCACACACTGCACTCTCTGCTCCGAATCACAAACTGTACTCTCTTCTCCGAATCACACGCTGCACTCCCTGCTCCGAATCACACACTGCAGTCTCTACTCCGAATTACAAACTGCACTCTCTGTTCAGAATCAAACACTGCGCTCCCTGCTCTGAATCACACACTGCACTCTCTGCTCTGAATCACACTCTGCTCCAAATCACACACTGCACACTCTGCTCAAATCACACACTGCACCTTCTGCTCAAATCACACACTGCACACTATGCACCGAATCACAAACTGCACCCTCTGCTCCGAATCACAAACCGAACCCTCTGCTTAAGTCACACACTGCACCTCTGTTCAGAATCACACGCTGCACTCTCTGATCAAATCACACACTACACACTCTGCTCCGAATCACACACTGCACTCTCTGTTCTGAATCACACACTGCACTCTCTGCTCTGAATCACAAACTGCACCCTCTGCTCAAATCACACACTGCACACTGCTGCGAATTGAAACTGCACTCTCTGCGCTGAATCACACACTGCACCATTTGCCCCGAATTACAAAATGCACCCTCTGTTCACGCTGCATTTTCTGCTCAAATCACACACTACACACTCTGCTGCGAATCACACACTGCACTCTCAGCTCCGAATCACACACTGCACCCTTTGTTCAGAATCACACGCAGCACTCTCTGCTCCGAATCAAACACTGCACCCTCTGCTCTGAATCACACACTGCACTCTCTCTTTAAATCACAAAATGCACCCACTGCTCCGAATCACAAACTGCACTCTCTGCTCCCAACCACACACTGCACACTCTGCTCAAATCACACACTGTACCCTCTGCTCAAAGCACACACTGCACAATATGCTCAAATCACAAACTGCACACTCTACACCAAATTACAAACTGCAACCTTTGCTCCGAATCACACACTGCACTCTCTACTCTGAATCACACACTGCACTCTCTGCTCTGAATCACACACTGCACTCTCTGCTCTGAATCACACACTGCACTCTCTGCTCTGAATCACACACTGCACTCTCTGCTCTGAATCACACACTGCACTCTCTGCTCTGAATCACACACTGCACTCTCTGCTCTGAATCACACACTGCACCCTCTGCTCCAAATCATACACTGCACTCTCTGCAAACAATCACACACAACACCCTATTCTCAAATCACACACTGCACTCTCTACTCTGAATCACACACTGCACTCTCTGCTCTGAATCACACACTGCACTCTCTGCTCTGAATCACACACTGCACTCTCTGCACGGAATCATACACTGCAGTCTCTGCTCTGAATCACACACTGCACTCTCTACTCTGAATCACACACTGCAGTCTCTGCTCTGAGTCACACACTGCACTCTCTACTCTGAATCACACACTGCACTCTCTGCACGGAATCATACACTGCACCCTCTGCTCAAATCACACACTGCACACTCTGCTGTGAATCAAAACTGCAGTCTCTGCTCAGAATCACACACTGCACCATCTGCTCCGAATTACAAACTGCACTCTCTGTTCAGAATCACACACTGCACTCTCTGCTCCGAATCACACACTGCACTCTCTGCTTCAAATCACTCACTGGACCCTCTGCTCCGAATCACAAACTGCGCCCTCTGTTCAGAATCACACGCTGCACTCTCTGTTCCGAATCACACACTACACTCTCTGTTCCGAATCACACACTGCATTCTCTGCTCAAATGACACTCTGCACTCTCTGCTCCAAATCACACACAGCACTCTCTGCTGAAAACATACACTGCACCTGCTGCTCAAATCACACACTGCACCCTCTGCTCCGTATCACACACTGCACCCTCTGCTCCGTATCACGCACTGCACTCTCTGCTAAGAATCACACACTGCACTCTCTTCTCCAAATCACACACTGCACTCTCTGCTACGAATCACACACTGCACCCTCTGCTCCGAATCACACACTGCACCCTCTGCTCCGAATCACGAACTTCACCCTCTGTTCAGAATCACACACTGCACCCTCTGCTCCGAATCACGAACTTCACCCTCTGTTCAGAATCACACACTGCACTCTCTGCTCCGAATCACAAACTGCACTCTCTGCAAACAATCACACACTGCACCCTCAGCTCAAATCACACACTGTAAACTCTGCACAAATCACACACTGCACCCTCTGCTCCGAATCACACACTGCAATCTCTGCTCCAAACCACTCACTGCCCCCTCTGCTCCGAGTCACAAACTGCACCCTCTGCTCCGAATCACACACTGAAACCTTTGCTCCGAATCACACACTGCACTCTCTACTCTGAATCACACACTGCACTCTCTGCTCTGAATCACACACTGCACTCTCTGATCAAATCACACACTGCACTCTCTGCTTCGAATGACACACTGAAACCTTTGCTCCGAATCACACACTGCACTCTCTACTCTGAATCACACACTGCACTCTCTGCTCTGAAACACACACTGCACTCCCTGCTGCGAATCACACACTGCACCCTCTGTTCCAAATCATACACTGTACTCTCTGCACGGAATCATACACTGCACCCTCTGCTCCGAATGACACACTGCACTCTCTGCAAACAATCACACATTGCACCCTCTGCTCAAATCACACACTGCACCCTCTGTTCCAAATCATACACTGCACTCTCTGCTCCAAATCACACACTGCACTCTCTGTTCTGAATCATACACTGCACCCTCTGCTCAAATCACACACTGCACCCTCTGTTCCAAATCACACACTGCATCCTCTGCGCAAATCACACACTGCACTTTCTGCTCAAATCACACACTGCACTCGCTGCTCCGAATCACACAGTGCACTCCCTGCTCTGAATCACACACGGCACCCTCTGCTCAAATCACACACTGCACACTCTGCTGCGAATCAAAACTGCACTCTCTTCTTTGAATCACGCACTGCACCATTTGCTCCGAATCACACACTGCACTCTCTGCTCTGAATCACACATTGCAGCATCGGCTCCGAATTACAAACTGCACCCTCTGCTCAAATCACACACTGCACACTCAGCTTGGAGTCAAAACTGCACCCTCTGCTCAAATCAAACACAACACTCTGCTTCAAACCACTCACTGCCCCCTCTGCTCCGAATCACAAACTGCACCCTCTGTTCAGAATCACACGCTGCACTCTCTGCTCAAATCACACACTGCACTCTCTGCTCTGAATCACACACTGCACTCTCTGTTCAGAATCACACGCTGCACTCTCTGCTCAAATCACACACTGCACTCTCTGCTCTGAATCACACACTGCACTCTCTGTTCAGAATCACACGCTGCACTCTCTGCTCAAATCACAAACTGCACCCTCTGTTCAGAATCACACGCTGCACTCTCTGCTCAAATCACACACTGCACTCTCTGCTCCGAATCACACACTGCACTCTCTTCTCCGAATCACACACTGCACTCGCTGCTCCGAATCACACACTGCACTCTCTGCACTGAATCACACACTGCACTCTCTGCTCCGAATCACAAATTGTACTCTCTTCTCCGAATCACACACTGCACTCTCTGCTCTGAATCACACACTGCACTCTCTGCTCCGAATCACACACTGCATTCTCTGCTCTGAATCACACACTGCACTCTCTGCTCCGAACCGCACACAGCACTCTCTGCTCCGAATCACACACTGCACCTTCTGCTCCGAACAACACACTGCACCCTCTGCTCAAATCAAACATTGCACCCTCTGCTCAAATCACACACTGCACCCTCTGCTCCGAATCACACACTGCATCCTTTGCTCCGAGTCAGAATCTGCACCCTCTGCTCCGAATCACAAACTGCACCCACTTGTCCGAAACACAAACTGCACTCTCTGCCCCCAACCACACACTGCACACTCTGCTCAAATCATACACTGCACCCTCTGCTCAAATCACACACTGAACAATTTGCTCAAATCACAAACTGCACCCTCTGCACCAAATCATACTCTGCGCTGTCTGCTCAAATCACAAACTTCACCCTCTGCACCGAATCACAAACTGCACCATCTGCTCCGAATCACACACTGCAAACTTTGCTCCGAATCACACACTGCAGTCTCTACTCTGAATCACACACTTCACTCTCTGCTCTGAATGACACACTGCACTCCCTGCATGGAATCATACACGGCTACCTCTGCTCCGAATCATACACTGCAATCTCTGCAAACAATCACACACTACACCCTCTGCTCAAATCACACACTGCACCCTCTGCACAAATCATACACTGCACACTCTGCTGCGAATCAAAACTGCAGTCTCTGCTCTGAATCACACACTGCACCATCTGCTCCGAATTACAAACTGGACACTCTGTTCAGAATCACACGCTGCATTCTCTGCTCAAATCACACACTACAAATTCTGCTCCGAATCACACACTGCACCCACTGCTCTGTATCACACACTGCAATCTCTGCTCAAATCACACACTGCAATCTCTGCTCCGAACCACTCACTGCCCCCTCTGCTCCGAATCACAAACTGCACCCTCTGTTCAGAATCACACACTGCACTCTCTGCTCTGAATCATACACTGCACTCTCTGCTCTGAATCATACACTGCACTCTCTGCTCTGAATCACACAATGCACCCTCTGTTCAGAATCACACACTGCACTCTCTACTCCGAATCGCACACTGCACTCTCTGCTCCGAATCACACACTGCACCTTCTGCTCTGAACAACACACTGCACCCTCTGCTCAAATCAAACATTGCACCCTCTGCTCAAATCATACACTGCACTCTCTACTCCGAATCGCACACTGCACTCTCTGCTCCGAATCACACACTGCACCCTCTGCTCCAAATCATACACTGCACTCTCTACTCCGAATCGCACACTGCACTCTCTGCTCCGAATCACACACTGCACCTTCTGCTCTGAACAACACACTGCACCCTCTGCTCAAATCAAACATTGCACCCTCTGCTCCGAATCACACACTGCTCTCTCTGCTCAAATCACACACTGCACTCTCTGCTCCGAATCACAAATTGGACCCTCTGTTCAGAATCACACACTTAACTCTCTGATCAAATCATACACTGCACTCTCTGCTCAAATCACACACTGCACTCTCTACTCTGAATCACACACTGCACTCTCTGCTCTGAATCACACACTGCACTCTCTGCTCCGAATGACATACTGCACTCTCTGCAAACAATCACACACTGCATCCTCTGCTCAAATCACACACTGCACCCTCTGCTCAAATCACACACTGCACCCTCTGCTCAAATCACACACTGCACATTCTGCTGCGAATCAACACTGCACTCTCTGCTCTGAATCACACACTGCACCCTCTGCTCCAAATTACAAACTGCACTCTCTGTTCAGAATCACACACTGCACTCTCTGCTCAAATCACACACTAGACACTCTGCTCCGAATTACACACTGCACTCTCTGCACACAATCACTCACTGCACCCTCTACTCAAATCACACACTGCACCCTCTGCTCAAATCAAACACTACACACTCTGCTCCAAACCACTCACTGCCCCCTATGCTCCGAATCACAAACTGCACCCTCTGTTCAGAATCACACGCTGCACTCTATGCTCAAATCACACACTGCACCCTGTGCGGCGAATCACACACTGCACTCTCTGGTCTGAATCACACACTGCACTCTCTGCTCCGAATCACAAACTCCACTCTCTGCTGCGAATCACACACTGCACTCTCTGCTCAGAATCACACACTGCACCCTCTGCTCTGAATCACACACAGCACTCTCTGCTCAAATCACACACTGCACTCTCTGCTCCGAATCACAAACTCCACTCTCTGCTGCGAATCACACACTGCACTCTCTGCTCAGAATCACACACTGCACCCTCTGCTCTGAATCACACACAGCACTCTCTGCTCCAAATCACACACTGCACCCTCTGCTCCGAATTACAAACTGCACACTCTGTTCAGAATCACACGCTGCACTCTCTGATCAAATCACACACTGCACCCTCTGCTCCGAATCACACACTGCACCCACTGCTCTGTATCACACACTGCACTCCCTGCTCCAAATCAAACACTGCACCCTTTGCTCCGAATCACACACGGCAATCTCTGCTCCGAACCACTCACTGCCCCCAATGCTTCGAATCACAAACTGGACCCTCTGTTCAGAATCACACACTTCACTCTCTGATCAAATCAAACACTGCACCCTCTGTCCCGAATCACACACTGCACTCTCTGCTCCGAATCACAAACTGCACTCTCTACTCTGAATCACACACTGCACTCTCTGCTCCGAATCACACACTGCACTCTCTACTCTGAATCACACACTGCACTCTCTGCTCTGAATCACACACTGCACTCTCTACTCTGAATCACACACTGCACTCTCTGCTCTGAATCACACACTGCACTCCCTGCTCCGAATGACATACTGCACTCTCTGGAAACAATCACACACTGCATCCTCTGCTCAAATCACACACGGCACCCTCTGCTCAAATCACACACTACACACTCTGCTGCGAATCAAAACTGCAGTCTCTGCTCTGAATCACACACTGCACCATCTGCTCCGAATTACAAACGGGACTCTCTGTTCAGAATCACACGCTGCATTCTCTGCTCAAATCACACACTACACACTCTGCTCCGACTTACACACTGCACTCTCTGCTCCGAATCACACACTGCACTCTCTGCTCAAATGACACGCTGCACTCTCTGTTCTGAATCACACACTGCACTCTCTGCTCCGAATCACACACTGCACTCTCTGCTCAAATGACACGCTGCACTCTCTGTTCTGAATCACACACTGCACTCTCTGTTCTGAATCACACACTGCACTCTCTGCTCCGAATTACAAACTGCACACTCTGTTCAGAATCACACGTTGCACTCTCTGATCAAATCACACACTGCACCCACTGCTCTGTATCACACACTGCACTCTCTGCTCAAATCATAGACAGCACTCCCTGCTCCAAAGCAAACACTGCACCCTCTGATCCGAATCACACACGGCAATCTCTGCTCCGAACCACTCACTGCCCCCAGTGCTCCGAATCACAAACTGGACCCTCTGTTCAGAATCACACACATCACTCTCTGATCAAATCAAACACGGAATCATACACTGAACCCTCTGCTCTGAATGACACACTGCACTCTCTGCAAACAATCACACGCTGCACCCTATGCTCAAATCACACACTGCACACTCTGCACAAATCACATACTGCACTCTCTGCTGCGAAAAAAAACTGCAGTCTCTGCTCTGAATCACACACTGCACCATCTGCTCCGAAAAGCAAACTGCAGTCTCTGTTCAGAATCACACACTGCATTCTCTGCTCAAATCACACACTACACACTCTGCTCCGAATTACACACTGCACTCTCTGCTCCGAATCACACACTCCACTCTCTGCACACAATCACTCACTGCACCCTCTACTCAAATCACACACTGCACCCTCTGCTCAAATCACACACTGCACACTCTGCATCGAATCAAAACTGCACCCTCTGCTCAAATCACATACTGCACACTCTGCACAAATCACACACTGCACTCTCTGCTCCGAATCACACACTGCACTCTCTGCTTCAAATCACACACTGCACTCTCTGCTCCGAATCGCTCACTGCACTCTCTGCTCCGAATAACACACTGCACCCTCTGCTCAAATCAAACATTGCTTCCTTTGCTCAAATCACACACTGCACCCTCTGCTCAAATCACTCACTGCACCCTCTGCTCAAATCACACACTGCACATTATGCTCAAATCACAAAATGCACCCTCTGCACCAAATAACACACTGCACTCGCTGCTCCGAATCGCACACTGCACTCTCTGCTCCGAATCACACACTGCACTCTCGGCTCCGAATCACACACTGCACTCTCTGCTCCGAATAACACAATGCACCCTCTGCTCAAATCACAAACTGCACCCTCTGCTCAAATCACACACTGCACCCTCTGCTCAAATCACACGCTGCACCCTCTGCTCAAATCACACACTGCACCCTCTGCTCAAATCACACGCTGCACCCTCTGCTCAAATCACACACTGCACTCTCTGCTCCGAATCACACACTGCACTCTCTGCTCCGAATGACATACTGCACTCTCTGCAAACAATCACACGGTGCATCCTCTGCTCAAATCACACACTGCACCCTCTGCTCAAATCACACACTGCACTCTCTGTTCCGAATCACACGCTGCATTCTCTGCTCATATCACACGCTGCACTCTCTGTTCCGAATCACACACTGCACTCTCTGCTCAAATCACACGCTGCACTCTCTGTTCCGAATAACACACTGCACTCTCTGCTCCGAATCATACGCTGCAGCCTATGCTCCGAATCACACACTGCACTCTCTGCTCCGAATCACACACTGCACTCTCTGCTCCGAATCACACACTGCACTCTCTGCTCCGAATCAAACACTGCACTCTCTGCTTCAAATCACACACTGCACTCTCTGCTCAGAATCACAAACTGTACTCTCTGCTCTGAATCACACACTGCACTCTCTGCACGGAATCATACACTGCACCCTCTGCTCCGAATGACACACTGCACTCTCTGGTCTGAATCACACACTGCACTCTCTGCTCAAATCAAACATTGCATCCTTTGCTCAAATCACACACTCCACCCTCTGCTCAAATCACACACTGCACATTATGATCAAATCACAAAATGCATCCTCTGCACCAAATAACACACTGCACTCTCTGCACGGAATCATACACTGCACCCTCTGCTCCGAATGACACACAGCACTCTCTGCAAACAATCACACGCTGCACCCTCTGCTCAAATCACACACTGCACTCTCCGCTCAAAGCACACACTGCACACGCTGCTGCGAATCAAAACTGCAGTCTCTGCTCTGAATCACACACTGCACCATCTGCTCCGAATTACAAACTGCACTCTCTGTTCAGAATCACACGCTGCATTCTCTGCTCAAATCACACACTGCACTCTCTGCTCAAATCACACACTGCACCCTATGCTCAAATCACACACTGCACCCTCTGCTAAAATTACACTCGGCACCCTCTGCTTCGAATCAAAACTGCACCCTCTGCTCAAATCAAACACTACACTCTCTGCTCCAAACCACTCACTGCCCCCTATGCTCCGAATCACAAACTGCACCCGCTGTTCAGAATCACACGCTGCATTCTCTGCTCACATCACACACTGCACCCTGTGCGCCGAATCACACACTGCACTCTCTGGTCTGAATCACACACTGCACTCTCTGCTCCGAATCACACACTGCACTCTCTGCTCCGCATCACACACTGCACCATCTGTTCCGAATTACAAACTGCACACTCTGTTCAGAATCACACGCTGCACTCACTGATCAAATCACACACTGCAACCTTTGCTCCGAATCACACACTGCAACCTTTGCTCCGAATCACACACTGCACTCTCTGCTCCGAATCACACACTGCAACCTTTGCTCCGAATCACACACTGCACTCTCTGCTCCGAATCACACACTGCACTCTCTACTCTGAATCACACGCTGCACTCTCTGTTCCGAATCACACACTGCACTCTCTGTTCCGAATCACACACTGCACCCTCTGCTCCGAATCACACATTGCACCATCTGCTCCGAATTACAAACTGCACACTCTGTTCAGAATCACACGCTGCACACTCTGATCAAATCACACACTGCACCCTCTGCTCCGAATCACACACTGCAACCTTTGCTCCGAATCACACACTGCACTCTCTACTCTGAATCACACACTGCACTCTCTGCTCTGAATCACACACTGCACTCCCTGCTCCGAATGACATACTGCACTCTCTGCAAACAATCACACACTGCATCCTCTGCTGAAATCACACATTGCACCCTCTGCTCAAATCACACACTGCACACTCTGCTCAAATCACACACTGCACACTCTGCTCAAATCACACACTGCACATTCTGCTGCGAATCAAAACTGCAGTCTCTGCTCTGAATCACACACTGCACCATCTGCTCCGAATTACAAACTGCACTCTCTGTTCAGAATCACACGCTGCATTCTCTGCTCAAATCACACACTATACTCTCTGCTCCGAATCGCACAGTGCACTCTCTGCACCGAATCACACACTGCACTCTCTGCTCCGAATCAAACACTGCACCCTCTGCTCCGAATCACACACTGCACTCTCTGCACACAATCACTCACTGCAACCTCTGCTCAAACCACACCCTGCATCCTCTGCTCAAATCACACACTGCACCCTCTGCTCAAATCACACACTGCGCCCTCTGCTAAAATTACACTCGGCACCCTCTGCTTCGAATCAAAACTGCACCCTCTGCTCAAATCAAACACTACACTCTCTGCTCCAAACCACTCACTGCCCCCTATGCTCCGAATCACAAACTGCACCCTCTGTTCAGAATCACACGCTGCATTCTCTGCTCAAATCACACACTGCACCCTGTGCGCCGAATCACACACTGCACTCTCTGGTCTGAATCACACACTGCACTCTCTGCTCAAATCAAACATTGCATCCTTTGCTCAAATCACACACTGCACCCTCTGCTCAAATCACTCACTGCACCCTCTGCGCAAATCACACACTGCACCCTCTGCTCAAATCACACACTGCACATTATGATCAAATCACAAAATGCATCCTCTGCACCAAATCACACACAGCACTCTCTGCTTCAAATGACACAATGCACCCTCTGCTCAAATCAATCATTGCACCCTTTGCTCAAATCACACACTGCACCCTCTGCTAAAATCACACACTTAACCCTCTGCTTAAATCACACACTGCACCCTCTGCTCAAATCACACAATGCACCCTCTGCTCAAATCACACACTGCACCCTCTGCTCCGAACCACTCACTGCATCCTTTGTTCCGAGTCAGAATCTGCACCCTCTGCTCCGAATCACAAACTGCACCCACTTGTCCGAATCACAAACTGCACTCTCTGCCCCCAACCACACACTGCACCCTCTGCTCAAATCACACACTGCACCCTCTGCTCAAATCACACACTGCTCCCTCTGCTCAAATCACACACTGCTCCCTCTGCTCAAATCACACACTGCACCCTCTGCTCAAATTACACACTGCACCATATGCTCAAATCACAAACTGCACCCTCTGCTCAAATCACACACTGCACCATATGCTCAAAACACTCTCTTCTCCGAATCACACACTGCATTCTCTGCTCCGAATCACACACTGCACTCTCTGCTCCGAATCACACACTGCACTCTCGACTATGAATCACACACTGCACTCTCTGCTCTGAATCACACACTGCACTCCCTGCTCCGAATCACACACTGCACTCTCTGCTCCAAATCACACACTGCAATCTCTGCACGGAATCATACACTGCACCCTCTGCTCCGAATGACACACTACACTCTCTGCAAACAATCACACGCTGCACCCTCTGCTCAAATCACACACTGCACCCTCTGCTCAAATCACACACTGCACACTCTGCTGCGAATCAAAACTGCAGTCTCTGCTCTGAATCACACACTGCACCATCTGCTCCGAATTACAAACTGCACTCTCTGTTCAGAATCACACGCTGCATTCTCTGCTCAAATCACACACTGCACTCTCTGCTCCGAATCAAGCATTGCACCCTCTGCTGCGAATCACACACTGCACTCTCTGCACACAATCACTCACTGCACCCTCTGCTCAAATTACACCCTGCACCCTCTGCTCAAATCACACACTGCACCATCTGCTCAAATCACACACTGCACCCTCTGCTAAAATTACACTCGGCACCCTCTGCTTCGAATCAAAACTGCACCCTCTGCTCAAATCAGACACTACACTCTCTGCTCCAAACCACTCACTGCCCCCTATGCTCCGAATCACAAACTGCACCCTCTGTTCAGAATCACACGCTGCATTCTCTGCTCACATCACACACTGCACCCTGTGCGCCGAATCACACACTGCACTCTCTGGTCTGAATCACTCACTGCACTCTCTGCTCCGAATCACAAACTGCACTCTCTGCTCCGTATCACACACTGCACTCTCTGTTCCGAATCACACACTGCACTCTCTGTTCCGATTCACACACTGCACCCTCTGCTCCGAATCACACACTGCACCTTCTGCTCCGAATTACAAACTGCACACTCTGTTCAGAATCACACGCTGCACTCTCTGATCAAATCACACACTGCACCCTCTGCTCCGAATCACACACTGCAACCTTTGCTCCGAATCACACACTGCACTCTCTACTCTGAATCACACACTGCACTCTCTGCTCTGAATCACACACTGCACTCTCTGCTCCGAATAACACAATGCACAATCTGCTGAAATCACACATTGCACCCTCTGCTCAAGTCACACACTGCACACTCTGCTCAAATCACACACTGCACACTCTGCTCAAATCACACACTGCACCATCTGCTCCGAATTACAAACTGCACTCTCTGTTCAGAATCGCACACTACACATTCTGCTCCGAATCACACACTGCACTCTCTGCTCCGAATCACACGCTGCACTCCCTGCTCCGAATCACAAACTGCACCCTCTGCTCCAAATCACACACAGCACTCTCTGCTCCGAATAACACAATGCACAATCTGCTCAAATCAAACATTGCACCCTAAGCTCAAATCACACACTGCACCCTCTGCTTAAATGACACAATGCACCCGCTGCTCCGAACCACTCGCTGCATCCTTTGCTCCGAGTCAGAATCTGCACACTCTGCTCCGAATCACCATCTGCACCCAATTGTCTGAATCACGAACTGCACTCTCTGCCCCCAACCACACACTGCACTCTCTGCTCCGAATCACAAACTGTACTCTCTTCTCCGAATCACACACTGCACCCTCTGCTCCGAATCACACACAGCACTCTCTGATCCGAATCACACACTGCACTCTCTGATCCGAATCACACACTGCACTCTCTGATCCGAATCACACACTGCACTCTCTGATCCGAATCACACACTGCACTCTCTGCTCCGAATCACACACAGCACTCTCTGCTCCGAATCACAAACTGTACTCTCTTCTCCGAATCACACACTGCACCCTCTGCTCCGAATCACACACAGCACTCTCTGATCCGAATCACACACTGCACTCTCTGCTCCGAATCACACACTGCACTCTCTGATCCGAATCACCCACTGCACTCTCTGCTCTGAATCACACACTGCACTCTCCGCTCCGAATCACACACTGCACCCTCTGCTCCGAATGACACACTGCACTCTCTGCAAACCATCACACGCTGCACCCTCTGCTCAAATCACACATTGCACTCTCTGCAAACAATCACACGCTGCACCCTCTGCTCAAATCACACACTGCACCCTCTGCTCAAATCACACACTGCACACGCTGCTGCGAATCAAAACTGCAGTCTCTGCTCTGAATCACACACTGCACCATCTGCTCCGAATTACAAACTGCACTCTCTGTTCAGAATCAAACACTGCGCTCCCTGCTCTGAATCACACACTGCACTCTCTGCTCTGAATCACACTCTGCTCAAATCACATACTGCACCCTGTGCTCCGAACCAATCACTACATCATTTGCTCCGAGTCAGAATCTGCACCTTCTGCTCAAATCATACACTGCACCCTCTGCTCCGAATCACAAACTGCACTCTCTGCAAACAATCACACACTGCACTCTCTGCTCTGAATCACACACTGCACTCTCTGCTCCAAATCACACACTGCACCCTCTGCTCTGAATCACACACTGCACTCTCTGCTCCAAATCACACACTGCACTCTCTGCTCTGAATCACACACTGCACTCTCTGCTCTGAACCAAACACTGCACCCTCTGCTCCAAATCACACACTGAACCCTCTGCTTAAGTCACACACTGCACTCTCTGCTCTGAATCACACACTGCACCCTCTGCTCCAAATCACACACTGCACTCTCTGCTCCGAATCACACACTGCACCATCTACTCCGTATCACACACTGCACACTCTGCTCCGAATCACACACTGCACTCTCTGCTCAAATCACACTCTCCACCAACTGCTCCGAATCACAAACTGAACAATCTGCTTAAGTCACACACTGCACCCTCTGCTCCGAATCACACACGGCATCCTTTACTCCGAATCACACACTGCACTCTCTACTCTGAATCACACACTGCACTCTCTGCTCTGAATCACACTCTGCACTCTCTGCTCCGAATCACACACTGCACCCTCCGCTGTGAATCACACACTGCACTCTCTGCTCTGAATTACAATCTGCACTCTCTGTTCAGAATCACACACTTCACTCTCTGCTCAAATCACACACTACACACTCTGCTCCGAATCTCTCCCTGCACTCTCTGCTCCAATTCAAACAGTGCACCCTCTGCTCCGAATCACAAACTGCACCCTCTGTTCAAATTCACACGCTGCACTCACTGCTCAAATCAAACACTGCACCCTCTGCTCCGAATCACACACTGCACCCTCTGCTCAAATCACACACTGCACCCTTTGCTCAAATCACAAACTGCACCCTCTGCTCCGAATCACAAACTGAACACTCTGCTAAAGTCACACACTGCACCTCTGTTCAGAATCACACGCTGCACTCTCTGATCAAATCACACACTACACACTCTGCTCCGAATCACTCACTGCACTCTCTGTTCTGAATCACACACTGAACTCTCTGCTCCGAATCACACATTGCACTCTCTGGCCCGAATCACACACTGCACCCTCTGTTCAGAATCACACGCTGCACTCTCTGCTCAAAACACACACTGCACCCTTTGCTCCGAATCACACACTGCACTCTCTGCACGGAATCATACACTGCACCCTCTGCTCTGAATATCACGCTGCATCCTCTGCAAACAATCACACACTGCACCCTCTGCTCCAAATCACACACTCCACCATCTGCTCCGAATCACAAACTGAACCCTCTGCTTAAGTCACACACTGCACTCTCTACTCTGAATCACACACTGCTCTCTCTGCTCTGAATCAAACTCTGCACTCTCTGCTCCGAATCACACACTGCACTCTCTGCTCCGAATCACACACTGCACACTCTGCTCCGAATCACACATTGCACCCTCTGTTCAGAATCACACACTGCACTCTCTGCTCCGAATCACACACTGCACTCCCTGCTCTGAATCACACATTGCACACCCTGCTCAAATCACATACTGCACCCTCTGCTCAAGTCACACATTGCACC
This sequence comes from Carcharodon carcharias, assembly GCF_017639515.1. NCBI lineage: Eukaryota > Metazoa > Chordata > Chondrichthyes > Lamniformes > Lamnidae > Carcharodon > Carcharodon carcharias. The sequence continues at coordinate 101,276,795 of NC_054480.1, forward strand.
CTGTGCTCCAAACCACTCACTACATCCTTTGCTCCGAGTCAGAATCTGCACCTTCTGCTCCGAAGCACAAACTGCACCCACTGCTCCGAATCACAAACTGCCTCTCTGCTCCCAACCACACACTGGACACTCCGCTCAAATCATACACTGCACACTCTGCTCAGAATCACACACTGCATCCTTTGCTCCGAATCACACACTGCCCTCTCTACCCTGAATCACACACTGCACTCTCTGCTCCAAATCACACACTGCACTCTCTGCACGGAATCATACACTGCACCCTCTGCTCTGAATATCACACTGCACTCTCTGCAAACAATCACACACTGCACCCTCTGCAAACAATCACACACTGCACCCTCTGCTCCAAATCACACACTACACACTCTGCACCGAACCACTCACTGCCCCCTCTGGTCCGAATCACAAACTGCACCCTCTGTTCAGAATCACACGCTGCACTCTCTGCTCAAATCACACACTCCACCATCTGCTCCGAATCACAAACTGAACCCTCTGCTTAAGTCACACACTGCACCCTCTGCTCCGAATCACACACTGCACTCTCTACTCTGAATCACACACTGCTCTCTCTGCTCTGAATCACACTCTGCACTCTCTGCTCCGAATCACACACTGCACACTCTGCACCGAACCACTCACTGCCCCCTCTGGTCCGAATTACAAACTGCACCCTCTGTTCAGAATCACACGCTGCACTCTCTGCTCCGAATCACACACTGCACTCTCTGCTCCGAATCACAAACTGAACACTCTGCTTAAGTCACACACTGCACTCTCTGCTCCGAATCACACACTGCTCTCTCTGCTCTGAATCACACACTGCACCTTCTGCTCCAAATCACACACTGCACCCTCTGCTCAAATCACACACTGCACACTCTGCTGCGAATCAAAACTGCAGTCTCTGCTCTGAATCACACACTGCACCATCTGCTCCGAATTACAATCTGCACTCTCTGTTCAGAATCACACGCTTCACTCTCTGCTCAAATCACACACTACACACTCTGCTCCGAATCACACACTGCTCTCTCTGCTCTGTATCACACACTGCACACTCTGCTCCGAATCACACTCTGCAATCTCTGCTCCGAACCAGTGACAGCCCCCTCTGCTCCGAATCACAAACTGCACCCTCTGTTCAGATTCACACGCTGCACTCACTGCTCAAATCACACACTGCACTCTCTGTTCCGAATCACACACTGCACTCTCTGCGCCTAATCACACATTGCACTCTTTGCTCTGAATCACACACTGCACTCTCTGCTCCGAAACACACTGCACTCTCTGCTCAGAATCACACACAGCACTCTCTGCTCCGAATCACACACTGCACTCTCTGCTCCGAATCACACACTGCACTCTCTGCTCAGAATCACACACTGCACTCTCTGCTCCGAATCACACACTGCACTCTCTGCTTTGAATCACACACAGCACTCTCTGCTCCGAATCACACACTGCACCCTCTGATCAGAATCACACGTTGCATTCTCTGCTCAAATAACACACTGCACACTCTGCTCCGGAATCACACACTGCACTCTCTGCTCCGAATCAAACACTGCACCCTCTGCTCCAAATCACACACGACACTCTCTGCTCTGAACCACTCACTGCCCCCTCTGCTCCGAATCACACACTGCACCCTCTATTCAGAATCACACGCTGCACTCACTGCTTAAATCAAACACTGCACTCTCTGCTCCGAATCACACACTGCACTCTCTGCTCCGAATCACACACTGCACTCTCTGCAAACAATCACTCACTGCACTCTCTGCAAACAATCACTCACTGCACCCTCTGCTCAAATCACACACTGCACTCTCTGCACACAATCACTCACTGCACCCTCTGCTCAAATCACACACTGCACCCTCTGCTCAAATCACAAACTGCACCCTCTGCTCCGAATCACAAACTGAACACTCTGCTTAAGTCACACACTGCACCTCTGTTCAGAATCACACGCTGCACTCTCTGATCAAATCACACACTACACACTCTGCTCTGAATCACACACTGCACTCTCTGCTCTGAATCACACACTGCACTCTCTGCAAACAATCACTCACTGCACTCTCTGCAAACAATCACTCACTGCACCCTCTGCTCAAATCACACACTGCACTCTCTGCACACAATCACTCACTGCACCCTCTGCTCAAATCACACACTGCACCCTCTGCTCAAATCACAAACTGCACCCTCTGCTCCGAATCACAAACTGAACACTCTGCTTAAGTCACACACTGCACCTCTGTTCAGAATCACACGCTGCACTCTCTGATCAAATCACACACTACACACTCTGCTCTGAATCACACACTGCACTCTCTGTTCTGAATCACACACTGAACTCTCTGCTCTGAATCACACACTGCACTCTCTGCTCCGAATCACACGCTGCACTCTCTATTCAGAATCACACGCTGCAACTCTCTGCTCTGAATCACACACTGCATACTCTGCTCAAATCACATACTGCACCCTCTGCTCAAGTCACACACTGCACCCTCTGCACCGAAGCAATCACTACATCCTTTGCTCCGAGTCAGAATCTGCACCTTCTGCTCAAATCATACACTGCACCCTCTGCTCCAAATCACACACTGCGCTCTCTGCACACAATCACGCGCTGCACTCTCTGCTCAAATCACACACTGCACTCTCTGCTCCAAATCACACACTGCACTCTCTGCTCAGAATCATACACTGCACCCTCTGATCCGAATATCACACTGCACTCTCTGCAAACAATCACACACTGCACCCTCTGCAAACAATCACACACTGCACTCTCTGCTCCAAATCACACACTGCAACCTCTGCTCCAAATCACACACTGCGCTCTCTGCACATAATCACACGCTGCACTCTCTGCTCAAATCACACACTGTACCATCTGCTCCGAATCACACACTGCACCATCTGCTCTGAATCACAAACTGAACCCTCTGCTTAAGTCACACATTGCACACTCTGCTCCGAATCACACACTGCACCCTCTACCCTGAATCACACACTGCACCCTCTGCTCTGAATATCACACTGCACTCTCTGCAAACAATCACACACTGCACTCTCTGCTCAAATCACACGCTCCACACTCTGCACCGAACAACTCACTGCCCCCTCTGGTCCGAATCACAAACTGCACCCTCTGTTCAGAATCACACGCTGCACTCTCTGCTCAAATCACACGCTCCACCATCTGCTCCGAATCACAAACTGAACACTCTGCTTAAGTCACAAACTGCACCCTCTGCTCCGAATCACACACTGCATCCTTTGCTCCGAATCACACACTGCACTCTCTACTCTGAATCACACACTGCTCTCTCTGCTCTGAATCACACCCTGCACTCTCTGCTCCGAATCACACACTGCACCCTCTGCTGTGAATCACACACTGCACCCTCTGCTCAAATCACACACTGCACATGCTGCTGCGAATCAAGACTGCAGTCTCTGCTCTGAATCACACACTGCACCATCTGCTCTGAATTACAATCTGCACTCTCTGTTCAGAATCACACGCTTCACTCTTTGCTCAAATCACACACTACACACTCTGCTCCGAACCACTCACTGCACCCTCTATTCAGAATCACACACTGCACTCTCTGCTCCGAATCAAGCACTGCACCCTCTGCTCCAAATCACACACTACACTCTCTGCTCCGAACCACTCACTGCCCCCTCTGCTCCGAATCACAAACTGCACCCTCTTCTCCGAATCACACACTGCACTCTCTGCTCCGAATCCCAAACTGCACTCCCTGCTCTGAATCACACACTGAACTCTCTGCGCCGAATCACACACTGCACCCTCTGCTCCGAATCACACACTGCATTCTCTGCACACAATAACACATTGCACTCTCTGCTCAAATCACACACTGCACCCTCTGCTCAAATCACACACTGCACACTCTGCTGCAAATCAAAACTGCACGCTCTGCTCTGAATCACACACTGCACCATTTGCTCCGAATTACAAACTGCACTCTCTGCTCTGAATCACACACTGCACCCTCTGCTCAAATCACACACTGCACCCTCTGCTCAAATCACACACTGCACTCTCTGCTCCGAATCACACACTGCACCCTCTGCTCAAATCACACACTGCACCCTCTGCTCAAATCACACACTGCACTCTCTGCTCCGAATCACACACTGCACCCTCTGCTCAAATCACACACTGCACTCTCTGCTCAAATCACACACTGCACTCTCTGCTCCGAATCACACACTGCACCCTCTGCTCAAATCACACACTGCACCCTCTGCTCAAATCACACACTGCACAATATGCTCAAATCACAAACAGCACCCACTGTTCCAATTCACAAACTGCACCCTCTGCTCCAAATAGCACTCTGCGCTCGCTGTTCAAATCACAAACTTCACCCTCTGCACCAAATCACAAACTGCACCATATGCTCCGAAACACAAACTGAACCCTCTGCTTAAGTCACACACTGCACCCTCTGCTCCAAATCACACACTGCACTCTCTGCTCCGAATCATACACTGCTTTCTCTGCTCTGAATCACACACTGCACTCTCTGCTCCGAATCATACACTGCTCTCTCTGCTCTGAATCACACACTGCACTCCCTGCTCCGAATCACAAACTGCGTCCTCTGCACCCAATCATGCACTGCAAATCTGATCAAATCACACACTGCACATTCTACTCAAACCACACGCTGCACCCTCAGCACTGAATCACACACTGCACCCTCTACTCCAAATCACACTCTGCACTCTCTGCTCAAATCACAAACTTCACCCTCTGCCACGAATCACAAACTGCACCATCTGCTTCGAATCACAAAGTGAACCCTCTACTTATGTCACACACTGCACCCTCTGCTCCGAATAACACACTGCATCCTTTGCGCCGAATCACACACTGCACTCTCTGCTCTGAATCACACACTGCACCCTCTGCTCCGAATGACACACTGCACTCTCTGCACACAATCTCACACTGCACCCTCTGCTCAAATCATACACTGCACCCTCTGCTGCGAATCAAAACTGCAGTCTCTGTCTGAATCACACACTGTACTCTCTGCTCCGAATTACAAATTGAACCCTCTGCTCCGAATCACACACTGCACTCTCTGCTCCGAATCACACACTGCACTCTCTGCACACAATCACAGACTGCACCCACTGCTCAAATCACACACTGCACCCTCTGCGGCGAATCAAAACTGCAGTCTCTGCTCTGAATCACACACTGTACTCTCTTCTCCGAATGACTCACTGCACTCCCTTGCTCTGAATCACACACTGCACTCTCTGCTCCAAATCACACACTGTACTCCCTGCTCCGAATCACACACTGCACAATATGCTGAAATCACAAACTGCACCCTCTGCTCCAAATCACACTCTGCGCTCTCTGCTCAACTCACAAACTTCAACCTCTGCCATGAATCACAAACTGCACCATCTGCTCCGAATCACAAACTGAACCCTCTACTTAAGTAACACACTGCACCCTCTGCTTCGAATAACACACTGCATCCTTTGCGCCGAATCACACACTGAACTCTCTGCAAATAATCACACACTGCAATCTCTGCTCCGAATCATACACTGCACTCTCTGCTCTGAATGACACACTGCACTCTCTGCACACAATCACACACTGCACACTCGGCTCAAATCACACACTGCACACTCGGCTCAAATCACACACTGCACCCTCTGCTGCGAAGCAAAACTGCAGTCTCTGCTCTGAATCACACAGTGTACTCTCTGCTCCGAATCACAAACTGCACCCTCTGTTCAGAATCAAATGCTGTACTCTCTGCTCAAAACACACACTGGGCACTGTGCTTCGATTCACACACTGCACTCTCTGATTTGAATCACACCTTGCACTCTCTGATCTGAATCACACACTGCTCCCTCTGCTCCGAATCCCAAACTGCACTCCCTGCTCCGAATCACACACTGCACTCTCTGCTCTGAATCACACACTGCACTGTCTGCTCCGCATCACACACTGCAGTCTCTGCTCTGAATCACACACTGCATCCTTTGCGCCGAATCACACACTGAACTCTCTGCAAATAATCACACACTGCAATCTCAGCTCCGAATCATACACTGCACTCTCTGCTCCGAATGACACACTGCACTCTCTGCTCAAATCACAAACTGCACCCTCTGCTGCGAATCAAAACTGCAGTCTCTGCTCTGAATCACACACTGTACTCTCAGCTCCGAATTACAAACTGAACCCTCTGTTCAGAATCACACGCTGCACTCTCTGCTCAAATCACAAACTACACACTCTGCTCCGAATCACACACTGCATTCTCTGCTCCGAATCACAGACTGCACTCTCTGCTCAAATCATACGCTGCACTCTCTGCTCCAAATCAAACACTACACTCTCTGCTCCGAACCACTCACTGCCCCCTCTGCTCCGAATCACAAACTGCACCCTCTGTTCAGAATCAAATGCTGTAATCTCTGCTCAAAACACAAACTGCGCACTGTGCTCCGATTCACACACTGCACTCTCTGCTCCGAATCACACAGTGCACTCTCTGATCTGAATCACACACTGCACTCTCTGCTCTGAATCACACACTGCACTCTCTGCTCCGAATCACACACTGCACTCTCTGCTCTGAATCACACACTGCACTCTCTGCTCCGAATCACACACTGCACTCTCTGCTCTGAATCACACACTGCACTCTCTGCTCCGAATCCCAAACTGCACTCCCTGCTCCGAATCACACACTGCACTCTCTGCTCTGAATCACACACTGCACTCTCTGCTCCGCATCACACACTGCACCCTCTGTTCAGAATCACACGCTTCAACTCTGCTCAAATCACACACGACACATTCTGCTCCGAATCACACACTGAACTCTCTGTTCTGAATCACACACCACGTACTCTGCTCCGAATCACACACTGCACTCTCTGCTCCGAATCACACACTGCACTCTCTGCTCTGAATCAAACACAACACTCAGTTACGAATCACACATTGCACTCTCTGCACACAATCACACACTGCACTCTCTGCTCCGAATCACAAACAGCACCCTCTGCTCCGAATCACTCACAGCACTCTCTGCACACAATCACACCCTGCACCCTCTGCACAAATCACACAGTGCACTCTCTGCTCCGAATCACACACTGCACTCTCTGCACAAATCTCACACTGCACTCTCTGCTCAAATCACACACTGAACTCTCTGCTCAAATCACACACTGCACCTTCTGCGCAAATCACACACTGCACCCTCTGCTCCAATTACAAACTGCACTCTCTGCTCAAATCACACACTGCACTCTCTTCTCCGAATCACACACTGCGCTCTCTGTTCTGAATCACACACTGCACTCTCTGCTCTGAATCACACACCGCACTCTGTGCTCCGATTCACACACTGCACTCTCTGCTCCAAATCACACACTGCACTCTGCGCCGAATCACACACTGCACCCTCTGCTCCGAATCACACACTGCACTCTCTGCACACAATAACACATTGCACTCTCTGCTCAAATCACACACTGCACCCTCTGCTCAAACCACACACTGCACACTCTGCTGCGAATCAAAACTGCACACTCTGCTCTGAATCACACACTGCACCATTTGCTCCGAATTACAAACTGCACCCTCTGTTCAGAATCACACACTGCACTCTCTGCTCCGAATCACACACTGCACCCTCTGCTCAAATCACACACTGCACTCTCTGCTCTGAATCACACACTGCACCCTCTGCACAAATCTCACACTGCACCCTCTGCTCAAATCACACACTGCACTCTCTGCTCCAATCACACACTGCACCCTCTGCACAAATCTCACACTGCACCCTCTGCTCAAATCACACACTGCACTCTCTGCTCCAATCACACACTGCACTCTCTGCTCAATCACACACTGCACATTCTGCTCAAATCACACAGTGCACACTCTGCCCCGAATCACAAACTGCACTCTCTGCACAAATTACACACTGCACTCTCTGCACCGAATCACAGACTGCACCCTCTGCTCTTAATCACAGACTGCACCCTCTGCTCCAAATAGCACACTGCACTTTTTGCTCGGAATCACACACTGCACTCTCTGCTCCGAATTACACACTGCACTCTCTGCACTGAATCACACACTGCACTCTCTGCAAACAATCACATACTGCACACTCTGCTCAAATCACACACTGCCCCGCCTGCTCAAATCACACATGCACACTCTGCTCAAATCACACACTGCACCCTCTGGTCAAATCACCCACTGCACACTTTGCTCAAATCACACACTGCACACTCTGCTGCGAATCATAACTGCACTCTCTTCTCTGAATCACGCACTGCACCATTTGCTCCGAATCACACACTGCACCCTCTGCTCCAAATCACACGCTGCACTCTCTGCTCACAAGCACACACTGGACCCTCTGCTCAAATCACACACTGCACCCTCTGCTAAAATCACACACTGCACACTCTGCTTTGAATCAAAACTGCACCCTGCTCAAATCAAACACTACACTCTCTACTCCGAACCACTCACTGCCCTCTCTGCTCCGAATCAAAACTGCACTCTCTGCTCTGAATCACACACTGCACTCTCTGCTCTGAATCACACACTGCACTCTCTGCTCTGAATCACACACTGCACTCTCTTCACCGAATCACACACTGCACTCCATGCTCCGAAACACACACTGCACTCTCTGCTCCGAATCACACACTGCACTCTCTGCTCCGAATCACACACAGCACTCCCTGCTCAAATCACACACTGCACCCTCTGCTCAAATCACACACTGCACGTTCAGCTCCGAATCACACACTGCACTCTCTGCTCCGAATCACACACTGCACTCTTTGCTCTGAAACATACACTGCACCCTCTGCTCCGAATCACACACTGCACCCTCTGCTCCGAATCACACACTGCACCCTCTGCCCAAATCACACACTGCACCCTCTGCCCAAATCACACACTGCACCCTCTGCCCAAATCACACACTGCACCCTCTGCTCAAATCACACACTGCACTCTCTGCTCCAAAACAAACACTACACTCTCTGCTCCGAACCACTCACTGCCCCCTCTGCTCCGAATCACAAACTGCACCCTCTGTTCAGAATCACACACTGCACCCTGTGCTCCGAATCACACACTGCACTCTCTGCTCAAAACACACACTACGCCCTGTGCTCCGAATCACACACTGCACTCTCTGATCTGAATCACACACTGCACCCTCTGCTCAAATCACACACTGCACCCTCTGCTCAAATCACACACTGCAAACCCTGCTCAAATCACACATGCACACTCTGCTCAAGTCACACACTGCACCCTCTGCTCAAATCACATACTGCACATCTGCCCAAATCACACACTGCACCCTCTGCTCAAATCACACACTGCACCCTCTGCTCAAATCACACACTGCACCCTCTGCTCAAATCACACACTGCAAACCCTGCTCAAATCACACATGCACACTCTGCTCAAGTCACACACTGCAACCTCTGCTCAAATCACACACTGCACCCTCTGCTCAAATCACACACTGCACACTCTGCTGCGATTCATAACTGCACTCTCTTCTCTGAATCACGCACTGCACCATTTGCTCTGAATCACACACTGCACTCTCTGCTCTTAATCACACACTGCACTCTCTGCTCTGAATCACACACTGCACTCTCTGCTCAAATCACACACTGCGCTCTCTTCTCAAATCTCACAAAGCACCCCTAGCTCCAATCACACACTGCACTGTCCGCTCCAATCACACACTGCACTCTCTGCTCTATCACACACTGCACGCTCTGTTCAAATCACACACTGCACCCTCTGCTCCGAATCACACACTGCACTCTCTTCTCCGAATCACACACTGCACTCTCTGCTCCGAATCACACTCTGCACTCTCTGCTCCGAATCATACACTGCATCCTCTGCTCCGAATCACACACTGCACTCTCTGCACACAATCACACACTGCACCCTCTGCTCAAATCACACCCTGCACCCTCTGCTCAAATCACACACTGCACCCTCTGCTCAAATCACACACTGCACTCTCTGTTTTGAATCACACACAGCACTCTCTGCTCCGATTCACACACTGCACTCTCTGCACACAATCACACAGGGCACCCTCTGCTCAAATCACACACTGCACCCTCGGCTCAAATCATACAATGCACCATCTGCCCAAATCACACACTGCAACCTCTGCTCAACTCACACACTTTACCCTCTGCTCAAATCACACACTGAACCCTCTGCACCGAATCACAAACTGCACCCTCTGTTTAGAATCACACATTGCACCCTCTGCTCGGAATCACACACTGCACTCTCAGCTCCGAATCACACACTGCATTCCCTGCACTCAATAACACACTGCACCCTCTGCTCAAATCACACACTGCACCCTCTGCCCAAATCACACACTGCACCCTCTGCTCCTAATCACACACTGCACCCTCTGCACACAATCACACACTGCACTCTCTGCTCAAATTACACACTGCACTCACTGCACACAATCACACACTGTACCCACTGCTCAAATCACACACTGCACCCTCTGCTCAAATAACACACTGCACCCTCTGCCTGGAATCACAAACTGCACCCTCTGCTCTTAATCACAGACTGCACCCTCTGCTCCAAATAGCACACTGCACTTTTTGCTCGGAATCACACACTGCACTCTCTGCACAAATTACACACTGCACCCTCTGCACTGAATCACAGACTGCAACTTCTGCTCTTAATCACAGACTGCACCCTCTGCTCCAAATAGCACACTGCACTTTTTGCTCGGAATCACACACTGCACTCTCTGCACAAATTACACACTGCACCCTCTGCACTGAATCACAGACTGCAACTTCTGCTCTTAATCACACACTGCACTCTCTGCTCCGAATCACACACTGCACTCTCTTCTCCGAATCACACACTGCACTCTCTGCTCCGAATCACACACTGCACTCTCTGCTCCGAATCACACACTGCACTCTCTGCTCCGAATCACACTCTGCACTCTCTGCTCCGAATCACACTCTGCACTCTCTGCTCCGAATCACACACTGCACTCTCTGCTCCGAATCACACTCTGCACTCTCTGCTCCGAATCACACACTGCACCCTCTGCTCAAATCACACCCTGCACCCTCTGCTCAAATCACACACTGCACCCTCTGCTCAAATCACACACTGCACTCTCTGTTTTGAATCACACACTGCACTCTCTGCACACAATCACACAGGGCACCCTCTGCTCAAATCACACACTGCACCCTCGGCTCAAATCATACAATGCACCATCTGCCCAAATCACACACTGCAACCTCTGCTCAACTCACACACTTTACCCTCTGCTCAACTCACACACTTTACCCTCTGCTCCGAATCACACACTGCTCCCTCTGTTTAGAATCACACATTGCACTCTCTGTTCCGAATCACACACTGCAATCTCTGCACCGAGTCACACAGTGCACTCTCTGCTCCGAATCACACACTGCATTCCCTGCACTCAATAACACACTGCACCCTCTGCTCAAATCTCACACTGCACCCTCTGCTCAAATCGCACACTGCACCCTCTGCTCAAATCACACACTGCACTCTCTGCTCAAAACACACACTGCGCCCTGTGCTCCAAATCACACACTGCACTCTCTGCTCCGAATCACACACTGCACTCTCTGCTCAAATCACACACTACACTCTCTGCTCCGAGCCACTCACTGCCCCCTCTGCTCCAAATCACAAACTGCACCCTCTGTTCAGAATCACACGCTGCACTCTCTGCTCAAAACACACACTGCACTCTTTGCTCCGAATCACACATTGCACTCTCTGATCTGAATAACACACTGCACTCTCTGCTCTGAATCACACACCGCACTCTCTGCTCCGAATGACACACTGCACTCTCTGCTGCAAATCACACACTGCAATCTCTGCGCCGAATCACACCCTGCACCCTCTGCACAAATCTCACACTGCACCCTCTGCTCAAATCACACACTGCACTCTCTGCTCCAATCACACACTGCACTCTCTGCTCAATCACACACTGCACATTCTGCTCAAATCTCACACTGCACCCTCTGCTCAAATCACACACTGCACTCTCTGCTCTAATCACACACTGCACTCTCTGCTCAATCACACACTGCACATTCTGCTCAAATCACACACTGTACACTCTGCTCAAATCACACGCTGCACTCTCTGCTCCAAATTACACACTGCATTCTCTGCGCCAAATCACACACTTCACCCTCTGCTCTGAATCACACACTGCACTCTCTGCACACAATAACACATTGCACCCTCTGCTCAAATCACACACTGCACACTCTGCTGCGAATCAAAACTGCACGCTCTGCTCTGAATCACACACTGCATCATTTGCTCCGAATTACAAACAGCACCCTCTGTTCAAAATCACACGCAGCACTCTCTGCTCCGAATCACACACTGCACTCTCTGCACTGAATCACACACAGCACTCTCTGCTCCGAATCACACACTGCACTCTCTGCTCAAATCACACACTGCAAACCCTGCTCAAATCACACATTGCACTCTCTGCACACAATCACACACTGCACTCTCTGCTCAAATTACACACTGCACTCACTGCACACAATCACACACTGCACTCTCTGCACACAATCACACACTGTACCCACTGCTCAAATCACACACTGCACCCTCTGCTCAAATCACACACTGCACTCTCTGTTTTGAATCACACACAGCACTCTCTGCTCCGATTCACACACTGCACTCTCTGCACACAATCACACAGGGCACCCTCTGCTCAAATCACACACTGCACCCTCGGCTCAAATCATACAATGCACCATCTGCCCAAATCACACACTGCAACCTCTGCTCAACTCACACACTTTACCCTCTGCTCAAATCACACACTGAACCCTCTGCACCGAATCACAAACTGCACCCTCTGTTTAGAATCACACATTGCACCCCCTGCTCGGAATCACACACTGCACTCTCTGCTCCGAATCACACACTGCACCCTCTGTTTAGAATCACACATTGCACTCTCTGTTCCGAATCACACACTGCACTCTCTGCACCGAGTCACACAGTGCACTCTCTGCTCCGAATCACACACTGCATTCCCTGCACTCAATAACACACTGCACCCTCTGCTCAAATCTCACACTGCACCCTCTGCTCAAATCGCACACTGCACCCTCTGCTCAAATCACACACTGCACTCTCTGCTCAAAACACACACTGCGCCCTGTGCTCCAAATCACACACTGCACTCTCTGCTCCGAATCACACACTGCACTCTCTGCTCTGAATCACACACCGCACTCTCTGCTCCGAATGGCACACAGCACTCTCTGCTGCAAATCACACACTGCAATCTCTGCGCCGAATCACACCCTGCACCCTCTGCACAAATCTCACACTGCACCCTCTGCTCAAATCACACACTGCACTCTCTGCTCAATCACACACTGCACATTCTGCTCAAATCACACACTGCACACTCTGCTCAAATCACACACCGCACTCTCTGCTACGAATGACACACTGCACTCTCTGCTCCAAATCACACACTGCACTCTCTGCGCCGAATCACACACTTCACCCTCTGCTCAAATCACACCCTGCACCCTCTGCTCCAATCACAAACTGCCCTCTCTGCTCAAATCACACACCGCACTCTCTGCTACGAATGACACACTGCACTCTCTGCTCCAAATCACACACTGCACTCTCTGCGCCGAATCACACACTTCACCCTCTGCTCAAATCACACTGCACCCTCTGCTCAAATCACACACTGCACACTCTGCTGCGAATCAAAACTGCACGCTCTGCTCTGAATCACACACTGCACCATCTGCTCCGAATTACAAACTGCACCCTCTGTTCAAAATCACACGCTGCACTCTCTGCTCCGAATCACACACTGCACTCTCTGCACTGAATCACACATAGCACTCTCTGCTCCGAATCACACACTGCACTCTCTGCTCAAATCACACACTGCACCCTCTGCTCAAATCACACACTGCAAACCCTGCTCAAATCACACATGCACACTCTGCTCAAATCACACACTGCACCCTCTGCTCAAATCACACACTGCACACTCTGCTGAGATTCATAACTGCACTCTCTTCTCTGAATCACGCACTGCACACTTTGCTCAAATCACAGACAGCACTCTCTGCTCCGAATCACACACAGCACTCTCTGCTCCAAATCACACGCTGCACTCTCTGTTCCGAATCACACACTGCACTCTCTGCTATGAATCACACACCGCACTCTCTGCAGAAAACACACACTGCACCTGCTGCTCAAATCACACACTGCACCCTCTGTTCAGAATCACACGCTGCACTCTCTGCTCAATCACACACTGCACTGTCCGCTCCAATCACACACTGCACTCTCTGCTCAATCACACACTGCACGCTCTGCTCAAATCACACACTGCACCCTCTGCTCCGAATCACACACTGCACTCCCGGCTCTGAATCACACACTGCACTCTCAGCTCCGAATCACACACTGCACTCTCTGCTCCGAATCACACACTGCACTCTCTGCACACAATCACACATTGCAACCTCTGCTCAAATCACACACTGTACCCTCTGCTCTAATCACACACTGCACCATCTGCCCAAATCACACACAGCACCCTCTGCTCCGAATCTCTCCCTGCACTCTCTGCACACAATCACACACTGCACCCTTGCACACAATCACACACTGCACCCTCTGCTCAAATCACACAGTGCACTCTCTGCTCCGAATCACACACTGCACTCTCTGCACACAATCACACACTGCACCCTCTGCTCAAATCACACACTGCACTCTCTGCTCCAATCACACACTGCACTCTCTGCTCAATCACACACTGCACTCTCTGCTCAATCACACACTGCACATTCTGCTCAAATCACACACTGCACACTCTGCTCCGAATCACAAACTGCACTCTCTGCTCAAATCACACACTGCACTCTCTTCTCCGAATCACAAACTGCACTCTCTGCTCAAATCACACACTGCACACTCTTCTCCGAATCACACACTGCACTCTCTGTTCTGAATCACACACTGCACTCTCTGCTCTGAATCACACACTGCACTCCCTGCGCCGAATCACACACTGCACCCTCGGCTCCGAATCACACATTGCACTCTCTGCACACAATAACACATTGCACTCTCTGCTCAAATCACACACTGCACCCTCTGCTCAAATCACACACTGCACACTCTGCTGCGAATCAAAACTGCACGCTCTGCTCCAAATCACACACTGCACCATTTGCTCCGAATTACAAACTGCACCCTCTGTTCAGAATCACACACTGCACTCTCTGCTCCGAATCACACACTGCACTCTCTGCACTGAATCACACACAGCACTCTCTGCTCCGAATCACACACTGCACTCTCTGCAAACAATCACATACTGCACACTCTACTCAAATCACACATTGCCCCGCCTGCTCAAATCACACACTGCACCCTCTGGTCAAATCACACACTGCACACTTTGCTCAAATCACACACTGCACCCTCTGCTCAAATCACACACTGCACACTCTGCTGTGAATCATAACTGCACTCTCTTCTCTGAATCACGCACTGCACCATTTGCTCTGAATCACACACTGCACTCTCTGCTCTGAATCACACACTGCACTCTCTGCTCTGAATCACACACTGCACTCTCTGCTCTGAATCACACATTGCACTCTCTGCTCCGAATCCAACACTGCACCCTCTGCTAAAATCACACACTGCACACGCTGCTTTGAATCAAAACTGCACCCTGCTCAAATCAAACACTACACTCTCTGCTCCGAACCACTCACTGCCCTCTCTGCTCCGAATCAAAACTGCACTCTCTGCTCAAATCACACACTGCACACTCTGCTCTGAATCACACACTGCACCATTTGCTCCGAATTACAAACTGCACCCTCTGTTCAGAATCACACGCTGCACTCTCTGCTCCGAATCACACACTGCACTCTCTGCACTGAATCACACACAGCACTCTCTGCAAACAATCACACACTGCACACTCTGCTCAAATCACACACTGCCCCCCCTGCTCAAATCACACATGCACACTCTGCTCAAATCACACACTGCAACCTCTGCTCAAATCACACACTGCACCCTCTGGTCAAATCACACACTGCACACTGCTGCGAATCAAAACTGCACTCTCTTCTCTGAATCAAGCACTGCACCATTTGCTCTGAATCACACACTGCACTCTCTGCTCTGAATCACACACTGCACTCTCTGCTCTGAATCACACACTGCACTCTCTGCTCTGAATCACACACTGCACTCTCTGCTCCGAATCCAACACTGCACCCTCTGCTCCGAATCACATGCTTCACTCTCTGCTCACAAGCACACACTGGACCCTCTGCTCAAATCACACACTGCACCCTCTGCTAAAATCACACACTGCACACTCTGCTTTGAATCAAAACGGCACACTGCTCTAATCAAACACTACACTCTCTGCTTCGAACCACTCACTGCCCTCTCTGCTACGAATCAAAACTGCACTCTCTGCTCTGAATCACACGCTGCACTCTCTGCTCAAATCACACACTGAACCCTCTGCTCCGAATCACACACTACACTCTCTGCTCTGAATAAGACACTGCACTCTCTGCTCAAATCACACACTGCACCCTCTGCTCCGTATCACACACTACACTCTCTGCTCTGAATCACACACTGCACTCTCTTCTCCGAATCACACACTGCTCTCTCTGCTCCGAATCACAAACTGTACTCTCTTCTCCGAATCACACACTGCACTCCCTACTCCGAATCACACACTGCACTCTCTTCTCCGAATCACACACTGCACTCCCTACTCCGAATCACACACGGCACTCTCTGCTCTGAATCACATACTGCACTCTCTGCTCCGAATCACACACAGCACTCTCTGCTCAAATCACACACTGCACCCTCTGCTCCGAATCACACACTGCAACCTCTGCTCCGAATCACACACTGCACTCTCTACTCCGAATAACACACCGCCCCCTCTATTCCGAATCACGAACTGCACTCTCTGCTCCAAATCAAACACTGCACTCTCTGCTCCGAATCACACACAGCACTCTCTGCTCAAATCACACACTGCACTCTCTGCTCCGAATCACACACTGCACTCTCTGCTCAAATCACACACTGCACTCTCTGCTCAAATCACACACTGCACCCTATGCTCAAATCACACACTGCACTCTCTGTTCCGTATCACACACTGCACCCTATGCTCCGAATCACACACTGCACTCTCTGCTCCGAATCACACACTGCACTCTCTGCTCTGAATCACACACCGCACTCTCTGCTCCGAATGACACACAGCACTCTCTGCTGCAAATCACACACTGCAATCTCTGCGCCGAATCACACCCTGCACCCTCTGCACAAATCTCACACTGCGCCCTGTGCTCCAAATCACACACTGCACTCTCTGCTCCGAATCACACACTGCACTCTCTGCTCTGAATCACACACTGCACTCTCTGCTCAATCACACACTGCACATTCTGCTCAAATCTCACACTGCACCCTCTGCTCAAATCACACACTGCACTCTCTGCTCTAATCACACACTGCACTCTCTGCTCAATCACACACTGCACATTCTGCTCAAATCACACACTGCACACTCTGCTCAAATCACACACCGCACTCTCTGCTACGAATGACACACTGCACTCTCTGCTCCAAATCACACACTGCACTCTCTGCGCCGAATCACACACTTCACCCTCTGCTCAAATCACACCCTGCACCCTCTGCTCCAATCACAAACTGCCCTCTCTGCTCAAATCACACACCGCACTCTCTGCTACGAATGACACACTGCACTCTCTGCTCCAAATCACACACTGCACTCTCTGCGCCGAATCACACACTTCACCCTCTGCTAAAATCACACACTGCACCCTCTGCTCAAATCACACACTGCACACTCTGCTCAAATCACACACTGCACCCTCTGCTGCGAATCAAAACTGCACGCTCTGCTCTGAATCACACACTGCACCATCTGCTCCGAATTACAAACTGCACCCTCTGTTCAAAATCACACGCTGCACTCTCTGCTCCGAATCACACACTGCACTCTCTGCACTGAATCACACACAGCACTCTCTGCTCCGAATCACACACTGCACTCTCTGCACACAATCACACAGGGCACCCTCTGCTCAAATCACAAACTGCACCATCTGCCCAAATCACACACTGCACACTCTGCTCAAATCACACACTGCAAACCCTGCTCAAATCACACATGCACACTCTGCTCAAATCACACACTGCACCCTCTGCTCAAATCACACACTGCACACTCTGCTGAGATTCATAACTGCACTCTCTTCTCTGAATCACGCACTGCACACTTTGCTCAAATCACAGACAGCACTCTCTGCTCCGAATCACACACAGCACTCTCTGCTCCAAATCACACACTGCACCCTCTGCTCCAAATCACACGCTGCACTCTCTGCTCCAAATCACACGCTGCACTCTCTGTTCCGAATCACACACTGCACTCTCTGCTATGAATCACACACTGCACTCACTGTTCCGAATCACACACTGCACTCTCTGTTCCGAATCACACACTGCACTCTCTGCTATGAATCACACACTGCACTCACTGTTCCGAATCACACACTGCACTCTCTGCACACAATCACACACTGCACTCTCTGCTCCGAATCACACACAGCACCCTCTGCTCCGAATCTCTCCCTGCACTCTCTGCACACAATCACACACTGCACCCTTGCACACAATCACACACTGCACCCTCTGCTCAAATCACACAGTGCACTCTCTGCTCCGAATCACACACTGCACTCTCTGCACACAATCACACACTGCACCCTCTGCTCAAATCACACACTGCACTCTCTGCTCCAATCACACACTGCACTCTCTGCTCAATCACACACTGCACATTCTGCTCAAATCACACACTGCACACTCTGCTCCGAATCACAAACTGCACTCTCTGCTCAAATCACACACTGCACTCTCTTCTCCGAATCACAAACTGCACTCTCTGCTCAAATCACACACTGCACACTCTTCTCCGAATCACACACTGCACTCTCTGTTCTGAATCACACACTGCACTCTCTGCTCTGAATCACACACTGCACTCCCTGCGCCGAATCACACACTGCACCCTCGGCTCCGAATCACACATTGCACTCTCTGCACACAATAACACATTGCACTCTCTGCTCAAATCACACACTGCACCCTCTGCTCAAATCACACACTGCACACTCTGCTGCGAATCAAAACTGCACGCTCTGCTCTGAATCACACACTGCACTCTCTGCTCCGAATCACACACTGCAACCTCTGCTCAAATCACACACTGCACCCTCTGCACCGAATCACAAACTGCACCCTCTGCTCCGAATCACAAACTGCACCCTCTGCTCCGAATCACAAACTGCACTCTCTGCTCCCAACCACGCACTGGAATCTCTGCTCCAAACCACACACTGCACACTCTGCTCAAATCACACACTGCACCTTCTGCTCAAATCACACACTGCACACTCTGCTCAAATCACACACTGCACCTTCTGCTCAAATCACACACTGCACCTTCTGAACAAATCACACACTGCACACTCTGCTCCGAATCACACACTGCACTCTCTGTTCTGAATCACACACTGCACTCTCTGCTCTGAATCACAAACTGCACCCTCTGCTCAAATCACACACTGCACAATATGCACCGAATCACAAAATGCACCCTCTGCTTAAGTCACACACTGCACCTCTGTTCAGAATCACACGCTGCACTCTCTGATCAAATCACACACTACACACTCTGCTCCGAATCACACACTGCACTCTCTGTTCTGAATCACACACTGCACTCTCTGCTCTGAATCACAAACTGCACCCTATGCTCAAATCACACACTGCACACTCTGCTGCGAATTGAAACTGCACTCTCTGCGCTGAATCACACACTGCACCATTTGCTCCGAATTACAAACTGCACCCTCTGTTCAGAATCACACGCTGCACTCTCTGCTCCGAATCACACACTGCACCCTCTGCTCTGAATCACAAACTGCACCCTCTGCTCAAAACACACACTGCGCCCTGTGCTCCGAATCACACACTGCACTCTCTGCTCCGAATCACACATTGCACTCTCTGATCTGAATAACACACTGCACTCTCTGCTCTGAATCACACACCGCACTCTCTGCTCCGAATGACACTCTGCACTCTCTGCTCCAAATCACACACTGCAATCTCTGCGCCAAATCACACAGTGCACCCTCTGCACCAAATCACACACTGCACTCTCTGCGCCGAATCACACACTGCACCCTCTGCTCCGAATCACACACTACCCTCTCTGCTCTGAATCACACACTGCACTCTCTTCTCCGAATCACACACTGCACTCTCTTCTCCGAATCACACACTGCACTCTCTGCTCCGAATCACAAACTGTACTCTCTTCTTCGAATCACACACAGCACTCCCTGCTCTGAATCACACACTGCACTCCCTGCTCCGAATCACACACTGCACCCTCTGCTCAAATCACACACTGCGCCCTCTGCTCAAAACACACACTGCACCCTCTGCACCGAATCACAAACTGCACCCTCTGATCCGAATCACAAACTGCACTCTCTGCTCCCAACCACGCACTGGACTCTCTGCTCCAAATCACACACTGCACACTCTGCTCAAATCACACACTGCACCTTCTGCTCAAATCACACACTGCACACTATGCACCGAATCACAAACTGCACCCTCTGCTCCGAATCACAAACCGAACCCTCTGCTTAAGTCACACACTGCACCTCTGTTCAGAATCACACGCTGCACTCTCTGATCAAATCACACACTACACACTCTGCTCTGAATCACACACTGCACTCTCTGTTCTGAATCACACACTGCACTCTCTGCTCTGAATCACAAACTGCACCCTCTGCTCAAATCACACACTGCACACTCTGCTGCAAATTGAAACTGCACTCTCTGCGCTGAATCACACACTGCACCATTTGCTCCGAATTACAAACTGCACCCTCTGTTCAGAATCACACGCTGCATTTTCTGCTCAAATCACACACTGCACTCTCTGCACTGAATCACACACAGCACTCTCTGCTCGAATCACACACTGCACTCTCTGCAAACAATCACACACTGCCCCCCCTGCTCAAATCACACACTGCCTCCCCTGCTCAAATCACACATGCACACTCTGCTCAAATCACACACTGCACACTGCTGCGAAGCATAACTGCACTCTCTTCTCTGAATCACGCACTGCAGCATATGATCCGAATCACACACTGCACTCTCTGCTCTGAATCACACACTGCACTCTCTGCTCTGAATCACACACTGCACTCTCTGCTCCGAATCCAACCCTGCACCCTCTGCTCCGAATCACATGCTTCACTCTCTGCTCACAAGCACACACTGGACCCTCTGCTCAAATCACACACTGCACCCTCTGCTAAAATCACACACTGCACACTCTGCTTTGAATCAAAATGGCACCCTGCTCAAATCAAACACTACACTCTCTGCTCCGAACCACTCACTGCCCTCTCTGCTCCGAAGCAAAACTGCACTCTCTGCTCTGAATCACACGCTGCACTCTCTGCTCAAATCACACACTGCACCCTCTGCTCTGAATCACACACTGCACTCTCTGCTCCGTATCACACACTACACTCTCTGCTCTGAATCACACACTGCACTCTCTGCTCCGAATCACACACAGCACTCTCTGCTCCGAAACACACACTGCACTCTCTGCTCCGAATCACACACTGCACTCCCTGCTCTGAATCGTACACTGCACTCTCTGCTCAAATCACACACTGCACTCTCTGCTCCAATCACACACTTCACTCTCTGCTCAATCACACACTGCACATTCTGCTCAAATCACACACTGCACACTCTGCTCCGAATCACAAACTGCACTCTCTGCTCAAATCACACACTGCGCTCTCTTCTCCGAATCACACACTGCACTCTCTGCTCCGAATCACACACTGCACTCTCTGCACACAATAACACATTGCACTCTCTGCTCAAATCACACACTGCACCCTCTGCTCAAATCACACACGGCACACTCTGCTGCGAATCAAAACTGCATGCTCTCTGCAAACAATCATATACTGCACACTCTACTCAAATCACACATTGCCCCGCCTGCTCAAATCATACACTGCACCCTCTGGTCAAATCACACAGTGCACACTTTGCTCAAATCACACACTGCACCCTCTGCTCAAATCACACACTGCACACTCTGCTGTGAATCATAACTGCACTCTCTTCTCTGAATCACGCACTGCACCATTTGCTCTGAATCACACACTGCACTCTCTGCTCTGAATCACACACTGCACTCTCTGCTCTGAATCACACACTGCACTCTCTGCTCTGAATCACACATTGCACTCTCTGCTCCGAATCCAACACTGCACCCTCTGCTACAATCACACACTGCACCCTCTGCTCAAATCACAAACTGCACTCTCTGCTCCGAACCACTCACTGCCCCCTCTGCTCCGAATCACAAACTGCACCCTCTGCTCCGAACCACTCACTGCCCCCTCTGCTCCGAATCACACACTGCACTCTCTGCTCCGAACCACTCACTGCCCCCTCTGCTCCGAATCACAAACTGCACCCTCTGTTCAGAATCACACACTGCACTCTCTGTTCAGAATCACACACTGCACTCTCTGCTCCGAATCACACACTGCACTCTCTGCTCTGAATCACACAGCGCATACGCTGCTCCGAATCACACACTGCACTCTCTGCTCCGAATCACACACTGCACTCTCTGCTCCGAATCACACACTGCACTCTCTGTTCAGAATCACACACTGCACTCTCTGTTCAGAATCACACACTGCACTCTCTGCTCTGAATCACACACTGCTCCCTCTGCTCCGAATCCCAAACTGCACTCCCTGCTCCGAATCACACACTGCACTCTCTGCTCCGCATCACACACTGCACTCTCTGCTCTGAATCACACACCGCATACTCTCCTCCGAATCACACACTGCACTCTCTGCTCCGAATCACACACTGCACTCTCTGCTTTGAATCAAACACAACACTCTCTGTTCCGAATCACACACTGCACTCTCTACACACAATCACACTCTGCACTCTCTGCTCCGAATCACACACTGCACCCTCTGCTCCGAATCACTCCCTGCACTCTCTGCACACAATCACACACTGCACACTTGCACACAATCACACATTGCACCCTCTGCTCAAATCACACAGTGCACTCTCTGCTCCAATCACAAACTGCACTCTCTGCACACAATCACACACTGCACCCTCTGCACAAATCTCACACTGCACCCTCTGCTCAAATCACACACTGCACTCTCTGCTCCAATCACACGCGGCACTCTCTGCTCAAACACACTGCACATGCTGCTCAAATCACACACTGCACACTCTGCTCAAATCACACACTGCACCCTCTGCTCCAATCACAAACTGCACTCCCTGCTCAAATCACACACAGCACTCTCTGCTCCGAAACACACACTGCACTCTCTGCAAACAATCACACACTGCACACTCTGCTCAAATCACACACTGCCCCCCCTGCTCAAATCACACATGCACACTCTGCTCAAATCACACACTGCAACCTCTGCTCAAATCACACACTGCACCCTCTGGTCAAATCACACACTGCACACTTTGCTCAAATCACACACTGCACCCTCTGCTCAAATCACGCACTGCACACTCTGCTGCGAATCATAACTGCAGTCTCTTCTCTGAATCACACACTGCACCATTTCCTCTGAATCACACAATGCACTCTCTGCTCTGAATCAGACACTGCACTCTCTGCTCTGAATCACACACTGCACTCTCTGCTCTGAATCACACATTGCACTCTCTGTTCCGAATCCAACACTGCACTCTCTGCTCAATCACACACTGCACATTCTGCTCAAATCACACACTGCACACTCTGCTCAAATCACACACTGCACTCTCTGCTCCAATCACACACTGCACTCTCTGCTCAATCACACACTGCACATTCTGCTCAAATCACACACTGCACACTCTGCTCAAATCACACACTGCACCCTCTGCTCCAATCACAAACTGTGCTCTCTGCTCAAATCACACACTGCACTCTCTTCTCCGAATGACACACTGCACTCTCTGCTCCAAATCACACACTGCACTCTCTGCGCCGAATCACACACTGCACCCTCTGCTCCGAATCACACACTGCACTCTCTGCACACAATAACACATTGCACTCTCTGCTCAAATCACAAACTGCACCCTCTGCTCAAATCACACACTGCACACTCTGCTGCGAATCAAAACTGCACGCTCTGCTCTGAATCACACACTGCACCATTTGCTCCGAATTACAAACTGCACTCTCTGTTCAGAATCACACGCTGCACTCTCTGATCCGAATCACACACTGCACCCTCTGCTCTGAATCACACACAGCACTCTCTGCTCCGAATCACACACTGCACTCTCTGCTCTGAATCACACACTGCACTCTCTGCTTTGAATCAAACACAACACTCTCTGTTCCGAATCACACACTGCACTCTCTGCACACAATCACACACTGCACTCTCTGCTCCGAATCAAACACAGCACCCTCTGCTCCGAATCTCTCCCTGCACTCTCTGCACACAATCACACACTGCACCCTTGCACACAATCACACACTGCACCCTCTGCTCAAATCACACAGTGCACTCTCTGCTCCGAATCACACACTGCACTCTCTGCACACAATCACACACTGCACACTCTGCACAAATCTCACACTGCACCCTCTGCTCAAATCACACACTGCACTCTCTGCTCCAATCACACACTGCACTCTCTGCTCAAACACACACCGCACATTCTGCTCAGATCTCACACTGCACCCTCTGCTCAAATCACACACTGCACTCTCTGCTCCAATCACATACTGCAGTCTCTGCTCAATCACACACTGCACATTCTGCTCAAATCACACACTGCACACTCTGCTCAAATCACACACTGCACTCTCTTCTCCGAATCACACACTGCACTCTCTGTTCTGAATCAAACACTGCACTCTCTGATCTGAATCACACACCGCACTCTCTGCTACGAATGACACACTGCACTCTCTGCGCTGAATCACACACTGCACCCTCTGCTCCGAATCACACACTGCCCTCTCTGCACACAATAACACATTGCACTCTCTGCTCAAATCACACACTGCACCCTCTGCTCAAATCACACACTGCACACTCTGCTGCGAATCAAAACTGCACGCTCTGCTCCGAATCACACACTGCACCATTTGCTCCGAATTACAACACTCTCTGCACTGAATCACACACAGCACTCTCTGCTCCGAATCACACACTGCACTCTCTGCAAACAATCACACACTGCACACTCTGCTCAAATCACACACTGCCCCCCCTACTCAAATCACACATGCACAATCTGCTCAAATCACACACTGCAACCTCTGCTCAAATCACACACTGCACCCTCTAGTCAAATCACACACTGCACACTATGCTCAAATCACACACTGCACCCTCTGCTCAAATCACACACTGCACACTCTGCTGCGAATCATAACTGCACTCTCTTCTCTGATTCACACACTGCACCATTTGCTCTGAATCACACACTGCACTCTCTGCTCTGAATCACACACTGCACTCTCTGCTCTGAATAACACACTGAACTCTCTGCTCTGAATCACAAATTGCACTCTCTGCTCCGAATCCAACACTGCACCCTCTGCTCCGAATCACACACTGCACTCTCTGCTCACAAGCACACACTGGACCCTCTGCTCAAATCACACACTGCACACTCTGCTTTGAATCAAAACTGCACCCTGCTCAAATCAAACACTACACTCTCTGCTCCGAACCATTCACTGCCCTCTCTGCTCTGAATCAAAACTGCACTCTCTGCTCTGAATCACACGCTGCACTCTCTGCTGAAATCACACACTACACTCTCTGCTCCGTATCACACACTACACTCTCTGCTCTGAATCACACACTGCACTCTCTGCTCTGAATCACACACTGCACTCTCTTCTCCGAATCACACACTGCACTCCATGCTCCGAAACACACACTGCACTCTCTGCTCCGAATCACACGCTGAACTCTCTTCCCGAGTCACACACTGCACTCTGTGCTCTGAATCACATACTGCACTCTCTGCTCCGTATCATACGCTACACTCTCTGCTCCGAATCACACACTGCACTCTCTGCTCCGAATCACACACAGCACTCCCTGCTCTGAATCAGACACTGCACTCTCTGCTCCGAATCAGACACTGCACTCTCTGCTCCGAATCAAACACTGCACCCTCTGCTCCGAATCACACACTGCACTCTCTGCACACAATCACACACTGCACCCTCTGCTCAAATCTCACCCTGCACCCTCTGCTCAAATCACACTCTGCACCATCTGTTCAGAATCACACGCTGCACTCCCTGCTCAAATCACACACTGCACCCTCTGCTCCGAATCACACACCGCACTCTCTGCTCCGAATCACACACTGCACTCTCTGCTCCGAATCACACACTGTACTCTCTTCCCGAATCACACACTGCAATCTCTGCTTCGAATCACACACTGCACTCTCTGCTCCGAATCACACACTGCATCTCTGCTCAAATCACACACTGAACTCTCTGCACACAATCACACACTGCACAATCTGCTCAAATCACACACTGTACCCTCTGCTCGAATCACACACTGCACCATCTGCCCAAATCACACACTGCACCCTCTGCTCCGAATCACACACTGCACTCTCTGCAAACAATCACACACTGCACCCTCTGCTCAAATCACACACTGCACACTCTGCTGCGAATCAAAACTGCACGCTCTGCTCTGAATCACACACTGCACCATTTGCTCCGAATTACAAACTGCACCCTCTGTTCAGAATCACACGCTGCACTCTCTGCTCCGAATCACACACTGCACTCTCTGCACTGAATCACACACAGCACTCTCTGCTCCGAATCACACACTGCACTCTCTGCAAACAATCACACACTGCACACTTTGCTCAAATCACACACTGCCCCCCCCTGCTCAAATCACACATGCACACTCTGCTCAAATCACACACTGCAACCTCTGCTCAAATCACACACTGCACCCTCTAGTCAAATCACACACTGCACACTTTGCTCAAATCACACACTGCACCCTCTGCTCAAATCACACACTGCACACTCTGCTGCGAATCATAACTGCACTCTCTGCTCTGAATCACACACTGCACCATTTCCTCTGAATCACACAATGCACTCTCTGCTCTGAATCAGACACTGCACTCTCTGCTCTGAATCACACACTGCACTCTCTGCTCTGAATCACACATTGCACTCTCTGTTCCGAATCCAACACTGCACTCTCTGCTCAATCACACACTGCACATTCTGCTCAAATCACACACTGCACACTGCTCAAATCACACACTGCACTCTCTGCTCCAATCACACACTGCACTCTCTGCTCAATC
The DNA here is from genome assembly GCF_017639515.1 of Carcharodon carcharias. Classification (NCBI taxonomy): domain Eukaryota; kingdom Metazoa; phylum Chordata; class Chondrichthyes; order Lamniformes; family Lamnidae; genus Carcharodon; species Carcharodon carcharias. The sequence continues at coordinate 101,304,594 of NC_054480.1, forward strand.
ACACACTGCACATTCTGCTCAAATCACACACTGTACCCTCTGCTCCAATCACAAACTGTGCTCTCTGCTCAAATCACACACTGCACTCTCTTCTCCGAATGACACACTGCACTCTCTGCTCCAAATCACACACTGCACTCTCTGCGCCGAATCACACACTGCACTCTCTGCACACAATAACACATTGCACTCTCTGCTCAAATCACAAACTGCACCCTCTGCTCAAATCACACACTGCACACTCTGCTGCGAATCAAAACTGCACCCTCTGTTCAGAATCACACGCTGCACTCTCTGATCCGAATCACACACTGCACCCTCTGCTCTGAATCACACACAGCACTCTCTGCTCCGAATCACACACTGCACTCTCTGCACACAGTCACACACTGCATCCTTGCACACAATCACACACTGCAACCGCTGCTCAAAACACACACTGCACTCTCTGCTCCGAGCCACTCACTGCCCCCTCTGCTCCGAATCACAAACTGCACCCTCTGTTCAGAATCACACGCTGCACTCTCTGATCAAAACACACACTGCGCCCTGTGCTCCGAATCACACATTGCACTCTCTGATCTGAATCACACACTGCTCCCTCTGCTCCGAATCCCAAACTGCACTCCCTGCTCCGAATCACACACTGCACTCTCTGCTCCGAATCACACACTGCACTCTCTGCTCCGCATCACACACCGCATACTCTCCTCCGAATCACACACTGCACTCTCTGCTCCGAATCACTCCCTGCACTCTCTGCACACAATCACACACTGCACCCTTGCACACAATCACACACTGCACCCTCTGCTCAAATCACACAGTGCACTCTCTGCTCCAATCACAAACTGCACTCTATGCACACAATCACACACTGCACACTCTGCTGCGAATCAAAACTGCACTCTCTGCTCCAATCACAAACTGCACTCTCTGCACACAATCACACACTGCACACTCTGCTGCGAATCAAAACTGCATGCTCTGCTCTGAATCACACACTGCACCATTTGCTCTGAATTACAAACTGCACCCTCTGTTCAGAATCACACGCTGCAATCTCTGCTCCGAATCACACACTGCACTCTCTGCAAACAATCACACACTGCACACTCTGCTCAAATCACACACTGCCCCCCCTACTCAAATCACACATGCACAATCTGCTCAAATCACACACTGCAACCTCTGCTCAAATCACACACTGCACCCTCTAGTCAAATCACACACTGCACACTATGCTCAAATCACACACTGCACCCTCTGCTCAAATCACACACTGCACACTCTGCTGCGAATCATAACTGCACTCTCTTCTCTGATTCACACACTGCACCATTTGCTCTGAATCACACACTGCACTCTCTGCTCTGAATCACACACTGCACTCTCTGCTCTGAATAACACACTGAACTCTCTGCTCTGAATCACACATTGCACTCTCTGCTCCGAATCCAACACTGCACCCTCTGCTCCGAATCACACGCTGCACTCTCTGCTCACAAGCACACACTGGACCCTCTGCTCAAATCACACACTGCACCCTCTGCTAAAATCACACACTGCACACTGCTTTGAATCAAAACTGCACCCTGCTCAAATCAAATACTACACTCTCTGCTCCGAATCACTCACTGCCCTCTCTTCTCCGAATTAAAACTGCACTCTATGCTCTGAATCACACGCTGCACTCTCTGCTGAAATCACACACTGCACCCTCTGCTCCGAATCACACACTACACTCTCTGCTCCGTATCACACACTACACTCTCTGCTCTGAATCACACACTGCACTCTCTGCTCTGAATCACACACTGCACTCTCTTCTCCGAATCACACACTGCACTCCATGCTCCGAAACACACACTGCACTCTCTGCTCCGAATCACACACTGCACTCTCTGCTCCGAATCACACACAGCACTCCCTGCTCTGAATCGTACACTGCACTCTCTGCTCCGAATCACACACTGCACTCTCTGCACTGAATCACACACAGCACTCTCTGCTCCGAATCACACACTGCACTCTCTGCAAACAATCACACACTGCACACTCTGCTCAAATCACACACTGCCCCCCCTACTCAAATCACACATGCACACTCTGCTCAAATCACACACTGCAACCTCTGCTCAAATCACACACTGCACCCTCTAGTCAAATCACACACTGCACACTTTGCTCAAATCACACACTGCACCCTCTGCTCAAATCACACACTGCACACTCTACTGCGAATCATAACTGCACTCTCTGCTCTGAATCACACTGCACATTCCTGATCACACAATGCACTCTCTGCTCTGAATCAGACACTGCACTCTCTGCTCTGAATCACACACTGCACATTCTGCTCAAATCACACACTGCACACTCTGCTCAAATCACACACTGCACTCTCTGCTCCAATCACACACTGCACTCTCTGCTCAATCACACACTGCACATTCTGCTCAAATCACACACTGCACATTCTGCTCAAATCACACACTGCACTCTCTACTCCGAATGACACACTGCACTCTCTGCTCCAAATCACACACTGCATCCTCTGCTCCGAATCACACACTGCACTCTCTGCACACAATAACACACTGCACTCTCTGCTCAAATCACAGACTGCACCCTCTGCTCAAATCACACACTGCACACTCTGCTGCGAATCAAAACTGCACGCTCTGCTCTGAATCATACACTGCACCATTTGCTCCGAATTACAAACTGCACCCTCTGTTCGGAATCACACGCTGCACTCTCTGATCCGAATCACACACTGCACCCTCTGCTCTGAATCACACACAACACTCTCTGTTCCAAATCACACACTGCACTCTCTGATCCGAATCACACACTGCACTCTCTGCTCTGAATCAAACACAACACTCTCTGTTCCAAATCACACACTGCACTCTCTGCTCCGAATCACACACTGCACCCTCTGCTCCGAATCACACACTGCAATCTCTGCACACAATCACACACTGCACTCTCTGCACACAATCACACACTGCACTCTCTGCTCCGAATCACACACTGCACCCTCTGCTCCGAATCACTCCCTGCACTCTCTGCACACAATCACACACTGCATCCTTGCACACAATCACACACTGCAACCGCTGCTCAAATCACACACTGCACTCTCTGCTCCGAGCCACTCACTGCCCCCTCTGCTCCGAATCACAAACTGCACCCTCTGTTCAGAATCACACGCTGCACTCTCTGCTCAAAACACACACTGCGCCCTGTGCTCCGAATCACACATTGCACTCTCTGATCTGAATCACACACTGCACTCTCTGCTCTGAATCACACACTGCACTCTCGGCTCCGCATCACACACTGCACTCTCTGCTCTGAATCACACACCGCATACTCTCCTCCGAATCACACACAGCACCCTCTGCTCCGAATCACTCCCTGCACTCTCTGCACACAATCACACACTGCACCCTTGCACACAATCACACACTGCACCCTCTGCTCCGACTCACACACTGCACCCTCTGCTCCGAATCACTCCCTGCACTCTCTGCACACAATCACACACTGCACTCTCTGCACACAATCACACACTGCACCCTTGCACACAATCACACACTGCACCCTCTGCTCAAATCACACAGTGCACTCTCTGCTCCAATCACACACTGCACACTCTGCACACAATCACACACTGCACTCTCTGCACACAATCACACACTGCACCCTTGCACACAATCACACACTGCACCCTCTGCTCAAATCACACAGTGCACTCTCTGCTCCAATCACACACTGCACACTCTGCTGCGAATCAAAACTGCATGCTCTGCTCTGAATCACACACTGCACCATTTGCTCTGAATTACAAACTGCACCCTCTGTTCAGAATCACACACTGCACTCTCTGCTCCGAATCACACACTGCACTCTCTGCTCCGAATCACACACAGCACTCCCTGCTCTGAATCGTACACTGCACTCTCTGCTCCGAATCACACACTGCACTCTCTGCTCCGAATCAAACACTGCACCCTCTGCTCCGAATCACACACTGCACTCTCTGCACACAATCACACACTGCACCCTCTGCTCAAATCTCACCCTGCACCCTCTGCTCAAATCACACACTGCAACCTTTGCTCCGAATCACACACTGCACTCTCTGCTCAAATCACACACTACACACTCTGCTCCGAATCACACACTGCACTCTCTGCTCCGAATCACACACTGCACCCTCTGATCAAATCTCACAATGCATCCTCTGCTCTGAATCATACACTGCACCCTCTGCTCCGAATCACACACTGCACCCTCTGCTCCGAATCACACACTGCACTCTCTGCTCCGAATCACACACTGCACTCTCTGCTCCGAATCACACACTGCACTCTCTGCTCCGAATCACACACTGCACTCTCTGCTCCGAATCACACACTGCACTCTCTGCTCAAAACACACACTGCGCCCTGTGCTCCGAATCACACATTGCACTCTCTGATCTGAATCACACACTGCACTCTCTGATCTGAATCACACACTGCACTCTCTGCTCCGAATCCCAAACTGCACTCCCTGCTCCGAATCACACACTGCACTCTCTGCTCCGAATCACACAATGCACTCTCTGCTCCGCATCACACACTGCACTCTCTGCTCTGAATCACACACCGCATACTCTCCTCCGAATCACACACTGCACTCTCTGCTCCGAATCACTCCCTGCACTCTCTGCACACAATCACACACTGCACCCTCTGCTCCGAATCACTCCCTGCACTCTCTGCACACAATCACACACTGCACCCTTGCACACAATCACACACTGCACCCTCTGCTCAAATCACACAGTGCACTCTCTGCTCCAATCACACACTGCACACTCTGCTGCGAATCAAAACTGCATGCTCTGCTCTGAATCACACACTGCACCATTTGCTCTGAATTACAAACTGCACCCTCTGTTCAGAATCACACACTGCACTCTCTGCTCCGAATCACACACTGCACTCTCTGCTCCGAATCACACACAGCACTCCCTGCTCTGAATCGTACACTGCACTCTCTGCTCCGAATCACACACTGCACTCTCTGCTCCGAATCAAACACTGCACCCTCTGCTCCGAATCACACACTGCACTCTCTGCACACAATCACACACTGCACCCTCTGCTCAAATCTCACCCTGCACCCTCTGCTCAAATCACACACTGCAACCTTTGCTCCGAATCACACACTGCACTCTCTGCTCAAATCACACACTACACACTCTGCTCCGAATCACACACTGCACTCTCTGCTCCGAATCACACACTGCACCCTCTGATCAAATCTCACAATGCATCCTCTGCTCTGAATCATACACTGCACCCTCTGCTCCGAATCACACACTGCACCCTCTGCTCCGAATCACACACTGCACTCTCTGCTCCGAATCACACACTGCACTCTCTGCTCCGAATCACACACTGCAATCTCTGCTTCGAATCACACACTGCACTCTCTGCTCCGAATCACACACTGCACTCTCTGCTCAAAACACACACTGCGCCCTGTGCTCCGAATCACACATTGCACTCTCTGATCTGAATCACACACTGCACTCTCTGATCTGAATCACACACTGCACTCTCTGCTCCGAATCCCAAACTGCACTCCCTGCTCCGAATCACACACTGCACTCTCTGCTCCGAATCACACAATGCACTCTCTGCTCCGCATCACACACTGCACTCTCTGCTCTGAATCACACACCGCATACTCTCCTCCGAATCACACACTGCACTCTCTGCTCCGAATCACTCCCTGCACTCTCTGCACACAATCACACACTGCACCCTTGCACACAATCACACACTGCACCCTCTGCTCCGAATCACACACTGCACCCTCTGCTCCGAATCACTCCCTGCACTCTCTGCACACAATCACACACTGCACCCTTGCACACAATCACACACTGCACCCTCTGCTCCGACTCACACACTGCACCCTCTGCTCCGAATCACTCCCTGCACTCTCTGCACACAATCACACACTGCACCCTTGCACACAATCACACAGTGCACTCTCTGCTCCAATCACAAACTGCACTCTCTGCACACAATCACACACTGCACACTCTGCTGCGAATCAAAACTGCACGCTCTGCTCTGAATCACACACTGCACCATTTGCTCCGAATTACAAACTGCACCCTCTGTTCAGAATCACACGCTGCACTCTCTGCTCCGAATCACACACTGCACTCTCTGCTCTGAATCAAACACAACACTCTCTGTTCCAAATCACACACTGCACTCTCTGCTCCGAATCACACACTGCACCCTCTGCTCCGAATCACACACTGCAATCTCTGCACACAATCACACACTGCACTCTCTGCACACAATCACACACTGCACTCTCTGCTCCGAATCACACACTGCACCCTCTGCTCCGAATCACTCCCTGCACTCTCTGCACACAATCACACACTGCATCCTTGCACACAATCACACACTGCAACCGCTGCTCAAATCACACACTGCACTCTCTGCTCCGAGCCACTCACTGCCCCCTCTGCTCCGAATCACAAACTGCACCCTCTGTTCAGAATCACACGCTGCACTCTCTGCTCAAAACACACACTGCGCCCTGTGCTCCGAATCACACATTGCACTCTCTGATCTGAATCACACACTGCACTCTCTGCTCTGAATCACACACTGCACTCTCTGCTCCAAATCACACACTGCACTCTCTGCTCCGAATCCCAAACTGCACTCCCTGCTCCGAATCACACACTGCACTCTCTGCTCTGAATCACACAATGCACTCTCTGCTCCGCATCACACACTGCACTCTCTGCTCTGAATCACACACCGCATACTCTCCTCCGAATCACACACAGCACCCTCTGCTCCGAATCACTCCCTGCACTCTCTGCACACAATCACACACTGCACCCTTGCACACAATCACACACTGCACCCTCTGCTCCGACTCACACACTGCACCCTCTGCTCCGAATCACTCCCTGCACTCTCTGCACACAATCACACACTGCACCCTTGCACACAATCACACACTGCACCCTCTGCTCAAATCACACAGTGCACTCTCTGCTCCAATCACACACTGCACACTCTGCTGCGAATCAAAACTGCATGCTCTGCTCTGAATCACACACTGCACCATTTGCTCTGAATTACAAACTGCACCCTCTGTTCAGAATCACACACTGCACTCTCTGCTCCGAATCACACACAGCACTCCCTGCTCTGAATCGTACACTGCACTCTCTGCTCCGAATCACACACTGCACTCTCTGCTCCGAATCAAACACTGCACCCTCTGCTCCGAATCACACACTGCACTCTCTGCACACAATCACACACTGCACCCTCTGCTCAAATCTCACCCTGCACCCTCTGCTCAAATCACACACTGCAACCTTTGCTCCGAATCACACACTGCACTCTCTGCTCAAATCACACACTACACACTCTGCTCCGAATCACACACTGCACTCTCTGCTCCGAATCACACACTGCACCCTCTGATCAAATCTCACAATGCATCCTCTGCTCTGAATCATACACTGCACCCTCTGCTCCGAATCACACACTGCACCCTCTGCTCCGAATCACACACTGCACTCTCTGCTCCGAATCACACACTGCACTCTCTGCTCCGAATCACACACTGTACTCTCTTCCCGAATCACACACTGTACTCTCTGCTCCGAATCACACACTGCAATCTCTGCTTCGAATCACACACTGCACTCTCTGCTCCGAATCACACACTGCACTCTCTGCTCAAAACACACACTGCGCCCTGTGCTCCGAATCACACATTGCACTCTCTGATCTGAATCACACACTGCACTCTCTGATCTGAATCACACACTGCACTCTCTGCTCCGAATCCCAAACTGCACTCCCTGCTCCGAATCACACACTGCACTCTCTGCTCCGCATCACACACTGCACTCTCTGCTCTGAATCACACACCGCATACTCTCCTCCGAATCACACACTGCACTCTCTGCTCCGAATCACTCCCTGCACTCTCTGCACACAATCACACACTGCACCCTTGCACACAATCACACACTGCACCCTCTGCTCCGAATCACACACTGCACCCTCTGCTCCGAATCACTCCCTGCACTCTCTGCACACAATCACACACTGCACCCTTGCACACAATCACACACTGCACCCTCTGCTCCGACTCACACACTGCACCCTCTGCTCCGAATCACTCCCTGCACTCTCTGCACACAATCACACACTGCACCCTTGCACACAATCACACAGTGCACTCTCTGCTCCAATCACAAACTGCACTCTCTGCACACAATCACACACTGCACACTCTGCTGCGAATCAAAACTGCACGCTCTGCTCTGAATCACACACTGCACCATTTGCTCCGAATTACAAACTGCACCCTCTGTTCAGAATCACACGCTGCACTCTCTGCTCCGAATCACACACTGCACTCTCTGCACTGAATCACACACAGCACTCTCTGCTCCGAATCACACACTGCACTCTCTGCAAACAATCACACACTGCACACTCTGCTCAAATCATACACTGCCCCCCCTACTCAAATCACACATGCACAATCTGCTCAAATCACACACTGCAACCTCTGCTCAAATCACACACTGCACCCTCTAGTCAAATCACACACTGCACACTATGCTCAAATCACACACTGCACCCTCTGCTCAAATCACACACTGCACACTCTGCTGCGAATCATAACTGCACTTCTCTGATTCACACACTGCACCATTTGCTCTGAATCACACACTGCACTCTCTGCTCTGAATCACACACTGCACTCTCTGCTCTGAATAACACACTGAACTCTCTGCTCTGAATCACAAATTGCACTCTCTGATCCGAATCCAACACTGCCCCCTCTGCTCCGAATCACACGCTGCACTCTCTGCTCACAAGCACACACTGGACCCTCTGCTCAAATCACACACTGCACACTCTGCTTTGAATCAAAACTGCACCCTGCTCAAATCAAACACTACACTCTCTGCTCCGAACCATTCACTGCCCTCTCTGCTCCGAATCAAAACTGCACTCTCTGCTCTGAATCACACGCTGCACTCTCTGCTGAAATCACACAATACACTCTCTGCTCCGAATCACACACTGCACTCTCTGCACACAATCACACACTGCACCCTCTGCTCAAATCTCACCCTGCACCCTCTGCTCAAATCACACACTGCACCATCTGTTCAGAATCACACACCGCACTCTCTGCTCCGAATCACACACTGCACTCTCTGCTCCGAATCACACACTGTACTCTCTTCCCGAATCACACACTGCACTCTCTGCTCCGAATCACACACTGCACTCTCTGCTCAAATCACACACTGAACTCTCTGCACACAATCACACACTGCACAATCTGCTCAAATCACAAACTGCACCCTCTGCTCGAATCACACACTGCACCATCTGCCCAAATCACACACTGCACCCTCTGCTCAAATCACACACTGCACACTCTGCTGCGAATCAAAACTGCACGCTCTGCTCTGAATCACACACTGCACCATTTGCTCCGAATTACAAACTGCACCCTCTGTTCAGAATCACACGCTCCACTCTCTGCTCCGAATCACACACTGCACTCTCTGCAAACAATCACACACTGCACACTCTGCTCAAATCACACACTGCCCCCCCTGCTCAAATCACACATGCACACTCTGCTCAAATCACACACTGCAACCTCTGCTCAAATCACACACTGCAAACCTCTAGTCAAATCACACACTGCACACTTTGCTCAAATCACACACTGCACCCTCTGCTCAAATCACACACTGCACACTCTGCTGCAAATCATAACTGCACTCTCTGCTCTGAATCACACACTGCACTCTCTGCTCTGAATCACACACTGCACTCTCTGCTCTGAATCACACATTGCACTCTCTGTTCCGAATCCAACACTGCACTCTCTGCTCAATCACACACTGCACACTCTGCTCAAATCACACACTGCACTCTCTGCTCCAATCACACACTGCACTCTCTGCTCAATCACACACTGCACATTCTGCTCAAATCACACACTGCACACTCTGCTCAAATCACACACTGCACCCTCTGCTCCAATCACAAACTGTGCTCTCTGCTCAAATCACACACTGCACTCTCTTCTCCGAATGACACACTGCACCCTCTGCTCCGAATCACACATTGCACTCTCTGCACACAATAACACATTGCACTCTCTGCTCAAATCACAAACTGCACCCTCTGCTCAAATCACACACTGCACACTCTGCTGCGAATCAAAACTGCACGCTCTGCTCTGAATCAAACACAACACTCTCTGTTCCAAATCACACACTGCACTCTCTGCTCCAAAACAAACACTACACTCTCTGCTCCGAGCCACTCACTGCCCCCTCTGCTCCGAATCACAAACTGCACCCTCTGTTCAGAATCACACGCTGCACTCTCTGCTCAAAACACACACTGCGCCCTGTGCTCAAAATCACACATTGCACTCTCTGCTCCGAATCACGCACTGCACTCTCTGCTCCGAATCACACACTGCACCCTCTGCTCCGAATCACTCCCTGCACTCTCTGCACACAATCACACACTGCACCCTCTGCTCCGAATCACACACTGCACCCTCTGCTCCGAATCACTCCCTGCACTCTCTGCACACAATCACACACTGCACCCTTGCACACAATCACACACTGCACCCTCTGCTCCGACTCACACACTGCACCCTCTGCTCCGAATCACTCCCTGCACTCTCTGCACACAATCACACACTGCACCCTCTGCTCCGAATCACACACTGCACCCTCTGCTCCGAATCACTCCCTGCACTCTCTGCACACAATCACACACTGCACCCTTGCACACAATCACACACTGCACCCTCTGCTCAAATCACACAGTGCACTCTCTGCTCCAATCACAAACTGCACTCTCTGCACACAATCACACACTGCACACTCTGCTGCGAATCAAAACTGCACGCTCTGCTCTGAATCACACACTGCACCATTTGCTCTGAATTACAAACTGCACCCTCTGTTCAGAATCACACGCTGCACTCTCTGCTCCGAATCACACACTGCACTCTCTGCACTGAATCACACACAGCACTCTCTGCTCCGAAACACACACTGCACTCTCTGCAAACAATCACACACTGCACACTCTGCTCAAATCACACACTGCCCCCCCTACTCAAATCACACATGCACAATCTGCTCAAATCACACACTGCAACCTCTGCTCAAATCACACACTGCACCCTCTAGTCAAATCACACACTGCACACTATGCTCAAATCACACACTGCACACTCGGCTGCGAATCATAACTGCACTTCTCTGATTCACACACTGCACCATTTGCTCTGAATCACACACTGCACCATTTGCTCTGAATTACAAACTGCACCCTCTGTTCAGAATCACACGCTGCACTCTCTGCTCCGAATCACACACTGCACTCTCTGCACTGAATCACACACAGCACTCTCTGCTCCGAATCACACACTGCACTCTCTGCAAACAATCACACACTGCACACTCTGCTCAAATCACACACTGCCCCCCCTACTCAAATCACACATGCACAATCTGCTCAAATCACACACTGCAACCTCTGCTCAAATCACACACTGCACCCTCTAGTCAAATCACACACTGCACACTATGCTCAAATCACACACTGCACCCTCTGCTCAAATCACACACTGCACACTCTGCTGCGAATCATAACTGCACTCTCTTCTCTGATTCACACACTGCACCATTTGCTCTGAATCACACACTGCACTCTCTGCTCTGAATCACACACTGCACTCTCTGCTCTGAATAACACACTGAACTCTCTGCTCTGAATCACAAATTGCACTCTCTGCTCCGAATCCAACCCTGCACCCTCTGCTCTGAATCACACACTGCACTCTCTGCTCTGAATCAAACACAACACTCTCTGCTCCGAATCACACACTGCACTCTCTGCACACAATCACACACTGCACTCTCTGCTCCGAATCACACACTGCACCCTCTGCTCCGAATCACACACTGCACTCTCTGCACACAATCACACACTGCATCCTTGCACACAATCACACACTGCAACCGCTGCTCAAATCACACACTGTACTCTCTGCTCCAAAACAAACACGACACTCTCTGCTCCGAGCCACTCACTGCCCCCTCTGCTCCGAATCACAAACTGCACCCTCTGTTCAGAATCACACGCTGCACTCTCTGCTCAAAACACACACTGCGCCCTGTGCTACGAATCACACATTGCACTCTCTGATCTGAATCACACACTGCACTCCCTGCTCCGAATCACACACTGCACTCTCTGCTCCGAATCACACAATGCACTCTCTGCTCCGCATCACACACTGCACTCTCTGCTCTGAATCACACACCGCATACTCTCCTCCGAATCACACACTGCACTCTCTGCTCCGAATCACTCCCTGCACTCTCTGCTCCGAATCACACACTGCACCCTTGCACACAATCACACACTGCACTCTCTGCTCCGACTCACACACTGCACCCTCTGCTCCGAATCACTCCCTGCACTCTCTGCACACAATCACACACTGCACCCTTGCACACAATCACACACTGCACCCTCTGCTGCGAATCAAAACTGCACGCTCTGCTCTGAATCACACACTGCACCATTTGCTCTGAATTACAAACTGCACCCTCTGTTCAGAATCACACGCTGCACTCTCTGCTCCGAATCACACACTGCACTCTCTGCACTGAATCACACACAGCACTCTCTGCTCCGAATCACACACTGCACTCTCTGCAAACAATTACACACTGCACACTCTGCTCAAATCACACACTGCCCCCCCTACTCAAATCACACATGCACAATCTGCTCAAATCACACACTGCAACCTCTGCTCAAATCACACACTGCACCCTCTAGTCAAATCACACACTGCACACAATGCTCAAATCACACACTGCACCCTCTGCTCAAATCACACACTGCACACTCTGCTGCGAATCATAACTGCACTCTCTTCTCTGATTCACACACTGCACCATTTGCTCTGAATCACGCACTGCACTCTCTGCTCTGAATCACACACTGCACTCTCTGCTCTGAATAACACACTGAACTCTCTGCTCTGAATCACAAATTGCACTCTCTGCTCCGAATCCAACACTGCACCCTCTGCTCCGAATCACACGCTGCACTCTCTGCTCACAAGCACACACTGGACCCTCTGCTCAAATCACACACTGCACACTCTGCTTTGAATCAAAACTGCACCCTGCTCAAATCAAACACTACACTCTCTGCTCCGAACCATTCACTGCCCTCTCTGCTCCGAATCAAAACTGCACTCTCTGCTCTGAATCACACGCTGCACTCTCTGCTGAAATCACACACTACACTCTCTGCTCCGTATCACACACTACACTCTCTGCTCTGAATCACACACTGCACTCTCTGCTCTGAATCACACACTGCACTCTCTTCTCCGAATCACACACTGCACTCCATGCTCCGAAACACACACTGCACTCTCTGCTCCGAATCACACACTGCACTCTCTGCTCCGAATCACACACTGCACTCTCTGCTCCGAATCACACACTGCACTCTCTGCTCCGAATCACACACAGCACTCTCTGCTTTGAATCAAACACAACACTCTCTGTTCCGAATCACACACTGCACTCTCTGCTTTGAATCAAACACAACACTCTCTGTTCCGAATCACACACTGCACTCTCTGCACACAATCACACACTGCACTCTCTGGTCCGAATCACACACTGCACCCTCTGCTCCGAATCACTCCCTGCACTCTCTGCACACAATCACACACTGCACCCTTGCACACAATCACACACTGCACCCTCTGCTCAAATCACACAGTGCACTCTCTGCTCCAATCACAAACTGCACTCTCTGCACACAATCACACACTGCACACTCTGCTGCGAATCAAAACTGCACGCTCTGCTCTGAATCACACACTGCACCATTTGCTCTGAATTACAAACTGCACCCTCTGTTCAGAATCACACGCTGCACTCTCTGCTCCGAATCACACACTGCACACTCTGCTGCGAATCAAAACTGCACGCTCTGCTCTGAATCACACACTGCACCATTTGCTCTGAATTACAAACTGCACCCTCTGTTCAGAATCACACGCTGCACCCTCTGTTCAGAATCACACACTGCACCCTCTGCTCCGAATCACACACTGCACTCTCTGCACTGAATCACACACAGCACTCTCTGCTCCGAATCACACACTGCACTCTCTGCCACCAATCACACACTGCACACTCTGCTCAAATCACACACTGCCCCCCCTACTCAAATCACACATGCACAATCTGCTCAAATCACACAATGCACACTCTGCTCAAATCACACACTGCACCCTCTAGTCAAATCACACACTGCACACTATGCTCAAATCACACACTGCACCCTCTGCTCAAATCACACACTGCACACTCTGCTGCGAATCATAACTGCACTCTCTTCTCTGATACACACACTGCACCATTTGCTCTGAATCACACACTGCACTCTCTGCTCTGAATCACACACTGCACTCTCTGCTCTGAATAACACACTGAACTCTCTGCTCTGAATCACACATTGCACTCTCTGCTCCGAATCCAACACTGCACCCTCTGCTCCGAATCACACGCTGCACTCTCTGCTCACAAGCACACACTGGACCCTCTGCTCAAATCACACACTGCACCCTCTGCTAAAATCACACACTGCACACTCTGCTTTGAATCAAAACTGCACCCTGCTCAAATCAAATACCACACTCTCTGCTCCGAACCACTCACTGCCCTCTCTTCTCAGAATCAAAACTGCACTCTCTGCTCTGAATCACACGCTGCACTCTCTTCTGAAATCACACACTGCACCCTCTGCTCCGAATCACACACTGCACTCTCTGCTCCGAATCACACACTGCACTCTCTGCTCTGAATCACACACTGCACTCTCTGCTCCGAATCACACACAGCACTCTCTGCTCCGAATCACACACAGCACTCCCTGCTCTGAATCGTACACTGCACTCTCTGCTCCGAATCACACACTGCACTCTCTGCTCAAATCACACACTGTACCCTCTGCTCGAGTCACACACTGCACCACCTGCCCAAATCACACACTGCACCCTCTGCTCCGAATCACACACTGCACACTCTGCTGTGAATCAAAACTGCACGCTCTGCTCCGAATCACACACTGCACCATTTGCTCCGAATTACAAACTGCACCCTCTGTTCAGAATCACACGCTGCACTCTCTGCTCCGAATAACACACTGCACTCTCTGCAAACAATCACACACTGCCCCGCCTGCTCAAATCACACACTGCACCATCTGCTCAAATCACACACTGCACCCTCTGGTCAAATCACACACTGCACACTTTGATCAAATCACACACTGCACTCTCTGCTCTGAATCACACACTGCACTCTCTGCTCTGAATCACACACTGCACTCTCTGCTCCAAATCCAACACTGCACCCTCTGATCCGAATCACACGCTGCACTCTCTGCTCACAAGCACACACTGGACCCTCTGCTCAAATCACACACTGCACCCTCTGCTAAAATCACACACTGCAAACTCTGCTTTGAATCAAAACTGCACCCTGCTCAAATCAAACACTACCCTCTCTACTCCGAACCACTCACTGCCCTCTCTGCTCCGAATCAAAACTGCACTCTCTGCTCAAATCACACACTGCACTCTCTGCTCCGAATCACACACTGCACTCTCTGCTCTGAATCACACACTGCACTCTCTGCTCCGAATCGCACACAACACTCTCTGCTCCGAATCACACACTGCACCATCTGCCCAAATCACACACTGCACCCTCTGCCCAAATCACACACTGCACCCTCTGCTCAAATCACACACTGCACCCTCTGCCCAAATCACACACTGCACCCTCTGCCCAAATCACACACTGCACCCTCTGCTCAAATCACACACTGCACTCTCTGCTCCGAATCACACACTGCACTCTCTGCTCCGCATCACACACTGCATTCTCTGCTCTGAATCACACACTGCACTCTCTGCTCCGAATCACACACTGCACTCTCTGCTCCGCATCACACACTGCATTCTCTGCTCTGAATCACACACCGCATACTCTGCTCCGAATCACACACTGCGCTCTCTGCTTTGAATCAAACACAACACTCTCTGTTCCAAATCACACACTGCACTCTCTGCACACAATCACACACTGCACTCTCTGCTCCGAATCACACACTGCACCCTCTGCTCCGAATCACACACTGCACTCTCTGCTCCGAATCACACACTACACTCTCTGCTCCGAGCCACTCACTGCCCCCTCTGCTCCAAATCACAAACTGCACCCTCTGTTCAGAATCACACGCTGCACTCTCTGCTCAAAACACACACTGCGCCCTGTGCTCCGAATCACACACTGCACTCTCTGATCTGAATCACACACTGCACTCTCTGCTCCGCATCACACACTGCACTCTCTGCTCTGAATCACACACCGCATACTCTCCTCCGAATCACACACTGCACTCTCTGCTCCGAATCACACACTGCACTCTCTGCTTTGAATCAAACACAACACTCTCTGTTCCGAATCACACACTGCACTCTCTGCTTTGAATCAAACACAACACTCTCTGCTCCGAATCACACACTGCACTCTCTGCTTTGAATCAAACACAACACTCTCTGTTCCGAATCACACACTGCACTCTCTGCACACAATCACACACTGCACTCTCTGCTCCGAATCACACACTGCACCCTTGCACACAATCACACACTGCACCCTCTGCTCAAATCACACAGTGCACTCTCTGCAAACAATCACAAACTGCACTCTCTGCACACAATCACACACTGCACACTCTGCTGCGAATCATAACTGCACGCTCTGCTCTGAATCACACACTGCACCATTTGCTCCGAATTACAAACTGCACCCTCTGTTCAGAATCACACGCTGCACTCTCTGCTCCGAAACACACACTGCACTCTCTGCACTGAATCACACACAGCACTCTCTGCTCCGAATCACACACTGCACTCTCTGCAAACAATCACACACTGCACACTCTGCTCAAATCACACACTGCCCCCCTGCTCAAATCACACATGCACAATCTGCTCAAATCACACACTGCACCCTCTGGTCAAATCACACACTGCACACTATGCTCAAATCACACACTGCACCCTCTGCTCAAATCACACACTGCACACTCTGCTCCGAATCATAACTGCACTCTCTTCTCTGATTCACACACTGCACCATTTGCTCTGAATCACGCACTGCACTCTCTGCTCTGAATCACACACTGAACTCTCTGCTCTGAATCACACACTGCACTCTCTGCTCCAAATCCAACACTGCACCCTCTGCTCCGAATCACACGCTGCACTCTCTGCTCACAAGCACACACTGGACCCTCTGCTCAAATCACACACTGCGCCCTCTGCTAAAATCACACACTGCACACTCTGCTTTGAATCAAAACTGCACCCTGCTCAAATCAAATACCACACTCTCTGCTCCGAACCACTCACTGCCCCCTATGCTCCGAATCACAAACTGCACTCTCTGCTCTGAATCACACGCTGCACTCTCTGCTCAAATCACACACTACACACTGTGCACCGAATCACACACTGCACTCCCTGCTCCTAATCAGACACTGCACTCTCTGCCCCGAATCACACACTGCACTCTCTGCCCCGAATCACACACTGCACTCTCTGCTCCGAATCACACACTGCACTCTCTGCAAACAATCACACACTGCACACTTTGCTCAAATCACACACGGCACTCTCTGCTCAAATCACACACTGCACACTCTGCTGCGAATCATACCTGCACTCTCTTCTCTGAATCACACACTGCACCATTTGATCCGAATCACACGCTGCACTCTCTGCTCTGAATCACACACTGCACTCTCTGCTCTGAATCACACACTGCATTCTCTGCTCTGAATCCAACACTGCACTCTCTGCTCCGAATCACACACTGCACTCTCTGCTCCGAATAACACACTGCACTCTCTGCTCCGAATCAACACTGCACCCTCTGCTCCGAATCACACGCTGCACTCTCTGCTAAAATCACACACTGCACACTCTGCTTTGAATCAAAACTGCACCCTGCTCAAATCAAACACTACACTCTCTGCTCCGAACCACTCACTGCCCTCTCTGCTCCGAATCAAAACTGCACTCTCTGCTCTGAATCACACGCTGCACTCTCTGCTGAAAGCACACACTGCACCCTCTGCTCCGAATCACACACGACACTCTCTGCTCCGTATCACACCCTACACTCTCTGCTCTGAATCACACACTGCACTCTCTGCTCTGAATCACACACTGCACTCTCTGCTCCGTATCACACACTACACACTCTGCTCTGAATCACACACTGCACTCTCTTCTCCGAATCACACACTGCACTCCATCCTCCGAAACACACACTGCACTCTCTGCTCCGAATCACACACTGCACCATCTGTTCAGAATCACACGCTGCACTCCCTGCTCAAATCACACACTGCACCCTCTCTCCGAATCACACACCGCACTCTCTGCTCTGAATCACACACTGCACTCTCTGCTCCGAATCACACACAGTACTCTCTTCCCGAATCACACACTGCACTCTCTGCACACAATCACACACTGCACTCTCTGCTCTGAATCACACACTGCACCCTCTGCTCCGAATCACACACTGCACTCTCTGCTCAAATCACACACTGCACTCTCAGCACACAATCACACACTGCACACTCTGCTCAAATCACACACTGTACCCTCTGCTCGAATCACAAACTACACCATCTGCCCAAATCACACACTGCACCCTCTGCTCCAAATCACACACTGCACTCTCTGCAAACAATCACACACTGCACCCTCTGCTCAAATCACACACTGCACCCTGTGCTCAAATCACACACTGCACCCTCTGCTCAAATCACACACTGCACCCTCTGCTCAAATCACACGCTGAACCCTCTGCTCCAATCACACACTGCACGCTCAGCTCAAATCACACACTTCACCCTCTGCTCTTAATCGCACACGGCACCCTCTGCTCAAATCATACACTGCACTCTCTGCTCCGAATCACAAACTGCACCCTCTGTTCAGATTCACACGCTGCACTCACTGCTCAAATCACACACTGCACTCTCTGCTCCGAATCACACACTGAACTCTCTTCCCGAAACACACACTGCACTCTCTGCTCTGAATCACACACTGCACTCTCTGCTCTGAATCACACACTGCACTCCATGCTCCGAATCACACACTGCACTCTCTGCTCTGAATCAGACACTGCACCCTCTGCTCCGAATCACACACTGCACTCTCTGCACACAATCACACACAGCACCCTCTGCTCAAATCTCACCCTGCACCCTCTGCTCAAATCACACACTGCACTCTCTGCTCAAATCACACACTGCACCCTCTGCTCAAATCACACACTGTACCCTCTGCTCAAATCACACACTGCACCCTCTGCTCTTAATCACATACTGCACCCTCTGCTCAAATCACACACTGCACCCTCTGCTCTGAATCACACACTGCACTCTCTGCTCTGAATCACACACTGCACTCTCTGCTCAAATCACACACTGCACCCTCTGCTCAAATCACACACTGTACCCTCTGCTCAAATCACACACTGCACCCTCTGCTCTTAATCACATACTGCACCCTCTGCTCAAATCACACACTTCACCCTCTGCTCTTAATCGCACACGGCACCCTCTGCTCAAATCATACACTGCACTCTCTGCTCCGAATCACAAACTGCACCATCTGTTCAGAATCACACGCTGCACTCCCTGCTCAAATCACACGCTGCACCCTCTGCCCCGAATCACACACCGCACTCTCTGCTCCGAATCAAACACTGCACTCTCTGCTCCGAATCACACACTGCACTCTCTGCTCCGAATCACACACTGCACTCTCGGCTCAAATCACACACTGCACTCTCGGCACACAATCACACACTGCACACTCTGCTCAAATCACACACTGTATCCTCTGCTCAAATCACACACTGCACCATCTGCCCAAATCACACACTGCACCTTCTGCTCCGAATCACACACTGCACTCTCTGGAAACAATCACACACTGCACTCTCTGCTCAAATCACACACTGCACACTCTGCTGCGAATCAAAACTGCACTCTCTGCTCTGAATCACACACTGAACTCTCTGCTCTGAATCACACACTGCACTCTCTGCTCCAAATCCAACACTGCACCCTCTGCTCCGAATCACACGCTGCACTCTCTGCTCACAAGCACACACTGGACCCTCTGCTCAAATCACACACTGCGCCCTCTGCTAAAATCACACACTGCACTCTCTGCTCCGAACCACTCACTGCCCCCTATGCTCCGAATCACAAACTGCACTCTCTGCTCTGAATCACACGCTGCACTCTCTGCTGAAATCACACACTGCACCCTCTGCTCTGAATCACACACTACACTCTCTGCTCCGTATCACACACTACACTCTATGCTCTGAATCACACACTGCACTCTCTGCTCTGAATCACACACAGCACTCTGTGCTCCGAATCACACACAGCACTCTCTGCTCAAATCACACACTACACACTGTGCACCGAATCACACACTGCACTCCCTGCTCCTAATCAGACACTGCACTCTCTGCCCCGAATCACACACTGCACTCTCTGCTCCGAATCACACACTGCACTCTCTGCAAACAATCACACACTGCACACTTTGCTCAAATCACACACGGCACTCTCTGCTCAAATCACACACTGCACACTCTGCTGCGAATCATACCTGCACTCTCTTCTCTGAATCACACACTGCACCATTTGATCCGAATCACACACTGCACTCTCTGCTCTGAATCCAACACTGCACTCTCTGCTCCGAATCACACACTGCACTCTCTGCTCCGAATAACACACTGCACTCTCTGCTCCGAATCAACACTGCACCCTCTGCTCCGAATCACACGCTGCACTCTCTGCTAAAATCACACACTGCACACTCTGCTTTGAATCAAAACTGCACCCTGCTCAAATCAAACACTACACTCTCTGCTCCGAACCACTCACTGCCCTCTCTGCTCCGAATCAAAACTGCACTCTCTGCTCTGAATCACACGCTGCACTCTCTGCTGAAAGCACACACTGCACCCTCTGCTCCGAATCACACACGACACTCTCTGCTCCGTATCACACCCTACACTCTCTGCTCTGAATCACACACTGCACTCTCTGCTCTGAATCACACACTGCACTCTCTGCTCCGTATCACACACTACACACTCTGCTCTGAATCACACACTGCACTCTCTTCTCCGAATCACACACTGCACTCCATCCTCCGAAACACACACTGCACTCTCTGCTCCGAATCACACACTGCACCATCTGTTCAGAATCACACGCTGCACTCCCTGCTCAAATCACACACTGCACCCTCTCTCCGAATCACACACCGCACTCTCTGCTCTGAATCACACACTGCACTCTCTGCTCCGAATCACACACAGTACTCTCTTCCCGAATCACACACTGCACTCTCTGCACACAATCACACACTGCACTCTCTGCTCTGAATCACACACTGCACCCTCTGCTCCGAATCACACACTGCACTCTCTGCTCAAATCACACACTGCACTCTCAGCACACAATCACACACTGCACACTCTGCTCAAATCACACACTGTACCCTCTGCTCGAATCACAAACTACACCATCTGCCCAAATCACACACTGCACCCTCTGCTCCAAATCACACACTGCACTCTCTGCAAACAATCACACACTGCACCCTCTGCTCAAATCACACACTGCACCCTGTGCTCAAATCACACACTGCACCCTCTGCTCAAATCACACACTGCACCCTCTGCTCAAATCACACGCTGAACCCTCTGCTCCAATCACACACTGCACGCTCAGCTCAAATCACACACTTCACCCTCTGCTCTTAATCGCACACGGCACCCTCTGCTCAAATCATACACTGCACTCTCTGCTCCGAATCACAAACTGCACCCTCTGTTCAGATTCACACGCTGCACTCACTGCTCAAATCACACACTGCACTCTCTGCTCCGAATCACACACTGAACTCTCTTCCCGAAACACACACTGCACTCTCTGCTCTGAATCACACACTGCACTCTCTGCTCTGAATCACACACTGCACTCCATGCTCCGAATCACACACTGCACTCTCTGCTCTGAATCAGACACTGCACCCTCTGCTCCGAATCACACACTGCACTCTCTGCACACAATCACACACAGCACCCTCTGCTCAAATCTCACCCTGCACCCTCTGCTCAAATCACACACTGCACTCTCTGCTCAAATCACACACTGCACCCTCTGCTCAAATCACACACTGTACCCTCTGCTCAAATCACACACTGCACCCTCTGCTCTTAATCACATACTGCACCCTCTGCTCAAATCACACACTGCACCCTCTGCTCTGAATCACACACTGCACTCTCTGCTCTGAATCACACACTGCACTCCATGCTCCGAAACACACACTGCACTCTCTGCTCCGAATCACACACTGCACTCTCTGCTCTGAATCAGACACTGCACCCTCTGCTCCGAATCACACACTGCACTCTCTGCACACAATCACACACAGCACCCTCTGCTCAAATCTCACCCTGCACCCTCTGCTCAAATCACACACTGCACTCTCTGCTCAAATCACACACTGCACCCTCTGCTCAAATCACACACTGTACCCTCTGCTCAAATCACACACTGCACCCTCTGCTCTTAATCACATACTGCACCCTCTGCTCAAATCACACACTGCACCCTCTGCTCAAATCACACACTTCACCCTCTGCTCTTAATCGCACACGGCACCCTCTGCTCAAATCATACACTGCACTCTCTGCTCCGAATCACAAACTGCACCATCTGTTCAGAATCACACGCTGCACTCCCTGCTCAAATCACACGCTGCACCCTCTGCCCCGAATCACACACCGCACTCTCTGCTCCGAATCAAACACTGCACTCTCTGCTCCGAATCACACACTGCACTCTCTGCTCCGAATCACACACTCTACTCTCTTCCCGAATCACGCACTGCACTCTCTGCTCCGAATCACACACTGCACTCTCTGCTCCGAATCACACACTGCACTCTCGGCTCAAATCACACACTGCACTCTCGGCACACAATCACACACTGCACACTCTGCTCAAATCACACACTGTATCCTCTGCTCAAATCACACACTGCACCATCTGCCCAAATCACACACTGCACCTTCTGCTCCGAATCACACACTGCACTCTCTGGAAACAATCACACACTGCACTCTCTGCTCAAATCACACACTGCACACTCTGCTGCGAATCAAAACTGCACTCTCTGCTCCGAATCACACACTGCACTCTCTGCACTGAATCACACACAGCACTCTCTGCTCCGAATCACACACTGCACTCTCTGCAAAAAATCACACACTGCACACTTTGCTCAAATCACACACGGCACTCTCTGCTCAAATCACACACTGCACACTCTGCTGTGAGTCATACCTGCACTCTCTTCTCTGAATCACACACTGCACCATTTGATCCGAATCACACACTGCACTCTCTGCTCTGAATCACACACTGCACTCTCTGCTCTGAATCACACACTGCACCCTCTGCTCAAATCACACACTGCACTCTCTGCTCAAATCACACACTGCACCCTCTGCTCAAATCACACACTGTACCCTTTGCTCCAATCACACACTGCACGCTCTGCTCAAATCACACACTGCACCCTCTGCTCTTAATCACATACTGCACCCTCTGCTCAAATCACACACTGCACCCTCTGCTCTTAATCACATACTGCACCCTCTGCTCAAATCACACACTGCACCCTCTGCTCAAATCATACACTGCACTCTCTGCTCCGAATCACACACTGCACTCTCTGCTCCGAATCAAACATTGCACCCTCTGCTCCGAATCACACACGGCACTATCTGCATACAATCACACACTGCACCCTCTGCTAAAATTACACTCAGCACCCTCTGCTTTGAATTCAAACTGCAGCCTCTGCTCAAATCAAACACTACACTCTCTGCTCCGAACCACTCACTTCCCCCACTGCTCCGAATCACACACCGCACTCTCTGCTCCGAATCAAACTCTGCAATCTCTGCTCCGAATCACACACTGCACTCCCTGCTCCGAATCACACACCGCACTCTCTGCTCCGAATCAAACTCTGCAATCTCTGCTCCGAATCACACACTGCACTCCCTGCTCCGAATCACACACTGCACTCTCTGCTCAAATGACACACTGCGCTCTCTGCACACAATCACACACTGCACACTCTGCTCAAATCACACACTGTACCCTCTGCTCGAATCACACACTGCACCATCTGCCCAAATCACACACTGCACCCTCTGCTCCGAATCACACACTGCACTCTCTGCAAACAATCACACACTGCACCCTCTGCTCAAATCACACACTGCACACTCTGCTGCGAATCAAAACTGCACGCTCTGCTCTGAATCACACACTGCACCATTTGCTCCGAATTACAAACTGCACCCTCTGTTCAGAATCACATGCTGCACTCTCTGCTCCGAATCACACACTGCACTCTCTGCACTGAATCACACACAGCACTCTCTGCAAAAAATCACACCCTGCACACTTTGCTCAAATCACACACGGCACTCTCTGCTCAAATCACACACTGCACACTCTGCTGCGAATCATACCTGCACTCTCTTCTCTGAATCACACACTGCACCATTTGATCCGAATCACACACTGCACTCTCTGCTCTGAATCACACACTGCACTCTCTGCTCTGAATCACACACTGCACTCTCTGCTCCGAATCACACACTGCACTCTCTGCTCCGAATCACACACAGCACTCTCTGCTCCAAATCACACACTGCACTCTCTGCTCCGAATCACACACAGCACCCTCTGCTCCGAATCAACACTGCACCCTCTGCTCCGAATCATACGCTGCACTCTCTGCTAAAATCACACACTGCACACTCTGCTTTGAATCAAAACTGCACCCTGCTCAAATCAAACACTACACTCTCTGCTCCGAACCACTCACTGCCCTCTCTGCTACGAATCAAAACTGCACTCTCTGCTCTGAATCACACGCTGCACTCTCTGCTCTGAATCACACACTGCACTCTCTGCTCCGTATCACACACTACACTCTCTGCTCCGTATCACACACTGCACTCTCTGCTCCGTATCACACACTGCACTCTCTGCTCCAAATCACACACTGCACTCTTTTCTCCGAATCACACACTGCACTCCATGCTCCGAAACACACGCTGCACTCTCTGCTCCGAATCACACACTGCACCATCTGTTCAGAATCACACGCTGCACTCCCTGATCAAATCACACACTGCACCCTCTGCTCTGAATCACACACTGCACTCTCTGCTCCGAATCACACACTGTACTCTCTTCCCGAATCACACACTGCACTCTCAGCACACAATCACACACTGCACCCTCTGCTCCGAATAACACACTGCACACTCTGCTCAAATCACACACTGTACCCTCTGCTCGAATCACAAACTACACCATCTGCCCAAATCACACACTGCACCCTCTGCTCCAAATCACACACTGCACACTCTGCAAACAATCACACACTGCACCCTCTGCTCAAATCACACACTGCACCCTCTGTTCAAATCACACACTGCACTCCCAGCTCAAATCACACACTGCAATCTCTGCTCAAATCAAAAACTGCAACCTCTGCTCTTAATCACAGACTGCACCCTCTGATCCAAATAACACACTGCACCCTTTGCTCGGAATCACACACTACACTCTCTGTTCCGAATCACACACTGCACTCTCGGCCCCGAATCACACACTGCACTCTCTGCTCCGAATCACACACTGCACTCTCTGCTCCGAATCACACACTGCACTCTCTGCTCCGAATCACACACTGCACTCTCTGCTCCGAATCACACACTGCACTCTCGGCTCCGAATCACACACTGCACTCTCTGCTCCGAATCACACACTGCACTCTCTGCGCCGAATCACACACTGCACTCTCTGCTCCGAATCACACACTGCACTCTCTGCTCCGAATAAAACACTGCGCTCTCTGCAAGCAATCACACAATGCACTCTCTGCTCTGAATCACACACAGCACTCTCTGCTCCGATTCACACACTGCACTCTCTGCACACAATCACACAGGGCACCCTCTGCTCAAATCACACACTGCACCCCCTGCTCAAATCACACACTGCACTCTCTGCTCCGAATCACACACTGCACTCTCTGCTCCGAATCACACACTGCACTCTCTGCGCCGAATCACACACTGCACTCTCTGCTCCGAATCACACACTGCACTCTCTGCTCCGAATAAAACACTGCGCTCTCTGCAAGCAATCACACAATGCACTCTCTGCTCTGAATCACACACAGCACTCTCTGCTCCGATTCACACACTGCACTCTCTGCACACAATCACACAGGGCACCCTCTGCTCAAATCACACACTGCACCCCCTGCTCAAATCACACACTGCACACTCTGCTCAAATCACACACTGCAACCTCTGCTCAACTCACACACTTTACCCTCTGCTCAAAGCAAACACTGCACTCTCTGCTCAAATCACACACTGCACCCTCTGCACCGAATCACAAACTGCACCCTCTGTTCCGAGTCACACACTGCACTCTCTGCTCCATTCACACACCACTCTCTGCTCAAATCACAAACTGCATTCTCTGCTCCGAATCACACACTGCACTCTCTGCACACAATCACACACTGCACCCTCTGCTCAAATCACACACTGCACCCTCTGCTCAAATCACACACTGAACCCTCAGCTCATATCACACACTGCAACCTCAGCTCAAATCACAAACTGCACACTCTGCTCAAATCACACACTGCACCCTCTGCTCAAATCACACACTGCACCCTCTGCCCTGAATCACAACCTGCACCCTCTGCTCCGAATCACAAACTGCACTCTCTGCACAGATTACACACTGCATTCTCTGCACCAAATCACACACTGCACCCTCAGCTATTAATCACAGACTGCACCGTCTGCTCCAAATAACACACTGCAACCTTTGCTCGGAATCACACACTACACTCTCTGCTCCGAATCACACAATGCACTTTCTGCTCCGAATCACACACTGCACCCTCTGCTCAAATCACACATTGCACCCTCTGCTCAAATCACACACTGTACCCTCTGCTCTAAATACACACTGCAGCATCTGCCCAAATCACACACTGCACCCTCTGCTCCGAAACACACACTGCACTCTCTGCACACAATCACACACTGCACTCTCTGCTCAAATCACAAACTGCACCCTCTGCTCAAATCACACACTGCACTCTCTGCTCTGAATCACACACTGCACTCCCTGCTCAAATCACACACTGCAATCTCAGCTCAAATCACAAACTGCACACTCTGCTCAAATCACACACTGCAACCTCTGCTCAAATCGCACACAGCACCCTCTGCCCTGAATCACAAACTGCACCCTCTGCTCCGAATCACAAACTGCACCCTCTGCACAAATTTCACACTGCATTCTCTGCACCAAATCACACACTGCACCCTCTGCTCTTAATCACACACTGTACCCTCTGCTCCACATAACACACTGCACCCTTTGCTCGGAATCACACACTGCACTCTCTGCTCTGAATCACACACTGCACTCTCTGCTCCGAATCACACACTGCACTCTCTGCTCCGAATCACACACTGCACTCTCTGCAAACAATCACACACTGCACTCTCTGCTCCGAATCACACACTGCACCCTCTGCTCCGAAACACACACTGCAATCTCTGCACACAATCATACACTGCACTCTCTGCTCAAATCACAAACTGCACCCTCTGCTCAAATCACACACTGCACTCTCTGCTCTGAATCACACACAGCACTCTCTGCTCCGATTCACACACTGCACTCTCTGCACACAATCACACAGGGCACCCTCTGCTGAAATCACACACTGCACCCCCTGCTCAAATCACACACTGCACCCTCTGCTCCGAATCAAACACTGCACTCTCTGCTCCGAATCACACACTGCACTCTCTGCTCCGAATCACACACAGCACTCCCTGCTCTGAATCGTACACTGCACCCTCTGCTCCGAAAAACACACTGCACTCTCTGCTCAAATCACACAATACACACTCTGCTCCGAATCACACACTGCACTCACTGCACACAATCACACACAGCACCCTCTGCTCAAATCTCACCCTGCACCCTCTGCTCAAATCACACACTGCACTCTCTGCTCAAATCACACACTGCACCCTCTGCTCTGAATCACACACTGCACTCTCTGCTCCGAATCACACACTGTACTCTCTTCCCGAATCACACACTGCACTCTCTGCACACAATCACACACTGCACCCTCTGCTCCGAATCACACACTGCACCCTCTGCTCCGAATCACACACTGCACTCTCTGCTCCAATCACAAACTGCACCCTCTGCTCAAATCACACACTGCACTCTCTGCTCTGAATCACACACAGCACTCTCTGCTCCGATTCACACACTGCACTCTCTGCACAAAATCACACAGGGCACCCTCTGCTCTTAATCACATACTGCACCCTCTGCTCAAATCACACACTGCACACTCTGCTCCGAATCAAAAACTGCACCCTCTGCTCCGAATAACACACTGCACTCTCTGCACACAATCACACACTGCACCCTCTGCTAAAATTACACTCGGCACCCTCTGCTTTGAATCAAAACTGCACCCTCTGCTCAAATCACACACTGCACTCCCTGCTCCGAATGTCACGCTGCACTCCCTGCTCAAATCACACACTGCACCCTCTGCTCCGAATCACACACTGCACCCTCTGCTCTGAATCAGGCACTGCACACTCTGTTCCGAGTCACACACTCCACTCTCTGCTCCAATCACACATTGCACTCTCTGCACACAATAACACACTGCACCCTCTGCTAAAATCACACACTGCACCCTCTGCTCAAATAACACACTGAACCCTCTGCTCAAATCACACACTGCAACCTCTGCTCAAATCACAAACTGCACACTCTGCTCAAATCACACACTGCACCCTCTGCTCAAATCACACACTGCACCCTCTGCCCTGAATCACAAACTGCACCCTCTGCTCCGAATCACAAACTGCACTCTCTGCACAGATTACACACTGCATTCTCTGCACCAAATCACACACTGCACCCTCTGCTCTTAATCACAGACTGCACTCTCTGCTCCGAATCACACCCTGCACTCTCTGCTCCGAATCACACACTACACTCTCTACTCCGAATCACACACTGTACCCTCTGCTCTAATCACACACTGCAGCATCTGCCCAAATCACACACTGCACTTTCTGCTCCGAAACACACACTGCACTCTCTGCTCAAATCACAAACTGCACCCTCTGCTCAAATCACACACTGCATTCTCTGCTCCGAATCACACACTGCACTCTCTGCATAAAATCACACATTGCACCCTCTGCTCAAATCACACACTGCACGCTCTGCTCAAATCACACACTGAACCCTCTGCTCAAAACGCACACTGCACCCTCTGCCCTGAATCACAAACTGCACCCTCTGCACAAATTACACACTGCATTCTCTGCACCAAATCATCCACTGCACCCTCTGCTCTTAATCACACACTGCACTCTCTGCTCTGAATCACACACTGCACACTCTGCTCCGAATCAGACACTGCACTCTCTGCTCCGAATCAAACACTGCACTCTCTGCTCCGAATCACACACTGCACTCCCAGCTTAAATCACACACTGCACCCTCTGCTCCGAATCACACACTGTACTCTCGGCTCCGAATCACACACTGCTCTCTCTGCTCCGAATCACACACTGCACTCTCTGCTCCGAATCACACACTGCACTCTCTGCTCTGAATCACACACTGCACTCTCTGCACACAATCACACACTACACCCTCTGCTCAAATCACACACTGCACGCTCTGCTCAAAACACACACTGCACCCTCTGCTCAAATAACACAATGAAACCTCTGCTCAAATCACACACTGCACTCCCAGCTCAAATCACACACTGCAATCTCTGCTCAAATCACAAACTGCACACTCTGCTCTGAATCACACACTGCACCCTCTGCTCAAATCAAACACTGCACCCTCTGCACAAATTACACACTGCATTCTCTTTACCAAATCACACACTGCAACCTCTGCTCCGAATCACACACTACACTCTCTGCTCCGAATCACACACTGCACTCTCTGCTCCGAATCACACACTGCACTCTCTGCTCCGAATCATACACTGCACTCTCTGCTCCGAATCACACACTGTACTCTCGGCTCTGAATCACACACTGCACTCTCTGCTCTGAATCACACACTGCACTCACAGCTCAAATCACACACTGCAATCTCTGCTCAAATCACAAACTGCACACTCTGCAAACAATCACACACTGCACCCTCTGCTCAAATCACACACTGCACCCTCTGTTCAAATCACACACTGCACTCCCAGCTCAAATCACACACTGCAATCTCTGCTCAAATCAAAAACTGCAACCTCTGCTCTTAATCACAGACTGCACCCTCTGATCCAAATAACACACTGCACCCTTTGCTCGGAATCACACACTACACTCTCTGTTCCGAATCACACACTGCACTCTCGGCCCCGAATCACACACTGCACTCTCTGCTCCGAATCACACACTGCACTCTCTGCTCCGAATCACACACTGCACTCTCTGCTCCGAATCACACACTGCACTCTCTGCTCCGAATCACACACTGCACTCTCGGCTCCGAATCACACACTGCACTCTCTGCTCCGAATCACACACTGCACTCTCTGCGCCGAATCACACACTGCACTCTCTGCTCCGAATCACACACTGCACTCTCTGCTCCGAATAAAACACTGCGCTCTCTGCAAGCAATCACACAATGCACTCTCTGCTCTGAATCACACACAGCACTCTCTGCTCCGATTCACACACTGCACTCTCTGCACACAATCACACAGGGCACCCTCTGCTCAAATCACACACTGCACCCCCTGCTCAAATCACACACTGCACTCTCTGCTCCGAATCACACACTGCACTCTCTGCTCCGAATCACACACTGCACTCTCTGCGCCGAATCACACACTGCACTCTCTGCTCCGAATCACACACTGCACTCTCTGCTCCGAATAAAACACTGCGCTCTCTGCAAGCAATCACACAATGCACTCTCTGCTCTGAATCACACACAGCACTCTCTGCTCCGATTCACACACTGCACTCTCTGCACACAATCACACAGGGCACCCTCTGCTCAAATCACACACTGCACCCCCTGCTCAAATCACACACTGCACACTCTGCTCAAATCACACACTGCAACCTCTGCTCAACTCACACACTTTACCCTCTGCTCAAAGCAAACACTGCACTCTCTGCTCAAATCACACACTGCACCCTCTGCACCGAATCACAAACTGCACCCTCTGTTCCGAGTCACACACTGCACTCTCTGCTCCATTCACACACCACTCTCTGCTCAAATCACAAACTGCATTCTCTGCTCCGAATCACACACTGCACTCTCTGCACACAATCACACACTGCACCCTCTGCTCAAATCACACACTGCACCCTCTGCTCAAATCACACACTGAACCCTCAGCTCATATCACACACTGCAACCTCAGCTCAAATCACAAACTGCACACTCTGCTCAAATCACACACTGCACCCTCTGCTCAAATCACACACTGCACCCTCTGCCCTGAATCACAACCTGCACCCTCTGCTCCGAATCACAAACTGCACTCTCTGCACAGATTACACACTGCATTCTCTGCACCAAATCACACACTGCACCCTCAGCTATTAATCACAGACTGCACCGTCTGCTCCAAATAACACACTGCAACCTTTGCTCGGAATCACACACTACACTCTCTGCTCCGAATCACACAATGCACTTTCTGCTCCGAATCACACACTGCACCCTCTGCTCAAATCACACATTGCACCCTCTGCTCAAATCACACACTGTACCCTCTGCTCTAAATACACACTGCAGCATCTGCCCAAATCACACACTGCACCCTCTGCTCCGAAACACACACTGCACTCTCTGCACACAATCACACACTGCACTCTCTGCTCAAATCACAAACTGCACCCTCTGCTCAAATCACACACTGCACTCTCTGCTCTGAATCACACACTGCACTCCCTGCTCAAATCACACACTGCAATCTCAGCTCAAATCACAAACTGCACACTCTGCTCAAATCACACACTGCAACCTCTGCTCAAATCGCACACAGCACCCTCTGCCCTGAATCACAAACTGCACCCTCTGCTCCGAATCACAAACTGCACCCTCTGCACAAATTTCACACTGCATTCTCTGCACCAAATCACACACTGCACCCTCTGCTCTTAATCACACACTGTACCCTCTGCTCCACATAACACACTGCACCCTTTGCTCGGAATCACACACTGCACTCTCTGCTCTGAATCACACACTGCACTCTCTGCTCCGAATCACACACTGCACTCTCTGCTCCGAATCACACACTGCACTCTCTGCAAACAATCACACACTGCACTCTCTGCTCCGAATCACACACTGCACCCTCTGCTCCGAAACACACACTGCAATCTCTGCACACAATCATACACTGCACTCTCTGCTCAAATCACAAACTGCACCCTCTGCTCAAATCACACACTGCACTCTCTGCTCTGAATCACACACAGCACTCTCTGCTCCGATTCACACACTGCACTCTCTGCACACAATCACACAGGGCACCCTCTGCTGAAATCACACACTGCACCCCCTGCTCAAATCACACACTGCACCCTCTGCTCCGAATCAAACACTGCACTCTCTGCTCCGAATCACACACTGCACTCTCTGCTCCGAATCACACACAGCACTCCCTGCTCTGAATCGTACACTGCACCCTCTGCTCCGAAAAACACACTGCACTCTCTGCTCAAATCACACAATACACACTCTGCTCCGAATCACACACTGCACTCACTGCACACAATCACACACAGCACCCTCTGCTCAAATCTCACCCTGCACCCTCTGCTCAAATCACACACTGCACTCTCTGCTCAAATCACACACTGCACCCTCTGCTCTGAATCACACACTGCACTCTCTGCTCCGAATCACACACTGTACTCTCTTCCCGAATCACACACTGCACTCTCTGCACACAATCACACACTGCACCCTCTGCTCCGAATCACACACTGCACCCTCTGCTCCGAATCACACACTGCACTCTCTGCTCCAATCACAAACTGCACCCTCTGCTCAAATCACACACTGCACTCTCTGCTCTGAATCACACACAGCACTCTCTGCTCCGATTCACACACTGCACTCTCTGCACAAAATCACACAGGGCACCCTCTGCTCTTAATCACATACTGCACCCTCTGCTCAAATCACACACTGCACACTCTGCTCCGAATCAAAAACTGCACCCTCTGCTCCGAATAACACACTGCACTCTCTGCACACAATCACACACTGCACCCTCTGCTAAAATTACACTCGGCACCCTCTGCTTTGAATCAAAACTGCACCCTCTGCTCAAATCACACACTGCACTCCCTGCTCCGAATGTCACGCTGCACTCCCTGCTCAAATCACACACTGCACCCTCTGCTCCGAATCACACACTGCACCCTCTGCTCTGAATCAGGCACTGCACACTCTGTTCCGAGTCACACACTCCACTCTCTGCTCCAATCACACATTGCACTCTCTGCACACAATAACACACTGCACCCTCTGCTAAAATCACACACTGCACCCTCTGCTCAAATAACACACTGAACCCTCTGCTCAAATCACACACTGCAACCTCTGCTCAAATCACAAACTGCACACTCTGCTCAAATCACACACTGCACCCTCTGCTCAAATCACACACTGCACCCTCTGCCCTGAATCACAAACTGCACCCTCTGCTCCGAATCACAAACTGCACTCTCTGCACAGATTACACACTGCATTCTCTGCACCAAATCACACACTGCACCCTCTGCTCTTAATCACAGACTGCACTCTCTGCTCCGAATCACACCCTGCACTCTCTGCTCCGAATCACACACTACACTCTCTACTCCGAATCACACACTGTACCCTCTGCTCTAATCACACACTGCAGCATCTGCCCAAATCACACACTGCACTTTCTGCTCCGAAACACACACTGCACTCTCTGCTCAAATCACAAACTGCACCCTCTGCTCAAATCACACACTGCATTCTCTGCTCCGAATCACACACTGCACTCTCTGCATAAAATCACACATTGCACCCTCTGCTCAAATCACACACTGCACGCTCTGCTCAAATCACACACTGAACCCTCTGCTCAAAACGCACACTGCACCCTCTGCCCTGAATCACAAACTGCACCCTCTGCACAAATTACACACTGCATTCTCTGCACCAAATCATCCACTGCACCCTCTGCTCTTAATCACACACTGCACTCTCTGCTCTGAATCACACACTGCACACTCTGCTCCGAATCAGACACTGCACTCTCTGCTCCGAATCAAACACTGCACTCTCTGCTCCGAATCACACACTGCACTCCCAGCTTAAATCACACACTGCACCCTCTGCTCCGAATCACACACTGTACTCTCGGCTCCGAATCACACACTGCTCTCTCTGCTCCGAATCACACACTGCACTCTCTGCTCCGAATCACACACTGCACTCTCTGCTCTGAATCACACACTGCACTCTCTGCACACAATCACACACTACACCCTCTGCTCAAATCACACACTGCACGCTCTGCTCAAAACACACACTGCACCCTCTGCTCAAATAACACAATGAAACCTCTGCTCAAATCACACACTGCACTCCCAGCTCAAATCACACACTGCAATCTCTGCTCAAATCACAAACTGCACACTCTGCTCTGAATCACACACTGCACCCTCTGCTCAAATCAAACACTGCACCCTCTGCACAAATTACACACTGCATTCTCTTTACCAAATCACACACTGCAACCTCTGCTCCGAATCACACACTACACTCTCTGCTCCGAATCACACACTGCACTCTCTGCTCCGAATCACACACTGCACTCTCTGCTCCGAATCATACACTGCACTCTCTGCTCCGAATCACACACTGTACTCTCGGCTCTGAATCACACACTGCACTCTCTGCTCTGAATCACACACTGCACTCACAGCTCAAATCACACACTGCAATCTCTGCTCAAATCACAAACTGCACACTCTGCTCAAATCACACACTGCACCCTCTGCTCAAATCACACACTGCACCCTCTGCCCCGAATCACAAACTGCACCCTCTGCACAAATTACACACTGCATTCTCTGTAGCAAATCACACACTGCACTCTCTGCAAACAATCAAACACTGCACTCTCTGCACAAATTACACACTGCACTCTCTGCTCCAAATCAAACACTGCACTCTCTGCTCTGAATCACACACTGCACTCTCTGCTCCGAATCACACACTGCACCCTCTGCTCCGAAACACACACTGCAATCTCTGCACAAAATCACACACTGCACTCTCTGCTCAAATCACAAACTGCACCCTCTGCTCAAATCACACACTGCACTCTCTGCTCTGAATCACACACAGCACTCTCTGCTCTGATTCACACACTTCACTCTCTGCACACAATCACACAGGGCACCCTCTGCTCAAATCACACACTGCACCCCCTGCTCAAATCACACACTGCAACCTCTGCTCAACTCACACACTTTACCGTCTGCTCAAAGTAAACACTGCACTCTCTGCTCAAATCACACACTGCACCCTCTGCTCTGAATCACAAACTTCACCCTCTGCTCGGAATCACACACTGCACTCTCTGCTCTGAATCAGGCACTGCACACTCTGTTCCGAGTCACACACTGCACTCTCTGCTCCAATCACACACCACTCTCTTCTCAAATCACACACTGCACTCTCTGCTCCGAATCACACATTGCACTCTCTGCACACAATAACACACTGCACCCTCTGCTAAAATCACACACTGCACCCTCTGCTCAAATAACGCACTGAACCCTCTGCTCAAATCACACACTGCACCCTCTGCTCAAATCACACACTGCAACCTCTGCTCAAATCACAAACTGCACACTCTGCTCAAATCACACACTGCACCCTCTGCTCAAATCACACACTGCACCCTCTGCCCTGAATCACAAACTGCACTCTCTGCACAGATTACACACTGCATTCTCTGCACCAAATCACACACTGCACCCTCTGCTCTTAATCACAGACTGCACCCTCTGCTCCAAATAACACACTGCACCCTTTGCTCGGAATCACACACTGCACTCTCTGCTCCGAATCACACCCTGCACTCTCTGCTCCGAATCACACACTACACTCTCTACTCCGAATCACACACTGCACTCTCTGCTCCGAATCACACACTGCACTCTCTGCTCTGAATCACACACTGCACTCTCTGCTCCGAATCACACACTGCACTCTCTGCTCAAATCACACACTGCACTCTCTTCTCCGAATCACACACTGCACTCTCAGCACACAATCACACATTGCACCCTCTGCTCAAATCACACACTGTACCCTCTGCTCTAATCACACACTGCAGCATCTGCCCAAATCACACACTGCACTTTCTGCTCCGAAACACACACTGCACTCTCTGCTCAAATCACAAACTGCACACTCTGCTCAAATCACACACTGAACCCTCTGCTCAAATCACACACTGCACTCCCTGCTCAAATCACACACTGCATTCTCTGCTCAAATCACACATTGCACCCTCTGCCCTGAAACACAAACTGCACCCTCTGCTCCAAATCACTAACTGCACCCTATGCACAAATTACACACTGCATTCTCTGCACCAAATCACACACTGCACCCCCTGCTCAAATCATACACTGCACACTCTGCTCAAATCACACACTGCAACCTCTGCTCAACTCACACACTTTACCCTCTGCTCAAAGCAAACACTGCACTCCCTGCTCAAATCACACACTGCACCCTCTGCACCGAATCACAAACTGCAACCTCTGCTCGGAATCACACACTGCACTCTCTGCTCTGAATCACGCACTGCACCCTCTGTTCCGAGTCACACACTGCACTCTCTGCTCCAATCACACACTGCACTCTCTGCTCCAATCACACACTGCACTCTCTGCCCACAATCACACACTGCACCCTCTGCTCCACATAACACACTGCACCCTTTGCTCGGAATCACACACTGCACTCTCTGCTCCACATAACACACTGCACCCTTTGCTCGGAATCACACACTGCACTCTCTGCTCCGAATCACACACTGCACTCTCTGCTCCGAATCACACACTGCACTCTCTGCTCCGAATCACACACTGCACTCTCTGCTCCGAATCACACACTGCACTCTCTGCTCCGAATGACACACTGCACTCTCTGCTCCGAATCACACACTGCACTCTCTCCACACAATCACACATTGCACCCTCTGCTCAAATCACACACTGCACTCTCTCCACACAATCACACACTGCACCCTCTGCTCAAATCACACACTGCACCCTCTGCTCAAATCACACACTGCACCCTCTGCTCAAATAACACACTGAACCCTCTGGTCAAAGCACAAACTGCACTCCCAGCTCAAATCACACACTGCAATCTCTGCTCAAATCACAAACTGCACACTCTGCTCAAATCACACACTGCACCCTCTGCTCAAATCACACACTGCGCCCTCTGCCCCGAATCACAGACAGCACCCTCTGCTCCAAATAACACACTGCACTCTCGTCTCCGAATCACACACTGCACTCTCTGCTCCGAATCACACACAGCACTCTCTACTCCGAATCACACACTGCACTCAGTGCTCCGAATCACACACTGCACTCTCTGCTCCGAATCACACACTGCACTCTCTGCTCTGAATCACACACTGCACTCTCTGCTCCGAATCAAACACTGCACTCTCTGCTCCGAATCACACACTGCACCCTCTGCTCCGAAACACACACTGCAATCTCTGCACAAAATCACAAACTGCACTCTCTGCTCAAATCACAAACTGCACTCTCTGCTCAAATCACACACTGCACTCTCTGCTCTGAATCACACACAGCACACTCTGCTCCGATTCACACACAGCACACTCTGCTCCGATTCACACACTGCACTCTCTGCACACAATCACACAGGGCACCCTCTGCTCAAATCACACACTGCACCCCCTGCTCAAATCACACACTGCACTCTCTGCTCCAATCACACACTGCACCCTCTTCTCAAATCACACACTGCACTCTCTGCTCCGAATCACACACTGCACTCTCTGCACAAAATTACACACTGCACCCTCTGCTAAAATCACACACTGCACCCTCTGCTCAAATAACACACTGAACCCTCTGCTCAAATCACACACTGCACCCTCTGCTCAAATCACACACTGCAACCTCTGCTCAAATCACAAACTGCACACTCTGCTCAAATCACACACTGCACCCTCTGCTCAAATCACACACTGCACCCTCTGCCCTGAATCACAAACTGCACCCTCTGCTCCGAATCACAAACTGCACTCTCTGCACAGATTACACACTGCATTCTCTGCACCAAATCACACACTGCACCCTCTGCTCTTAATCACAGACTGCACCCTCTGCTCCAAATAACACACTGCACCCTTTGATCGGAATCACACACTGCACTCTCTGCTCCGAATCACACACTGCACTCTCTGCAAACAATCACACACTGCACTCTCTGCTCCGAATCACACACTGCACCCTCTGCTCCGAAACACACACTGCAATCTCTGCACACAATC
Source organism: Carcharodon carcharias (assembly GCF_017639515.1). Lineage (NCBI taxonomy): Eukaryota > Metazoa > Chordata > Chondrichthyes > Lamniformes > Lamnidae > Carcharodon > Carcharodon carcharias. Next base: position 101,343,726 of record NC_054480.1, read on the forward strand.
ATACACTGCACTCTCAGCTCAAATCACAAACTGCACCCTCTGCTCAAATCACACACTGCACTCTCTGCTCTGAATCACACACAGCACTCTCTGCTCCGATTCACACACTGCACTCTCTGCACACAATCACACAGGGCACCCTCTGCTCAAATCACACACTGCACCCCATGCTCAAATCACACACTGCACACTCTGCTCAAATCACACACTGCAACCTCTGCTCAACTCACACACTTTACCCTCTTCTCAAATCACACACTGCACCATCTGCCCAAATCACACACTGCACCCTCTGCTCCGAATCACACACTGCACTCTCTGCAAACAATCACACACTGCACCCTCTGCTCAAATCACACACTGCACACTCTGCTGCGAATCAAAACTGCACGCTCTGCTCTGAATCACACACTGCACCATTTGCTCCGAATTACAAACTGCACCCTCTGTTCAGAATCACATGCTGCACTCTCTGCTCCGAATCACACACTGCACTCTCTGCACTGAATCACACACAGCACTCTCTGCTCCGAATCACACACTGCACTCTCTGCAAAAAATCACACACTGCACACTTTGCTCAAATCACACACGGCACACTCTGCTCAAATCACACACTGCACACTCTGCTGCGAATCATACCTGCACTCTCTTCTCTGAATCACACACTGCACCAGTTGATCCGAATCACACACTGCACTCTCTGCTCTGAATCACACACTGCACTCTCTGCTCTGAATCACACACTGCACTCTCTGCTCTGAATCACACACTGCCCCCTTTGCTCCGAATCACACACTGCACTCTCTGCTCCGAATCAACACTGCACCCTCTGCTCCGAATCACACGCTGCACTCTCTGCTAAAGTCACACACTGCACACTCTGCTTTGAATCAAAACTGCACACTGCTCAAATCAAACACTACACTCTCTGCTCCGAACCACTCACTGCCCTCTCTGCTCCGAATCAAAACTGCACTCTCTGCTCTGAATCACACGCTGCACTCTCTGCTGAAAGCACACACTGCACCCTCTGCTCCGAATCACACACTACACTCTCTGCTCCGTATCACACCCTACACTCTCTGCTCTGAATCACACACTGCACTCTCTGCTCTGAATCACACACTGCACTCTCTTCTCCGAATCACACACTGCACTCCATGCTCCGAAACACACACTGCACTCTCTGCTCCGAATCACACACTGCACCCTCTGTTCAAATCACACACTGCACTCCCAGCTCAAATCACACACTGCAATCTCTGCTCAAATCAAAAACTGCAACCTCTGCTCTTAATCACAGACTGCACCCTCTGATCCAAATAACACACTGCACCCTTTGCTCGGAATCACACACTGCACTCTCTGCTCCGAATCACGCACTGCACTCTCTGCTCCGAATCACACACTGCACTCTCTGCTCCGAATCACACACTGCACTCTCTGCGCCGAATCACACACTGCACTCTCTGCTCCGAATCAAACACTGCGCTCTCTGCAAGCAATCACACACTGCACTCTCTGCTCTGAATCACACACTGCACCCTCTGCACCGAATCACCAACTGCACCCTCTGCTCTGAATCACACACTGCACCCTCTGCACCGAATCACCAACTGCACCCTCTGCTCGGAATCACACACTGCACTCTCTGCTCTGAATCACGCACTGCACCCTCTGTTCCGAGTCACACACTGCACTCTCTGCTCCATTCACACACCACTCTCTGCTCAAATCACACACTGCATTCTCTGCTCCGAATCACACACTGCACTCTCTGCTCCGAATCACACACTGCACTCTCTGCTCCGAAAAACACACTGCACTCTCTGCTCCGAAAAACACACTGCACTCTCTGCACCGAATCACACACTGCACTCTCTGCTCCGAATCACACACTGCACTCTCTGCTCCGAATCAAACACTGCACTCTCTGCAAACAATCACACACTGCACTTTCTGCTCCGCATCACACACTGCACTCTCTGCACACAATCACACACTGCACCCTCTGCTCAAATCACAAACTGCACCCTCTGCTCAAATCACACACTGCACTCTCTGCTCTGAATCACACACAGCACTCTCTGCTCCGATTCACACACTGCACTCTCTGCACACAATCACACAGGGCACCCTCTGCTCAAATCACACACTGCACCACCTGCTCAAATCACACACTGCACACTCTGCTCAAATCACACACAGCAACCTCTGCTCAAATCACACACTTTACCCTCTGCTCAAAGCAAACACTGCACCCTCTGCTCAAATCACACACTGCACTCTCTGCTCTGAATCACACACAGCACTCTCTGCTCCGATTCACACACTGCACTCTCTGCACAAAATCACACAGGGCACCCTCTGCTCTTAATCACATACTGCACCCTCTGCTCAAATCACACACTGCACACTCTGCTCCGAATCAAAAACTGCACCCTCTGCACCGAATAACACACTGCACTCTCTGCACACAATCACACACTGCACCCTCTGCTAAAATTACACTCGGCACCCTCTGCTTTGAATCAAAACTGCACCCTCTGCTCAAATCAAACACTGCACTCTCTGCTCCGAATCACACACTGCACTCTCTGCTCCGAATCACACACTGTACTCCCTTCCCGAATCACACACTGCACTCTCTGCTACGAATCACACACTGCACTCTCTGCTCAAATCACACACTGTACCCTCTGCTCGAATCACACACTGCACCATCTGCCCAAATCACACACTGCACCCTCTGCTCCGAATCACACACTGCACTCTCTGCAAACAATCACACACTGCACCCTCTGCTCAAATCACACACTGCACTCTCTGCTCAAATCACAAACTGCACTCTCTGCTCCGAATCACACACTGCACTCTCTGCACGCAATCACACACTGCACCCTCTGCTCAAATCACACACTGCACCCTCTGCTCAAATCACACACTGCACCCTCTGCTCAAATAACACACTGAACCCTCTACTCAAATCACACACTGCACTCCCTGCTCAAATCACACACTGCCATCTCTGCTCAAATCACAAACTGCACACTCTGCTCAAATCACACTCTGCACCCTCTGCTCAAATCACACACTGCACCCTCTGCTCCGAATCACAAACTGCACCCTCTGCACAAATTACACACTGCATTCACTGTACATAACACACTGCACCCTTTGCTCGGAATCACACACTGCACTCTCTGCTCCGAATCACAAACTGTACTCTCGGCACCGAATCACACACTGCACTCTCTGCTCCGAATCACACACTGCACTCTCTGCTCCGAATCACACACTGCACTCTCTGCTCCGAATCACACACTGCACTCTCTGCTCCGAATCAAACACTGCACTCTCTGCAAACAATCACACACTGCACTCTCTGCTCCGAATCACACACTGCACTCTCTGCACACAATCACACACTGCACCCTCTGCTCAAATCACAAACTGCACCCTCTGCTCAAATCATACACTGCACTCTCTGCTCTGAATCACACACAGCACTCTCTGCTCCGATTCACACACTGCACTCTCTGCACACAATCACACAGGGCACCCTCTGCTCAAATCACACACTGCACCACCTGCTCAAATCACACACTGCACACTCTGCTCAAATCACACACTGCAACCTCTGCTCAAATCACACACTTTACCCTCTGCTCAAAGCAAACACTGCACTCTCTGCTCAAATCACACACTGCACCCTCTGCTCCGAATCACAAACTGCACACTCTGCTCGGAGTCACACACTGCACCCTCTGCTCTGAATCACGTACTTCACCCTCTGTTCCGAGTCACACACTGCACTCTCTGCTCCAATCACACACTGCACTCTCTGCTCCAATCACACACCACTCTCTGCTCAAATCACACACTGCACTCTCTGGTCCGAATCAAACACTGCACTCTCTGCACACAATCACACACTGCACCATCTGCTAATATCACACACTGCACCCTCTGCTCAAATAACACACTGAACCCGGCTCAAATCACACACTGCAAACCCTGCTCAAATCACACAGTGCCATCTCTGCTCAAATCACAAACTGCACACTCTGCTCAAATCACACACCGCACCCTCTGCTCAAATCACACACTGCACCCTCTGCTCCGAATCACAAACTGCACCCTCTGCACAAATTACACACTGCATTCACTGTACATAACACACTGCACCCTTTGCTCGGAATCACACACTGCACTCTCTGCTCCGAATCACAAACTGTACTCTCGGCACCGAATCACACACTGCACTCTCTGCTCCGAATCACACACTGCACTCTCTGCTCCGAATCAAACACTGCACTCTCTGCAAACAATCACACACTGCACTCTCTGCTCCGAATCACACACTGCACTCTCTGCACACAAGCACACACTGCACCCTCTGCTCAAATCACAAACTGCACCCTCTGCTCAAATCACACACTGCACTCTCTGCTCTGAATCACACACAGCACTCTCTGCTCCGATTCACACACTGCACTCTCTGCACACAATCACACAGGGCACCCTCTGCTCAAATCACACACTGCACCACCTGCTCAAATCACACACTGCACACTCTGCTCAAATCACACACTGCAACCTCTGCTCCACATAACACACTGCACCCTTTGCTCGGAATCACATACTGCACTCTCTGCTCCGAATCACACACTGCACTCTCTGCTCCGAATCACACACTGCACTCTCTGCTCCGAATCACACACTGCACTCTCTGCTCCGAATCACACACTGCACTCCCTGCTCCGAATCACACACTGCACTCTCTGCTCCGAATCACACACTGCACTCTCTCCACACAATCACACATTGCACCCTCTGCTCAAATCACACACTGCACTCTCTCCACACAATCACACACTGCACCCTCTGCTCAAATCACACACTGCACCCTCTGCTCAAATCACACACTGCACCCTCTGCTCAAATAACACACTGAACCCTCTGCTCAAAGCACAAACTGCACTCCCAGCTCAAATCACACACTGCAATCTCTGCTCAAATCACAAACTGCACACTCTGCTCAAATCACACACTGCACCCTCTGCTCAAATCACACACTGCGCCCTCTGCCCCGAATCACAGACAGCACCCTCTGCTCCAAATAACACACTGCACTCTCGTCTCCGAATCACACACTGCACTCTCTGCTCCGAATCACACACAGCACTCTCTACTCCGAATCACACACTGCACTCAGTGCTCCGAATCACACACTGCACTCTCTGCTCCGAATCACACACTGCACTCTCTGCTCTGAATCACACACTGCACTCTCTGCTCCGAATCAAACACTGCACTCTCTGCTCCGAATCACACACTGCACCCTCTGCTCCGAAACACACACTGCAATCTCTGCACAAAATCACAAACTGCACTCTCTGCTCAAATCACAAACTGCACTCTCTGCTCAAATCACACACTGCACTCTCTGCTCTGAATCACACACAGCACACTCTGCTCCGATTCACACACAGCACACTCTGCTCCGATTCACACACTGCACTCTCTGCACACAATCACACAGGGCACCCTCTGCTCAAATCACACACTGCACCCCCTGCTCAAATCACACACTGCACTCTCTGCTCCAATCACACACTGCACCCTCTTCTCAAATCACACACTGCACTCTCTGCTCCGAATCACACACTGCACTCTCTGCACAAAATTACACACTGCACCCTCTGCTAAAATCACACACTGCACCCTCTGCTCAAATAACACACTGAACCCTCTGCTCAAATCACACACTGCACCCTCTGCTCAAATCACACACTGCAACCTCTGCTCAAATCACAAACTGCACACTCTGCTCAAATCACACACTGCACCCTCTGCTCAAATCACACACTGCACCCTCTGCCCTGAATCACAAACTGCACCCTCTGCTCCGAATCACAAACTGCACTCTCTGCACAGATTACACACTGCATTCTCTGCACCAAATCACACACTGCACCCTCTGCTCTTAATCACAGACTGCACCCTCTGCTCCAAATAACACACTGCACCCTTTGATCGGAATCACACACTGCACTCTCTGCTCCGAATCACACACTGCACTCTCTGCAAACAATCACACACTGCACTCTCTGCTCCGAATCACACACTGCACCCTCTGCTCCGAAACACACACTGCAATCTCTGCACACAATCATACACTGCACTCTCAGCTCAAATCACAAACTGCACCCTCTGCTCAAATCACACACTGCACTCTCTGCTCTGAATCACACACAGCACTCTCTGCTCCGATTCACACACTGCACTCTCTGCACACAATCACACAGGGCACCCTCTGCTCAAATCACACACTGCACCCCATGCTCAAATCACACACTGCACACTCTGCTCAAATCACACACTGCAACCTCTGCTCAACTCACACACTTTACCCTCTTCTCAAATCACACACTGCACCATCTGCCCAAATCACACACTGCACCCTCTGCTCCGAATCACACACTGCACTCTCTGCAAACAATCACACACTGCACCCTCTGCTCAAATCACACACTGCACACTCTGCTGCGAATCAAAACTGCACGCTCTGCTCTGAATCACACACTGCACCATTTGCTCCGAATTACAAACTGCACCCTCTGTTCAGAATCACATGCTGCACTCTCTGCTCCGAATCACACACTGCACTCTCTGCACTGAATCACACACAGCACTCTCTGCTCCGAATCACACACTGCACTCTCTGCAAAAAATCACACACTGCACATTTTGCTCAAATCACACACGGCACACTCTGCTCAAATCACACACTGCACACTCTGCTGCGAATCATACCTGCACTCTCTTCTCTGAATCACACACTGCACCAGTTGATCCGAATCACACACTGCACTCTCTGCTCTGAATCACACACTGCACTCTCTGCTCTGAATCACACACTGCACTCTCTGCTCTGAATCACACACTGCACTCTCTGCTCCGAATCAACACTGCACCCTCTGCTCCGAATCACACGCTGCACTCTCTGCTAAAGTCACACACTGCACACTCTGCTTTGAATCAAAACTGCACACTGCTCAAATCAAACACTACACTCTCTGCTCCGAACCACTCACTGCCCTCTCTGCTCCGAATCAAAACTGCACTCTCTGCTCTGAATCACACGCTGCACTCTCTGCTGAAAGCACACACTGCACCCTCTGCTCCGAATCACACACTACACTCTCTGCTCCGTATCACACCCTACACTCTCTGCTCTGAATCACACACTGCACTCTCTGCTCTGAATCACACACTGCACTCTCTTCTCCGAATCACACACTGCACTCCATGCTCCGAAACACACACTGCACTCTCTGCTCTGAATCACACACTGCACTCTCTGCTCCGAATCACACACTGCACCCTCTGTTCAAATCACACACTGCACTCCCAGCTCAAATCACACACTGCAATCTCTGCTCAAATCAAAAACTGCAACCTCTGCTCTTAATCACAGACTGCACCCTCTGATCCAAATAACACACTGCACTCTCTGCTCCGAATCACACACTGCACTCTCTGCTCCGAATCACACACTGCACTCTCTGCTCCGAATCACACACTGCACTCTCTGCGCCGAATCACACACTGCACTCTCTGCTCCGAATCAAACACTGCGCTCTCTGCAAGCAATCACACACTGCACTCTCTGCTCTGAATCACACACTGCACCCTCTGCACCGAATCACCAACTGCACCCTCTGCTCTGAATCACACACTGCACCCTCTGCACCGAATCACCAACTGCACCCTCTGCTCGGAATCACACACTGCACTCTCTGCTCTGAATCACGCACTGCACCCTCTGTTCCGAGTCACACACTGCACTCTCTGCTCCATTCACACACCACTCTCTGCTCAAATCACACACTGCATTCTCTGCTCCGAATCACACACTGCACTCTCTGCTCCGAATCACACACTGCACTCTCTGCTCCGAATCACACACTGCACTCTCTGCTCCGAAAAACACACTGCACTCTCTGCTCCGAAAAACACACTGCACTCTCTGCACCGAATCACACACTGCACTCTCTGCTCCGAATCACACACTGCACTCTCTGCTCCGAATCAAACACTGCACTCTCTGCAAACAATCACACACTGCACTTTCTGCTCCGCATCACACACTGCACTCTCTGCACACAATCACACACTGCACCCTCTGCTCAAATCACAAACTGCACCCTCTGCTCAAATCACACACTGCACTCTCTGCTCTGAATCACACACAGCACTCTCTGCTCCGATTCACACACTGCACTCTCTGCACACAATCACACAGGGCACCCTCTGCTCAAATCACACACTGCACCACCTGCTCAAATCACACACTGCACACTCTACTCAAATCACACACAGCAACCTCTGCTCAAATCACACACTTTACCCTCTGCTCAAAGCAAACACTGCACCCTCTGCTCAAATCACACACTGCACTCTCTGCTCTGAATCACACACAGCACTCTCTGCTCCGATTCACACACTGCACTCTCTGCACAAAATCACACAGGGCACCCTCTGCTCTTAATCACATACTGCACCCTCTGCTCAAATCACACACTGCACACTCTGCTCCGAATCAAAAACTGCACCCTCTGCACCGAATAACACACTGCACTCTCTGCACACAATCACACACTGCACCCTCTGCTAAAATTACACTCGGCACCCTCTGCTTTGAATCAAAACTGCACCCTCTGCTCAAATCAAACACTGCACTCTCTGCTCCGAATCACACACTGCACTCTCTGCTCCGAATCACACACTGCACTCTCTGCTCCGAATCACACACTGTACTCCCTTCCCGAATCACACACTGCACTCTCTGCTACGAATCACACACTGCACTCTCTGCTCAAATCACACACTGCACTCTGTGCTCCGAATCACACACTGCACTCTCTGCACACAATCACACACTGCACACTCTGCTCAAATCACACACTGTACCCTCTGCTCGAATCACACACTGCACCATCTGCCCAAATCACACACTGCACCCTCTGCTCCGAATCACACACTGCACTCTCTGCAAACAATCACACACTGCACCCTCTGCTCAGATCACACACTGCACTCTCTGCTCAAATCACAAACTGCACTCTCTGCTCCGAATCACACACTGCACTCTCTGCACGCAATCACACACTGCACCCTCTGCTCAAATCACACACTGCACCCTCTGCTCAAATCACACACTGCACCCTCTGCTCAAATAACACACTGAACCCTCTACTCAAATCACACACTGCACTCCCTGCTCAAATCACACACTGCCATCTCTGCTCAAATCACAAACTGCACACTCTGCTCAAATCACACACTGCACCCTCTGCTCAAATCACACACTGCACCCTCTGCTCCGAATCACAAACTGCACCCTCTGCACAAATTACACACTGCATTCACTGTACATAACACACTGCACCCTTTGCTCGGAATCACACACTGCACTCTCTGCTCCGAATCACAAACTGTACTCTCGGCACCGAATCACACACTGCACTCTCTGCTCCGAATCACACACTGCACTCTCGGCTCCGAATCACACACTGCACTCTCTGCTCCGAATCAAACACTGCACTCTCTGCAAACAATCACACACTGCACTCTCTGCTCCGAATCACACACTGCACTCTCTGCTCCGAATCAAACACTGCACTCTCTGCACACAATCACACACTGCACCCTCTGCTCAAATCACAAACTGCACCCTCTGCTCAAATCACACACTGCACTCTCTGCTCTGAATCACACACAGCACTCTCTGCTCCGATTCACACACTGCACTCTCTGCACACAATCACACAGGGCACCCTCTGCTCAAATCACACACTGCACCACCTGCTCAAATCACACACTGCACACTCTGCTCAAATCACACACTGCAACCTCTGCTCAAATCACACACTTTACCCTCTGCTCAAAGCAAACACTGCACTCTCTGCTCAAATCACACACTGCACCCTCTGCTCCGAATCACAAACTGCACACTCTGCTCGGAGTCACACACTGCACCCTCTGCTCTGAATCACGTACTTCACCCTCTGTTCCGAGTCACACACTGCACTCTCTGCTCCAATCACACACTGCACTCTCTGCTCCAATCACACACCACTCTCTGCTCAAATCACACACTGCACTCTCTGGTCCGAATCAAACACTGCACTCTCTGCACACAATCACACACTGCACCATCTGCTAATATCACACACTGCACCCTCTGCTCAAATAACACACTGAACCCGGCTCAAATCACACACTGCAAACCCTGCTCAAATCACACAGTGCCATCTCTGCTCAAATCACAAACTGCACACTCTGCTCAAATCACACACCGCACCCTCTGCTCAAATCACACACTGCACCCTCTGCTCCGAATCACAAACTGCACCCTCTGCACAAATTACACACTGCATTCACTGTACATAACACACTGCACCCTTTGCTCGGAATCACACACTGCACTCTCTGCTCCGAATCACAAACTGTACTCTCGGCACCGAATCACACACTGCACTCTCTGCTCCGAATCACACACTGCACTCTCTGCTCCGAATCACACACTGCACTCTCTGCTCCGAATCAAACACTGCACTCTCTGCAAACAATCACACACTGCACTCTCTGCTCCGAATCACACACTGCACTCTCTGCACACAAGCACACACTGCACCCTCTGCTCAAATCACAAACTGCACCCTCTGCTCAAATCACACACTGCACTCTCTGCTCTGAATCACACACAGCACTCTCTGCTCCGATTCACACACTGCACTCTCTGCACACAATCACACAGGGCACCCTCTGCTCAAATCACACACTGCACCACCTGCTCAAATCACACACTGCACACTCTGCTCAAATCACACACTGCAACCTCTGCTCAAATCACACACTTTACCCTCTGCTCAAAGCAAACACTGCACTCTCTGCTCAAATCACACACTGCACCCTCTGCTCCGAATCACAAACTGCACCCTCTGCTCGGAATCACACACTGCACCCTCTGCTCTGAATCACGTACTTCACCCTCTGTTCCGAGTCACACACTGCACTCTCTGCTCCAATCACACGCCACTCTCTGCTCAAATCACACACTGCACTCTCTGGTCCGAATCAAACACTGCACTCTCTGCACACAATCACACACTTCACCATCTGCTAATATCACACACTGCACCCTCTGCTCAAATAACACACTGAACCCGGCTCAAATCACACACTGCAAACCCTGCTCAAATCACACAGTGCCATCTCTGCTCAAATCACAAACTGCACACTCTGCTCAAATCACACACTGCACCCTCTGCTCAAATCACACACTGCACTCTCTGCCCCGAATCACAAACTGCACCCTCAGCTCCGAATCACAAACTGCACCCTCTGCACAAATTACACACTGCATTCTCTGTACATAACACACTGCACCCTTTGCTCGGAAGCACACACTGCACTCTCTGCTCCGAATCACAAACTGTACTCTCGGCACCGAATCACACACTGCACTCTCTGTTCCGAATCACACACTGCACTCTCTGCTCCGAATCACACACTGCACTCTCTGCTCCGAATCACACACTGCACTCTCTGCACACAATCACACATTGCACCCTCTGCTCAAATCACAAACTGCACCCTCTGCTCAAATCACACACTGCACTCTCTGCTCTGAATCGCACACAGCACTCTCTCTGCTCCGATTCACACACTGCACTCTCTGCACACAATCACACAGGGCACCCTCTGCTCAAATCACACACTGCACCCCCTGCTCAAATCACACACTGCACACTCTGCTCAAATCACACACTGCAACCTCTGCTCAAATCACACACTTTACCCTCCGCTCAAAGCAAACACTGCACTCTCTGCTCAAATCACACACTGCACCCTCTGCTCCGAATCACAAACTGCACCCTCTGCTCGGAATCACACACTGCACTCTCTGCTCTGAATCACAAACTGCACCCTCTGCTCCGAATCACAAACTGCACTCTCTGCACAGATTACACACTGCATTCTCTGCACCAAATCACACACTGCACCCTCTGCTCTTAATCACTGACTGCACCCTCTGCTCCAAATAACACACTGCACCCTTTGCTCGGAATCACACACTGCACTCTCTGTTCTGAATCACACATTGCACTCTCTGCTCCGAATCACACACTGTACTCTCTGCTCCGAATCACACACTGCACTCTCTGCTCCGAATCACACACTGCACTCTCTGCTCAAATCACACACTGCACTCTCTTCTCCGAATCACACACTGCACTCTCTGCAAACAATCACACATTGCACCCTCTGCTCAAATCACTCCCTGTACCCTCTGCTCTAATCACACACTGCAGCATCTGCCCAAATGACACACTGCATCCTCTGCTCCGAAACACACACTGCACTCTCTGCACACAATCACACATTGCACTCTCTGCTCAAATCGCAAACTGCACCCTCTGCTCAAATCACACACTGCACTCACTGCTCCGAATCACACACTGCACTCTCTGCACACAATCTCACACTACACGCTCTGATCAAATCACACACTGCACTCCCAGCTCAAATCACACACTGCAATCTCTGCTCAAATCACAAACTGCACACTCTGCTCAAATCACACACTGCACCCTCTGCTCAAATCACACACTGCACCCTCTGCACAAATTACACACTGCATTCTCTGTACCAAATCACACACTGCACTCTCTGCTCCGAATCACACACTGCACTCTCTGCTCCGAATCACACACTGCACTCTCTGCGCCGAATCACACACTGCACTCTCTGCTCCGAATCACACACTGCACTCTCTGCTCCGAATCACACACTGCACTCTCTGCTCCGAATCACACACTGCACTCTCTGCACACAATCACACACTGCACCCTCTGCTCAAATCACACACTGCACTCCCAGCTCAAATCACACACTGCAATCTCTGCTCAAATCACAAACTGCACACTCAGCTCAAATCACACACTGCACTCTCTGCTCAAATCACACACTGCACCCTCTGCCCCGAATCACAAACTGCACCCTCTGCACAAATCACACACTGCACTCTCTGCTCCGAATCACACACTGCACTCTCTGCTCTGAATCACACACAGCACTCTCAGCTCCGATTCACACACTGCACTCTCTGCACACAATCACACAGGGCACCCTCTGCTCAAATCACACACTGCACCCCCTGCTCAAATCACACACTGCACACTCTGCTCAAATCACACACTGCAACCTCTGCTCAACTCACACACTTTACCGTCTGCTCAAAGTAAACACTGCACTCTCTGCTCAAATCACACACTGCACCCTCTGCTCTGAATCACAAACTTCACCCTCTGCTCGGAATCACACACTGCACTCTCTGCTCTGAATCAGGCACTGCACACTCTGTTCCGAGTCACACACTCCACTCTCTGCTCCAATCACACACTGCACTCTCTGCTCCAATCACACACCACTCTCTTCTCAAATCACACACTGCACTCTCTCCTCCGAATCACACATTGCACTCTCTGCACACAATAACACACTGCACCCTCTGCTAAAATCACACACTGCACTCTCTGCTCAAATAACACACTGAACCCTCTGCTCAAATCACACACTGCACCCCCTGCTCAAATCACACACTGCACACTCTGCTCAAATCACACACTGCAACCTCTGCTCAAATCACACACTTTACCCTCCGCTCAAAGCAAACACTGCACTCTCTGCTCAAATCACACACTGCACCCTCTGCTCCGAATCACAAACTGCACCCTCTGCTCGGAATCACACACTGCACTCTCTGCTCTGAATCACAAACTGCACCCTCTGCTCCGAATCACAAACTGCACTCTCTGCACAGATTACACACTGCATTCTCTGCACCAAATCACACACTGCACCCTCTGCTCTTAATCACTGACTGCACCCTCTGCTCCAAATAACACACTGCACCCTTTGCTCGGAATCACACACTGCACTCTCTGTTCTGAATCACACATTGCACTCTCTGCTCCGAATCACACACTGTACTCTCTGCTCCAAATCACACACTGCACTCTCTGCTCCGAATCACACACTGCACTCTCTGCTCAAATCACACACTGCACTCTCTTCTCCGAATCACACACTGCACTCTCTGCAAACAATCACACATTGCACCCTCTGCTCAAATCACTCCCTGTACCCTCTGCTCTAATCACACACTGCAGCATCCTCCCAAATGACACACTGCATCCTCTGCTCCGAAACACACACTGCACTCTCTGCACACAATCACACATTGCACTCTCTGCTCAAATCGCAAACTGCACCCTCTGCTCAAATCACACACTGCACTCACTGCTCCGAATCACACACTGCACTCTCTGCACACAATCACACACTACACGCTCTGATCAAATCACACACTGCACTCCCAGCTCAAATCACACACTGCAATCTCTGCTCAAATCACACACTGCACCCTCTGCACAAATTACACACTGCATTCTCTGTACCAAATCACACACTGCACTCTCTGCTCCGAATCACACACTGCACTCTCTGCTCCGAATCACACACTGCACTCTCTGCTCCGAATCACACACTGCACTCTCTGCTCCGAATCACACACTGCACTCTCTGCACACAATCACACACTGCACCCTCTGCTCAAATCACACACTGCACTCCCAGCTCAAATCACACACTGCAATCTCTGCTCAAATCACAAACTGCACACTCTGCTCAAATCACACACTGCACTCTCTGCTCAAATCACACACTGCACCCTCTGCCCCGAATCACAAACTGCACCCTCTGCACAAATCACACACTGCACTCTCTGCTCCGAATCACACACTGCACTCTCTGCTCTGAATCACACACAGCACTCTCAGCTCCGATTCACACACTGCACTCTCTGCACACAATCACACAGGGCACCCTCTGCTCAAATCACACACTGCACCCCCTGCTCAAATCACACACTGCACACTCTGCTCAAATCACACACTGCAACCTCTGCTCAACTCACACACTTTACCGTCTGCTCAAAGTAAACACTGCACTCTCTGCTCAAATCACACACTGCACCCTCTGCTCTGAATCACAAACTTCACCCTCTGCTCGGAATCACACACTGCACTCTCTGCTCTGAATCAGGCACTGCACACTCTGTTCCGAGTCACACACTCCACTCTCTGCTCCAATCACACACTGCACTCTCTGCTCCAATCACACACCACTCTCTTCTCAAATCACACACTGCACTCTCTCCTCCGAATCACACATTGCACTCTCTGCACACAATAACACACTGCACCCTCTGCTAAAATCACACACTGCACTCTCTGCTCAAATAACACACTGAACCCTCTGCTCAAATCACACACTGCACCCTCTGCTCAAATCACACACTGCAACCTCTGCTCAAATCACAAACTGCACACTCTGCTCAAATCACACACTGCACCCGCTGCTCAAATCACACACTGCACCCTCTGCCCTGAATCACAAACTGCACCCTCTGCTCCGAATAACAAACTGCACTCTCTGCACAGATTACACACTGCATTCTCTACACCAAATCACACACTGCACCCTCTGCTCTTAATCACAGACTGCACCCGCTGCTCCACATAACACACTGCACCCTTTGCTCGGAATCACACACTGCACTCTCTGCTCCGAATCACACACTGCACTCTCTGCTCCGAATCACACACTGCACTCTCTGCTCTGAATCACACAATGCACTTTCTGCTCCGAATCACACACTGCACTCTCTGCTCAAATCACACACTGCACTCTCTTCTCCGAATCACACACTGCACTCTCTGCACACAATCACACATTGCACCCTCTGCTCAAATCACACACTGTACCCTCTGCTCTAATCACACACTGCAGCATCTGCCCAAATCACACACTGCACTTTCTGCTCCGAAACACACACTGCACTCTGCTCAAATCACACACTGAAACCTCTGCTCAACTCACACACTTTACCCTCTGCTCAAAGTAAACACTGCACTCTCTGCTCAAATCACACACTGCACCCTCTGCTCTGAATCACAAACTTCACCCTCTGCTCGGAATCACACACTGCACTCTCTGCTCTGAATCAGGCACTGCACACTCTGTTGCGAGTCACACACTCCACTCTCTGCTCCAATCACACACTGCACTCTTTGCTCCAATCACACACCACTCTCTTCTCAAATCACACACTGCACTCTCTGCTCCGAATCACACATTGCGCTCTCTGCACACAATAACACACTGCACCCTCTGCTAAAATCACACACTGCACCCTCTGCTCAAATAACACACTGAACCCTCTGCTCAAATCACACACTGCACCCTCTGCTCAAATCACACACTGCAACCTCTGCTCAAATCACAAACTGCACACTCTGCTCAAATCACACACTGCACCCTCTGCTCAAATCACTCACTGCACCCTCTGCCCTGAATCACAAACTGCACCCTCTGCTCCGAATCACAAACTGCACTCTCTGCACAGATTACACACTGCATTCTCTTCACCAAATCACACACTGCAACCTCTGCTCTTAATCACAGACTGCACCCTCTGCTCCGAATCACACACTGCACCCTTTGCTCGGAATCACACACTGCACTCTCTGCTCTGAATCACACACTACACTCTCTGCTCCGAATCACACACTGCACTCTCTGCTCAGAATCACACACTGCACTCTCTGCTCCGAATCACACACTGCACTCTCTTCTCCGAATCACACACTGCACCCTCTGCTCAAATCACACATTGCACCCTCTGCTCAAATCACACACTGTACCCTCTGCTCTAACCACACACTGCAGCATCTGCCCAAATCACACACTGCACTCTCTGCTCAAATCACAAACTGCACCCTCTGCTCAAATCACACACTGCATTCTCTGCTCCGAATCAACACTGCACTCTCTGCACACAATCACACATTGCATCCTCAGCTCAAATCACACACTGCACGCTCTGCTCAAATCACACACTGAACCCTCTGCTCAAATCACACACTGCACTCCCTGCTCAAATCACACACTGCAACCTCTGCTCAAATCACAAACTGCACCCTCTGCTCAAATCACACACTGCATTCTCTGCTCCGAATCAACACTGCACTCTCTGCACACAATCACACATTGCATCCTCAGCTCAAATCACACACTGCACGCTCTGCTCAAATCACACACTGAACCCTCTGCTCAAATCACACACTGCACTCCCTGCTCAAATCACACACTGCAACCTCTGCTCAAATCACAAACTGCACACTCTGCTCAAATCAAACACTGCACCCTCTGCTCAAATCACACACTGTACCCTCTGCTCTAATCACACACTGCAGCATCTGCCCAAATCACACACTGCACCCTCTGCTCCGAAACACACACTGCACCCTCTGCTCAAATCGCACACTGCACCCTCTGCCCTGAATCACAAACTGCACCCTCTGCACAAATTACACACTGCATTCTCTGCACCAAATCACACACTGCACTCTCTGCTCTTAATGACAGACTGCACCCTCTGCTCCACATAACACACTGCACCCTTTGCTCGGAATCACACACTGCACTCTCTGCTCCGAATCACACACTGCACCCTCTGCTCAAATAACACACTGAACCATCTGCTCAAATCACACACTGCAATCCCTGCTCAAATCACACACTGCAACCTCTGCTCAAATCACAAACTGCACACTCTGCTCAAATCACACACTGCACCCTCTGCTCAAAACGCACACTGCACCCTCTGCCCTGAATCACACACTGCACCCTCTGCTCCAAATCACAAACTGCACCCTCTGCTCTTAATCACACACTGCACCCTCTGCTCTTAATCACACCCTGCACCCTCTGCTCCACATAACACACTGCACCCTTTGCTCGGAATCACACACTGCACTCTCTGCTACGAATCACACACTGCAC
This sequence comes from Carcharodon carcharias, assembly GCF_017639515.1. NCBI lineage: Eukaryota > Metazoa > Chordata > Chondrichthyes > Lamniformes > Lamnidae > Carcharodon > Carcharodon carcharias. The sequence continues at coordinate 101,361,711 of NC_054480.1, forward strand.
TCAATGCTCCGCATCACACACTGCACTCTCTGCTCCGAATCACACACTGCACCCTCTGCTCTGTATCACACGCTGCACTCTCTGCTACGAATCACACACTGCACTCAATGCTCCGCATCACACACTGCACTCTCTGCTCCGAATCACACACTGCACTCTCTGCTCCGAATCACACACTGCACTCTCTGCTCTGTATCACACGCTGCACTCTCTGCTCTGAATCATACACTGCACCCTCTGCTCCAAATCACACACTGCACTCTCTGCTCTGTATCACACACTGCACTCTCTGCTCCGAATCACACACTGCACTCTCTGCTCAAATCACACACTGCACCCTCTGCTCAAATCACACACTGCACCCTCTGCTCAAATAACACACTGAACTCTCTGCTCAATCACACACGGCACCCTCTGCTCAAATCACACACTGCACCCTCTGCTCAAATCACACACTGCACCCTCTGCTCAAATAACACACTGAACTCTCTGCTCAAATCACACACTGCACTCCCAGCTCAAATCACACACTGCAATCTCTGCTCAAATCACAAACTGCACACTCTGCTCAAATCACAAACTGCACACTCTGCTCAAATCACAAACTGCACCCTCTGCTCAAATCACACACTGCACCCTCTGCCCTGAATCACAAACTGCACCCTCTGCACAAATTACACACTGCATTCTCTGTACCAAATCACACACTGCATTCTCTGCTCCAAATCACACACTGCACTCTCTGCAGAAAACACACACTGCACCTGCTGCTCAAATCACACACTGCACCCTCTGCTCCGAATCACACACTGCACTCTCTGCAGAAAACACACACTGCACCTGCTGCTCAAATCACACACTGCACCCTCTGCTCCGAATCACACACTGCACTCTCTGCTCCGAATCACACACTGCACCCTCTGCTCCGAATCACACACTGCACCCTTTGCTCCGAATCACACACTGCACTCTGTGCTCCGAATCACACACTGCACTCTCTGCTCAAATCACACACTGTACCCTCTGCTCAAATAACACACTGAACCCTCTGCTCAAATCACACACTGCACTCCCTGCTCAAATCACACACTGCAACCTCTGCTCAAATCACAAACTGCACACTCTGCTCAAATCACACACTGCACCCTCTGCTCAAAACGCACACTGCACCCTCTGCCCTGAATCACAAACTGCACCCTCTGCTCCAAATCACAAACTGCACCCTCTGCTCTTAATCACACACTGCACCCTCTGCTCTTAATCACACACTGCACCCTCTGCTCCACATAACACACTGCACCCTTTGCTCGGAATCACACACTGCACTCTCTGCTCCGAATCACACACTGCACTCAATGCTCCGCATCACACACTGCACTCTCTGCTCCGAATCACACACTGCACTCTCTGCTACGAATCACACACTGCACTCTCTGCTCCGAATCACACACTGCACTCTCTGCTCCGAATCACACACTGCACTCTCTGCACACAATCACACACTGCACTCTCTGCTCAAATCACACACTGCACTCCCTGCTCAAATAACACACTGAACTCTCTGCTCAAATCACACACTGCAATCCCAGCTCAAATCACACACTGCAATCTCTGCTCAAATCACAAACTGCACACTCTGCTCAAATCACACACTGCACCCTCTGCTCAAATCACACACTGCACCCTCTGCACAAATTACACACTGCATTCTCTGTACCAAATCACACACTGCATTCTCTGCTCCAAATCACACACTGCAACCTCTGCTCTTAATCACACACTGCACTCTCTGCTCCGAATCACACACTGCACTCTCGTCTCGGAATCACACACTGCACTCTCTGCTCCAAATCACACACTGAACTCTCTGCAAACAATCACACACTGCACTCTCTGCTCAAATCACAAACTGCACCCTCTGCTCAAATCACACACTGCAGTCTCTGCTCTGAATCACACACAGCACTCTCTGCTCCGATTCACACACTGCACCCTCTGCTCAAATCACACACTGCACCCCCTGCTCAAATCACACACTGCACACTCTGCTCAAATCACACACTGCAACCACTGCTCAACTCACACACTTTAACCTCTGCTCAAAGTAAACACTACACTCTCTGCTCAAATCACACACTGCACCCTCTGCTCCGAATCACAAACTTCACCCTCTGGTCGGAATCACACACTGCACTCTCTGCTCTGAATCACGCACTGCACCCTTTTTTCCGAGTCACACACTGCACTCTCTGCTCCAATCACACACTGCACTCTCTGCTCCAATCACACACCACTCTCTTCTCAAATCACACACTGCACTCTCTGCACAAAATAACACACTGCACCCTCTGCTAAAATCACACACTGCACCCTCTGCTCAAATAACACACTGAACCCTCTGCTCAAATCACACACTGCAACCTCTGCTCAAATCACAAACTGCACACTCTGCTCAAATCACACACTGCACCCTCTGCTCAAATCACACACTGCACCCTCTGCCCTGAATCACAAACTGCACCCTCTGCTCCGAATCACAAACTGCACTCTCTGCACAGATTACACACTGCATTTTCTGCACCAAATCACACACTGCACCCTCTGCTCCGAATCACACACTGCACCCTTTGCTCGGAATCACACACTGCACTCTCTGCTCCGATTCACACACTGCACTCTCTGCTCCGAATCACACACTGAACTCTCTGCACACAATCACACACTGCACACTCTGCTCAAATCACACACTGCACACTCTGCTCAAATCACACACTGCACCCTCTGCTCAAATAACACACTGAACCCTCTGCTCAAATCACACACTGCACTCCCTGCTCAAATCACATACTGCAACCTCTGCTCAAATCACAAACTGCGCACTCTGCTCTTAATCACAGACTGCACCCTCTGCTCCACATAACACACTGCACCCTTTGCTCGGAATCACACACTGCACTCTCTGCTCCGATTCACACACTGCACTCTCTGCTCCGAATCACACACTGAACTCTCTGCACCGAATCACACACTGCACTCTCTGCTCAGAATCACACACCGCACTCTCTGCTCCGAATCACACACTGCACTCTCTGCTCAAATCACACACTGCACTCTCTGCTCAGAATCACACACCGCACTCTCTGCTCCGAATCACACACTGCACTCTCTGCTCCGAATCACACACTGAACTCTCTGCACCGAATCACACACTGCACTCTCTGCTCAGAATCACACACCGCACTCTCTGCTCCGAATCACACACTGCACTCTCTGCTCCGAATCACACACTGCACTCTCTGCTCCGAATCACAGACTGCACACTCTGCTCCGAATCAAACACTGCACTCTCTGCAAACCATCGCACACTGCACTCTCTGCTCCGAATCACACACTGCACCCTCTGCTCTGAAACACACACTGCAATCTCTGCACAAAATCATACACTGCACTCTCTGCTCAAATCACAAACTGCACCCTCTGCTCAAATCACACACTGCACTCTCTGCTCAAATCACAAACTGCACCCTCTGCTCAAATCACACACTGCACTCTCTGCTCTGAATCACACACAGCACTCTCTGCTCCGATTCACACACTGCACCCTCTGCTCAAATCACACACTGCACTCTCTGCTCTGAATCACACACTGCACTCTCTGCTCAAATCACAAACTGCACCCTCTGCTCAAATCACACACTGCACTCTCTGCTCTGAATCACAAACTGCACCCTCTGCTCAAATCACACACTGCACTCTCTGCTCTGAATCACACACTGCACTCTCTGCTCCAAATCACAAATTTCACCCTCTGCTCGGAATCACACACTGCACTCTCTGCTCTGAATCACGCACTGCACCCTTTTTTCGGAGTCACACAATGCACTCTCTGCTCCAATCACACGCTGCACTCTCTGCTCCGAATCACACACTGCACTCTCTGCACAAAATAACACACTGCACCCTCTGCTAAAATCACATACTGCACCCTCTGCTCAAATAACACACTGAACCCTCTGCTCAAATCACACACTGCACCCTCTGCTCAAATCACACACTGCAACCTCTGCTCAAATCACAAACTGCACACTCTGCTCAAATCACACACTGCACCCTCTGCTCAAATCACACACTGCACCCTCTGCCCTGAATCACAAACTGCACCCTCTGCTCCGAATCACAAACTGCACTCTCTGCACAGATTACACACTGCATTCTCTGCACCAAATCACACACTGCACCCTCTGCTCCAAATAACACACTGCACCCTTTGCTCGGAATCACACACTGCACTCTCTGCTCCGAATCACACACTGCACTCTCTGCTCTGAATCACACACTGCACTCTCTGCTCCGAATCACACACTGCACTCTCTGCTCTGAATCACACACTGCACTCTCTGCTCCGAATCACACACTGCACTCTCTGCTCTGAATCACACACTGCACTCTCTGCTCTGAATCACACACTGCACTTTCTGCTCCAAATCACACACTGCATACTCTGCTCCGAATCAAACACTGCACTCTCTGCAAACCATCGCACACTGCACTCTCTGCCCACAATCACACACTGCACCCTCTGCCCTGAATCACAAACTGCACCCTCTGCTCCGAATCACAAACTGCACTCTCTGCACAGATTACACACTGCATTCTCTGCACCAAATCACACACTGCACCCTCTGCTCTTAATCACAGACTGCACCCTCTGCTCTTAATCACAGACTGCACCCGCTGCTCCAATAACACACTGCACCCTTTGCTCCGAATCACACACTGCACTTTCTGCTCAGAATCACACACTGCACTCTCTGCTCAAATCACACACTGCACTCTCTTCTCCGAATCACACACTGCACTCTCTGCACACAATCACACATTGCACCCTCTGCTCAAATCACACACTGCACTCTCTGCTCTAATCACACACTGCAGCATCTGCCCAAATCACACACTGCACCCTCTGCTCCGAAACACACACTGCACTCTCTGCTCAAATCACAAACTGCACCCTCTGCTCAAATCACACACTGCATTCTCTGCTCCGAATCACACATTGCACTCTCTGCACACAATCACACATTGCACCCTCTGCTCAAATCACACACTGCACACTCTGCTCAAATCACACACTGCACCCTCTGCTCAAATCACACACTAAACCCTGTGCTCAAATCACACACTGCACTCTCTGCTCTGAATCACACACAGCACTCGCTGCCCTGAAACACAAACTGCACCCTCTGCTCCAAATCACAAACTGCACCCTCTGCACAAATTACACACTGCATTCTCTGCACCAAATCACACACTGCACCCTCTGCTCTTAATCACAGACTGCACCCTCTGCTCTACATAACACACTGCACCCTTTGCTCGGAATCACACACTGCACTCTCTGCTCCGAATCACACACTGCACTCTCTGCTCCGAATCACACACTGCACCCTCTGCTCAAATCACACACTGCACTCTCTGCTCAAATCACACCATGCACTCTCTGCTCCGATTCACACACTGCACTCTCTGCTCCGAATCACACACTGCACTCTCTGCTCCAAATCACACACTGCACTCTCTGCTCCGAATCAAACACTGCACTCTCTGCAAACCATCGCACACTGCACTCTCTGCTCCGAATCACACACTGCACCCTCTGCTCTGAAACACACACTGCAATCTCTGCACAAAATCACACACTGCACTCTCTGCTCAAATCACAAACTGCACCCTCTGCTCAAATCACACACTGCACTCTCTGCTCTGAATCACACACAGCACTCTCTGCTCCGATTCACACACTGCACTCTCTGCACACAATCACACAGGGCACCCTCTGATCAAATCACACACTGCACCCCCTGCTCAAATCACACACTGCACACTCTGCTCAAATCACACACTGCAACCTCTGCTCAACTCACACACTTTACCCTCTGCTCAAAGCAAACACTGCACTCTCTGCTCAAATCACACACTGCACCCTCTGCACCGAATCACAAACTGCACACTCTGCTCGGAATCACACACTGCACTCTCTGCTCTGAATCACGCACTGCACCCTCTGTTCCGAGTCACACACTGCATTCTCTGCTCCAATCACACACTGCACTCTCTGCACACAATCACACACCACTCTCTGCTCAAATCACACACTGCACTCTCTGCACACAATCACACACCACTCTCTGCTCAAATCACACACTGCACCCCCTGCTCCGAATCACACACTGCACTCTCTGCCCACAATCACACACTGCACCCTCTGATCAAATCACACACTGCACCCTCAGCACAAATCACACACTGCAACCTCTGCTCAAATCACAAACTGCACCCTCTGCACCGAATCACAAACTGCACACTCTGCTCGGAATCACAAACTGCACTCTCTGCTCTGAATCACGCACTGCACCCTCTGTTCCGAGTCACACACTGCATTCTCTGCTCCAATCACACACTGCACTCTCTGCACACAATCACACACCACTCTCTGCTCAAATCACACACTGCACTCTCTGCACACAATCACACACCACTCTCTGCTCAAATCACACACTGCACCCCCTGCTCCGAATCACACACTGCACTCTCTGCCCACAATCACACACTGCACCCTCTGATCAAATCACACACTGCACCCTCAGCACAAATCACACACTGCAACCTCTGCTCAAATCACAAACTGCACACTCTGCTCAAATCACACACTGCACCCTCTGCCCTGAATCACAAACTGCAACCTCTGCTCCGAATCACAAACTGCACTCTCTGCACAGATTACACACTGCATTCTCTGCACCAAATCACACACTGCACCCTCTGCTCTTAATCACAGACTGCACCCTCTGCTCCAAATAACACACTGCACCCTTTGCTCGGAATCACACACTGCACTCTCTGCTCCGAATCACACACTGCACTCTCTGCTCAAATCACACACTGCACCCTCTGCTCCGAATCACACACTGCACTCTCTGCTCCGAATCACACACTGCACTCTCTGCTCAAATCACACACTGCACTCTCTTCTCCGAATCACACTCTGCACTCTCTGCACACAATCACACATTGCACCCTCTGCTCAAATCACACACTGTACCCTCTGCTCTAATCACACACTGCAGCATCTGCCCAAATCACACACTGCACCCTCTGCTGAGAAACACACACTGCGCTCTCTGCTTAAATCACAAACTGCACCCTCTGCTCAAATCACACACTGCATTCTCTGCTCCGAATCACACACTGCACTCTCTGCACACAATCACACATTGCACCCTCTGCTCAAATCACACACTGCACACTCTGCTCAAATCACACACTGCACCCTCTGCTCTACATAACACACTGCACCCTTTGCTCAGAAACACACACTGCACTCTCTGCTCCGAATCACACACTGCACTCTCTGCTCCGAATCACACACTGCACTCTCTGCTCCGAATCACATACTGCACTCTCTGCTCCGAATCACACACTGTACTCTCTGCTCCAAATCACACCCTGCACTCTCTGCTCCGAATCACACACTGCACTCTCTGCTCCGAATCAAACACTGCACTCTCTGCAAACCATCGCACACTGCACTCTCTGCTCCGAATCACACACTGCACCCTCTGCTCTGAAACACACACTGCAATCTCTGCACAAAATCACACACTGCACTCTCTGCTCAAATCACAAACTGCACCCTCTGCTCAAATCACACACTGCACTCTCTGCTCTGAATCACACACAGCACTCTCTGCTCCGATTCACACACTGCACTCTCTGCACACAATCACACAGGGCACCCTCTGATCAAATCACACACTGCACCCCCTGCTCAAATCACACACTGCACACTCTGCTCAAATCACACACTGCAACCTCTGCTCAACTCACACACTTTACCCTCTGCTCAAAGCAAACACTGCACTCTCTGCTCAAATCACACACTGCACCCTCTGCACCGAATCACAAACTGCACACTCTGCTCGGAATCACACACTGCACTCTCTGCTCTGAATCATGCACTGCACCCTCTGTTCCGAGTCACACACTGCATTCTCTGCTCCAATCACACACTGCACTCTCTGCACACAATCACACACCACTCTCTGCTCAAATCACACACTGCACTCTCTGCACACAATCACACACCACTCTCTGCTCAAATCACACACTGCACCCCCTGCTCCGAATCACACACTGCACTCTCTGCCCACAATCACACACTGCACCCTCTGATCAAATCACACACTGCACCCTCAGCACAAATCACACACTGCAACCTCTGCTCAAATCACAAACTGCACACTCTGCTCAAATCACACACTGCACCCTCTGCTCAAATCACACACTGCACCCTCTGCTCAAATCACACACTGCACCCTCTGCCCTGAATCACAAACTGCACCCTCTGCTCCGAATCACAAACTGCACTCTCTGCACAGATTACACACTGCATTCTCTGCACCAAATCACACACTGCACCCTCTGCTCTTAATCACAGACTGCACCCTCTGCTCTTAATCACAGACTGCACCCGCTGCTCCAATAACACACTGCACCCTTTGCTCCGAATCACACACTGCACTTTCTGCTCAGAATCACACACTGCACTCTCTGCTCAAATCACACACTGCACTCTCTTCTCCGAATCACACACTGCACTCTCTGCACACAATCACACATTGCACCCTCTGCTCAAATCACACACTGCACTCTCTGCTCTAATCACACACTGCAGCATCTGCCCAAATCACACACTGCACCCTCTGCTCCGAAACACACACTGCACTCTCTGCTCAAATCACAAACTGCAACCTCTGCTCAAATCACACACTGCATTCTCTGCTCCGAATCACACATTGCACTCTCTGCACACAATCACACATTGCACCCTCTGCTCAAATCACACACTGTACACTCTGCTCAAATCACACACTGCACCCTCTGCTCAAATCACACACTGAACCCTGTGCTCAAATCACACACTGCACTCTCTGCTCTGAATCACACACAGCACTCGCTGCCCTGAAACACAAACTGCACCCTCTGCTCCAAATCACAAACTGCACCCTCTGCACAAATTACACACTGCATTCTCTGCACCAAATCACACACTGCACCCTCTGCTCTTAATCACAGACTGCACCCTCTGCTCTACATAACACACTGCACCCTTTGCTCGGAATCACACACTGCACTCTCTGCTCCGAATCACACACTGCACTCTCTGCTCAAATCACACACTGCACTCTCTTCTCCGAATCAAACACTGCACTCTCTGCACACAATCACACATTGCACCCTCTGCTCAAATCACACACTGTACCCTCTCCTCTAATCACACACTGCAGAATCTGCCCAAATCACAAACTGCACCCTCTGCTCCGAAACACACACTGCGCTCTCTGCTCAAATCACAAACTGCACCCTCTGCTCAAATCACACACTGCATTCTCTGCTCCGAATCACACACTGCACTCTCTGCACACAATCACACACTGCACACTCTGCTCAAATCACACACTGCACACTCTGCTCAAATCACACACTGCACCCTCTGCTCAAATAACACACTGAACCCTCTGCTCAAATCACACACTGCACTCCCTGATCAAATCACATACTGCAACCTCTGCTCAAATCACAAACTGCGCACTCTGCTCAAATCACACACTGCACCCTCTGCCCTGAAACACAAACTGCACTCTCTGCTCCAAATTACAAACTGCACCCTCTGCACCAATTACACACTGCATTCTCTGCACCAAATCACACACTGCACCCTCTGCTCTTAATCACAGACTGCACCCTCTGCTCCACATAACACACTGCACCCTTTGCTCGGAATCACACACTGCACTCTCTGCTCCGATTCACACACTGCACTCTCTGCTCCGAATCACACACTGAACTCTCTGCACCGAATCACACACTGCACTCTCTGCTCAGAATCACACACTGCACTCTCTGCTCAGAATCACACACCGCACTCTCTGCTCCGAATCACAGACTGCACCCTCTGCTCCGAATCACACACTGCACTCTCTGCTCCGAATCACACACTACACACTCTGCTCCGAATCAAACACTGCACTCTCTGCAAACCATCGCACACTGCACTCTCTGCTCCGAATCACACACTGCACCCTCTGCTCTGAAACACACACTGCAATCTCTGCACAAAATCACACACTGCACTCTCTGCTCAAATCACAAACTGCACCCTCTGCTCAAATCACACACTGCACTCTCTGCTCTGAATCACACACAGCACTCTCTGCTCCGATTCACACACTGCACTCTCTGCACACAATCACACAGGGCACCCCCTGCTCAAATCACACACTGCACACTCTGCTCAAATCACACACTGCACACTCTGCTCCAAATCACAAACTTCACCCTCTGCTCGGAATCACACACTGCACTCTCTGCTCTGAATCACGCACTGCAACCTTTTTTCGGAGTCACACAATGCACTCTCTGCTCCAAACACACGCTGCACTCTCTGCACAAAATAACACACTGCACCCTCTGATAAAATCACACACTGCACCCTCTGCTCAAATAACACACTGCAACCTCTGCTCAAATCACAAACTGCACACTCTGCTCAAATCACACACTGCACCCTCTGCTCAAATCACACACTGCACCCTCTGCCCTGAATCACAAACAGCACCCTCTGCTCCGAATCACAAACTGCACTCTCTGCACAGATTACACACTGCATTCTCTGCACCAAATCACACACTGCACCCTCTGCTCTTAATCACAGACTGCACCCGCTGCTCCAAATAACACACTGCACCCTTTGCTCGGAATCACACACTGCACCCTTTGCTCGGAATCACACACTGCACTCTCTGCTCCGAATCACACACTGCACTCTCTGCTCCGAATCACACACTGCACCCTCTGCTCCGAATCACACACTGCACTCTCTGCTCCAAATCACACACTGCACTCTCTGCTCCGAATCAAACACAACACTCTCTGTTCCGAATCAAACACTGCACTCTCTGCAAACCATCGCACACTGCACTCTCTGCTCCGAATCACACACTGCACCCTCTGCTCTGAAACACACACTGCAATCTCTGCACAAAATCACACACTGCACCCTCTGCACCGAATCACAAACTGCACACTCTGCACAAATCACACACTGCACTCTCTGCTCTGAATCACGCACTGCACCCTCTGTTCCGAGTCACACACTGCACTCTCTGCTCAAATCACACACTGCACTCTCTGCACACAATCACACACTGCACTCTCTGCTCCGAATCACACACTGCACTCTCTGCTCCAATCACACACTGCACTCTCTGCACACAATCACACACTGCACCCTCTGCTCAAATCACACACTGCACTCTCTGCTCCAATCACACACTGCACTCTCTGCTCCGAATCACACACTGCACTCTCTGCACACAATCACACACTGCACCCTCTGCTCAAATCACACACTGCACTCTCTGCTCCAATCACACACTGCACTCTCTGCTCCGAATCACACACTGCACTTTCTGCTCAGAATCACACACTGCACTCTCTGCTCAAATCACCCACTGCACTCTCTGCTCCGAATCACACACTGCACTCTCTGCTCCGAATCACACACTGCACTTTCTGCTCAGAATCACACACTGCACTCTCTGCTCCGAATCACACACTGCACTCTCTGCTCCGAATCACACACTGCACTCTCTGCTCCGCATCACACACTGCACTCTCTGCTCCGAATCACACACTGCACTTTCTGCTCAGAATCACACACTGCACCCTCTGATCAAATCACACACTGCACCCTCTGCTCAAATCACAAACTGCACACTCTGCTCAAATCACACACTGCAACCTCTGCTCAAATCACAAACTGCACACTCTGCTCAAATCACACACTGCACCCTCTGCTCAAATCACACACTGCACCCTCTGCCCTGAATCACAAACTGCACCCTCTGCTCCGAATCACAAACTGCACTCTCTGCACAGATTACACACTGCATTCTCTGCACCAAATCACACACTGCACCCTCTGCTCTTAATCACACACTGCACCCGCTGCTCCAAATAACACACTGCACCCTTTGCTCGGAATCACACACTGCACTCTCTGCTCCGAATCACACACTGCACTCTCTGCTCAAATCACACACTGCACTCTCTGCTCTGAAACACACACTACAATCTCTGCACAAAATCACACACTGCACTCTCTGCTCAAATCACAAACTGCACCCTCTGCTCAAATCACACACTGCACTCTCTGCTCTGAATCACACACAGCACTCTCTGCTCCGATTCACACACTGCACTCTCTGCACACAATCACACAGGGCACCCTCTGATCAAATCACACACTGCACCCCCTGCTCAAATCACACACTGCACACTCTGCTCAAATCACACACTGCAACCTCTGCTCAACTCACACACTTTACCCTCTGCTCAAAGCAAACACTGCACTCTCTGCTCAAATCACACACTGCACCCTCTGCACCGAATCACAAACTGCACACTCTGCTCGGAATCACACACTGCACTCTCTGCTCTGAATCACGCACTGCACCCTCTGTTCCGAGTCACACACTGCATTCTCTGCTCCAATCACACACTGCACTCTCTGCACACAATCACACACCACTCTCTGCTCAAATCACACACTGCACCCTCTGCTCCGAATCACACACTGCACTCTCTGCCCACAATCACACACTGCACCCTCTGATCAAATCACACACTGCACCCTCAGCACAAATCACACACTGCAACCTCTGCTCAAATCACAAACTGCACACTCTGCTCAAATCACACACTGCACCCTCTGCTCAAATCACACACTGCACCCTCTGCCCTGAATCACAAACTGCACCCTCTGCTCCGAATCACAAACTGCACTCTCTGCACAGATTACACACTGCATTCTCTGCACCAAATCACACACTGCACCCTCTGCTCTTAATCACAGACTGCACCCTCTGCTCCAAATAACACACTGCACCCTTTGCTCGGAATCACACACTGCACTCTCTGCTATGAATCACACACTGCACTCTCTGCTCCGAATCACACACTGCACTCTCTGCTCCGAATCACACACTGCACTCTCTGCTCCGAATCACACACTGCACTCTCTGCTCCGAATCACACACTGCACTCTCTGCTCCGAATCACACACTGCACTCTCTGCTCAAATCACACACTGCACTCTCTTCTCCGAATCACACACTGCACTCTCTGCACACAATCACACATTGCACCCTCTGCTCAAATCACACACTGTACCCTCTGCTCTAATCACACACTGCAGCATCTGCCCAGAATCACACACTGCACTCTCTGCTCAAATCACAAACTGCACCCTCTGCTCAAATCACACACTGCACTCTCTGCTCTGAATCACACACTGCACTCTCTGCTCCGAATCACACATTGCACCCTCTGCTCAAATCACACACTGCACCCTCTGCTCAAATCACACACTGAACCCTCTGCTCAAATCACACACTGCACTCCCTGCTCAAATCACACACTGCATTCTCTGCTCAAATCACACATTGCACCCTCTGCCCTGAAACACAAACTGCACCCTCTGCTCCAAATCACAAACTGCACCCTCTGCACAAATTACACACTGCATTCTCTGCACCAAATCACACACTGCACCCTCTGCTCTTAATCACAGACTGCACCCTCTGCTCTACATAACACACTGCACCCTTTGCTCAGAAACACACACTGCACTCTCTGCTCCGATTCACACACTGCACTCTCTGCTCAGAATCACACACTGCACTCTCTGCTCCGAATCACACACTGCACTCTCTGCTCCGAATCACACACTGCACTCTCTGCTCCGAATCACACACTGCACTCTCTGCTCCGAATCAAACACTGCACTCTCTGCAAACCATCGCACACTGCACTCTCTGCTCCGAATCACACACTGCACCCTCTGCTCTGAAACACACACTGCAATCTCTGCACAAAATCACACACTGCACTCTCTGCTCAAATCACAAACTGCACCCTCTGCTCAAATCACACACTGCACTCTCTGCTCTGAATCACACACAGCACTCTCTGCTCCGATTCACACACTGCACTCTCTGCACACAATCACACAGGGCACCCTCTGCTCAAATCACACACTGCACCCCCTGCTCAAATCACACACTGCACACTCTGCACAAATCACACACTGCAACCTCTGCTCAACTCACACAATTTACCCTCTGCTCAAAGCAAACACTGCACTCTCTGCTCAAATCAGACACTGCACCCTCTGCACCGAATCACAAACTGCACACTCTGCTCGGAATCACACACTGCACTCTCTGCTCTGAATCACGCACTGCACCCTCTGTTCCGAGTCACACACTGCACTCTCTGCTCCAATCACACACTGCACTCTCTGCACACAATCACACACCACTCTCTGCTCAAATCACACACTGCACCCTCTGCTCCGAATCACACACTGCACTCTCTGCTCCGAATCACACACTGCACTCTCTGCCCACAATCACACACTGCACCCTCTGCTCAAATCACACACTGCACCCTCTGCTCAAATCACACACTGCAACCTCTGCTCAAATCACAAACTGCACACTCAGCACAAATCACACACTGCAACCTCTGCTCAAATCACAAACTGCACACTCTGCTCAAATCACACACTGCACCCTCTGCTCAAATCACACACTGCACCCTCTGCCCTGAATCACAAACTGCACCCTCTGCTCCGAATCACAAACTGCACTCTCTGCACAGATTACACACTGCATTCTCTGCACCAAATCACACACTGCACCCTCTGCTCTTAATCACAGACTGCACCCGCTGCTCCAATAACTCACGGCACCCTTTGCTCGGAATCACACACTGCACTCTCTGCTCAGAATCACACACTGCACTCTCTGCTCCGAATCGTACAATGCACTTTCTGCTCCGAATCACACACTGCACTCTCTGCTCAAATCACACACTGCACTCTCTTCTCCGAATCACACACTGCACTCTCTGCACACAATCACACATTGCACCCTCTGCTCAAATCACAGCCTGTACCCTCTGCTCTAATGACACACTGTAGCATCTGCCCAAATCACACACTGCACCCTCTGCTCCGAAACACACACTGCACTCTCTGCACACAATCACACATTGCACCCTCTGCTCAAATCACACACTGCACCCTCTGCTCAAATAACACACTGAACCCTCTGCTCAAATCACACACTGCACCCTCTGCTCAAATCACACACTGCAACCTCTGCTCAAATCACACACTGCACACTCTGCTCAAATCACACACTGCACCCTCTGCTCTTAATCACAAACTGCACCCTCTGCTCCACATAACACACTGCACCCTTTGCTCGGAATCACACACTGCACTCTCTGCTCAAATCACAAACTGCACCCTCTGCTCAAATCACACACTGCACACTCTGCTCCGAATCACACATTGCACTCTCTGCACACAATCACACATTGCACCCTCTGCTCAAATCACACACTGCACACTCTGCTCAAATCACACACTGCACCCTCTGCTCAAATCACCCACTGAACCCTGTGCTCAAATCACACACTGCACTCTCTGCTCTGAATCACACACAGCACTCGCTGCCCTGAAACACAAACTGCACCCTCTGCACAAATTACACACTGCATTCTCTGCTCCAAATCACAAACTGCACCCTCTGCACAAATTACACACTGCATTCTCTGCACCAAATCACACACTGCACCCTCTGCTCTTAATCACAGACTGCACCCTCTGCTCCAATAACTCACGGCACCCTTTGCTCGGAATCACACACTGCACTCTCTGCTCTACATAACACACTGCACCCTTTGCTCGGAATCACACACTGCACTCTCTGCTCCGATTCACACACTGCACTCTCTGCTCCGAATCACACACTGCACTCTCTTCTCCGAATCACACACTGCACTCTCTGCTCCGAATAACACAATGCACCCTCTGCTCCGAATTACACACTGCACTCTCTGCACACAATCACACACTGCACCCTCTGCTCAAATCTCAGCCTGCACCCTCTGCTTAAATCACACACTGTACCCACTGCTCAAATCACACACTGCACCCTCTGCTCAAATCACACACTGCACCCTCTGCCCTGAATCACAAACTGCACTCTCTGCACAGATTACACACTGCATTCTCTGCCCAGATTACACACTGCATTCTCTGCCCAGATTACACACTGCATTCTCTGCCCAGATTACACACTGCATTCTCTGCACCAAATCACACACTGCACCCTCTGCTCTTAATCACAGACTGCACTCTCTGCTCCAAATAACACACTGCACCCTTTGCTCGGAATCACACTCTGCACTCTCTGCTCCGAATCACACACTGCACTCTCTGCTCCGAATCACACAATGCACTTTCTGCTCCGAATCACACACTGCACTCTCTGCTCAAATCACACACTGCACTCTCTTCTCCGAATCACACACTGCACTCTCTGCACACAATCACACATTGCACCCTCTGCTCAAATCACACACTGTACCCTCTGCTCTAATCACACACTGCAGCATCTGCCCAAATCACACACTGCACCCTCTGCTCCGAAACACACACGGCACTCTCTGCTCAAATCACAAACTGCACCCTCTGCTCAAATCACACACTGCATTCTCTGCTCCGAATCACACACTGCACTCTCTGCACACGATCACACATTGCACTCTCTGCTCAAATCACACACTGCACGCTCTGCTCAAATCACACACTGCACCCCCTGCTCAAATCACACACTGCACACTCTGCTCAAATCACACACTGCACTCTCTTCTCAAATCACAAACTGCACCCTCTGCTCAAATCACACACTGCATTCTCTGCTCCGAATCACACACTGCACTCTCTGCACACGATCACACATTGCACTCTCTGCTCAAATCACACACTGCACGCTCTGCTCAAATCACACACTGCACCCCCTGCTCAAATCACACACTGCACACTCTGCTCAAATCACACACTGCACTCTCTTCTCAAATCACACACTGCAACCTCTGCTTAGCTCACACACTTTACCCTCTGCTCAAAGCAAACACTGCACTCTCTGCTCAAATCACACACTGCACCCTCTGCACCGAATCACAAACTGCACCCTCTGCTCGGAATCACATACTGCACTCTCTGCTCTGAATCACGCACTGCACCCTCTGTTCCGAGTCACACACTGCACTCTCTGCTCCAATCACACACCACTCTCTGCTCAAATCACACACTGCACTCTCTGCTCCGAATCACACTGCACCCTCTGCTCAAATCACACACTGCATCCTCTGCTCAAATCACACACAGCACACTCTGCTCAAATCACACACTGCACCCTCTGCTCAAATCACACACTGCATCCTCTGCTCAAATCACACACAGCACACTCTGCTCAAATCACACACTGCACCCTCTGCTCAAATCACACACTGCACCCTCTGCCCTGAATCACAAACTGCACTCTCTGCACAGATTACACACTGCATTCTCTGCACCAAATCACACGCTGCAACCTCTGCTCTTAGTCACAGACTGCACCCTCTGCTCCAATAACACACTGCACCCTTTGCTCGGAATCACACACTGCACTCTCTGCTCCGAATCACACACTGCACTCTCTGCACACAATCACACATTGCACACTCTGCTCAAATCACACACTGCACCCTCTGCTCAAATAACACACTGAACCCTCTGCTCAAATCACACACTGCACTCCCTGCTCAAATCACACACTGCACCCTCTGCCCTGAATCACAAACTGCACCCTCTGCTCCAAATCACAAAGTGCACCCTCTGCACAAATTACACACTGCATTCTCTGCACCAAATCACACACTGCATTCTCTGCTCTTAATCACAGACTGCACCCTCTGCTCCACATAACACACTGCACCCTTTGCTCGGAATCACACACTGCACTCTCTGCTCCGAATCACACACTGCACTCTCTGCTCCGAATCACACACTGCACTCTCTGCACACAATCACACACTGCACCCTCTGCTCAAATCTCAGCCTGCACCCTCTGCTTAAATCACACACTGTACCCTCTGCTCAAATCACACACTGTACCCTCTGCTGAAATCACACACTGCACCCTCTGCTGAAATCACACACTGCACACTCTGCTGCGAATCAAAACTGCACTCTCTGCTCCAAGTCACACGCTGCACTCTCTGCTCTGAATCACACACTGCACCCTCTGCTCCGAAACACACTCTGCACTCTCTGCACACAATCACACACTGCACCCTCTGCTCAGATCACAAACTGCACCCTCTGCTCAAATCACAAACTGCACCCTCTGCTCAAATCACACACTGTACCCTCTGCTGAAATCACACACTGCACCCTCTGCTGAAATCACACACTGCACCCTCTGCTACGAATCAAAACTGCACTCTCTGCTCCAAGTCACACGCTGCACTCTCTGCTCCGAATCACACACTGCACACTCTGCTGCGAATCAAAACTGCACTCTCTGCTCCAAGTCACACGCTGCACTCTCTGCTCTGAATCACACGCTGCACTCTCTGCTCTGAATCACACACTGCACTCTCTGCTCTGAATCACACACTGCACCCTCTGCTCCGAAACACACTCTGCACACTCTGCACACAATCACACACTGCACCCTCTGCTCAGATCACAAACTGCACCCTCTGCTCATATCACAAACTGCACCCTCTGCTCAAATCACACACTGCACACACTGCTGCGAATGAAAACTGCACTCTCTGCTCTGAATCACATACTGCACCATTTGCTACGAATCACAAACTGCACCCTCTGTTCAGTATCACACACTACACACTCTGCTCAAATCACACACTGCACTCCCTGCTCCAAATCACTCACTGCACATTCTGCTGCGAATCAAACACTGCACTCCCTTCGCACAATCACACACTGCACCCTCTGCTCAAATCACACACTGCACCCTCTGCTAAAATTACACTCGGCACCCTCTGCTTTGAATCAAAACTGCACTCACTGCTCAAATCATACACTGCACCCTGTGCTCCGAATCACACACCGCACTCTCTGCTCTGAATCACACACTGCACCCTCTGCTAAAATTACACTCGGCACCCTCTGCTTTGAATCAAAACTGCACTCACTGCTCAAATCATACACTGCACCCTGTGCTCCGAATCACACACCGCACTCTCTGCTCTGAATCACACACTGCACCCTCTGCTCCGAATCACATACCGCACTCTCTGCTCCGAATCACACACTGCACCCTCTGCTCAAATCACACACTGCACTCTCTGCTCCGAATCACACAGTGCACCCTCTGTTCCGAATCAAACACTGCACCCTCTGCTCCGAATCACACACTGCACTCTCTGCACACAATCACACACTGCACCCTCTGCTCAAATCTCACCCTGCACCCTTTGCTCCAATCACTCACTTCACTCTCTGCTCAAATCACACACTGCACCCTCTGCTGAAATCACACACTGCACCCTCTGCTCAAATCACACACTGTACCCTCTGCTGAAATCATCCACTGCACCCTCTGCTCCAATCACACACTGCACCCTCTGCTCAAATCACACACTGCACCCTCTGCTCTTAATCACACACTGCACCCTCTGCTCAAATCACACACTGCACTCTGTGCTCCGAATCACAAACTTCACGCTCTGCACCAAATTACACACTGTACCCTCAGCTCAAATAACACACTTCACTCTCTGCTCCGAATCACACACTGCACTCTCTGCTCCGAATCACACACTGCACTCTCTGCTCCGAATCACACACTGCACTCTCTGCTCTGTATCACACACTGCACTCTCTGCTCAAATCACACATTGCACTCTCTGCTCCGAATCACACACTGCACTTTCTGCTCAAATCACACACTGCACTCTCTGCTCCGAATCACGCACTGCATTTTCTGCTCAAATCACAAACCGCACCCTCCTCACCGTTGGAGATATTGCACCCTCCTCACCGAAGGACACATTGCACCCTCCTCACCGAGGGACAAATTGCACCCTCCTAACCTTGGGACATATTGCACCCTCCTCACCGAGGGACACGTTGCACACTCCTCTTCGAGGGACACATTGCACCCTGTTCACTGAGATACAGATTGCACCCACCTCACCCAGGGATACATTGCACCTTCCTCACCGAGGGCTATTTTCAGCCCTCCTCCATCCTGTCAGTATGAGCGAGGCTGAGTTAAAAGTCTAAAATAAGATAGGTTGGGGCAGCTAATTGTCCTGTAGGAAAGATTGAAGACTGTCCAAGCCAGGGTAGAGTTGGGGTGAGGTGGAGAGCAGTGGCCATCATAACTATACCAGGATTAATTCTGGGTACCTTCTGGGGAACAAAGAAGGTCAAAGGGGAAGAAGAGAATGTTGAATTGTGTCAGTTTACTGGCTATTTGAATGCATTAGTTAGTTCGACCATTTAGTTTGGTCCTTCCATGTAAATAATCTATTCAAATAAAGACAGAAGAAATCAGTCCCAAAGCACTTTACAGCCAATGAAGTGTAATCACTATCAAAATGTAAGAAATGTGTTTGCTAACTTGCGTGCAAGTTCCCACAAACAGCAATGCGACAATGACCTTATAATCTGCTTTATTTATGTAAATTGAGGGATAAGAAATGACTCGGACATCAGGGAGAACACCCCTGCTTCCATCCACCTGAAAAGGCAGACTTGGTTTAAACATCTATATTTAACGTAGATAGGTTCTTGACTGACAAGCGAGTCAGAGGTTACCGGGAGTAGGTGGGAGTGTGGAGTTGAGGTTGCAATCAGATTAGCAATGATCTTATTGAATGGTGGAGTGGGCCCGAGGGGCCGAATGGCCTACTCCTTCTCCGAATTTGAGTGCTTGCTTGTCTCATTGAAATGGCGTTACTGTATTGTTGGTGCAAGTTTGCAGAGACACCCAGCCTATGTAATCTCGGGGAGAAAAGAGGCTGCTCTGTTCAGTAATTCCATCAAGTTAAGTATTCCAATGGCAATTGGTCTGCATGTGATTGCAGCTTGGTGGATCTACCCCCAGCTCACAATAGCACCCACAGGCACCCTCAGCAGGCTCAGGGTCCACTGGACTGCACGCTGGCAAATATTTGTTGAGGCTTTCAAGGAAGTCAAGAAGGTGCCCATGCACCTCTCCCCACAGACTGGGTGGAGGAGGGGCGGAATGTGAAATTTGTTGGAATTTAATCATGTGATTGCTTCCCTGAGGTGGAAACCCAGGGCCATATTTTCATAATGATGGAAGGGGTGTCATCCCAGCTAAAATGGTGCCAGAGCCCCAAGTCTGGAAGTCCCACCCCCGAGCCCAGCACCCACCATTTTCACGAAGGGGAGAATGGGGGCAGGTTGCAGTTTGCACATTCATGGTTCAGGGAGGCAGTTGCATGTGTAAAAGTGCAGCTGCCTGCAAAGAGAAGCAATTTTCGCTAGTGGGATGTCCAAAAAATGACATGTGAGCTTTAGACATTTGAGCAAAAGCTGCTGGAATTATTTGGAGAGGTAGGGTACTCTCTTGGAGAGGTCCAGGTACCCTGTCGATGAGGTCAGGTTTCCTTTGGTAGAGGTCAGGCACCCTTTACGATTGTTAAAAAGAAACATGAATGTGCGTAAAAATGGACTCAGTGGAACTGTCAAACTGTCAAAGCATTTAAATCCACAAAGTCTTTAAATTTTGAAAATAAAGCATTCTGCAGTTGAAAAAAAAATCAGCACATGCAATTTCACTAGCTATCTGCTGACAAAAGCCTGATGGTCCTCATTATAGGATTAGTGCTGCCTACCTGATTCCACAACCTATCACTATCACAGTTTGGGGCTTGTTAGTACACAGTTTGATAGACAGCTCTAAATCTTTGATGTGGGGGCTATGAATACAAATGTGTGTTTTCATGAGGGATTAAATACTTGAAGGAAAGTAAATGTATTGAATAGATTTTCTCAATGAGAGTTTTTTTTAAATAAAGTCTGCAATGGGTACTTAGAACTTTATTTTATTTCACCTCATAATGGCTTGTCAGGTCTGCCTATGGTGGATCTTGGATGAGTTGACATGGAGGACATAAGGGCAAAGGATGGTGGATGAGAGCCATGAGTTGGCACTAAGCTGGCATAGTAGCTACAAAGGGCAATGGGGATGGTTAGAGGCACATAGGTTGGCATGAAGGGTACGAGGGGTCATGAGGTTGGTAGAAGGGCATAGGTTGATGGAGAGTATGAAGGACCATGGGGTGGACAGAGGGACATAATAGGGTATGAAGAGTGAGGAGATGTGAGGGGTAAGGGAGTGTGAGGGGTGTGGGCTGTTCTTGGTTTTATTGTATTTTCTACAGTTGGGACAAAGTCTTTTAACCAGCCCGCCTCAGCACCCAGCAGCCCCTTTTGCCACCTTTGAACTCTTTCCGGAGTCTGTGGTCCTGACTTCCTTTAACACCTGCCCCCATCCCCCCTCCCGAATGAAAATCGGTAGATCCGGGGCACTTTTTCCCAAGTCAGGCTTCCCGACACTGCGCTCCTGACTCGGGAGTGAAAATTCAGCCCCCAGTGAAGTTCAGTTGCAGCACAATTTCTGAAGCCTCTATGTTTAATTTCCACCTCAAGAAAGGGGCCTTCTCAGCTAATATATTTATTGAATAACTAAAATGTGCAAAGTTCCTCATACTGTGCCACTATGTACAGGTCATGTCATGTTGCCTTGCACCTTCATCCCTTTTTGTCACTTAATCACATCACCCTTTCACAGATCTCTCCCCTTTAGCTCTCCCCCGCCCCCCCATCCCCTTTCTCCTGACTCTGCCTGCTCACGCCATGAATATCTTCCAGTTCTGATGAAAGGTCAGTGACCTGAAATGTTGGGTGGGACTTAATGCTCGAGGCAGAGTTCACTTCTACCAGCTGCAAAACCAGTGGGAACCTCGCACCAATGATTCTTGGGAGAATTGATGCAATTTTTGTGAGAATCAAGTACTTACTTGAACTGCACCCGGCCTCCCATCGAATTAAGTGCAATGCAGGGAGCTGCCCAGAGAGGTGGCCACTGCCGCTATTATCTTAGGTGGTTGCCAGGGATCGACAAAGGATGCATGGAGAGAGGTGAGAGGGGGGATAGGGTTAACAAGGAGGGGGTGTCGATGAGGAAGGGGGTTCAACATCAAGGGAAGGAGGGTGCCTTCCCTTGGGATCCTTCACTTCTTAATACCACGTCTGTTTGCTTTGCAGTTGTCCTGCATGACCAGTTCTCCACTGGCTACTGGCTGAATAGCAGCAGCGGCGTGATGAGGCTGTTAAGTATCTAGTTAAGGACCTCAGTTGGCCTCTGGGTGGGAAGGCCGTTATTCACCTTTCCCACACGGAGATTGACTGGGGGGAGTCCCAAAGGCAGCGGGATCTCTCTGCACCCTGCGCCCATCCAAATGGCCCCCTGCCCCGGCTTCCGAACTTACCTCTGGGGTGGGGGCATTAAATTCCGCCCATGAGCTCTGTTTCTCTCTCTGCAGATGCTGCCTGACTTGCTGAGTATTTCCAGCATTCTCTGATTTTATCGCTTTATGTTGCTGCTATATCAATACCGAGTCTCATTCCTAGGCTGTGGGTACATTATTTATGCCATAGTCACACAGGGCATTTTACTATCCTTAGTCTCATCGATCAAACAAGCCAAGGACGAATTGCTCCATCAGCATCAAATTATTACAAATAAAAACGCTTAGCTGGGTTTTTTTCTGTAAGAATATGATCGCTGCAGAACAAAAGGGGTAATTAATCTTTTGGGTGCCGAAAGTTTCCATTTATTTTAATCTTTAGGGTGCATGCATTTAATTCTTAAAATGTTCGGAGGAATTAATTTGAAGTCGACAAATGTATGGAAGTTTTTTTTAAATGGAGACCGGCACAGAATCAGATAATGAAAATTCATATAATCCCTTAAAGAAAATTATTGTATCAAATGCTGGGAATGTACAGAGGCTTAATCAATGTTTAAAGCAGGGGAGAAAGAAATAGAGGAACATTTTCAGTCAAGACTCTACATCAGAATGAACAAGGCCTTCAAAAAATTTGGCCCAGGGCCCTGGCCTAAAGGTTAACTGATTTTCTCCCGATTCTTCCTCAGACACCTGAGTGATGGACCGAGGCCTGCAGCAGAGGATGCAGCCAAGGGTAATAAGAAAGGGTGAGGTGAATCTGGACCTCCCTGAGATTCCAAATGGTTAGTTCCAGCAATTTTTTAAAAAAGCATTTTTTCACACTTTTGAGCATTTGCCATTTTAATTTCTCTGAGAGTCGGAGTCTGGACGAGAACTTTGTCAGCTCACTCACAGGAAGGGTGAGATTGAGGTCTCTGAATCCCTGCTGGACAAAATCTCTTTAGCTGAACACAGGCCAGGTTCCCGGGAGGGTCTTAAATGGACAGATTGAGAAGTTATATTTAGACTCACCGCGATAGCTTGGAGCCTCTCCTGTTGGAACAGTGTCTCGGACATCCTGAGAAGAAAAAGCAAGGAAAAAAATACTTGATGAGACAACAAAAAACTAGAGAGAGAGCTTTTCTTGCTGAAAGACAGAAAGAGATGTTGAAGTAATCCATTAGTAATCTTAAAACAGGCAAAACATTTGAGAACCTGTTCTGGTCCAGCCTCATGATGCCTGCCTGCAGAAGATCCTGCTGTAGAATGCAGTCTAACTGACCACCAATACTTCACTACATTATTCAGCTAGTGTCTCACATTACCATAATACCCTGAATAGAAGCAGAGACTCAAATATAAACAGCCATTTCTGACCTGCGATGAATGCCACATCAATCAGGCACCGCAGAAATCACAAGAAGATTTTGGCTGCAATATGCTTATGTAAACAAATAGACATAGACATATGGGGCAGGATCATCGCAGATTTGCGCTAAGTGAGGTAGCAGGTGGGTGTTTTACCCACCAGCCGCAATGGCGGGTTTTCATGCCGTATCATCCCAAACCTGCCGCATTAGTGATGCATTCCTGGAAAACACACCGTTTCGATGGCGGGTAGGCTTTCATTCGCCCATCATGCCTTCAACTCACTGCTTCATACTTACAGTCCAGCTGTGCGCACACATCTCAGTACTTCCAACCCATGACTACTGCAGGGAAGATGTCCACGAAAGGCAAAAAGACTACAGCCCCCAGGTTTAGTGACACATCACTGGAACGCCTTTTGGCTGCTGTGGAGGCCCACTGCAATGTCCTCTACCTCCACTCTGGCTATAGGTAGGGCAGCGGTGTGATCAACCAGGCTTGGAAGGCAGTGGCAGCGGTGATCAGTGCCAATGCTGCACAGAATTGGTCAACCTCAACCATCCAATGCTGAAAGAGGATCATCCGTGCAGCCAGGGTATGGCACCATCTCATCACTCTAAACTCACACACTCAAGCCCATCACACATTCACTGCCAGCTCACCACCCATTCTCACAAACATACCCTCACATGTCCATCTGTTCTCATCTCCTCTGGAGACTGCCTCCTCAGCCCTCACCATCTTGAGGCCACTTGCACAGATCAACATGTGCCCCCACACACACACTGGGATACCCGCCTTCTCCAGTACAGCCCTCACCCTGCAGCCTCTTCCCTTGCCTCAGGCCACTTCTCCCCCTTCCCCAAGCAAGCCCCAGTCCTGCAGCCATTGAAAAGCCCCCCACATATGGCTGATGTGGTAGGTAGAGACCGGCCCGTGAGCTCCCTCTAAAAGTGATGTGGTGCTGCCTGTGAAGGCTGGCGCTGATGACTGCGAGTGCTGACTGAAGCAAAGTAGGTAAACAAACCTTGAAGTCCTGAGTGAAGTGCAGCCTTCCAGGTGCACGTCATATATGTGCTGCTGTGAAACACGCCGGCGTGTTTTCTTGCTGATATGGGCAGATGATCCAGTGAGGGGCAGCACGATTCCGGCAGGCAGGCCTAATAATGATACGCTGGTGTATTACAATGAGGCTCCCGACGTTCGATGGCGGGGAACGCGGTCCACCATCGGCGGGCTGAGCGGACGACTGTGAACTGGTTTCATGCTGTTGTGAAACCGATTGAACCGTATTGTCCACTCATGCCACCGAACAACTCCGACACCAGCGGGCACGGAAAATCCCGGCCATGGAATCATACAGCCATTCAATTATTCTTCCATTCTTCTCCCATAGCCCTGCAAATTTCCCTTTTCAAGTATTTATCCAGTTCCCTTTTGAAAGTTACTATTGACTCTGCCTCCACTGCCCTTTCAGACAGCACCTTCCAGCCCATAACAACTTGTTAAGAAGGTTTATCCTTACCTCCTCTTTGGTTAATTTGTTAGTTACCTACAATCGGTGTCCTCTGGCTATTGATCTTCCTCCCAGTGTAGACAGCTTCTCCCTATTTTTCAAAACCCTTCATGTAACATAATATAATTTTAAGTTGCCTGTTATTTATAAGACTGTATGATTTTAATTGACACTTGCAGTCAAATGCAATGCCTTGTGAACTCCTGATGTGTCATTGGTGCCATGGACAGAGTTTATGTGTTTTCTCCTTGGCCGTGATCAAAGTGTTTCAATGTGTGAGATCAGCATGTTTTTGCACCCTCAGTGTGGTCTGTTCCAATTCCTGAGGCTTAAATATAACCTCTCACACACACTACCATCCACACAAAGACTAGATACAGACGAAGGAAGTTACAAGTGATAATTATTTCAGTCCGTTTCGTAGCAGGTCTTTAGTTTTCAAAGATGAATTGATGCTTTAGTTGGAGTTGAGGTCTTGTAAAGCAGAGAATTCTCAGTAAGCTGTGAGGCTTCTTATAGTTGAATTGCCAGGAGGTCAGTTTCTCAGGTGAACTTGAGATTGGAACAGGTTGGGGAGCAATTGCAACTGCAAAGTCCTTCTTCCAAAAAAAGTAGTGTGTTTTATTTTCACATTCTGTGTTTTAACCTTTCACACATTGAGAGCTTTTGAGAAAGCCATGAGTTTTGTAACTGAATGACTCCATTCAATTTAAATGGCCCTTTTGAATGCCTTTCAAAAAAGAAATTGAGTTTCGATGACTTTATGGCCCAGGGTGAAGTAAAAAGGCATGTCAGCTGATGTGCGATAGTTTTGCTCAGTTGATAGTTCATCCTTAACAAAGGTAGTTGCGAATTTCATAAGTGTCTGTTATTGTCCATATTTTAATTAGATACTTGCTTGAGTTTCAGATCTGTCTGGAGCTGATATTGCCAGTGACATGATATGTTTTCAGCGATCTTAAAAACTGTAGTAGCCATTTGAAAAAATATAGTTTTAAAATGTGTACTATTTTCATGCTTGTACTGGGAATGACATTGCACACAGAAGCCAGTTTAGTCTCTGAAGGAAAAGGCTTGGACAATCCAAGTTCATTGGAGGGTATTTTCGGGGGAGGTGGGGGGGGGGTGGGGGGGGAGTCGCAAAGGAGGTTTGATCATCACAGTCACAGTATCATAGTGTCTTTACTGTGCAGAAGGAGGCCATTCGGCCCATTGAGTCTGCACTGGCTATCTGAAAGAGTATTCCACCTAGTCCCATTCCCCTGCCTGAGCCCCGTAATCTTGCACATTCTCTCTTTTCAGATAACAATCCAATTCTCCTTTGAAGACCTGGATCAAAATTGCCTCTCCCACCCTCTCAGGAAGTTTGTTCCAGATTCCAACCACCCTCTGGGTAAAAAAAAAGTATTTCCTCACATCACATTTACTCCTTTTGCCAATTATTTTGAATCTGTGCCCTCTAGTTCTTGATGTTCTCTTGAGTGGAAGTAGTTTCTCACCATTTATCCTGTCTATACCCCTCAGGATCTTGAATACCTCTATCAAGTCTCCTCTCAGCCTTCTTTTCTCCAAGGAAAACAGTCCCAAAATTCCATTCTATCCTCATAGCTACAGTCATTTATCCCAGGAATCATCCTTGTGAACCTCCTCTGTACTCTTTCCAATGCCTTCACATCCTTCCTCGAGTATGATGCCCAGAACTGGACACAGTACTCCAGATGAGGCTTAACGAGTGTATTATACAACATGACCTCCTAACTCTTGTACTCAAGGCCCTTATTAATAAAGCCTAAGAAACAATATGCTTTATTAACTGCTCAACATGCCCTGCCATCTTCAATGACTTATGTACGTACATACCAAGGTCCCTCTGTTCCTGCACCTCCTTTAGAGGGTCTCCTTTATTTTACACTTTCTCTGCATATCTTTCCTGCCAAAACGAATCACCTCACACTTCCCTGCATTGAACTTCATCTGCCACTTGTCTGCCCAATCCACCAACATATCTACAATCTTTTGAAGTATTTATATGGCTAGTCCAGTTCAGTTTCTGGTCAATGGTAACCCCAGGATGTTGATAGTGGGGAATTCAGTCATGGTAATGCCATTGAACATCAAGGGGCGATGGTTGGATGCTCTCTTGTTAGAGATGGTCATTGCCTGACATTTGTGTGGAGCGAATGTTACTTGCCACTTGTCAGCCCAAGCCTGGATATTGTCCAGGACTTGTTGCGTTTGGACATGGACTGCTTCAGTATCAGAGGAGTTGTGAATGGTGCTGAACATTGTACAATCATCAGCGAACATCCCCACTCCTGACCTTATGATGGAAGGTCATTGATGAAGCAGCTGAAGATGGCTGGGCTGAAGACACTACCCTGAGGAACTCATGCAGTGATGTCCTGGAACTGAGATGATTGACCTCCAACAACCACAACCATCTTCCTATGTGCTAGGTATGACTCCAACCAGCGGAGATCTTTCCCCCTGATTCCTATTGATTTCAGTTTTGCTAGGGCTCCTCGATGCCATACTCAGTCAAATGCTGCCTTGATGTCAAGGGCAGTCACTTTGAACCAAGGCTGTAATGAGGTCAGGAGCTGAATGGGCTTGGCAGAACCCAAACTGGGTGTCTGTAAGCAGGTTATTGCTGAGCAAGTGCTGCTTGATAGCACTGTTGATGGCCCCTTCCAATATTTTACTGATGATGGAGAGTAGACTGATGGGGTTGTAATTGGCTGGGTTGGATTTGTCCTGCTTTTTACGTACAGGATATACCTGAGCAATTTTCCACATAGTCAGGTAAATGTCAGTGGTGTAGCTGTACTGAAACAGCTTGGCTAGGGGAGTAGCAAATTCCAGAGCACAAGTCTTCAATACTATTGCCGGAATATTGTCAGGACCCATAGCCTTTGCAGTATCCAGTGCCTTCAGCCGTTTCTTATTATCACATGGAGTGAATTGAATTGGCAGAAGACTGGCATCTGTGATGCTGGGGATCTCCAGAGGAGTTGAGATGGGTCATCCACTCTCTGGCTGAAGATTGTAGCAAATACTTCAGCCTTATCTTTTGCACTGATGTGCTGGGCTCCTCCATCATTGAGGATGGGGATATTTTTGGTGCCTTCTCCTCCAGTGAGTTGTTTAATTGTCCACCACTATTCAAGACTGGATGTGGCAGGACTGCAGAGCTTAGATCTGGTCCGTTGGTTGTGGGATTGCTTAACTCTGTGTATCACTTGCTGCTTATCCTGTTTGGTACACAAGTAGTCGTGTTTTATAGCTTCACCAGGTTGCCACCTCATTTTTAAGTATGCCTGGTGCTGCTCCTGGCACCCCCCTTGTGCACTTTTCATTGAACCAGGGTTGATCCCCTGGCTTGATGGTAATGGTAGAATGGGGGATATGTCAGTCCATGAGGTTACAGATCATGTTCGAGTACAATTCTGCTGCTGCTAATGGCCCACAGCGCCTCATGGATGTCCAGTCTTGAGTTGCTAGATCTGTTCGAAATCTATCCCATTTAGCGCAGTGGTAGTGCCACACGACACAATGGAGAGTATCCTCAATGTGAAGGCGGGACTTCGTCTCCGCAACAATTGTGCGGTGGTCACTCCTACCGATACTGTCACGGTGAGGATGAGGTCAAATATGCTTTTCCCTCTTGTTGGTTCCCTCACCACCTGCTGCTGTCCCAGTCTAGCAGCTATGTCATTTAGGACTCGGCTACCGAGCCACTCGGTGATGGACATTGAAGTCCCCCAACAAGAGTACATTCTGTGCCCTTGCCACAGCTTGCCACCCTTAGTGCTTCCTCAACATGGAGCAGCACTGATTCATCAGCTGAGGGAGGGTAGTACATGGTAATCAGCAGGAGGTTTCCTGATGCCATGAGGCTACATGGGGTCCAGAGTCAATGTTGAGGACTCCCAGGGCAATTCCCTCCTGACTATATACCACTGTGCCAACCCCTCTGCTGGCTCTGGGATGGTAGTGTCTGGGACATTATCTGTCAGATATGATTCCGTGAGAATGACTATGTCAGGCTGTTGCTTGACCAGTCTGTGAGACAGCTCTCCCAATTTTGGCACTAGCCCCCAGATGTTAGCAAGGAGGACTTTGCAGGGTCAATAGGGCTGAGATTGCCATCGTCATTTCTACTGCCTAGGTTGATGCCGAGTGGTCCAGTTTCATTCATTTTTTGTGACTTTGTAGCAGTTTGATACAACTGAGTGGCTTGCTCAGAGGACATTTAAGAGTCAACCATGATGAGTCACATGTAGGCCAAGATTCCCTTCCCTAAAGGGGCATTAGTGAACCAGATGGAGTTTACAACAATCTACAATAGTTTCACAGTCATCATTAGACGTTTAACTCCAGATTTTTATTGAATTCAAATTCCACCATCTGCTGGATTTGAATCCAGGTCCCCAGAGCATTACCCAGGGTCTCTGGTCCAGTGACAATACCACTACGCCATCGCCTCCACTTGTCTAAGTGATTATTGATTTTATCCCACACTTTAGTTTCCAGAAATTTCCCTACCACTGAGGTCAAACTGGCTGGCCTGTAGTTGTCAGCGTTATCCTTGGATCCCTTTTTGAACAAGGGTGTAACATTTGCAGTTCTCCAGTCCTCTGGCACCTCCCCTGTGTCTAAGGAAGACTGGAAGATTATCACTGGTGCCTCTGCAATTTCCACTCTCACTTCCTTCGGTACTCTTAGATGCATCCCATCTGGTCCTGGAACTTTATGTGGTCAACCCTGATCTTTGTCTTACCAATTTTACATGTGCACTCTTTCTGACAGGGTTACTAGTCAGTAAGGGCAGCTCAAAGTTAAACAGCACCAAGGGGTTAGAATCAACAGAATTACCAAATCTACAGAGAACCACTGTGGAACTCCTAACCTCTCGATAGAGAGAGTTACACAGAATTAGATAGAATTTACAACAGAGAAAGAGGCCATATGGCCCAATTGGACTGTGCTGTGTTTAGACTCCACATGGGCCTCCTCCTAAACCTTTTCATCTCACCCGATCAACATATCTTTCTATTCCTTTCTCCTTCATGTGTTTGTCTGGCTTCCTCTTAAATGAATCTGTATTATTCACCCCAGAAATCTAAAGTCCACCTTTTCAGCACAACATGTGTCGAGAGGTTTGTATTGAAATCAGGAGCAGGATCCCTGGTTGATCTCTGGCTGATCTCCACTCCGCCTCCCTGATCCAGGATGTACTGAGATCCATTACAGGAATGGGATCATCCAACACAAGAGAAACTTGGGAACTATCTTGGGATTCTTGTGGTCTGTGTGGCTCTTACACACATTGGATATTGTCTCAGCTATTGGTGGCTCACTGAACGTCTACAGCTATCATTCACTATTTTCTATGAGTCAATTCTGCTCAGTCACCATGACCTCCAGCTGACAAACCTTATCAGGTTTGACTGAAACGTGAGACTGTGATTATGAAAAAATGTTCTCGGTGACATTATGCTTTCGTGTCGATTGAGGCTCTCGA
The DNA here is from genome assembly GCF_017639515.1 of Carcharodon carcharias. Taxonomy (NCBI): domain Eukaryota; kingdom Metazoa; phylum Chordata; class Chondrichthyes; order Lamniformes; family Lamnidae; genus Carcharodon; species Carcharodon carcharias. Next base: position 101,393,597 of record NC_054480.1, read on the forward strand.
GAAATTCTCAAAGTACACAAAACGGCAGATTCCTTTCAGCAAAAATCACCAGAATATCCCTTTCACTCTGGAATTAATGACAAGCCAACAATAGCACGTTAATTTGAAATGGATAATTTCGGAGAGGGATTTTGTTCGTGGATTGTTTGTTATAGAGCTAGACATTTTCCTGTTTTCGATTAAAGGAGGAATTTCCAAGGAAGTGTGATATAAAGCAGTGCAAAGTGGTCATAGTCAGCACATTCTTCACAGAGCCACCTTTCTCAAGGGCAATTAGGGGTGAGCAATAAATGCTGGCCTAGCCAGCGACACCCACACGTCATGAACAAATCAAGGAACCATGACCACCCTCTGCCTGTCCCCTGGGCTGTACCAATGTTACTCTGTAGCTGTCCAGAAAGAATTGGGCAGGAGCAGTCCAGCCCTCCATTTTGTCTCTTTGACTTCACAACAGCACAGTGAGTTTAGATGCGTCATTTTAGGAGGAATTACATGGTGCAAAACCCATGATTGATGTGTTCTCTGCCCCCTTGGGATTACTTTTGCTGTTGCCCTTGGTGATAGGAAGATAGGAAATAAGAGCAGCAGTAGGCCATTCAGCCATTCAAACCTCCTCCATCCTTCAGCTAGGTCACTGCTGATTTTCTAACTCAATGCCATTATCTCGCACTATCCCCATATTCCTTGTTTTTAGTAGCTAGAATTCTATCAATTTCTGTCTTGAATATACACAATGACAGCCTCCACTGCTCTTTTTGGGGAGAAATTTACAAATATTCGCCACCTTCTGACTGAATAAATCTCTTCTCAGTTCTAAATAGCCTACCTCTTATTCTGTGAATGTTCTAAAAGCCCCAACCAGGGGAAGCAGCCTTCCTGTATCTGCCCTGTTGAACCTTGTAAGAACTGTGTATGCTACAATGAGATAACCTCTCATTCTTTTAAACTCTAGGGAATAGAGGCCCAGTCTCCTCAATCACTCTTCATAGAGCTACCCACCTCCCCTTCCGTTTTGCCTATCCTTCTTAAATGTCGAATACTCTTGAACATTCAGTTCCCAGCCTTGGTTACCCTGACTAAACAGTCCCCTACTACCACTGCATTCCTATTAACTCCCCCAGCTTGAATAGCTTCCTGTACCATGTGCCATGGTCAGTTCACTCATCACTCTGCAGCTGCCACTTTCATCCATACAGACTGCAATTCTGTTGTTTAGTTTTATTTTATTCTGATGTTTTTTTTTAGTTTGTCTACAAGCTCACCTCACCATCCCACATCCAGCTCCTTATCCTCAACCAACTTAGTTGGAGAGTGGGGTTCAATCTGATGGAACCAATTAGTTGGGTAGTAGGATGGTGCCGGAGCCTATAAATCAGATAAGATATTCTCTCTGTTGGTTGCACATAAAAATGACTTCGTTTCCGCAACTGGTGGTTTCTGAAAAAAGAGACATGGGACATGGTCCTGTCACAGTGGGGGCGTAAAAAGCAGTGAGCATTCAAAAGTCCATTTACCTTGGCAGGACTGTAAAATCCCGCCAGCATAAAATAACACCCATGCAGTCAAAGCTTTTTGTCTTGCACTCATCAGGACAGTTCACAAGAATACCAATAGCAAAAGGAACTACAACTTATACTGCATGAGAAGAGAATGCTGATTGGTTGGCAAGTAAACTCTGATTGGTCAAGGCATTGCCATGGGGAATGAACCAGGGAATGGCTGTCCCCCAAGGTTTTGTTTAGTTGAAAAAGGCAGAATGTGTGGACGTACTTCTTCGGTCTGTAAAGGACAGGACCCTGTGTGTGAATATGTGTGGCTTCTAGAATGCGTAAGTGAGCCACACTGCGAACCCAACTGATAATTTTGAATTGGTTATCAGTGTAATTGTTAGCACGGTAAGATCCTTTAGAAAGCGTTGTCCAATCACAGAATCATATCTAATGTTGGGCACTATAGGCAGAATCATCCCAGATTTGCACTAAATGTGTAGCAGGCGGGAAAAAGGACATTTTACCCGCCGGCCACAATGGCGGCTTTTCATACCATATTGTCCCAATCCCGTCTCATTAATCATGCATTCCCTGTTTAGATGGCAGACGGGCTCCAATTTGCTCATCGCATCATCATCTAGCTGCTTCATCTCACTGGGCACCACAATTAAAGTGCAGCCGCACGCACACCTCTCAGTGTTTCCAGCCCAGGACTGTTGCAAAGAAGACATGGCCCTGAAAGGCAAGAAGACTGCAGCCACCCCTACCCCCCCATCCCCGCCCCCCCCCCGCCCCCCCACTGACTCCCGGTTTAGTGACGCGTCTCCCGAGTGCCTTTTGGACGCCGTGGCGGCCCGGTGTGATGTCCTCCAGCCCTGCTCTGGCCACAGGAAGGGCAGCAACATTACTATTCCAGCTTGGTAGGTGACGGCAATAGTGATCAGTGTCAATGCTGCACAGAAGAGGTCACCATCCAATGCAGAAAGAAGATGAATGATGTCATCCATGCCGCCATGGTTAGGCAACCATCTCATCACACTAAACTCACACACTCACAAGGCCATCACACATTCACTGGCACCTCACTCACTTTGAGCTCAAGGGACCTCAACATTCACTCTCTCACACAAACCCTCACATCTCCATCTGGCCTCATCTCCTCTGGAAACTGCCTCCTCATCCCTCACCATCTTGAGTCCACTTGCACAGGTCAACTTGTGGCCCCCCACACACCCTGGGTTACCCCCTTAACCAGTACAGCCCTTGCCCTGCAGCCTCTTCCATTGCCTGAGGCCACTTCTTCTCCCTCCCCAAACTGTTAAGATGCCACCCCTGCCTTATGGCTGGTCTGATAGGTAGAGGCCGGCCCCAGAACTCCACCACAAATGTGATGTAGCGCTGTCTGCGAAGATTGGCGCTGATGACTGTGAGTGCCCAAAGCAAGGTAGGCTAACAAACCTTGAACCCCCGAGTGAAGTGCAGCTCACCAGATGCATATCGCTTTTGGTTCAGTTGTGAAACATGACAGCATGCAATCACACTGATATGCTCAGATGACCCACATGGGGAGATGTTTCCGTGAGATGCTTGTAATGATATGCAGATGTATTATAATGAGGTTTCTGACATCTGACGGCAGGAGACCTGGCCCGCCATTGATGGGTAGGGAGGATGACTGCAAACTGGTTTCACAACATCATGAAACCAATTTTTGGCCTTCTCACCATATTGTTTGCTCATGCCACCAAACATGCCCACTGCCAGCGGGCATGGAAAATTCCACCATATGTTTTGATTTTTGCAAGCATGGGCTGATTGGATATGGTCAGTACTTTGCCTGTTAAGGGATGTGCTGTTTGATAAGACCTGCCTGTTGTTGGGACATATGGCCTACATAACTGGCATCACACTGGCACTGAAATTGATATACATCATTACTCACTTGTGTGATAAGTAGAACATCTTTTTGGCTGGATGGCGGCATCCTGTTAGCGAAGAATACCACTCGTGTTGCTACTGCACAGTAGTAGCGTGGAACAGCTAGTTTCACCTGTTGCTCACGTTTTTGTGGTATATGATCTTCAGTGCTGGTGTGATGCCAGGTATGTGGGTCATATGTTCCGCTGACTGGTGGATCATATCAAATAGCATGTCACATCGGCTGTTCGCAATAGACAAAGTACAGACCTTACCCAACCAGCCTTTGCTTACAAAACTCAATACATGGTGTCCAACATTAGATGTGATTCTGCGATTGCACAACACTTGCTAAACAATCCTGATTATGCTAAGATTTAAAATGAAAACCAATTAAAGATAATCAGTCAGGCTCACAATATGGCTCACTTACGAATGCTAGAAGCTACATATATTCACACACAGGGCCCTGTTCTTTGCAGACAGAAGGAGCATGCCCATGCATTCTGCCTTTTTCAACTAAATAAAAGCTTCAGGAACAGCCATTTCCTGGTTTATTCCTCATGGGAATGCTTTGACAAATCACAGTCAACCTGCCTGGTTTGAATTTGAACAAAAGCTTGGCAGTTAACTATTCCCTGGTGCATTCTCCATGATAACCAATCCCTATGTCTACCAATCAGGGTCCACTTCCCAACTAATCAGCACTCTCTTATCATGCAGTATAAATTGTTGTTTCCTCTACTATTGGTATTTTATGTGATCTGCCCTGATGAGTGTAAGATGAAAAGCTTCAATTGCGTGTCTCTTTTTCAGCAATACTCAAGTTCTCTACTACCAAATGACTATTTTGATTTTTGTTACAGTGCCCCTTTAAGGGGCTGTTAATTAGTTAATTTTTTTCATTAGTTTATTAGTTGATTTGTTTCACTGTTGTACTCAGAAGAGTATAAAGAGAGTCAGCTGAAACACTGGGTTGGTAGTTGAGAGGTAGGGATCTGTAATGCTGCATCCTGTGAATAAGCCTACTAGCAAGGAAGAGATCTGTGTCTTGTTTCATACTTCACTATCTGGCATGAATCAATTTAACAATCTTAACCAATTTCTGACCTGTACTGGAACTGCAATGTCAACCATAAGTACTCAGAGGAGTGGCAGTTCAACTTCCCCACACTCTTACCAAACTGAAACTGGCAGCTTCCAAAACTTTTAACCCTAAGACACCAAACAGAGGTATAACAGGGGCTCAATCCATGAACATTCACTGAAGTAATTACAAAGATTTAAAAAATCTATAAAAATGACTGGTTAGTTGATGGTTTAATGGGGTATGTAATTAGGAATTAGTGACCTGGTTAGGTATTGCTTAACAAGGTGTATGACTGAGAGCTAGTAACTAAGTTATCAAATTATATAAATAAGCTACTGATGATCGATAAAACATATAAGATCCTGAGGGGTCTTGACAGGGTGGATGTAGAGAAGATGTTTCCTCTTGTGGGTGAATCTAGAGCTGGGGTCGCTGTTTAAAAATAAGGGGTTGCTCATTTAAGACACAGATGAGAAGAATTTTTTTCTCTGAGGGTTGTGAAAATTTGGAACTCTCTTCCTCAAAAGGTGGTGGAAGCAGAGCCTTTGAATATTTTTAAGGCAGAGCTAGATAGAGTCTTGATAAGCAAGGGGCTGAAAGGTAATTGGGAATGTGGAGCTGAGGTTACAATCAGGTCTGCCATGAGCTTATTAAATAGTGGAGCAGACTCAAGGGGCTGAGTGGCTTACTCCTGCTCCTAATTTGTATGTTTGTATGTGCGTATCCATTAAAGGGGCCTTATGGCCTAATAAAGGGGGTCACTGCACCTGTTGTGGGATATTTTAACTAACAGGCCAACTACAATACGAGGAATATTTTTACACACACTGTGTAAGAGACTGCAATGTAGCAGAACACTGATGTGATCTTGTGCTTCAGATATTCCTCTAATGCGGTAATCCACCATTAGCCTTTTATAGAATATTCATTTCATATATTATGCACATTTATCAAGGCTATCAGATATCAGCTTTAAAAGCATCAAACTAAATTCCCCACAGAAGGTTCAGTTTCTGAAGAACCTTTACTATTTCCCACCACCAAGCTCATCTTGATTGGCTTCACTGCACTGAGTAAATCAGATCCACCTCACAAACTTCCTTCTCAGCCTGTGTGGTGGAGTCTGTGATCAGATGGTGAGGGCCTTACTCAGAGGCTCAGAATGGAAGTCAGCAACATTTCTTCCCGATTACAGGAACCTCCATAAACTCTGAGAAGGGTAGACTAGAAAGCATCCAGGATTCCCCTTGCCCTTCTCCTCATTAGTACAATTCTGGCAGGAGGATTTTGAGAATATTAGTCTTATTGTGGACCCCAGAGGAAGTAGTGAAGGACATAGTGAGCTAAATTTCTAACAGGAGCCTCGTGGAGGAATCTTGTTCTTCAGGCCTACCTTCCTGAACCTACAAAAAAGTGATAGCCAAGAGGGCTGAGATTAAGGGTAAGAATGAGAAAATAAAGAAAGCACTTGTATTTGTAGAGCACCTTTTGCAACCTCAGGACACCCCAAAGCACGATATTGCTGATTTGTCACCATTGTAAACATGGCAGCCAATTTACATAGAGCAGCTTTTGCTGCCTTAAACGAGAATCCCTAAGGGTATGTTGCCTACCAGGTGTTAGGGTAAGGCATATCGTGTAGTGACTGGAGAGGAAACTGGAACGGCAGGAGGATAATCAGATGTCATGCTCCATGTCAGAACAAATAACATACTGATATTCCCTCCTACTGAGAGAATATCAGGAGTTAGGAGCTAAATTAAAAAGCAGGACTTGGAGGGTGATAATCTCCAGGGTATTGCCTGTGCCACATGAAAATTGGCATAGGAGCAGACAGATCAGGAAAATTAACATTTGGCTAAAGAACTAGTGCAGGAAGGAAAAATTTCCTTTCATTCGACACTGCATCAGCACTGGGACAAGAGGGAGCTGAACCAAACAGCACCCGTGTCCTATTGGAAAAGGGTAAATAGGGAGGTGGGCAACACTTTAAACTAGTAAGACAGTCAGGGTCTGTACATGAAATGAAATGAGTCTAAATATCAACAAAACAGGAAACGAGACAGTAGGAAAGAACAAACTCAGTGAGGACTTAGACGGAAAGGAAAACAATAAAATTATGGAATGTGAGTGTAAAAATATGGTTATAAATAAAAAAAAATAAGAGCTGCTATTAAAAATGAGTTAACCTGTCTGTAGAGCAATGCACAGTACCCATAATAAAATAGGGGAACTTGAGGCAATAATATGTTGTGAGAAACCAGACAGCATAGAAATTACTGAGACATGACAAAAATCAGGATTTTGAATTAAAAATTGCAGGGTATAATATATTTAGAAAAGATAGAGAGGGGAAAAGGGGAGGTAGAGCAGCTGTGTTTATTGGGAATAATGGAATCGCTGTAGAAACAAGAGACACAGCTATCAGCAAGACAAAAATAGAATTCATATGGATAAAGATAAAAGATAATAAAGGATGAATCATACTAAGAGGTGTCGTCTACAGACCACCTGATAGTGGAAGGGAAGGGGTAGCACCTCTGACAGGTGGGCTTGCCGCACTCTTTGGATTGGCTCATCCTTTACTGGCCCTCACCTTCACCCAGCTCTCACCTGTGCATCCAAGTAGCTGTGAGCACCCTGGTAAACCACTTGTACAAGTGGGCGAAGCCAGGTGAACGTAGCCATCAGGTCTCCTACCCTGAGCGACTTGTCTACCCTGGCACCAAAGGCTGAATCTGATGGACTGGGTGGATGGGAACAATCTAAGGTCCAACAGTCTTGAAGGTGGGTCAGCACCGTGTTGTGGCATCTGTAGCACTCGACAAGAATCAAAAGATATCCACTGCGTCTGGATCTATCTCCAGCTATCTGGGCTTGTCGCTAGACCAAGATAGATCAGGATGAGAGAATGAGGCTGACAATGTGTAACTCTCCCTCACTACATTCCAATTCACGTGTAAGTCATGTTCATCATCTTTCTGTCAGAAGTCCTGTGGTGATGGGTGAGCAGCGTAGCAGCGGGTGTGGATTCACAGCAAGCTGTAGCCATGAACCAGCACACAGGCAATTTGGGCCATAGAGTCATTTTTCATTAGAAGGAAGCAGAAGTGGAATATGGCAGCCTCCTGAGTGATTGAGCAGCCCCTTTCAGGACCACACTGCTCACCTCCCTAGTATAAGGAAGGGCTAGAAAAGGTATCCCAAACTTTGTCTACTTCATCTCCCTGGCCAGCAGGCTGCAGCTGGCAGAAATCCCATTAACATGGTCATAAATGAATCTCAAAAAAGAAAGTAGAGGTGACACTGGTCACCAGTGGCACACAGAACGTGCGCACCCTCATGGACAATGCCATAGCTGACAGAACTGAGGGAAATACTGGTCTTGTTGGTAGGGAGCTGACTAGGTACAACATCCAGGCCACCACCTTCAATGAGGGTTAGCACAAGGAAGTTTGAGCAGGTTACACATTCCTCTGGAGAGACCGTGGGAAAGAAGAATGGCGAGGAGCTGATGTAGGCTTTGCTGTCATGAACCATCTCGTCAGTAAGTTGATTTGACTTCCAAAGGGTGTTAATGACCTTTTAATGATGCTTAAACTCCTCCTGCAGGCAAGAAACTCTCATCATTGTCTACCTACCAAACTGAAGGTCTATTGAGCAATAGTCCTGTCCACTCTGATCGATGCATATGAGATTGTGTACTAGCATCACGTTAAGAAGCTCAAATGCTTTCACTTGAGTTGCCTTCAGAAGCTTTTGAAGATCAGATGGCAGGACAAAATATGAGACACTGAGGCTCACTCGACCTGACACGTGAAGCGGCCACACCATATTGACGCAGTCACAACCGAGAATGCCTGACACTTGCTTACCAAAGCGAATCTTCTGTGGCAAGCTTCAGTTTTGGGTGTGCCCTCACTGCAGTCCAAGGAAGCACTACAAAGACACTCCAAAAGCTTCACTTAGGAGTTTTGATACTGACCCCGAGTCCTGGGAAAAACTAACACAGGATTACTGCATCTGGCACAATTAAGCGCAGATTAGAGACAGAAAGAAAATGTAAGGAGGGGAATTCCCGAACCAGGAATTTGTCTAAAATTCAATTGTCTGCAGTGTCCTGTTCTATTTGCAGCAGAACCTTCTGGGCACAGATCACCCACAGCAGTCATCCACATACCCAGTGGAACACTACCAAACAACCCAGATGATGAACATGGTCATCTTCACCTTGGAGGATGAATGAGAATAGTGGAAGGGAGGTGGAGGAAGAATTATGCAGACAAATTAGGGATTTGAGTAAAAAACTTCGAACAACAATCACAAGGGATTTTAATTACCTTGCTATTAATTGGTTGGAAGAGTTAGGGAAAGAAAAATAAGGGATTGGAGTTCCTATAATGTGTACTGCACTCCTTTTTCATCCAATATGTGAAAAGCCCAAAAAGGGGGTTTCACAACAGGACCTAGCAATAAAGAATGAGCCAGCACAGATAGAAGTAATAAAAAAAGGGAAAATCTCAGCAATAGTGACCATAATATTGTATACATTAGGATGATAATAGAGATGGACACGTATATGACAAAATAAAATTAATAGATTGGAGAAAAGCTGATTTTGAGGGGCTGAACTTGGTAAAATAAAATGGTTAACAATATTGGCAAAGATCAATGTAGACCAACAATGCAAAATTTTAAAAAGAGCTCACAGAGTGCAGGAAAATAATAAATTCTATTAAAAAGCAAAAACAAACTAAGTACTAATGAGTCACCATGGATGAATAAAGACATAAAGGTACACTTGAGGTTAAGGATAGAGACAAACACTACGTACATAGACCAACAGGGAAGAGCATCACAAGGGAGATTATGAAGAAATTAAACTAGAATTCAAAAAAATAACAATTTGGAGAGCAGAACTATGAAATTAAATTGTCAAGGAACATAAAATGGTAAAACATTTACAGGCACATAACTCATCAAAGGAAAATTGCAAAGGAGTGGGACACTTAATTGTGGACAGGATAATATCACAGATAATGATAGAGAAATGGCAGAACTATTGAATAATTACTTTGCTTCAGTATTTACTAGGAAAATAGGACAGGTGGACATGAGATCGGATGATGAGATTTGAAATGGGATAGCTGCATTTAAAATAAAAAGAGGTGAAATTTCAAAAACAAAATCAAACATAAAGAGGATAAAATCTCTGCCCCAGGCAGATTACATGTGCCTATTTTAAAAGAATCTAAGGAAGAGATAAAAGAGATATTACCACACATTTTTAATAATTCATTGGAGAAAGGACTGGCGGATAGCTTACGTAATTCCTATATTTAAGAAGGGAGCACACATGTCCAAAGAATTATAGACCAGTCAGCATAATATGGATGGTAGGAAAAGATGGAATCCCTACTAAAGGAGAGAATAGAAGAACACGTAGAGATGAGAAATATAATAATGAATAGTCAGCATGGATTTCAAAAGGAAAATCCTTGCTTGACCAATCTCATGGAATTTTTTTGAAGTGGTAACAAAGAGAGTAAACATTGGTAATGCAGTAAATGCCATTTATCTAGATTTTCAGAAAACCTTCGATAAGCTACCACACAACAGACTAATGAATAAGTGAATACAGAGTCAGGGGATATGTAACAGAATGGATAGCTGAATGACTTCAAGTCAGAAAGTTTAGAGTAGGGGTAGGGGGAAACTATTTAGAGTGCGGTGTTCCACAAGGATCAGTGCTTGGACCACTGGTGTTCACAATGTGCATTAATAAATTGGTCTTTGGAATCAAAAACACAGGGCTCTTTCTTGTGATGATCTTGGAGACAGGAAGGTCATTTACTTAGGCAGGATGGTGGCGTACCTGAACCCTGCCACCTTTCTGCCTCCGTCAGAACTAAGTTCTGGGCAAGAAAGCCCGTAGTCGACCTTCCCACCCCGCCACCAATTGAGGCCCCTAAAGTGGCCAATTAATGACCACTTAAGAACATCATCCTGCTGCTGCTGGTATTAACCCAGCTGCAGGTGGGCCTGTCACCATGCGCCATGCACAGCAGCTAAAAGCGTGCAGCCAGCTTGCCACATCTAGGGGGTGGAGGGGGGGATCCCCCGATCAAAGGCACTCAGCGCCAGTTTTAGGGGCTTGATATCAGGAAGGGGAGGGGGGGCTACTGGCTGATAGCCACCCCTCTGCCCTTGCTGCTGATCCTGTTACACCCATCTCCCCGTGACTCCCACAAGTGAAACCCCCACCCGCTCACCCCACCCCTCCCGCCCCCACATTACTTACCCACAGCCTGGATCGCTCCTCGATTCTGGAAGCCTGGTGCCTGTCCTTCCGGCAGCAGCCACGGCCTCCCCAGTAGCATTGCTGAGCAGAAGAGCTGATGGCCTCTGATTGGCCAGCAGTTCTTGGTATGCGAGAATTCCATCCCCCTCCCCTCCCCCGGGGGCTTGATTCCAGGGGACAGCCCATCACTGGTGATTGGCGTATGGTTCAATGGGCCTTTCCGAAAAGAGGCAGCATGGGTCTCTCGCTGCCACCCCAGTGAGGCCCTCGATGCCTCAACAAGATTCCAGCCACAATTCATAAATTTGTGGATGACACCAAATTGTGGGGTGTTGTGGGGGGTGGGGGGGTGGCTGGTGCGGTCATTACCAAGAAGCACTGCAGCAAATGATAAGACAACATTAATAAACTTGCAGAATGGGCAAATAATTGGCAAATGGATATCAACATAGATAAATGTGAGATATTATTTTGTGCAAGAAAAATAGGGAGGCTGCATATTACTTAAAAAAATAAGAATCTAAATGGAAGAGTGGAGCAAAGGGATCTAGGAACACAAATATCCTAATCACTAAGGGCGGAATTTTATGGCTCTGTCACGGTGGGGGTGGGGCTGTAAAATGCAGTGAGACGTTCATAAGTCCATTGACTTTGGCGGGACCGTAAAATCCCACCAGTGTAAAATTCTGCCCTAAGAGGAATGACACAAGTTAATAAAGCCATTAAAAAAAAAACAAGCATTAGTATTTATTTCTAGAGGGGAAGAATTGGAAAGTAAGGAAATCATATTGAACCTACATTGAACCTTGGTTAGACCACACCTGGAGCACTGCGTGCATTTCTGATTGCCACATTATAAAAAGGAAACAGAGGCACTGGAGAGGGTGCAGAGAAGATTTACAAAGGTAATACCAGGAATGTGAGAGTATATTTATCACGAAAGGATGAACAGGCTGAGTCTCTTGAAAACTAAAAGCTGAGAGCTAACCTAACAGAGATCTTTAAAATGATGAAAGGTTTTGAGAGAGTGGATATGGAGAGAGTTTTTCCTCTCGTGGGGGAAGAGCCTAACAAGAGGCCATCAATATAAGATAGTCACCAAGAAATCCAATAGGAAATCCAGTTTGAAACTGGGTAGAAACATTATCAAAACTTACTTATCGGAGTGAGAGAAAAGTTACATAGTTCAGGAATCAATTCTTACTGATTTACCCAAAGAATGGTGACAATGTGCAACTCACTACCACAGGGAGTGGTTGAAGTGAATAGGATAGGTACATTTAAGGGGAAGCTGGACAAGCGGATGAGGAAGAAGGGAATAGAGGATTGTAGCGATAGGGTTAGATGACGAAAGGTGGCTGAGTGGAGCATAAACATCAGCAAGGGCTGGTTGGGCTGAATGGTTTGTTTCTATGCTTTACGTAATCCTAGGTAAAACAAGCTCACAACAGCAATGAGATAAATGATCAGATTTTCCAGGTTTAGGTATTGGTTTGAAGGATAAATATTCACCAGGACATTGGGGTGAATTGTCCTACTCTTTAGTGCCACAGGTTTTAAAAATATATTTCAGAGGGTAGGTGGAACCTTGGGTTACCATCTCAATGGAAAGTCAGCACCCTTGATGACGCTGCATATCCCCTGTACTACCTAATGTTGACATTTTTCAATGCTGTTAATGAAAAAATTCAGAAATGTCACATCAGCTTAGATTTAGGTGAGGAAATTCAGTAATTACCACTCTCTTTAAGGTCGTTGTATTATCCTGATACCAATCACGTGAATATTAATGTTCCTGAGTAATGAGGGCAAGTACAACAGGTCAATCTAGTGGCTCGAGGCAAGGGGGGATGGTGCTGATGGGGATTGTATATGATACCATACAATTCTATTTAGCCTTCTCCCCTGAGTTCTAACTGGAGACTAGCTAACAAAGGTCACATAGTTAACTTAGAAAAGCATCCCTGTAAACAGCCTCAAGGATATTCTCTGATCAAAACAGTTTTGATGCCTGTATTAGCCACACTCAGGGGTCTTGTTTGTATTGAAAAACAACATTGTTTGATATCAAACAGCCTCTTAACACTGGGAGAGCCATTAATGTTGATCTGTAGTGTTGTTTCAGCCAACACTATCACGAGTTATTCTGAAAGAAAGCACTCCTGTTAAAACCATTGCTTAATACTTCAGAAAGGAAAAGAACTTGCGTTTAATTTAGAAATCTTCCAATGCACTTCACCGATAATAAACTGCTTTGAAGTACAGGGTTTTTTTTATTCATTCATGTGAACATGTGAGCGTCACTGGCTAGGCCAGCATTTATTGGCCATCCCTAATTGCCTTTGAGAATGTGGTGGTGAGCTGCTTTCTTGAACCACTGCAGTCCATGTGATGTATGGGAATATTTAATGGCGGCTGGTTTGCACACAGAAGGATCCCATAAAGGGAAATGACTAATTAGCCTTTTCTTGGTGATGTTGGTTGAGAGTGGAATGTTGTTCGAGAATCTAGGTGAACTCCCCACCATTCTTGAACAAAGAGATCTTTATCATCAATCTGAAGGGTCAGACACAGCCTCAGTTTAACGTCTCATCCAAAGGATGAAGAAAAGTGAAGGAACAGTAAAGGTAACCAGGTGAGTGTGTGATTTTATAATTATCATTATAATTGGGGGACACTATTGCCATCTTTGTATTAACCCACTGAAAACAAAAGTCCTGTCACTAAGTCCATTCATTACTTCCCCTATATACAATGTCACGTTCTACCATGATAGGAAATAGGAACAGGAGTAGGCCCCTCTAGCCTGCTCTGCCATTCAACTAGATCAAGGTTGCTTTTCTACCTCAATGCCGTTTTCCCACACTACCCCCATATCCCTTGATGTCATTAATATGTAGAAATCTATCGACTTCAGTCTTGAACATACTCGATGACTGAGCCTCCAAGGACCTCTGGGATAGAGAATTCCAAAGATTCACCATCTTCTGAGTGAAGGAATTTCTTCTCAGCTCAGTATTGAATGGCCTGCCCCTTATTCTGAGAAAGAATCCCTTGGTTCTATACCCCTACAGCCAGAGGAAACATCCTTCCCGCATCTACCCTGTTGAGCTCTGTAAGAATTTTTTATGTTTCAATGAGGTCACCCCTCATTCTTTTGATCTCTAGAGAAGAAAGGCCCAGTCTCCTCAACCTCTCCTCATAGGACAATCAGGCCACCCCAGTCCGTCATTGCTACTAGGAGAATGGCTGCCATTCAGAGCCAGCTCGCACCAAAAACACCCGTCTGCTGTTTCTTTTATATGTTTTCTTAGGATGTGGGTGACACTGGTGAAGCATCCTTTACTGCCAATCCCCATGCAGTGTGCGACTGGAGTCATTTGTCAGCTCAGGCCATGTAAAAGTGGAATGTTTCCTTCCTTCATGGCGATCACTGAGCAATTGTTTTTTTCACAATTTGGCAGCTTTTGTGGTCATTTTTTTCTGGTGCCAACTCACAACTGATCAGAGGCCTTGAATTCAATTTTTGACCTTGCCATGGCGGGGCAATGAGGTCATTGTTTTTCTTGGTATATCATACTAACACTGCACATGGAATTCAGAGCATCAGCAATGGTAATGAAAGGTCTCTGCAGCTATTGAAACCTTACAGGGTCTGGATAATTGATACTTTTATTGCCTCATAGTAAAAGGATTCTTTTTTTACATAGTAGAAAGTTATGAATGAATGACTTTTTTCACACATCCTATTGTCACTATAGAGTTCATTGGTTCTGTATAGTCCTGGTCATGGAAGTGTCACAGTTTAGATTTTGGGGCATGAGGGACCATATGGGCATGAGTGGAGGGGCATGGCTTGGCATAGGGGGAATGAGGGGCCATCAAAGCTATTTGGGAAGGCATACCTTGGCATGGGGGCATGAGGAGGACCTTTTGAACTTACCTTTCAAAAGGATCCCTCATGTAGACAATGGTTCACGACACCTCTGAGGTGTCGTCAATCTCGACTCATTGAAAAGCTGATGCGACTCCATGAAAATTCTGGTGGATTAGAACATGCCTCTCCATACAATGGAGCTGGCTGGGTGAGAATGCTGGCTGTGGGCTTTTGACCCAAACCAGTCTACACCTTTAAAATAGACTCCCAAAAATTGGAAACCCTGGGAATGGGGTCAGGAACCCCAGAATCAGATCCCAGCTACCATTTTTAAAGGGCTCCCGAATCATCCCAACTCAGCAAAGATCCAGCCCCTAGTGAGAGAGTGGAGGTCGGGGTGACAGAGCTATTAGAGGGATTGAAGCAAGAATGATCCAGGATGGAGAAGGGCTGGGTGTATAGTGAGGCGGTAGGTAGAGAATGAGGGGGGATTATAGAGTGAATGGGAAGAGTAGAGAGTGAGGGGGTGGAAATAGAAGGAGGGGGCATGGTAGAGAGGGAGGTGGCTGGGTGGAGAGTGAGGACAAAGTATATAGAGTGAGGGGTGGGTATAGAGTGAGGTGGGTATAGAGTGAGGGGAAGGGATATAGAGAGATGGGTGGATATGGAATGAGGGGGCAGGAATAGAGTGAGGGGATATAAAGAGAGAGGGAGGGTTACAGAGTGAGGGTGGGCATAGAATGAAGAGGTGGCTATAGAGTGAAGAGGTTGGTATAGAGTGAGGAGGCAGGTATAGAGTATGGGGGTATAGAGTGAGAGGGTATAGAATGAGGGGGTATAGAACGAGGTGGTGGGCAAAGAGTGAGGAGGGTATAGAGTGAGGGGTAGGGATATAGAGTAAGGAGTATAGAGTGAAGAGGTAGGTATAGAGCAAGGGGCTGGATATAGAATGAGGGGCAGCTACAGAGTGAGGGGGGTATAGAGTGATGAGGTGGGTTAAGAATGACAGGGTGGGTAAAGAGTGACAGGGTGGGTAAAGAGTATAGAGTGGGGGGCCATATGGCTTGGGGCTGACAGCATGTTATTCTTGGAGGGGCTGATGGTACCAGACTAGTGTGCTGAGAATTAGGATTCTTTTGCCCATTTTGGGGACACTCCCTGTGCGTTAGTGAACTTCACAAATGGCTGAGAAGCAGGTCTCCCACCTTCTTGCTGACATCTTCTTGTCGGGCCGAGTTGGGAGTTTTGATAACACTCACTGTAGATTGATTTATTCAGTGCATCGGGGGAAGGGGCTGGCTTCAGTCACTCTAATATGCTGGGGGAGGATAATGTTTACTTCATTTCAAGTCCAGAGAAGGAAATAGAGGGAACAGAGCCAGAAAGAGGGATAGTAGATCCTGCAGGGAATCAACAACTTGGGACAGCAGTGGGATTTGAAGCTTCGGTAAAGAGTGGATGCAATGAGAGTGGAGATAGAGCCCATATACTCACATCAAGGCTCAACTCTGGAATTGGGAGTGAGGCCTCATTGATTAGGGCAGAAAAGGATAAAGTTAAGAGCCAATCAATGAATTTATAATGGTGGTGTTGTGGTAATGTCACTGGACTCCTGATCCTGAGACCCAGGCTGATATTCTGGCAGATGGTGGAATTTAAATCCAATTAATAAACCTGGAATATAAAGTTAGTCTAAGTAATGGTGACCATAAAACTATCACTGACTGCCATTAAAACCCATTTAGTTCACTAATGTCCTTTAGAGAGGGAAATCTGCAGTCCTTACCTGGTCTGGCCCTACATGTGACTCCAGATCCACAGCAATGTGGTTGAATCTTAAAATACCCTCTGAACAAGGGCAATTGGGGGTGGGCAATAAATGCTGGCCTAGCCAGCGACGCCCACATCCCATAAACAAATATAAAAAAGCGTTGTCATTATAACTTGCAAAACATTCATTTTTCCAGAGTCTGCCCTCTTACTTTCTCTGGAATATGCTAACAACAGAAATAGCAGGGGTTTCTGCTGTACCCTAGCAGGGGAGTGGGAGATATGCAGATACATGTGCTTGTATCAACTGCTACACAGTTACACTATTGGAGTATTTTCATGTAAGTGTATCAGGCAATAAACTATCACAGGCAATTTAATCTTAGACAAATCAAGATGAGATCTAAAAGAAAGTAAGTTCTTGCATTTGTACAGTGACCTTGGAAGGTCCCAAAACACTTTACCGTAAACTATGTACTTTCAAAGTGTAGTCCCTCGTGTAGGAAACACAGCAGCCAATTTGTGCACAGCAAGGTCCCACAAGCAATACTGGTTGAGGGATAAATATTCAGCCAGTAGAACTCCCCTGCTCCATTTTGAAGTAGCATCATGGGCTCTTTTTACTTCTACCTGAGAGGACAGATGGAGCCTTGGTTTAATGTCTCATTTGAAAGACAACAACTCTAACAGTGCAGAGGTGCCTCACTACTGAACTTGGAATGCCATTCTGGATTGCACTCTAAGGTCCCTTGAGCAGGAGACTTGAGAATAAAGTGTACATTGAAATGTATCACAGTTCCAGCACTTAATAGCACCTTGGGGAAAAATATAGAAATAAATTGATGAAGTTGAATTAGTATGCTGGGAATGGATAAGTAGGATTTTTTTGGCTGATGGCAGCCCATTTACCAACAATACTCCTCCAGCACAGGGAGTAAAACATGATTCCCACCCCTTCTCAGATCTCCAAATAATTATGGACTGGCAATAGACTGGGAAAAAACACACACACAAAATCAACTTCCTTCACACTGATCTGGCTCCAAAGCTCGGGACTTGAAATGAGGAGAAAACAGATCTGAAAGCCAAAAGCAGTGACCATGGAAACATTCTGCAAACTCTAATCCCATCACTGCAGCCAACTGCGAGTCTGCTAAAGCTTTCAACACAGCACCAAGCTCCTGTGGAGGCTTCCTCTTCCTTGAATATTGTTTTGTCTGTTATTTTTATTATAACTCCAATCTGCAGCTGGACTGACTTTTCTACTGAGTGATCTCTGTATATGAACTGGGCAGTGGGGGGCCTCAGGAAATGAAGCCATTCTGGATTTGAACTCTGTGTTGGAGATGAAAAGTCCACATTCTTTTGTGCCATAACATCAGCAGTTCATTTTGCTGAGCTAATTTCATTCCCTAAGACCCTCTTTGGAGTGCACCTAAGCTTGCTTGAGAGAGATCATAGCTTTTAGGCACCTCTTATGTCCCTCTAGTGTATCTCCAGGAGGTGTGTGTAAGAGTCCAAGGGAATGCTGTTGGTGACTCTTCACTTTGATTGCCTTTCCTTCTTTCAGAATCTCCAGCTGTAATCGCGAATTAAGAACATAAGGAACAGGGTCAGAGTAGACCATTTGGCCCATTGAGCCTACTCCCCCACAATATGGCTGATCATCCGCCTCAGTTCCACTTTCCTGCTCACTCCCACATATCTCTTGATTTTCCGAGAGACCAAACATCTATCTCAGCCTTAACTATATTCAATGATGGAGCGTTCACTGTTCCAGAAATTCACAACCCTCTGAGAGAAACAAATTCTCCCCATTTCAGTCCTAAATGATCATCCCCTTATCCTGAGACTGTGCTCCAATGTTCTACATTCTCTGGGCAGGAGAAGTAACCTCTCAATATCTACCCTGTAAAAACCTTTCAGAATCTTTCATGTTTTAATGAGATCACCTCTCATTCTTCTAAACTCCAGGTAATATAAGCTCAATTTACTCAGTCTCTCATCATATGACAACCCACAATCCAATCGAGTGAAACTTCACTAAGGCCAGTACATCCTTCCTTAAATATGGACACCCAAACAGTAATCCTGGTGTGGTCTCAAATACCCTGTACAATTGTAGCAATGCTGCCTTGCTTTTGTAGTCCAGTCTCCTCACAATAAAAGCCAACATGTCCGTTGCTTTCCTAGTTGCTTGCTGTACCTGCATGCTAACTTTCTGTGTTCCTTGTACGAGTACACCCAAGTCTCTCAGAACATCAATGTTTAGAAGTTATTTGCCTTTTAAGAAAAAATCTGCTTTTCTATTGCGATCAAACCTCATACTTCCCGACCTTGTACTCCATCTGCAACATTGGTGCCTGCTCTCTGAACCTGTCTATATTTCTTTGCAGTCTTTTTGTGTCCTCCTCACAGCTTACATTCTCACCAAATTTTATATCATCAGCAAACTTGGAAAAATTACTCTCTGTTACTTTGTCTAAGCCATTAAGATAGATGCCCACTTATCCCTAATCTCTGCTTCTCGTCAGTAAGGCCCTTTTTGCCTGAATTATTTTAGTGGCCTCAGGGTTGTTCTCCTCCTCCTCTGTGGTCCAAAGAAATAGTTGATTACTTACATTTACTGGTCTATTGCCCATGAAGCCAGTCAGAGTGAACACTGCACAGTCCTTACATAAAATGGCAACTGGAGTCCTATTTACCCCCCAAGACTTTCATTTCCATATTGGAAATGAAAGTCTATTGGCTGAAACAAGCAGATGCTTTGGACACTAGGGCCATTTTAAAATGGCACCAGCCACATTGCTGGTATCAATTGGGTAGAATGGCTACTGCTCCCACTTCATTGCCCATTAGAGAGCTAGAGGAGAGTGTGAGAGGAAGACCCTGGGACAGGCAGTCAGCAGCACCTAGAGGATAGTGGAACACTATATAAAGAGCGGGAGCAGTGTGGCTGTATAAAGAGTGGCAGTTTACCTGTGAGGGAGCCGGTTCTCACCCAGACACGGTGGTGCTGGAATTTGAAAGGAGTGACATCAGGACAAGGGAGAGAGCTGATTGGTAGGTAGTGGATAAGTTGCTTTTTTCCACTTTAAAACGACATTACAGAAGGTAAGAGTCTCAGCATTTGATTTTTTTAAAGAAAAATTAAATAGTTTTCTACTTGATTTAAATTTAAGGAAATAGTTTTTTAATTAAAAACAAACAAAAGGTATGGCAAGGGAGCTTAGTCTCTTGTTGTACAGCCTGCAGCATGTGGAAATTGTTAGACACTCCTTGCAGTCTGGATGACCACATGTGCAGGAAGTACCACCGGCTTGACCAGCTTGAGCAACGGGTTTTGGAGATTGAGCGTCAGCTGGAGACACAGCGGAGCATCCGCGAGGCTGAGGGTTACGTGGATAGCACGTTTTTAGATGTGGTCACTCCACAGCTTAAGGAAGTGCGGTCAGAGAGGGAATGGTTGACTATCAGTCCGAAGAAGGCAGATAGTCAGGAAAGCCCCAGAATGCATCTCTACTCAAGAACCGTTTTTCTGTGTTGGAACACGGTGAGGGTGAAGGTTCCTCTGGAGAGTGCAGCTACAGCCAAGTTCACAGCTCTGTAGATGGCTTAGCTGCACAAGCGGGTTGGAGTAAGAACGCAAGAGCAATAGTGGTAGGAGATTTAATAGTGAGGGGTGCAGACAGGCACTTCTACGACTGTAGATGTGACTCCAGGATGCCTCCCTGGTGCCAGGGTTAAGGATGTTACAGAACAGCTGCAAGGCATTCTGAAGAAGGAGAGCGAAAAGTCAGAGGTTGTGGTTCACATTGTTACCAATGACATAGGTAGAAAAAGGGATGAGGTCCTCCAACAAGAAATTAGGGAACTAGGTAGCAGATTAAAAAGCAGGACCTCAAAGGTTGTAATCTCTGGATTACTCCGTGTGCCACATGTTAGTGAGTATAGGAATAGGAGGATAGAGAGGGTGAATACGTGGCTGAAGAGATGGTGTAGAAGGGAGGGCTTTAGTTTCTTGGATCACTGGGCTTGTTTCTGGTGAAGGTAGGGCCTGTACAAGTCAGATGGGTTGCACCTGAACCGGAATGGTTCCTTGTGGGGAGGTTTGCTAGTGCTGCTAAGGGGGTTTAAACTAATTTGGCAGGAGGGTGGGATACAGAGTGGAGGTACAGTAGGGGGTGATGCACAGCCAAATATAGAAGAGAAATTAAATCAGTCTGGAAGGTAGAGCAAATATAGACCTGTTAAGGCACAAAGGGATAATGCTAGGCTGGATTGCATTTACTTTAACGCAAGGAGACTTACAAGTAAGGCAGATGAATTAAAGGTGTTGATTAACACATGGAAATATGATATTGTTGCTACACAGAGACATGGTTGAGAGAAGGGCAGGACTGACAGCTCAGTATTCCAGGGTATAGAATCTTCGGGGGGGGGCGTAAAAGAGAGGGTGGCATTGCACTATTGATGAAGGAATCAATTACTGCAGTAAGGAGGGATGGTATCTTAGAAGGTTCCTCAAATGAGGCCATATGGGTAGAACCTAAAAACAAAGAGGAGGAAATCACTTTACTGGAAGTGTACTATAGGCCTCCAAATAGTCAGGGGGAGATAGAGGAGTAGATATGCAGGCAAATCTCAGAGAACTGTAAAAATAATAGGGTAATAAAAGTAGGGGATTTCAACTTCCCCAATATTAACTGGGATAGTCTTTGTGTGAAAGACTTAGAGGGGGCAGAATTCTTAAAGTGCATCCAGGGGAGCTTTTTGAGCCAGCACTTAGAAAATCCTACAAGAGAAGGGGCGGTTCTGGTCCTAATCTTAGGGGGAGAATTTACTCCCTGTTGGGGGTGTTGGGCAGGAGCGGGCATGGGTGGGCACGCAGCCGATCACCGCCCATGATCGGCTGGGCACCACCACTTTGCATGGGCAGGCCAATTAAGCCCAGCGTGACGCGCACCTGGAAGCCCTGTGCGCTCCCTGAACCGGCGGGGGGAGTAGGCTGCGTCGGGGCCTGTGCTCTTTCACCCATGCACGCTGCCTCAGGGAGATCGGTTTGATATTTAAAGATTTTTAAAAAGAAATAAAAAAATTTTAAGACGTGTCCACTCATATGACAGTGTCACATGAGCTGGAACATGTCAATGAGTTTTAATTTAAAAAATTATTTAATTTATAAACCCTTCATGAAACCTCATCCCACCCATGGATGAGGTTTCATGATAAATGTGAAGCCCGTCTGGGCTCTCTGCCTGCCTGACAACCTTAAGGTTGCCCTAGAGGAGTATAGAAAGGGTAAGGGGGGCACTTAAAAAAATAACTAGGAGAGCGAAAAGGGGGCATGAAAAAAACACTGGCAGGCAAGATAAAGGAAAATCCCAAGGCATTTTATGAATATATTAAGGGCAAGAGGATAACCAGAGAAAGAGTAGGGCCCATTAGGGACCAAAGTGGCAATCTGTGCGTGGAGCTGGAGGATGTAGGTGAAGTTTTGAATGGTCACTTTTCATCTGTGTTCACTATGGAGAAGGACAATGTCGGTGTAGAAATCAGGGAGGGTGACCGTGATACACTTGAACAAATTAGCATTGAAAGGGAGCAGGTATTAGCAGTTGTAGTGAGCTTAAAAGTGGATAAATCCCCAGGCCCAGATGAGATGTATTCCAGGCTGCTATGTGAGGCAAGGGAGGAGATAGCAGGGGCTCTGACATTAATTTTCAAATCCTCTCTGGCCACAGGAGAGATGCCAGAGGACTGGAGGACAGCAAGTGTAGTACCGTTATTCAAGAAGGGCAGTAGGGATAAACCAAGTAATTACAGGCCAGTGTGTCTAATGTCAGTGGTAGGGAAACTATTGGAAAAAATTATGAGGGATAGGATTAATCTCCACTTGGACAAATGGGGATTAATCAGGGATAGTCAGCATGGCTTTGGCAGGAGGAGTTCATGTCTAATAAATTTGAATTTTTAGAGGCGGTGACTAGTTATGTCGATGAGGGTAGTGCAGTTGATGTAGTCTACATGGGCTTCAGTAAGACAAGGTCCCGCATGGGAGAATGGTCAAGAAGATAAGAGCCCATGGTATCCAGGGCAATTTGGCAAATTGGATCCAAAATTAGCAGGAGGCAAAGGGTGATAGTCAAAGGTTGTTTTTGCAATTGGGAGCCTGTGACAAGTGGTGTACCGCAAGGATTGGTGCTGGGACCCTTGCTGTTTGTAGTGTACATTAATGATTTAGACGTGAATATCGGAGCGACGATCAGTAAGTTCGCAGATGACACGAAAATTGGTGGCATCGTAAATAGTGAGGATGAAAGCCTTAGATTACAGGACAATGTAGATGGGCTGGTAAGATGGGCAGAGAAGTAGCAAATGGAATTTAATCCTGAGAAGTGTGAGGTGATGCATTTTAGGAGGACTAACACGGCAAGGGAATACACGATGAATGGTAGGACCCTAGGAAGTACAGAGGATCAGAAGGACCTTGGTGCACATGTCCATAGATCCCTGAAGGCAGCAGCACCGATAGATAAGATGGTTAAGAAGGCATATGGGATATTTGTCTTTATTAGCCGAAGCATAGAATATAAGAGCAGGGAGGTTATATTGGAGCTGTATAAAACATTAGTTAGGCCACAGCTGGAGTAGTGTATGCAGTTCTGGTCACCACACTATAGGAAGGATGTGATTGCACTGGAGACGGTGCAGAGGAGATTCACCAGGCTGGAGCATTTCAGTTATGAAGGGAGACTGGATAGGTTAGGGTTGTTTCCATAGAACAAATAAGGCTGAGGGGGGAACTGATAGAGGTATACAAAATTATATGGGGCCTAGATGAGGTAGATAGGAAGAAACTGTTCCCCTTAGCGGAAGTGTCAATAACTCGGAGGCATAGTTTTAAGGTAAGCGGCAGGAGGTTTAAGGGGGTTTGAGGAAACGTTTTTCACCCAGAGGGTGGTGTGAATCTGGAACACTGACTGAGGGGCTGGTAGAGGCAGAAACCCTCATAACATTTAAGAAGTATTTAGATGAGCACTTGAAACGCTATCGCATACAGGGCTAAAGGGCAAGTGCTGGAAAATGGGATTAGAATAGATAGGTGTTTGATGGTTGGGACGGACATGATGGGCTGAAGGGCCTGTTTCTGTGCTGTATAACTCTATGGGCTGAATCTTTTGCCTGTCGGGTGGGCTGGACCCAATCTCCGGCGGGCAGGGAGCCGATCCCCGCCGGAGAAGCGGGCCCGCCGCTATTTTAAGTGGGCAGGCCAATTAAAGCCCGCCCAGCGTGATGTCCACCAGGAAGCACTTTGCACTTCCTGTGCGGGCGGGGGGGATTCCCCAATTGCGAGAGTGTGCTCTTTCGTGCATGTGCATGAAAGAGTGCACATCTCCCTGAGGCTAAGTGCTGCCTCAGGGAGATCGCTGAAAGGTTTTCAAACTCTAAAAATAGAAAAATAAAAAAATCATTAGCATGTCCCTCTCATGTAACAATGTCACAGGAGATGGAATGTGTTAATAAATTTCGCAAAAACTTTAATAAACTTTTTTAAAACCTACATGAAACCTCATCCTGCTGGTGAATGAGGTTTTATGTTTTCTCTATTTGCCGCAGGGGCTCCTGGCCTGCCCACTAACCTTAAGGTTAGACGGGCAGGTCCTTCAATTGTTTTAATTACCCTGTCAATGGCCTCAATTGGCCATTGACAGGTCGGCGGGTGGACAGCTGATCGCGCTGTGTCCCCGCCTTACTGAAAATTTAAAAGGGGCGGGATGACATCGGGGATTGTCCCCAATGTCATCCCGCGTCATTTTCGCGTCAGTGAGCGGACCTCGTCCCTTGCTCACCGATGATAAATTCAGCCCTGTGACTCTATTACACCAGGAGAAAGAAGTGAAAATTGTTGTTAGACGTTGGGCATAGTTCAGTATGTCTTATGAAGTCTATTTTTAGTCTTAGGTAGTTCAACAATAAGTATTTATTAACTACTAGCAAATATATACAAAGGTACAGTAAAGGTCCAAGCTAGGAGCTGTCTCCGTGCTTGCTTCTACACACGGCTCTGTCCAACACTAAATTGACCCTGGGTGTGGGTCATGTGTTCTTTTACATCACTGCATGGGCAGTACTGCACTCTGTCCCAAATTAACCCTTTATGTGCCAGACCCTTATACTGCACCTCCTCCCAAGTCTTTATCGAACATAATTTTTTTAATTCCCTCATGGGATGTGGGCATTGCTGGTTAGGCCAGCATTTGTTGCCCATCCCTAACTGCTCTTGAGAAGGAGGTGGTCATCTGCCTTCTTGAACTGCTGCAGTCCATGTGTTGTAGGAACACCCACAGTGCTGTTAGGGAGGGAGTTCTAAGAGTTTGACCCAGCACCAGTGAGGGAATGGCGATGTATTTTCAAGTAAGAATGGTGTTTGACTTGGAAGGGAACTTGGAGGAGGTGGTGTTCCCATGCATCTTCTGCCCTTGTCCTTCTAAGTGGCAGAGGTTGTGTGTTTGGAAGGTACTGCCGAAGGAGCCTTGGTGAGTTTACAAGTTATCCCAGTTGATCCCATGTATTTACATCATTACTATTACTCCATCTCCCCACCCCATGTCTTTGAGTTCATAGGTTTAGGCAGTCTGGAGGCCTTATAATCCTTCCATACCTTGTTCACCCTACTGTCAGAGTAGTGGTAGCTCTGTCACTGCAGGTAAACTTTGTTGAATTGGAGGTTCTTCTGGCATCTGGGTGTCTTTTCATTCTCCTTTTCCATTCTTTGGCATTGAATTGCTCTTTGTCGATTTCCCAGTTGTAGTGATAGATTGTGATTGGTTTATCCTGCTGTCTCCATGCCTGCTCCTAAACAAGGCTCTGTCAAACACTACACTGACCCCTAGGTGTGGGTCATGTGTTCTCTTACATCACTGTGTGGGCGGTAGTGTATTCAATTTCATGTTAACCCTTTATGTGCCAAACCCTTATACTACAAAAATTGACACCCATGTTTACAATGACTGTTTTTAATGGTTTCTTATAGTAAAAATCTAGCCCAGTTGAGACTGGATATCATTTCCATGTTGTACACAATCTCCCATTATTAGCTTTCTAAAATGAGTCAAACTTGGGCCAATGGGAACAATCTTACATCTGGACTTGGAAGCTTCTGAGTTGAAACTCCACTTCAGAGACTTGAGTGCCTAATTGTCCCTTCGATGCAGTACTGAGTGGGTGCTGCACAGTCAGAGGTGCCAACTTTCAGGTAAGATGTTAGAAGACATGTTGTTTGCCTATTCAGGCACCTTTAAAAGAAGCTATGCCACTATTTGAAGAAGAAAAGGGGAGTTCTGGCCAACGTTTTCCCATCAAATCCCATTTTAAAAAAAACAGATTATCTAGGCATTTGTCGAATTGGGTTTGTGAGACCTTGCTATGTGAAAATTGACTGCCATGTTTTACTACATTCCAACAGGGACTACACTCCAAAAGTACTCCATTGGCTGCAAGTGCTTAGGGGAAGTGTTGAGAATGCGAAAGGTGCTACAGAAATGCAAATTCTCTTTCTCTATTCCTTCACTTTACTTTCTCAATTAGGTAACTGCATGAAGTCAGCAGCAGTTACCCAATTTTATTTTAGTCAACTTGGTCAGCACTTACTTTAGTAAAAGAAATAAATGTTATGGTTAAATGGTGGAATTCCCTACCTCCCTTTTTCTTCTGATAGTAACCTACATGCTTCTAAAATCCAAACCTGGAGACATTAAGTCAGAATGTCACCATTCACCTTGTCTTCTCGTCAGCTTAAATCAGCTGTGGTGGATTTGAACTATGAGCTGTTGGCTTGATTTCTCAATAAAGGCTGATTTATTCATTGTTTAGTCATCAAGGTTGGAGAATCTGCCAACATAATGTTCAGTCCAGTTCATAATCTGTTAGTTAAAATGGCTGTCCCTGTTTACATGACACATTGGAACCTGATCACTGAGCTCATCCACAAACTTTGTTCCTGGCAGAGCCCTGATTATGGGATTTCTGGCTTCCCATGCAGACCAGATGTCAGGAAGTTCATGGAACTGATAAATCTGAGCACTGTTGATAAATTCTATTGACCCAAAACCTAGCAACAAAACAGCAACTCTGTGGAAAAAGACTGAATCAGTTATTTCTTGTGCTGACCTGTACAGGCTCCCTATCTAATTCTCACAATGCGTTCAATTTAAACTCTTCATCCTTGCCTTGAAATCTCTCCAAGACCTCACTCTATTCAACTTTACTGTTGCCTCCCACACTCTGCCTGGAAATCGAAATGCATGGTCATGTGGAATGACCAGAAACATAACTGGACCAGCAATATAAATACTATGATGATAAGAGCAGGTCAGAGACTGCACAAGGAACTCACGTCCTGACTCCCCAAAGCCTGTCCACCACCTAAAAGACACAAGTCAGGAGTGTGATGGAATACTCTCTACTTGCCTGGATGAGTGCAGCTCCAACAACACTAAGAATACAAACATACGAACAAGGAGCAGGAGTAGGCCATTCAGCCTCTTGAGCTTGCTCTACCATTTAATAAGATCTAGGCTGGTCTGATAGTAACCTGAAATCTGCATTCCACTTACCCCTGATAACTTATCACCCCCCTGCTTACTAAGAATCTATCTGCCACTGTCTTAAAAATATTCAAAAACTCTGCTTCCACCACCTTTTCAGGAAGAGAGTTCCAAAGACTCATGACCATCTGAGTGAAATTTTTTTCCTGATTTCTGTTTTAAATGGGTGACCCCTTATTTTTAAACAGTGACCCCTAGTCCTAGGTTCTCCCACAAGAGGAAACATCCTCTCCACATTCACCCTGGCAAGAACCTTCAGGATCTTATATGTTTCAACCAAGTCACCTCTTACTCTTCTAAACTCCAGCAGATACAAGCATAGTCTGTCCAACCTTTCCTCATAAGACAACCCACTCATTCCAGGTATTAGTCTGGTAAATCTTCTCTGAGCTGCTTCCAACACATTTACATCCTTCCTTAAATAAGGTGACCAATACTGTACACAGTACTCTAGGTGTGGTCTCCCTAATGCCTCAACACCTCCCAGCAGAAAGTAGCCCCCTCGATTGGCACCCCTCTACCACCTTAAACATTGTGTGAATGTGTTTGTGTCTGTGTGTGAGGTGTGTGCCTGCTTGTTTGAATGTGAATGTGTGTGTGAGTGCGAATGTGTGTGTTTGCATTAGTGTGTGTATGTATGTTTATGTCTGTGTGTATTAGTATAGTGACAATATTGATTGTCTCTATATGTGATGTGGGTGGCTGGGGTAATTGCTAATATCAATGAAGAAGCATAATTTTTGCAGAAATTGTTTGGCAATGGTAAGGAAAATGAACCAGGAAAGTCGGACAAAGTTGCTAAGCATGATTCAAGTCATGCCTTTCAACACAAGTTGTGATGTTAGCTGTGGCTGTGATAGCTCTTTGAGTCAGTAGGTTGTGGGTTCAGGTCCCACTCAAGTGACTTGAGCATGAAATCCAGACTGACACTCCAATGCAGTACTGAGGGAGGGCTGCACTATTGGAAGTGCTGTCTTTCAGCTGAGATGTTAGATGAAGGCCATGAGAGATAATAGGTCCCAAAGCATTATTTTGAAGAGTAGCAGCAATATTAATCTCTCAACCAATATCATGGAAACCGGTGAACCGACCATTATCATAGTCCTATATGTGGGATCTTGCTGTGTGTACATTAACTGCCACATTTCCTACATTACAGCAGTAACTATATTTCAAAAGTACTTCATTGGTTGTAAAGTACTTTAGGACATTCCGAGGTTGTGAAATGCACGAGAGAAATGCAAATCTTTCGTTCTTCGTTGCATATTTGAGGGAGGCAGACCCTTTTAAGTTTGCACAGGGTGGATTCTGGGAAAAGAATAGTGTCTGGAAATCTAGGGAGAAGGAAGATTGTGCTCTTCTTTCCAGTTTCTAAACACTTTTAATCATTCCAATATTAAAATATCAGAGCAGGATATTGTACTGGAGATTCAATTAACAGACTTGGATCTGATGCTGGAAAATGCTAGCTGCTTAACATTGTGGTTAGCTGGCTAATAAACTGAACTATTAGTTGAAGGATTCTGTCGAATGGCTTCAAGAAGAAAATAAAAGGCTTGTTAAAGGAAGAGGACATCTTGAAAGAGATGAAGCTATCAGCATTAATTAGTACTGCAGGAGAATTGAGGAAATGGGGTATTGTACAATGTCACCTTGATAATGTATTATTAATCTTATATCTCTATACACCTTCTGGAAACTTTTGCCGAAGTCCACATTCATAATAGAAATTGTCAATGTAAACCTGTCACTCTGTAGTTACACCCTTCCACGAGTGACGGCAGAGTGCTCCCTACTGCTGTAGCTCAGTGGTGGTGCTCTTGTCTCTATGCCAGAAGGAAGTGGTTTCGGGAAAGGTGCTGCTTTCACATGAGGTGTCACACAGACCCGCCTGCCTTCTCAGATGAATGTAACAAATCCCATTGCACTATTTGAAGAAGAGCAGGGGAGCTCATTTATCCCTCTACCAGTGTCAAAAATAGATAATTTGGTGATTATCACAGTGTTGTTTGTGGGAGCTCGCTGTGCACAAATTTGCTGCCAGGTAGCCCACATAACAACAATCACCACACTCCAAGAAAGTATTTAGTTGCCTGTGAGGCGCTTTCAGACATCTTGGGGTCATGAAAGGTCCTATAGAAATGCAAGTTCTGTGTTTCTTCACTGAGCTACGTTTCACTCTGCAGCATGTCCCCACATAAGTGAGGTGCAATATGGCCCTCCATACACATACCGAGAGGACCTACTTGACCCAACTCACCCATAGGGAAATGAACAGGATCAGATCGACTGCCCACTTGACACACTGCCTGATTTTCCTTTCCATATCAATGGTACTGTATGTAAAATAGCAGCTGGTCCTATCCCATCACTAGGCAAATTGAGTTAAAATCATCGCAATGTACAATCTCAGGCACTACAGTCACAGTGCGTTCACTCAGATACACACGTAATGCACTCTGCACATTGATGGTTTGCTGAATTTATGCCAGACCTTTATTTGGCTTCAGTCTTCTGGCTTGCTCAAGAGTGTTTACAGAGAAGAGGCAAGGACATGAAAAGTTCAACTCCCCTGCAACTCTCCTCTCTCCCCCAATATTAATTTGGATAGAATGTTCACATGAAGCCTCCATTGTTGTCCCTGAGCTGTAACTCATTCAGTAAAAATAATATGGTCAGGTTCTGAAAACTGAACTGTGAGGCTTCAAAATTGCATCAATCTGGCAACAGAACTGAGAGAACCCAGGCGCTTGATATTTCAAGTGCTTCCATGCCTTGAATCATGCTAATGCACTTAATAGATCCTTTTATCTTCCGTGAACCCACAATAACATGGGCTTCACTGTCCAGTCCAACAGACCCGAGAGATTATTTTGCCTCCAAGCACCCATAGCAATCTGGATCAAACTCGTGCCAATTGAAACCTTATCTTCAAGTCCCTGCAGAATGAAAGCTCTCTGCCCTACCTAATTCCCTGGAGATTTTTGGCAGTCTGCCTCTCATTTCATCTGTAAAGGTTCATTGGCTAGAGACTGCTGAGGAGGAATAAATTGAGAATCAATTTAACTGGACAAATTATTTGTTCAAATGGAAACAGTTTAGATTCAGCTAGTCCCTGTAGCAATATTAACAGTGTATACGAAGGGACAAGTTTCAATGAAAGAAAACCCCCATCCTGGATCAAGGAGGGAACATTTCTGAATCTTTCTTTTTTTGTTTTATGACTGTGGGAACACAAGGTAAACTGGAGTTAAAAAAGCGTTCTTTCTTTAACTACAAGATGGAGGCTGGAACCCAGCTCCCAAGTTCCAATTGGACCTACAGATATCCCAGAAAATAAAACTCAGACTAATCAGATTATTTATGGCTGACATGTGAGGCATCTAGAAAGTGTGAACATCTTGTCAACTGATTCTTCCTAAAGAATTCACCATTGTATATTGAATATTTGATTGATAAACAGCTTTTTGTTCAACCGTGTGATGACCTGGGTGTGTATATTGCAGTTTTTCCTCTATTAGCTTTAACTTGGCCTCGGTTGAGTCTGAAGTGTGCTTGGACCCTTTGTGGTGAATACGAATATTGCCTCAGTTACACACAAACATCATGTTGTGAAATCTATGAAACATTCCTTTTCTCTTGCAGATTTTTGGACCGTGATAAAAGATGTCCTGAAGATTTTTAAATCCATTGTGCATGAAACAACCTTTATTATTTTCTGACAGCTATAATATCTTCCCTCGACAATGCTCAAGGTGAATTAGAGGTGACACAAAAGAGAGAGACTTCTGAAGTGTATTGAGTCTGACAGGAAGTAAACTTGTTGCCCATAGGAAGTGCACTCCATAGGGTAGGATTTTCCCTTTGTCGGGCAGGCGTGGCAGGGCAGGCCCAGGAGCTGCTGCGAAACAGACCACCACTTGCAATCCGGCCCTGACCGCGATTTCATGCTGGCTGCCCAATAAACAGCCAGCCAGCGTGAGACACGCACTGAGAACCTCAGTGCTGCTGGGGTGGGAGCAGGAGGAGAGCGAGTGCTAAAGTCTGCACATGCACATGAGCTGAAAGCTCCCTGAAGGCACAGGGCTGCCTCATGGAGCTGAAGAATTTTACAATGAAAAATAAAGATTTTAGAAATAAGAGAAACATGTCCCCACATGCGACTCAATCACATCAACAGGGACATATTAAAAATGATGTTCAAACTTTTTAAAAAAAATTACTGTTGAAAACCTCATCCTGCCTGTGGATGAGGTTTCCTAAAAATGCAAAGGCCGCCTGCCCTATTCGCCCGCCTGCCAACCATAAGATTGGAGAGGCAGCGAGAAATACAAATCAATTGATAGTTTAATTACCTTAATAGGCCTCTTAGTTGTCAGTGGGCACGCTGCTGACTCTTGCGTGCGCCTGCCGAGCAAAATATTGAGCGAGTGTGTGATGACGTTGGGACGCTCGCCCGATGTCATCACACATTATTTCACTCCCAATCGGGTCGGGCGTGTACCGGCCCACGGGACGTAAAATTCTGCCCATAGGGTGGAGATGTTTTAAATTATATGGATTGTGCAATTGGCATCTATTTCTATTTGAAAACTAGGAGTCATAAACCATTCTTTTCAGCCCTCACCGAAAATTTTGCTCATTAGCTGCTCACTCCAATTCTTTCTGGCCACTCATTCAGGCTGGACTAGACCAGGAGAAACCTTGGTATCCTAGTCAACTGGCAACGTTATGCCATAGCTAGTGAGAATGGTACACGCACATCACTCACAATGAGTGCCTTCTAAAGGTGCTATTACTGAAATGCATTTGAAATTCAGTCAATTTGCTATGTAGGATTTACTGCAGGGTTTTTAGTAATTGTTTCTTTCCTGGCTCGTGATTCTTTGCTGCAGTTAATACTACTTAATTGCAAAGCCCACTTATGTGATTTGGTTTATCCTCCATTAAGTTGCATATTCGGCCAACTAAAGCCATTAAATATGCAGTAATCCCATGAATGAGTGTACACATAAAATATGGAATATCTGAATGCAGGTTGGGCCAGAGATCTCGCCAGTATCTTTTATTTGCTGGTATTGTTACAGGGTCAAGGAGCTGGAATATGGGGCGGAAGTCAGATACGACCCGTTCCCAAAAGTGCACATTCTGGTAGAATTAGCTGCTGATATACAATGGCCTGGATTTTCAACCTCAAAGAGCATAATCAGAGTTGGGAAAACTCCTGGCTCAGCCTACCTACTTCAGGAAAAGGTGCCCGCAAAGCCGGCGTTTTCATTGTTGGGATGGAGGTGGGGGGAGCTGGGTGTGGGCTGCAGTCAGCCCAGTCGGCCTGGGAAAAAGTTCGCCGGCAGCCACAGGGGCTGCCAGGTATGGGGGCGGGCTGTTTAAAAGGCTTGCCTCGGTGCTGTAGGACTTCATCCCAGTTAAAAACAGAAAGGCCCTCCAGCCCTTACCCCTCACACCCCATCATCCCCCAAACACTCCCCATTCCCCATCCATGCCACCTCATGCCGCCCACCCACCCATGGCCCCCATGCCTCCATGCCAAGCTATGTCACTTCCATGTCCATTCATCCACTTTACACTGTCTGGAACCAATGAACACCATAGCAAAAGTATAAAAGTGTATAAAAAGTGTAAAAAAATCTTTTAAAAAGTCATTCATTGATAACTTTCCACTTTCTTAAAAAAAAGCTCCTTTTTAACTACAAATATGTCTTAATCATCCAGACCCTTTAAAGCTTTAATAGCTGAAACTACAAGCACTTGAAATCTCTTTATCTTGTGTAAATAAAAATTGAACAATTGACAGCAGAGATCAGAGAGCCAGAGCTGTCAATGAAGCTAAGTTTTTTCTGGGGCTCAGGTGCTTTAATGCTTTAATGGATGTCTGAGCTCTCAACCAATAATACATAATGAGGCTTGGTTGAGAGCCCAGAAATTCATTAGCCTGTTGAAATATCTGGCGTGTGGGTTATGAGGGACCAAAAGGGTGAGTGGGAGGCATACCTTGAAATGGAGAAGGACCTTTCAACTTACACTTAAAAGGTTGCCTCATGCAGACTAAGGTTCATGACACCTCTGAGGTGCCATGAACCACAGCTCTTTGCAAAGCTGTCCCAACTCCATGAAAATTGCAGAGGACTAGGACATGCCTATCCCCTCAAAGGAGCCAGCAATTTCAAGAGTGCAGGGTGAGGGCTTACTGAGCCAACCCAAAGCCTTAAAGGCACTCCTGAAAATTGGAAACCCCAGGGGTTGGGAATCCTAGAATTGGGTCCTGGCTGCCATTCTTAAAGGGCTCCCGAGTCATCCCAACTTGGTGAAAATCCAGGTAAATCAGGCTATAATGAGGACCAAAGCTACTTTCCCAGATATATTTCACCATTGCCCCAGAATTGCACTGGGTTTATGCTAGGCCTGTGGATAAAAGATGGTTACCTGCATGTCAGCAGGGAGCAGTTGAATGCACAGAGTCATAGAGTGGTTACAGCACAGAGGGTGGCCATTCGGCCCATCATGTTCATGCCAGATCTCTGCAAGAGCAACTCACCAAGCCCCACTCTCCCGCCTTTTCCCTGTAGAGACTTTGAATGGCCATAGACTTTATCGAAAACTGAAGCAATTAGAAAGCTCTTTTCTCAGCTGAACCGTCCAGGAAGAACCCTGAAAATTGCCTTCCTGTGCAGTTTCAGGCAGGGAAACTACTGCCTCCCAGACTCCTGTTTTGCTATTGGGTTGCCAACCCTCCCAGAATTCTGTGGAGTCTCCCAGAATGAAAGATCAGAATGAAATGAGCTGTTCCTGCCAGCAACCCGAGTGAACAATCATTGGAGCATTCCATTCTTCCAGCTCCCTCCAGCTGACCTGTAGATCTGCAACACAATGTTCCTGGGCCAACATGTCCAATTGAACACAAAGCCATTCAATGGATAGAGTAGTTTCTGGAATGCAGAGGATTGTAGGTGTTATAGTCTCCATTATTGATGGCTTTCCATGATAATTAACCAATAGGAGGAGTGGGGCAGCAGGACAATTGCAAACAAGTCATTTGGTTAAAACCCCTAAGCATAGAAGTTCACCTCGGGCAAAATGAGAAGTATTAGATCAGCCAACCTTACATACTACCCCTGATTTACAGTTAGATTGCAGTCAATGGAATTAAATATCAGGTGCAGTGCTGGCGGATCTAACACCTCCTGGGACAAATTACGAACCCCTGCTCTTCTTCGAAATAGGGATTATTTACCCCCACTGGTTTAACTTCTCATCCAAAAGACAGTACCTCTGAGAGTGTAGCACTGCAGTACTGCAATGTCAGCCTACGGTAATGTGGTCAAGTGCTACCTTAGAGAGGAGAGTGGTACCAGTGAGCCTAATCTACTTAACCTGGGAATGTTTAATGCTTACCCTAGTTAAACAAAGTGGCAGGATCCCCTATTTCTCAAGATGAACATCCACTCCTTGATAAGCTGAAACTTTCATCAGAGAAAATGAAACCTTTTATGTTGCTAAACAATGTTTCAGCTCATTCCATCCCCAGATTGAGAAGTGTTAACTGTTGCCCAAATTCAATGCCATATTTATATGATGTTAATTACCATTTGTTGATGTGAACTTTCAATGCAAGATATGCAACACGAGTTCATAAATCTGAGATAAAGAGCATCAAAACAGCTAATGTTTTAATTCAAACCCTGCTTCACTGCTCAAAGAGAATGGCCCCACTTTGGGTAGTCTGGTACGGGTGAAACTGTCACATCCTTCTCAACAACACAGCAGCATAACAATTAAGTGTTCACAGGAAGAACATTCCAAAGGCCAACGGGGGTTAAGCAGCAGATCTCCTTATAGGAAGACCCGTTTCACACTCCCTAACATCATATGCTGATCACACTGACTATCAGCTGCATCTGTTGATAAGAAATGCTTGACTTCTTCACAGCCTGAGTTCCGTCACATCCAAGGAGGATGGGGAGCAAAAGGGGACTTATGAGGGTGGTAATCAGTGAGGGGAGAGGAGAAACAGCCTATGGATGTTATCAGCTAGCTCATTCAACTTGAACAGAAAGGCTGGCTGCCTCAGAAGTTTGGCTGCGTGTTTCGCAAATTTCCCTGCAGTTTGTAAAAGAAAATATGCATTGCCTAAACAGTTTTATTCCCGGAGGGCCTGAATCTAGGCAAAGTTTCAAAAAAGACATGGCATGACCCTTAAAGGGACTGGCTAGGCTCAATAAAAAGGATGAAAATTTGTCAGTTTTTATTTTTGGGAGCCCAGGCGAAGGCCCACAGGAAAACCATGACCCTCTGCTGGAACGTTTGAAGTATCCTGCCAGGGACCAATGCGTCCCCAAATCCCCAGCCTGAGCTGCTGGTTGTCACCTCAGCATGAGGGCTGGATGATTTCCTGCCCCCTCCAAATGGCCAGCTGCAGAAGGGTACTCATTTCCCACTTGCTGCTTGCTGCTGGTACTTGTTTGAGGTCTGGCACCAAATTGGGTTAAAGCCTCCAGTGGCAAGGTGCAGAACTATACATTGTCACATTCAGCAGAGAATCTGAAGGAAATAGCAATGAAGGCTGGGGGGTTGCCATCCCATTTCCTTGCACCTGTTTGCCCAGAAAATAGTGGAAAACAGATGGTGAAGGCTCAGAAAGCTGGCAGCAGATAAGGCCTGAAATGCCGTCAGTTTGTGTGAGTCATGGAATGGTTGGCAAGTACACTTTTTCACCTCACCACTGGCAACTTCCATCGTTTCCCAGTAGTTTGACAACTGGTGCTGCCTCTGGCTAAATGCTCATTGTTCATTACACTGTCCAACATTTCCAGGGTGCCAGCTGCATTGTTGAACAGATGCTTGAACCTGCACTTACCTCATGATTTAGTTCACTGGTCCATTAATATGGAATTTAGAACATTGGCTGGCATTCAGACCATAATTGATGGGTCCGCCTGCCTCAATAGGATCCTATTGGTGAGCTGCAAGCACCAGTCATGTGACCTGAGCCAGGGTTACCGCTCACAGCAGGTTGGAACAAGATTGGCCAGATGGGAGGCTGGTCCATGGCCAGGTAAATGCTGGAGGTAATGGGGAGACAATCCAGAGGGGTGGCTGTCAGCAGCCTGTGGAGTCGTGGGGTCCACTCCCTCAACACTTAAATAAGCTTCACAATCATGCTGCTGCTGATAGCTGTCCCACGGCAAACCAAACTGGCAGTGGGGTCTGAATCGGGCATCAGAACCTTCATTAACATAATGCCTATTTCAGGTGTGGGTTCTGCAAGCCATATACTAAGGCCTTCAGCAATATGGCTGCCACATCTCTAGTCACTGGGCACATCTTGTCATTTAATACCCAATAAATGGGCCCTGCACGGCTGAATTACTAGGCCATAATCTCACTTAAGGGAAACATTGGGAAGGAAAATCTATCAGCTCCTGTTACCTGCATGTGATCCCTGTGCCAGGTTTTCTTTTTGATGCTTGATAAATAATGACCCAGTTATTTTGCTGGAAGAACAGAATAGTGAATGGTACCCATGTACTAGTAAGTAACTGGCTGGACTCACTGTCTATACTTGCATAATTCCCTTCATCTGAGATGAGCAACACTCTCAAATAGTCCTTGATTTAATAAGCTGAGCTCTCCTGAAGGAAAGCAGAATTTTGTAGTGCTTAAAACATCAAGCAACCCATCTTCTGACAGGCTATAGCAGGAACAAAAAGGCTAAAATTGCAGGGTTAGTGGAGCATTAGTGAGAACCATTTGCTGATTAGAAAGATAACAAAAAAAACAGAGGTTAAATTGAATAATTCTGACTTAAGCTCTCTCTCTGCTCTAAAATGCTTGTGGTCCATACACAGGAGAGGAAGGAGCCATTAGCACAGCCATTGTCATTATTGATTTGAGAAGTCCATTGTGCTGAGTTACAGATCAGAATGCTGAAGCACTCAGTGAAGGTGCAGTTCCTACAGCTTATCTTTCATTACAACTTCAATAGATAGGAAAGAAAGAGCAGATGGTTGGAGCTCAGTTGCCCCTTCCCTTCCTACACTTCACTAATTATGGATTAAGGTCATTTTAGCTCCTCTGTCCAATGGGGATTGTGGGGGAGGAGGTGTTTGAGTCAGTGAATTGAATTAGATTTTGTTTTATTCATTAGTTTCATAAATTATTGTGTATTGTGAGAAGTCATTGTATTGTAAGAAAACTTGAATCAGAAGATAGTTCTAACAGTGTTGTTTTTGTTGGATCGGCGTTATTTCATTGCTGTATCTCATCATGGCTAACACTGTAGAAACATCACGAATAGTTATTATTTAAACATTACTTATCCTTAAATATTTCTATTCTTTTGTATTTTTTCTTTGATTTATAAATGATGTTATCCATCTCACCAAAAAACAATAAGTCAAATATCTTATTTGGGGCTTGATGATGCTGAGACACTCAATCAGGGTGAATGCAATAACATTTGCAAATAAGAGGCAGATTGAATATCACATAAGCAGCATCGCAAATTCAAATACCATGAGATCAAAAGTCACATGATGAAATCTTCAGGACTATCTCAAAATCAGAGTTGGCAACTGTACCCTTGCTTGGCATTAACAGCATGGTAATGGCCTCATGACAGAGTTAGTAACCTTACCATGCAGCCTGTTAATATCGATGATGGGAGCTATATTGGAAAATACTTACTCTCCCCTAACACCTGCCTGCGTTGATGTCCATGTTCCTGTGTTTCTGTGTAGAAAGCATTATGTTTGTAGAATAATGAGTTAACAGTTATAATAGTGGGGTAGTGATGTGTATCATGATGTAACAGTAACATCAGCAGTCATGTACAAAGGACAGAGAAGCGCAGATGGAATAGTCTGTACAAGAGAGTGGTGTACTGAACCTAGAAGCCTAGAATGTACTATAGTGTAAATAAAGGGGTTTTAGAAAAAAACCTATCAGAGTTAGACCTACGTCACTCATAAGTCGTGGGAAACCTTCCCAATCCAGAACAGCCCACACATTACCCAAAGAGAGACCCATTTAGTATTCAAAGTGGAAACCAAACCACAACCCAACATTGACCATAGAGCACTGGAACATGAGAGAGAATTGATTCAATGTGCGACTCCTTTTGTGGCTGATAGAAGTGATCTTTAAAATGATGAAGGGTTTTGATAGGGTGGATATGGAAACATTGCTTCCAGTTTTGGATGATTTCAGAACAAGGAGGATTAAATATAGGATTGCCACTAACAGATCGAATAAATAATTTAGGAGGAATTTCTTTCTTTTGTGATGAGAATGTGAAACTTCTGCTACATCGAGTAGAGCAGATAGAGTTGATGCATTTAAGGTAAGGATTGACGCATACATGAGGCAGGTGGCAGTAGAGGAAATAAGGATGGATGGAAAGAGTGGGAAGAGTTAATTTGAGTGCGAGGAAGCTCAAACTAGATTGGCTGAATGGCATCTTTCTGTGCTTTAGAATCTATGCACTTCTGTGACTGAAGTTTCAGGTGGTTCATGGCTGCAAGGAAAAGTTCCTATTGTACAGTCCAAACATTTTCAATAACAAAGAAGAACAAGGAATAATATAAGGCTTACCTGGAAAAACTCAGCAGGTCTGGCAGCATCGGCGGAGAAGAAAAGAGTTGACGTTTCGAGTCCTCATGATCCTTCGACAGAACTTGAGTTCGAGTGCAAGAAAGAGTTGAAGTATAAGCTGGTTTAAGGTGTGTGTGTGGGGGGCAGAGAGATAGAGAGACAGAGAGGTGGGGGGGGTGTGTGGTTGTAGGGACAAACAAGCAGTGATAGAAGCAGATCATCAAAAGATGTCAACGACAATAGTACAATAGAACACATAGGTGTTAAAGTTAAAGTTGGTGATATTATCTAAACGAATGTGCTAATTAAGAATGGATGGTAGGGCACTCAAGGTATAGCTCTAGTGGGTTTTTTTTTATAATGGAAATAGGTGGGAAAAGGAAAATCTTTATAATTTATTGGAAAAAAAAGGAAGGGGGAAACAGAAAAGGGGGTGGGGATGGGGGAGGGGACTCACGACCTAAAGTTGTTGAATTCAATATTCAGTCCGGAAGGACTGTTTTGGATTTCCAGCATCCGCAGTTTTTTTGTTTTTATAATATAAGGCTTGTCAGCTCTTCCACAGACTGTGTACAATCCATGGATTGGAGTTGATAATTTGAACATCTGGGAAAAGGTTCTGGAAATTTTATTTTCCCTCTTCGACCCACACAAAGCAAAGTCCCTGAGTATCATTGTAACTTTACAGCCCACATGATACATCAAGCTTACCTTATCATGACATGTCAATCCAATTAGTAAAAATTAGGACTTTGCTCTGAAGCTAGGGCCCATTTGCTAATGAGGAATTTTTAAATCAATTATCGCAGTGAATACAATTGATGTGATTGTTTCTCTTTGAAGGGAAGACCAAGAAAACTTTTTCCTGAGCAGTAATATCAACTAATCTTTTGCCTATTGAGACAGAGGTTGAACCCTGGCCCTTCCTGATACCAACTTGAATACTGGGTCATTGAATTGTGAACTGATTGCACCCAACCCTGGCCTCGGAATTGACCAATACATAAATTACCCTCCAGTGGGCTGCATGACCCCTTCGCCATTCTGTCCATCTTCCCCAATATAATTCCTATTCTCAGGATAAGCTATCCAAAAAAAAGGACAGTTAGAAATGAAAGAGAGATCCTGCATTTATATAGCATCTTTCATGACCTCAGAGGGTCCAAAAGTTTTTTTACAGCTAATGGAATACTGTTGACGTACATTTACTGTTGTTAATATAGATGGAAGCCATTTTGTGAAAAGCATGCTGTAACAGCCGTGAAATAAATTGCCAGATGATCTGTTGGTTGATGGATAAGTATTGACCTGGACACAGAGGAGAACGCTGCTGCTTCTTCCAATATTACCATGGGATCATTTATGTCCACTTGAGAGAGCACAGAGCCTAACGCCTCATCCTAATGCAATGCAGCATTCCCTGCACTGGGAGTGTCAGCCTGGATCACGTGCTCAAGAATCTGAAGTGGGATTGGAATCCACATCCTTCTGACTCAAAGTGAGACCCACTGAACACACACATTATGGGGTGTCACAATCCACTGATGTACAAGAGCATACATTTTACTTCAGAAGATAGTAATTCATTCTGTATAGCTGCCCAGAGTGCAAACACAGAAGTTCCAACAATTCATCCACATGTTAAGCCTAGACTATGACCAAATCTTTGGATAAACAAAGCATTCGATCTATTGTATATTTGTTTTGGTGTGTAAATTCCTCATATCTTTTTTGACAGTGACATATTTGCTGCGAAAGAACAGAATCTGGCACTTTGGTTTATTTTACTCAGCCCTCTTTCCCATAGGAGAGCAGGCAAGAAGCATAAAGGGACATTAGAGAGATAACATTGGTTGCCAAATTAATTAGCTTTATGTTGTGGCTCCATGTACTTTCCAAATTGGATCAAAATGTGAAAAGTCACTTGTCCAGAAGTGACATTGGGTGTTGCACCAAACCCTAGGAGCCCAGGTGTAATTTCAGCAGTACCCTTCTATGAATCCATGGGGAGAACTTTCTCCCCTTCAGGCGGGCCGGTCAGGAGCGGGTGCCGGGCCGATCGCCGCCCGTGATCGGCTGTGCGCTGCCATTTTATGTGGGTGGGCCAATTAAGGCCCACCCAGCATGACGCATGCCCGGTAGTGCTCAGTGCTCCCTGTGTGGGTGGGGGGAGGAGGGAGATTTGGGGTCTGCGCTCTTTCACGCATACACGCAAGCGAGCGCAGGAATCTCCCTGAGGCACAGAGCTGCCTCAATGAGATCAAAATCAAAATGAAACTTTCAAAAGAGAAAAAATAAAATTATTCATGTGACAGTGTCACATGAGCTGGCACGTGTTTATGAACTTTC
Source organism: Carcharodon carcharias (assembly GCF_017639515.1). Lineage (NCBI taxonomy): Eukaryota > Metazoa > Chordata > Chondrichthyes > Lamniformes > Lamnidae > Carcharodon > Carcharodon carcharias. The sequence goes on from NC_054480.1 coordinate 101,434,611, forward strand.
TTGAAAATTTTTATTGAATAAATAAAACCCTCATGAAACCTCATCCCATCCGTGGATGAGCTTTCACGAAAATGCGAAGGCCGCTTGGGCTCTTCGCCTGCCCGCCAACCTTAAGGTCGGACAGGCAGCCCTGTTCAATTGGTTAATTAGTTTATTAATGGCCTTAACAGGCTTTTGACAGTTCAGCGGGTGTGCAGCTGACTCCGATCCGTGCGCGCCGAATGAAGGATCGGAATGATGCGTGGTGACATCAGGACGCACGCCCAACATCACCGAGCGTCATTTTACATGTGGCGTGCGGGGTCTGCTCCCACACGCCGAACAGAAGATTCTGCCCCATGGCAGAATTGTTCTGATTAACAGCTCGGCTGACAATAATGAGATCAGAGACTGTCTCATGCCTTAGAACCTGTGAATTGGGATCTCCAGATCATTCCATACTGGACAACTATTTTTTAAAAATAGTGCACAGATGTTCCTGCATTGCTGGGCACTTGTTCAAATACAACTGTTCCCAATCGAGTCCACTTATGTTAAGTATCATATAAATGGTTATTGAATTTTGATTAACTTTAGACATTCATGAAAAATTCCATGGGACTCTATACTTGGAGGTTTTTTTTTACTGTAAGCGGTTGGTCAAGTCCCTCAGTATATTGAGCAGGGAGAACCTTAGATATGCCTGTTTATTAGATACATGCGGGTGGAGGGTACAATTCGCTTGCCTGAATGGTGAGGCCTGAGGTGCTCCTAATATTGGCCCTTGGCCTCAATAATATCAATGCAATAGCCCTCAGGTAAATGACTCCATATTGCCCTTTTCCAATAAGGCAGGTGATGTACTTATAGCCAGAAATTTGTGTGCACTTTCACCTTGTTACATTGCTGTGTTAGTAAGGCTATTTGCATCTGAAAAACAAAATGTTTTGTAGCCAAATTTATAATAGTTCAGTCTGCAGGGCTTGTGCACCACAGATAGGCTATTGTGAATGGGTTTGATGGGCAAATGACCTTTCCACATTTTACACCTTCATACATTGACCATGAACTTCAATAAGGATGCTCCCTGCCTTTCCATGAATTTGGGGAGAGGGAGAATGGTGTAACCTTGAGAAAAATGGGGTAAATAACTGAAACTGTCTGCCATTTGTCTGGAGTTCCATTAATCATCCACTTAACTCCTGCTGCGCTTTAAGGACATTATATTCCAATAGTCACTGAATTTCCAAACTGCTGACCTTCAACAACGACCTCAACCTCATTTCCAATCAATTCATAATTTCACCCTGCTCTGTTTAAGCAGGTTTGTCCCATCCAGCCATGCTCCTCAATGATTATCTCCCTCTCCCTCCACTCCACCATCAGTCACTGCAATCCTGCCCTCCAGAGTCATAGTCCTGATTTTAACTTGCGGAGGGAAGTAAGTGCCCACCGCAGTGCCTGTTGTGTTTATTGTTCGATGTTTCATTATGACTGTTGACTGTTCTTTGTGCTGTGCACTATTAGTCAAGCTTGTGGGTGTAGTTACAGAGAAACAGAGACTGAAAATAAGTTTGTAACATTTTAAAAACCTTTTGTAATAAAGTCCTGTTCACAAGTAGAATCTGGTGAGAATCATCTCTGCATATCGCCGAGGTACAAAACATAATAACCAGCAACAAAAATGGAGTTTTGGCACCTTTCCTTTCTTCACCGGGAGATCCATCCGTGTGTGGGAATCGATGGATTTTGGGGTTCAAGAGATACGTGCTGGTGATAGGAATGGACAGTCTGGATGTAGCAGTGATCTGCAAGAAGGCAATACTCATTCATTGTCTCAGGACAGAAGGCGAGCAAGTACTCGAGCAGCTCACAGAAGTCAGGTATACGTAAATTAAGTCGACAAGTGCTCTCGAAAAATACTTCAGGCAAGAGAAAAGTGTGTTGAGTGAATGATTAACATTCCACCAGAGATGCCAGGGAAATGGTGGAGCCCATTACACAATACATGGAAGCATTGCAGAGTTGGCTTCTGTAAGTAAATTTGCCTCAAATATATTTTTGACCAAATTATTGAAAAAAATTCAATTCCATAAATTAGGGAATGCTCACCATGGAGGGTGATGATTTAACCTTGGAAAAAATGACAACTTTCGCAGTCCAAATTGAATCCACTCTGTTTGATTCAAAGAGGTTACACGTAAAGGCACCCTCAGACTCAGGGTTGCAGACAGCTTGCCCAACCATCTCAAGTGCAAGGGTTACAGAAAAAGAGACCACATCAGTCTCGTCTACACTTTGCTCCATCACAGTCGGATACCCTCAAAAAATGTGCCCAAATTATGGAGACAATCATCGATTCATAACACCGTGTTCAGCTTGAGGGGAAAAGTGTAACTCACGCTCAAAAATGGATCATTTTGCAAAGGTGTGCATGTTGTCAAAGAAGAAGATTTCATCTATCCCCAAGAGTGATGTGTATTCCATCAGGCACGGTAAAGCCCCAGATCATTTTAAGCAATGCTCAGTCAGGATTGTGGGCCTCTCAGTGCCGGTCCTCATCGATGTTGGTGTGAAAGTATCCATTTTGAATGACAAACTATACCACTGATATTTCACATTTTTTTCTCACTCCTGCAACTGGCATTCTTCAAGCTTATGATGACTCTATTATTCTGGTTAGTATGATGCAAAATGTCACCCTAGACAGGTTCAAGTTCTACGTTGCTAAGGGAAAGGTCTTATGGGGATAAACCTGTTCAATTAGCTTGCCTTCTGACTTGAAGACCCAACTGAGCACGCATTAATATGATCAATGACATAGGCTATGTATAACAGTATGGACTGTAACGGTTCAAGAAGGCAGATCAACACCACCTTCTCAAGGGCAATTAGTGATGGGCAATAAATGCTGGCCTAGCCAGCAACACCCACATCCCATGAATGAATAAAAAAAAGTTTCCCTTCTTATTTACTAGATTTGGGGAGATTAACGGGTACTGTCCTGCTCGTTGTATCGACACCTCAATTCTCCCAGTTTTGCAAAATTTGAGATGGCTGCCATTTGCAATCTGTGTCAAAGTATCATCACAGGAGCTGAAATGACTAGAAGCAGGCAATATCACTGAGGGAATCAACTCTCCCCATCGATATAGAACCTAGTCATTGCACATTACAAAAATGGTGAACTTAGACCATACATTGATCTTAAGGCAGTCAACAAAGCTATCATTCCAGACAAGTATCCACTTTCTACAACCCAAGAACTGTTGCCATCATTTCGTGGCTCATAGTCTTCACAAAGCTCGATCTGCAATGGAACTATCTTCAGATGCTATTCGCTGAGCAAAGTTGATATCTTACAGCTTTTGTGACTCACGAAGATGTTTCAGTCTTGCAGAATGCCCTATGGACTATGTTCAGCAGCTAGTGTATTCCAGAAGATCATTTCTTCAGTCTTGTTAGATGTTGAGGGGATGCTCAATCTACTGGATGGTGTTGTTGTTCATGGAAGGGACAAAGCACAACACGAAGGACAATTATCATCAGTGCTCACAAGACTTGCACAATGCAATTTGATGCTCTACAAGGATAAATACATGTTTGTGATATCAGAGATTGACTTTCTAGGGTACAGAGTGACAGCAGCTGGAGTAAAGCCTACGCACAACAACATCAAAGCCATTCATGAGCCTCTGAACCTGTATAACATCATTCCTCACTGCTAACAACTTTTATCATAAACTTGTTCCTAAGTACGCAGAGATTATTAAGCCTCTTCAGAAGCTACTGCGCAAATATTCGCAATGGGAGTGGACAATCACACATTCCAGAAGATTGCTAAAGGCAAAGATAGAATCTCCAACAGTTCTCGCATATTTCAACCCACATGCAGAAATGTACGTCACAACAGATGTGTCAGGAAATATGATTGGAGCTGTGCTCACAGTACATTGAAGGAAGCGAATGACCAATCGCTTAAGCATCATGTTTATTGTCGGAAATTGAACGCAAATATCTACTGGACAGTGGGAAGCACTAGCCTGTACCTATGCTTGTGAACATTGGCACATATATATCTATGGTAGAAAGTTCACTCTCTGCGCCGAGCACCAAGCACAGACTACTTTGTTAGCCATGTCAGGATCTGGTCATCGACTTAGATGGTCAGAGCATCTTCATCAGTATAATGTCAAGCTCGAGTATCTAGCAGGTTCATGCAACCGAGTAGCTTCACCATATGTCTATGGCAGAAAGTGTTAACGTTAGCGAAGCAACTTGCGATGTTGAAGAACACGTCATTGCAGTGATTTTACAGTGACTGTGAATCTTGTTACATGAGTGGAGTTGAAGGCAGAATCAGTGATTGGGTACTGCAGAAAGTAAGCCAGTACCTAAAACCTGAGTGACCTCATGAAATAGAGGAAGACCCCTCTCCGCGTACTCCCCACCACCACCCCCTCACCGATCCCAAACTACAGAGTATGCAATGAACTTGCATTGTTTGGTGACTGTATCACACGTGGAACTCGAGTGGTTATCCCTAAAGCACGACAGCAATGTTTTTTGCATCTTGCCTGTGAAGGACATCCGGGCATTGCTAAGATGAAACAAAGATCCCTTGGAGCAGTCTGGTTGCCAGTGATACCCACCCTCCTATATGGATCAGAGACATGGAATATGTACAGCAGGCACCTCAAAACTCTGGAGAAGTACCACTAGCGCTGCCTCTGCAAGATCCTGCAAACCCAATGGCAGAATAGGCACCAACGTCAGTGTTCTCACTCAGGCCAACATCGCCAGCATCACAGCATTGACCACATTGAATCAATCTGCTGGGCGGGCTACATTGTCCGCATGCCTGACACGAGATTCCCGAAACAAGTGCTCTACATAGAGCTTTGACATGGCAAGCGAACCTCAGGAGGGCAGGGGAAACGCTTGTAGGACACCCTCAAAGCCTCCTTGGAAAAGTGCAACATTGCCACCAATATCTGGGAATCCTTGGCCCAAGACCTTCCGAAGTGGAGGGAAAGCAACCGGGAAGGAGCTGAACACCTCGAGTCTCAGCGTCAAGGGTTAGCTGAAGCCAAGTGTTGACAGCGGAAGGAATGCATGGCAACCCAGGCACCCACCCACCCATTCCCCCTACCATCGTCTGCCCCACCTGCTGCAGAGACTGTAGGTCACACATTGGACTCTTCAGTCACCTGAGAACTCATTTTTAGTATGGAAGCAAATCATCCTCAACCCTGAGGGACTGCCTAAGAAGAAGAAGGTGGCCATCAATACATCAGTGTATAGAAGAGCTAATTAGAAACTGTATAGCTTGTACACTCAGTGAAAAATCTGTTAAAAAGTCCAGGTCCTGCAACTCTACAACCTACTCCATGGCCAACAAAACCATGGCAACACTTCCAAGTTGTTATTTTTGGAGAACTGCAAGCAGCCCCTAGGAATCAATGTTTTCAGCTTGTTGCTCATGGTCTACACAGCAAGTGGCCAGGAATCACTTCAACACATTCCATAACCACCACTTCAGTCACTGACATTGTAGACAAGTTGTTTACAAAATGGGCTTTGCTGGACACTATCACTACAGACACTGGGCTTCAGTTGGTTTCCATTCAGTTCATGGAGTTCCTAGCAAGCTAGGGTTTCACTGCCTTCTGACATTGCGATATAACACACAATTGAATGGTGCCATCAAATGGAGCGATCTAGGACAGTCTTAGAGCTAAAATGTCAGAGGGGAAAATGTTTGAACAATTCATTCATAACGTACTTCATACATAGCGATCCACTCCACATTCTCTGGCCAGAAAGACTCCAGCCAAGCTTATGATTGGTTGTAACTTTCACATTGTACCGACCATTCTTAAACCATCACTGGTATTCAATGAGAATGTCAGAGCGAAAGCACGAGGAATTGCAAAGCGACAAGGTAAGGCAAAAGCGTATTTCGGCAATTAAACATGTGCAAGGAAACCATGATTTGAAGTTGGAGACTGGGTTTGCATCATCGCTCCCATCATCTCTGTCAGGATCAAACAGAGCAAGTAGTTGCTCAGTGCCAATGCTTATCTGTTGGATGACAACACAAAGTGGAACAAGAGATGCCTGATAATGAGCAGATCAGGAGATTCTGAGGAGAGTGGATATGAAGAGACATTTCCTTCTCTGCTGAGTGACCATGATGCTGATCATCCATCTCATCGAGTTGATCATACAGAACCACAACCTGGAGTTCATAGATCTCAGCAAAGTCTTCAGAGACCTTCATATCTCAAAGACTATTTCTGTACTTATAGAAAATGGACATGCTGAACTCTAAGAAATGACTCGATGTGCAAATGTTTGGTATTTAGATTCATTTAAATTAAAATAAGGTTTTTAGTTTTACAAGGTGGAGGAAAGATGTGTTCAATGTTTCAATGTTTGACTATATGTGTCTGTTGACTGCTGTCTGTGCTGTGTGCTGTCAGCCAAGCCTGTGGATACAGAGAAACAGAAATTGGAAGTAAGCTTGTGACTGCAGTCATTTTACAAATGCTTTTGTAATAAAGTTCTGTTCAGACATAGGACTTGGTGAGAATCATCACTGCATATCTCCAAGGCACAAAACACAATAGTGCCAGCTTGTGACCCATGCAAATTTAGACATAATTTCGGTATTGCCATGTTGACTTCTGGCAGGATGATTGGGGGCATCTCATGGAAGTGACCCCCGGCACTGAGCTATGTTGTTGGGGAGGAATGTTGACCAGAAATTGGGGCTGGGGGATGGCTGGGAAGGGAAATGGAGACACACTGGGGGATTGGTCTTGGGCGGTAGGTCAAAATGGGTGACATTGAATAGTTTGCACACTGCTCCAAAATCTTTCACTTTGATTTCGATGAAGCAGAAAATCAGGCTGGGTGTAAAATAGATGACCAATGAATTAGTAATCAGTCATGCTGGCTCTCTGCCCAAGGTTAATTCCACCCCTTTTGTTTCTTGCGGTTCCTAAAAGGAAACCTTTAAGACACCTGGGCCTGAATCCTTTCTGATGCTGCTTCCAAACTCGTCAGAGTCTGACTAATTTCATCAAACCCAATGTTTTAGCAACAATGAGGTCTGTGGCGTGAGGCCTTATTACCCAGGGGTTTAAATGGTGGCTGGTGTGAACACAGTGGTTTAGGCCTATCCGCCATTCTAACCACCAACCGATACCATTCCATTGTTTGGACAAAGTTAAAATTGAGGCTTTGTCATATTCTTTTCTTTCAAAAGCCTCCTTAATGCTTTTGTCTTTGATCAAAATTTTGACTTTCCTTTTAATCAATTCCAATCTCATTCTCAGTGACCTCCTGACACCCATGTCAAATGGTTTAAAGCAATCTTCCTTATGAAGAATGCATTGTAAAAGTTTGTTGCTGTTTTGTTGCATGAATATGAGTCTTTGTCATGGCTTCAAATTCATCTGATGCAAATGTAGGTCAGAGTGAACTTTGGTTGATTAATAAAATTAGGAAAAGATATAACTTTTGATTAAGTTCCAATTTGTGTGATGGGTGAAGTAACCAGAATTAATCTTTTCTATAAACTGAAATGAGGCTGCTCTAACACTTAGCCCAAATCTTCATAGAAAGCAAGATGAAAATCTCAGTTTACACACTGACCGGGATTTTCTGTCTCTGTCCACCACTGGGATCTTCTGGTCCCGCTGAAAGACATTGGACTTTTGGCTGGCATGCTGCACCCCCCTGGCAGGTCTCACCATGGCGGGGCCAGAAAAACCTGGCCATTGTCTGGTTTAGATTTCACCCTAGGCCCAGTACCTGAGAGAGCCTTGATCTAACACAAGGTGGTTCTCAGCTTTCTTACAGAGAATGATACCATTAGCCTTGTGTCTGAGCTTTGATCCCAGGTATTGCTGATGATTGTACAGTGCTCTTATATACTGCGTCATGCAGAGTGCTCCCAAAGAGGAAAGGCCTTCATTTCCCCCCTTTTTTAACAAAGAACATGCATTTGTATATCTGTATGTCATCTTTCGTCACCTCAGGAGGTGTTTTACAGCCAAAGCATTTTTTGAAATGTAATCACTGTTGTGATGTAGGAAATAAGGCAGCCAGTTAATGCCTAACAAGTTCCCATGAAAAGCAACAAAATAAATGACTAAATATTTTCTCATAGCTATTGGATAAATATTGGCCAGGACACAAGGAGAACTCACTCCAAATAGCACCACTTTTCTGTCCACCCAAGAGGCAAATAGGGCCTCCATTAAACGCCCAGCCAAAAGATGGCACTTGTGTCAGTGCAGCTCCCCCACTACTACACAAAGTGTTGGTCTAGGTTTTATGCTCAAGTCTTTGAAGTGGGTCTTGAACTCCAAACTTCATGGCTTAGAGATGAGAGTGCTATCCACTGAGCCAAGGTTGACACCATTAGTTATTCAGCACTAAATAGGCTAATTCATGGACAGGCAACTGCAGTCACATTAGTGTACCAACTACAGGATGCACTGCATCAACCCACCAAGGCTCCTTTGACAGCATCTTCCAAACTGGCAACCTCTACCACCTGGAAGGACAAAGGTAGCAGATGCATGGGAACACCAACTGCTGGAAGTACCCCTCCAAGCTGCACACTTTCCTGATTTGGAACTATATCGCCATTCCTTCATTGTTGCTGGGCCAAAATCCTGGAACTCCCTTCCTAAAATCACTGTAGGTGTTCCAAATGTATTGGCTGGAATTTTCCGGCCCCTTTGGCATCGGGCATCATGGCGGGCAGAGGGAGGAGGGGTGAGTTGCCTGTCCATAAATTAGCTTATTCAGTGCTAATTAACTAGTGGTGTCAACCTTGGCTCAGTGGGTAACAGTCCCATCCCTGAGCCATTAAGTTTGGAGTTCAAGACTCACTTCAGAGACTTGAGCATAAAATCTAGACCAACACTTCTGTGTTGTACTGAGTGGGGAACCACACTGACAGAAGCACCATCTTTTGGGAGGGGGGGCAATATGCTGTGAAGGCCAAAAATCAGTTTAACCCCATCGGAAAACCAGTTTGCAATTGCCCGCTTCACCTCTCAATGGTTTCCCACCGCTGCACATTGGGAATGTCATTTTAATATATTTGCTTCTAATTATAAGCTCACAGGAATCATCCCCCAGGTCTAATTTAGCACCCACGTCAGTGTGACTTCAGAACGGCATGCTTCACGCCTACCTTTAAAAGGTGTGTACCTGGCGAGTTGAACTTTGAGGGGAGCTGGGAGGTGAGTGCGCACAACCTTGCGCAGCACTTGTAAGCGTCGCCCACTGGACTTCAAGGAAGAGGCGCTGCGCAGTCATGGGTGCGGGGGGTTGGTGATGGGTTGGGGGGGGGGGATGCGGTGCAGGCAAGTCACTTGTTCCTGGCCAGGGCAAGGGCTCCAGTGGTCTGTTCGGGGGCTGTGGGGGTGAGGGAATTGGCCATGCACTTGGAAAAGCTTGTCAAAAGTGAGCATTCTTCTGCAGCTAATCCATTTGGCTACAGCTCCATTGACATGCTTGGAGTCGGGCCTCTGAAGCTTTTCTGCCCACTCAAGCAATGCATAAGCATGAAAGTGCCACCAAATGCTCCAGAACTTTTCACCCCATGGGCGCAGACTGTTTTGGGGGCAGCAGAGCAATTGGCCGATGGGGCAAGTTGTAGAAGCACATTGGGAAAGGTGGCCATGGCGCAGTCACTGGTGGAGACGCTCACAGCTCCTTGCAATGTTTTAATGTCAGTCTCTCCCATGATTCAAGCTAACAGTGCAGCCTTGCAGTGCAGGTTAGGGGAATGCCTGCACCTGAGCTAAGGGCACAATGTGCAGTCCAGTGGGGGCAAAACTGCCACCAATTGGCCAAGTCGAGTGGGGTGGAGGTAGGAGGTAGGAGGAGTTTTGGACAGCCAATGAGCACGCTACACACTGGCCATCCAAGTGGTGGCCAGCGCTCTCCTGCATGTGTGAAGGGGCCTTCAGACTTAACCAAGAGATGTTCTTAGTATACCTATGGTAATCCACGTATCTCTTTCTTTGATCCTGCAGGAGGAGAATATCAGGATCATGGAGCCTGGTGATTTAACAGTCTGCCTCATGGCTTACAGGGAGCAGAGAGGAAGAAGAAGAGAGCAGCGGGGGCACCTGGTTCGGCAAAGGGAGGAACACCTCCCTCAAGATGAACGGGCGGCAGGGCCCGCTGTACACGTGGCTGAAGATCCACAGAGAGCTGTCACTCGTAGGGACCTCGCTGGACCCAGGGCCTATGAACGGCATCTGTCATTCCTGCAGATGATCAAAAGCCAGTGCCGCCAAACACTGCACGTCTTGGGAACTGGTCGGTCACATCTGCCAACTACTGCAGGATTTGGTGCCACAAGGACATGGCCACTAGCCTTCAAAGTGACTGTAGAGCTCAATTTCTATGCCAGTGGCTCCTTCCAGGGCTCCACAGGTGAACTGTATGGGATCTTGCAAGCCTCCACGCACAAGTGTATCCAGGAGGGCATGGACATCATCTTCGTGAAGGCACAGAACTTAGTGAGTTTTGCCCAGGATCAGGAAAGCCAGGAAGCAAGAACGCTGGGATTTGCGCAGATCTCTGGTTTTACACAGGTGCAGGATGCCATCGACTGCACTCATGTGGTGCTTAGATCTCCATGGGAAGAAGCAGTCAACTACATCAACCGCAAGGGCTTCCACTCGCTGAATGTTCAGCTCTTGTGTGACTACCACAAACACATCCTACAGGTCTGTACACGATTCCCAGGGAGCATCCATGATTTCTACATTACCTCAGCAGGTCTCAGATTCCTGACATCTTCCAGGGTCCAGAGAGGCTGCAGGGCTGGCTCCTCGGGGACAAGGGCTACCCGCAGGGGACATGGCTGATGATGCCCGTGCGACAGCCTCAGACTGCAGCAGAGCGAAGCTATAACAAGGCTCATGCTACAAATTGGACTTTGGTGGAGCAAATGATATGCATCTTGAAAATGAGGTTCCAGTGCCTTGATGGGTCCAGTGGAGCCCTGCAATACAGGCCCCAGAGGGTGTCGCATTTCATCGTCGCTTGCTGCATGCTCCACAACCTGGCACTGCAACGAGGGGGAGGACGTGGCTGAGGAGGAGCACGTCTCCTTGATGAAGAGGATGTTGAAGGGGATGATGATGATAAGGCCCTTGAAGGCAAGGATGTCCGCGATGAGGCCATCATACTTGCCAGGTGAGGCAGGCATGATCGGGAGGCCCTCATAGCTGCAAGATTCGTGGAGGATGATGACGAGATGCAGTGAGGACAGTCCTGACATCCTCACCTTGCATCTGTGAACATTTGACTCCTGTGTGGCTGATGGGAGTGCACATACCCTCAGTGCTGAGGCTCGTCATGGAGATGCAGCGGAGACCCTTATAGTCGCTCGATTCCAGGAGGATGAAAACAACATGCAGTGAGGACACTCCATAGATCTTTACATTGCCTCTGTGAATGTCTGACGCCTGTCTGACCGAGGGCAGCTCATTTGCACACTGTGAGCAGGCTCATATCATAGAGGCACAGGCATGAAACTTTAGAAGCACCCGATCCTTTGTCTGCCTTCAGCACCTGAGCTCTCCAGGAGCACAGTGTCACTGGACACAGATGCTGAAGAGATGGGGTCCAGCCCCACCTCAAAGGTGCTGAGAGCACACAGTGAGAATGACGGAATTCTGTGACATCTGCCCACGACATTCTGGCAGCAATGACCAGCACCATCGAGGTGCAGGCATCAGTAATGTGTTCAGGGAGCGTGAAGCTGTCCATCACTGTGGTTTGAAGGGTACACAGTGCACAGGGAAGAGGCCCTGGACTGAGATACCTGCCTTTATCTTGTGCAGGAACCAAGGTTCCACATCAGAGTGACACGAACACTGCTTATCAGAACAAGGAGCCATACATAGGGAGACATTGTTGGGAGTTTATTTAAAATAATGAACATTATGTATAAGTGATTACCGCCTGTGCCCAGGCTGTGCAACTACATCTTCTTAACCTTCCTAATCCTGCCCTACGTCATGGTGCTCCCTGGACATCCAAAGCGGAGGTGGAGGCAGACTGCTGACTGCTACGCCCTGTCTGTGATGACCTTGACGGGTGTCCTCTGGAGGGCCAAGATCTGGAGGGTCCCGGCCTGCTTTTGGGGTCTTGCTGTGTTGCAACGGCACCCTCCTCGGCCTGTGGAGCTGGAGCTGCGGAGGTCACAGGAAGAGGGGATTTGAATGGGCTGGACACTCCCGGAGTCACTTGGGTGGATGGCTCCAGGGTGTGGACTTGCTGATCCTCCTCCCTATGGGTGCCCAAGGGCCCCTGGCTGACTCCTTGAGGAGAAGGGGGAGCTGGACTGAGATCGAGCTGCCCAGCACCCCTCTCATGTTGACACTGTTGGAGGCCAACTATGCCATCAGCGATGGAGTTCAGCCCACGAAGCAGTGCAGGACCGATGTCCTGGACCAAGGTCTCCATGGCGGCTGCCATCCTACCAGTGTTGACCTTGGTGCATTGGCATGCTGGTGCTATCACTTCATACTGAAGGTGGACGGACTCCTCCATCGTGCCTTGCAATCTGAGGAGTGCAGCGGACATCCCTTTCTGATGTTCCTGAACTTACCGTTGCAGCTCCAGCAACTGAGGTATGGCCTAGTCCAGAGGCTCCTCATCTGACTCGGACTCAGCAGATTTCTGGCCTCCAGCAGTCCTCCAAGTGCCGGACGCCTGGAAATCCCTGCTGCCACCTGCTATGGATCAGACAGTGAGATGTGCTCACCACATTGTGACCCTGAGGCTACTCTAGAACTAGGTCCCACTGAGGTGTGTGTCTCTATGCTGGTGGAGGGTGTGGGTGCAGGGTGTGGGTGGAGGGTGTGGGTGAAGGGTGTGGGTGAGAGTGTGGGTGAGGGTGTGGGTGAGGGTGTGGGTGAGGGTGTGGGTGAGGGTGTGGGTGAGGGTGTGGGTGAGGGTGTGGGTGAGGGTGTGGGTGAGGGTGTGGGTGAGGGTGTGGGTGAGGGTGTGGGTGAGGGTGTGGGTGAGGGTGAGGGTGAGGGTGTGGGTGAGAGTGTGGGTAGAGGGTGTGGGTAGAGGGTGTGGGTGGAAGGTGTGTGTGAGGGTGTGGGTGGAGGGTGTGGGTGGAGGGTGTGGGTGGAGGGTGTGGGTGACGCTGTGACGGGCCTTCAATTAGGAGTCATCAGATTCTTCTTCCGAGACGTCTTCGGGGCTTGAGTCGAGGGCCTGGCTTGTGGATCCCCTCAGCTGCTTCCCAGATGTGCCTGTGAAAGCAAAGAGAGATAACTAGTGTATGGCAGGGGAGTGTGGAACAGGGGAACTCACTCACAGCATGGTTGTCTGATGGATGTTGCACTGCTGGATCCTCACTTGGTTGAGCATTGATGACCTTCTCTCAGCACAGGAACAGTCCAGATCCTCACTGGCCAGCTGCGTGACCCTATTTTCAAAATCGGTGAGGACCTTGATGTTGGACATTCCTCCGCCTGTTTGCAACCTCTCCTTTTTGTTGTGTGCCAGCTTGTCCTGCATGAATAGAGATGGAGAGAGTGTAAGCAGGATGCCTGCCAGGTTAGATGATAAGGATGCCTGGCATGTGTGGGAGGTGAGTGGTGCCATGGACAGGATGAGGAGACGATCCAGAGAGCAGATGAAGGTGTGTGTGAGACAGTGAATGGTGATGTTCCTTAAACTGGCAGTGAGTGAGATTCCTGTGGATGTGTGATGGGATTGTGAGTGTGTGAGTTGAGAGTGATGAGAAGATTGACTTACCCTGGCGGAACAGAGGAGATCATTCATCCTCTTTCAGCACTGGGTGGCTGTGCTCTTTTTCAGGGCATTTATGCCGACCACCACTGCCACCGCTTCGCAAACTGGACTGGTGACATTGCCTGCTGGTCTTCACTCAGAGCCAGGGTAGAGGCCTCCACTGCATCCAGTAGGCGCTCAAGGGAGGCTTTGCTAAATTTGGGGGCAGTGTGTTTCCTCCCTTTGGCAGCCATCAATTCCCAGGAGCTTCCGATTACTTAGAGAGCGCTAGCCCTGTGCAGGGGCAGCCTTTAAATATGGCCCCCGGATTACTGACAGCCTGAGGTGGCAGTGGGGTGGGAGAATCAGAGACCGCCCTGCCAGCAATTCAGTGTGTTTCCCAGGAATGCATTACTAATGAGGCGGGATGCACTGGGAATGGAACGATATGGCATGAAAATCCACCATTGCGGCTGGTGGGTGAAATATCCTTTTTTCCGCCCGCTACCGCATTGTGTGCAAATCTGGCATGATTCCACCCATTGACTGCAGAGGTTGAAGAAGGCAGCTCACCACCACCTTCTCAAGGACAGTTAAGGACGGGTAACAAATGCTGGCCCTAGGCAGTGACACCCACACTTTATGAAAAAAAACGTCATATTTCTATTAAATAATGGAACGATTAATCAGGTCAAACTTTTCACAGCAATAACAATAGTTAACAGTAATCAGCATGGAGATCTAGAGAGTGAGATCCTGTCTTGAGTAATTTTGAGTAACCTTGCCAATTTTGAGTATTTAGCAGCTCAAGTAGACTTTAGGAAGTCCTATGATGTATTGTGCCTTGATTTCCAGAAGGCTTTTGATAAATTTCCACATGAAAGGCTATTATTTAAACTCAAAGCTCTGAGGATTCAAGGTAAACCTGGGGAATCAGAAACTGGCTGGGGGTAGGTAAGATTAAATAGACAAGGGAAGACCAATATTCGAGTGGGGACAGGACTAAATGCAATGCTTCAGGGCATGGTGTTGGAGCCATTGCTGTAGGTGATGGGGGCCTTGCCAACTGGCTGGAGAGCCGGAGAGGACACAGCGACGCCTCTTTTCAGAAGGCCCATCACATTACTAGCAGTGGTGAGCCTTTCCTGTGTTCAAGGGTCCCCAGGGCGGAAGACCCGCCTGTTGAGAGCTGCCTGCCAGAGACCAGCAGCTCTTCATTGCTTGGCAGTGCCACTGGGAAGGCGGTGGCTGCAGCTGGTAATGAACCCAGCTGAGGCCAGGGTCACCAAAGGACCCAGGCACAAGTGAGTTATGGCGGGGGGCATCGTGTGAGGAGGACGCTTGTGTGGGAGGGTGGGAGGGTGGTCAGCAGCAAGGGCTAGGGATGCTTTCAGTGGGCCACCTGGGAGCTCACAAGGAACTCCAACAGGTTTTGCTTTTTAGGCTTCCCGCATGGCAAATCACCTGCCTGCTGCTACTTGAATACCACGGTGGTGGGATGAGGCCTTAAATGAGCATTAATGCCCAGTTAACGGTCTAATTCAGCGTCATGGTTGGAAGGCTGTCCATGAGCCTTCCTGCCTGGACCTGATTGGGACAGAGGCAGGAAGGCAGCAGGCTCCCCGCCTCCACTCTCCAGCCCAATTAAATGCCCCCTGCCGCTACAAAGCTCACCTTTGGATTCAGAAATTCAATGGAAGTTGGTCAAATTGGCAGATGTGACTTAAGCAAATCCAAAGAGACAGCTCAGAAATGGTAGAGGGATTTGAGCAAGAAGTTTAAGTGGGAAGAATGATGGGAGGTTAAATTTAAAGTAAACAAATCAAAGCCACACATCAGAATCCTCATGGGTCCTCATCAATGGTGTTGAAATAGCAAGGCGAAGGGAATACTGGAGATTTAATTGACTTTATCCAACTCTATTCACCTAATCCATTACCTAGCTTTACCATCCTAAAGAGTTTTATAATCCTTCTCCGCACTATTTTTTTGTTATCTGTAAATTTTGTCTTGTGCCTCTCCTATCCAAGTTAGGATCATTTAGACAAATTGAGAAGAGCAATGGTCCCAACACTGATGCCTTGGTTACAGCCCAGTTCATATCCCTCTGATCCTAAACATATCCATTGTGCATTGCTCTCTGTTTTCTGGTGTTTAACCAATGTCTTATCAATGCTGCCACACTCCCTTTAATAGGATGTAGCTTTGTTTTATCAACAACTTTCCAAATTCAGAACAAAAAAGCAGACTATCTCCAAGTCACTTCTTGCTGTCCTACATTGGCTCTTAATCCCCCAACACCTTCAAATAAAATGATTACTTTCTTTTTACATAACTTTATGACCATGTCCCACCCTTAACTCTACAACCTCCTCTAGCCCTACAACCTCTCCCCAAACTCTCTATCCTTCTGACTCTGGCCTCTTCTGAACCCTGCCCTCCCTTTCCTATACAATTGGCGGTTGTGTCTTCTGCTGCCTAGGACTAGTCTTCTGATATTACCTCTTTATGGCCCTCCAACTTTCCAAACCTCTCTCGTCCTTCGAGACTCTCCTGAAAATTTGCCTCTTCAATCAAGTTTTGGTCACCTCACTTAATAACATCTTTGCTTTAGGGTCTATTCACACCTTATGCCTAAAATGCAATGGGATGTACAGTATAAATGCTCAAAATTAAGCGGAGGTTTGGTAAGACAATGGTAGCCCATGTGCTGGGAAAAGCCTTATTTTCTTTTGTGCAATGTCCCTTGTTATGGACCAGAAGGCAATTAATTTAAACAGCTCTGATTTCTCCTCTCGCTATCTGTCCATAAACAGAGAGGTGTTTTTGAGTTCAGATTTCCCCCTTTATAAGTAGTGGCATAATTTCCCCAACCCTTCAGCTTGGAGTGATCTAATCCTCTAATAATAACTCCACTGCAAGCTCAAGATAAGGTAAAGTAAGAGGATTGGTTTATTTTACACACATACAAAACGCAGGAAGGGGGTTAATAATGTCCTTTTTGCACATACAATAAAAGAGGGAAAAGGGAAGGAAAGGGGTACAGGGCAAGATTGTGATAAAAATAGAAGTTATGGTTTCATGTGAGTCCAGAATCCAGAATCAAAAGTCCAATGAGACATGCCTTCACAGGTTAGCAGGCTGAAACTGTTGCAGGGTGAACCATCTTTCCAGAAGTGAGGAATTCCCCGATGGAAGAAGGCATGTAGGGATGAATGAGTCTTATAGGCGCAGATAGAGGAGTTCCGATTTTCCAGTAGTTCACAGTGTAGATTTGGGCCAGGCAATTTACCTGGACAGGGCTCTTTCTGCTGCTACCTGTTAGCTAACAAAATGGTAGATTGCCTGGGATCAGTTCCACACAGCAATATTATAGGTTCTAGCAGCTTGGGAGAGGTCATTCACTTCTTCTCCTGGGTGTTGGATAAAGGATATATTTTTCTAGGTCTGGAATCTTGAGGTTTTTGATAGAGTAGTCAGGGTCCCTTTTGTCTTTGCAGAAATACCCTCTCCGCTGGCCACAGCTCTGCCTTAGACATGTAAAGGGGGTTGGTGCATTTCTTTGGAATTTGATTTTCTGCAGTCACAGAGGCATTAGCGCTTCTTTAAAGATACTGAGGTCCCTGCTGGTTTCTGAAGGTTAGAAATTCCTCTGGCATAAGCCATGACTCATCAGGCATGTCAAGGTAAAGCCTTTGTCCATTTTTAAAATAAAATAATAATTTTATGAAGTAGCTAGGTTGATGTAGATATATATTTTCCTTCCTGTTTTCTGGATGGGACACCCTTTAAGACCAAAGTGGGCTAGGGGTATTGTGAAAAAGTATTAATTGGTTTCCTAATTATGACACAATTAAGTGCCAAAAAATGCCCATTTGACCTGTAGTTGCCATGGGGGTGGCCAGTTAAGAAGCAGAGGGTAAATAGAAAGCTAAATGAAGTGGTGTTGGGTTCTTTTAGCCTGTCTTTCTGATAAACAGTTGAGAAAACAATGAGAATTTGTACAAAGAAGAAACAAGCAGGGTTTTCATTGAATGGAACAGTTTTATGTTTGGCAGTCTCAGAATAGGCTCTGGTGTTGAAGAACGTCTCTGAGAATAGATCAGAGACTGTGTTACTATGTGTGTTATACAGTTGGAGAGAGTCAAAGACTGGAAGGGCAGCAGATTGTGGACCGGACAAGACCAAATGCTGCTGATTCAGTGTTGCCAGAGCCCACCAGACCATTTCAAGTGTTCAGGGAAGGAAGTTTCTCGGAACTCTGTGCCATCGGGTCTATTGTAACTCAAATGAGAAAGCTGCCGAGGGCTTCTTTTTTTAAATTCTGTCATTGAATTTTGGCATCACTGGCAAGGCCAGCATTTGTTGCTCATTCCTAACTGCCCTTGAACTGAGTGGCTTGCTAGGCCGTTTCAGTGGATAGTTTTAGAGTCAACCGCATTGCTCTGGATCTGGAACTACATTAGGCCAGATCAGGTAAGAATGGCAGATTTCCTTTCCTAAAGGTTATCAGTGAATGAGATAGATTTTTAAGACAATCAATAATCATTTCATGGTCACCATTACTGAGGCTAGCTTTCAATTCCAGATTTTTATTGAATTTAAATTTCACCAGCTGCCGTGATGGGATTTGAACCCTTGTCCCCAGAGCATTAGCCTGGGCCTCTGGATCACTAGTCCAGTGACATTATATCACTACAGCACCATCTCTCCTTCATATGGAATATGATTGCTGGTGAATGCTTCTCAAGGACCGAAACGATTGGATGGGAAGTGAGAAATCTCACATCGGGGAGGTCAAGTTGGAAAGATTGCAAGATTGTACGTGATGCCACGATTGTGCAAGAAGTAATATGAGGGCTTATGACTACATGAACATATTATTGTTACATTGAATATTTCAAGTGAAATTTACCATCTGCTTCGAAATATCCTTCACCTGTTAACAAGTGTTCGAATTATGTTTATTTTAATTGGTTTGTTACATTAAATGTTCGAAAAATGAAATTTTGTCCATCAGTTTTCTTTCTGTTGACTTCATGGGGATTTCTTTCTTCTAAGAGTTATTGGTCTCTATGGGGATCATAACAAAGGCACATTGGGAAAAATATTCTATCATTCAATGAAAGATATAATTCTATCATCACCAGAAGAACAAAGGGAGAGATTAAGAGATTATTTTTAATGTCGGGGATTGTTAGAGCCCCAAATGATCTACTACCAACAATGGTGGAAGCAGAATCCAGAATAACTTTTAAAAGGGAATTGAATTCCATGGTTCAATATCCTGATAATGGAGCAGACGACCTTGAGAGAATTAATAAAACAGCCAATCAGTTAAAACCGGCTCACTTCACCGAGAGTCTAGACAGTACTCCTCCCGCAGATTCATCAGCTGCCCTATTCCCTGCCTGCCTCCATCTTTTCTCCCATCTCATTTTTTCAAGTAGAACTGATTGCCTGTCAAAAGCCACATAACATATTCGCCGTAAACATTTCCTTTGAACCTTTAATGTTTATTAAATTGGGCTGAAGTAATCTATGTGAGTGCTGGTGCTGACTTCATGATATTAGTTATCATCTAACACAACAAACAGCCTGTAGTCTTCATGGTTTGACCTACTGTCAAACTCTGAGCCTCACACAGGAAGAGGTGGCTGATTTCCTATGATATACTGCAGGAGCTTGTTCCTTGAAGTCCTCCTCTGCTTGCTGTGAGGAAGAGGGCAGGGAGTTGAGAACAGCCAAGCATAACTGGGAAGGGGAGAAGAGGAGAATTAGAGGGAAGTGTCAGGATTAACTGGAAGAATTGGAGGAGATCACTCGCAGGAGTGGAAAGGTACAAAGGATGTGAAACAAATAAATATGAAGAAGACAAGAAGACTCTCAGTGTGATTCTTAAGTAACCAAAGCTTGATATGCAATCCTTTCTCTGTTAAAGGTATAAAGGGGTGTGGAGAGGCAGGGGTTGGGGGTGGGGGTGCGCAGGGGGAGAGTATTCTTCTAAATCCTTTGACATTCCCAAGCATTTTTGAAGGAGATACTTTTCACACTTGGCTCCTTATTACCTCACCCAGTGGGACAAAATCCAAAAGCAGTTTCATACATGCCCAGCACTGACATTGTATATGGATATTTATCATTGCAAATAAAAAGACAAATGTAGTCACAACACTCAAGAAGTTCAATATCATCCAGGACAGAGTGGTTTGATTGATCGACAGCCCTGCCACTTTTTGTTCATGCAAAGCATGTGGAGGAAATCATCCCCTCCATGTCCAGTCACAGAACTGGAGTCAGGAATCAGAGAGAAAGACAGCACCCATTTCAGAAACATCAGTGGCAAGACTTCTTTCAGTGTCACTAAGTGAAGATGCTAACTTAAATTAACAAGCTTTTCACTCAAAATCACATTCTTGGACAAAAGTTTAATTCAGTACAAACAAAGTCTATTTGAGCGAACTTGTTTATGTTGCTGCTGTGAGGTAACTGGTTCCCTTTGAATGAAGTGACTGTGATTTGTAGAACATAACCACACACTGCCGTTCAGAGACACTAATCCTTTTGGTTCAGACTGCAAATGTACAGCTGAGCATGATCAACTGGGAAATCGTTGGCATGCAATGATCAATTAAAGAATTCTAAAAGCTGTTAGAAATGTTTTAGTTATATTGCTACTCAATATTTAATTGCATCTTGATAAAACAGAATGTGTTTTTGACAAGGTGAGGTCAGGGACAAGGGTTAAAGAACAGGACATTACTACAGCTGAAAAGAGTCCAAGAAGAAATTAAGTAAATCAGGAAATAGTAAGTCAGAGATGCCAAGGTTTGATTTAAAATCCTGTTGATTAACTCTAGAGAAGGAAGACTGAGGGGGTTAGTATCCCACAGTTACACATCAGCCAGAGATCCTACTCCTGCTAGTTCAAGAACAACTGCTGTTTGAGTGGGCTGTACATGGATGCTGAATGAGAATAAAATTTGGATGTAATAGCTGTCACTGTCGAATGGCTTACCACCATTCACTGCTAAGGCTCGAATATAAATGCTTGCTGTCAGGGAATGATATCAGAGGGCAACTGTCAACTGGAGAATTGTCACCAGTTTAAGGAGAGGAAAAGAGAAAATATCAGCAGAGCAAGTCTAGAAGATAACTCAAATGATCTAAAGGAACTTTGATGCCATGCATTGTGCAGGCACATTAATGTGGAAAGAAGGACATGAATTTATATAGTGCCTTTCACCATCTCAGGATGTCTCAAAGCATTCTACAGCTAATATCTGAAGTGTAGTCGCTATTGTAATGCAGCAAACACTGCTGCCAATTTGTGTCCAGCAAGTTCCCACAAACAGCAATATGATAGTGACTGTGTAATCTGTTTTTAGTGATGGCGATTGAGGGATAAATACCCAGCAGGACATCAAAGGAAATTCCCCTGCTCATCTTCAAAAGTGCCATGGATTCTTTTATGATCACACAAGAGAGTAGACAGGGCTTCAGTGTAACATCTCATCCAAAAGACAGTGGGCAGAATTTTGCTGTCGGGGAGCAGGGGACTGGGTCTGCTCGCCAACGCATAAAATGATGCACGGTGACATCGGGTGGAACCCCCTAATGTCATCCCGCCCCATTTAAATTTTCAGGAAGGCAGCGGCCCACCGACCTGTCAATGGCCATTTGAGGCCATTGACAGGATCATTTAAACAATTAAAAGGTTGGTGGGCAGGCCAGGAGCCCCAGCAGCAAATAGAGAATACATGAAACCTCATCCAGCGGCGGCATGAGGTTTCATGCAGGATTTTAACATTTTTAATAAAGTTATTCTGCACATTATGAACATGTCCCATCTCATGTTAGGGAATTTTTTTTTCTATTTTTAATATTTTTCAAAGTGGTAGCGATCTTCTGAGGCTGCACTTAGCCGCAGGGAGATGTGTGCTCTTTCATGCGCATGCGTGAAAGACAGCACTCTCGCTTTTAGGGATTCCCCCCTGCCCGCACATGGAGCGCATAGCGCATCCCGCTGGGCAGGCCTTAATTGGCCCACACACGTAAAATGGCGGCGGGGCCCACTTCTCTGGCGGGGATCGGCTCCCCGCCCGCCCAACAGGCTGAAAATTCTGCCCAGTACTTCTGACAGTGTGGCACTCTCTCAGTATAGCACTGTCAGATAAGATTTTGTGTTGAAGTCCATGCTGTGGGACTTAGACCCACACCCATCTAATTCAGGTGAGCATGCTACAGTTAGAGCTACAGCAGAGAGAACTGCATTGTAGGTATCATTTACAAATTCTATGCCCAATTTTACTGAAAAATGGCATTCCTGAAAGTGTTAGGCTCTGCCTTATGCTCTCTCTCATGTTGTTGTGACATGAAGCAGTTTGGGAAACTCACTCGAACTACAGTCATGAGCCTTATAGAATCTTCAGTCTGCTATGGAAACTGGTTGGAACCCCAGCTGGGTTGGCGGTTAACCCCACTGTGGTACTCAACCATACAGATTGGGCAGGGCTTTGCCCCAGGTTCCAGAACTAGTTTGTACCACTGATCTCAGCCAGAGTAGCAATAGGATCTCTTTGACTGGGTTTCAGTGCTAGAGAGGGTATGGGCTGGGAGGAGGGGGAATCAACTTGAGGGACTTCTTCTCCTGTTTGTCCTGCAAGTGGGTATCCAGGAGAGGCATTGGCTGTTTGACAAAATTAGGCTTGTCTGTGATGCCATCCTGCTGGAACAATCTCTTGAAAATCTGCATTCACCACCTGAGCAACTGATTTTGAATATGAGATGGCACCACAAACAGGGGAAAAACTTAAGTGAAACCTGAGGTTAAGAAGATTAAGGGTGATTTGTGAAGGGCTTAGATAGAGTAAGTAAGTAGAAGGGTTGGTAGCCAGTGGATACAGGTTTAAGGTAATAGACAAAAGGACCAGAGGGAAACTGAAAAGAATTTTTTTACACAGCCAGTTGTTATGGAATACACTTCCTGAAAGGAAGCAGATTTAATAGTGATTTTCAAAGGGGAATTGGATAAATACTTGAAAGGAAAAATCTTGCAAGGCCATAGAGAAATAACAGGGGAGTGGGGCTAATTGGATAGATTATTCAAAGAGCTAGAAAAGGCACAAGGGGCTGAATGGTCTCCCTTTGTGCTGTAAGGTTCGATGATTCTGTAAGACAAGGTTGAAAATGAGTTTGAAGGATGAAACAAAGAGCAGAAAAATGACTGTAATCAAACAAATCCAGAAAATATGACCCATTCTGTTTGTCTTTTGTTGATGGTTTGAAATTGCAGACAATGCTTTCAAATGCTTCCAGGTCACTTGCTGCTTTAAAACACCTGCAGGGTGCACTCTATAGTGAGTGCGCTGAATATTGCATTAACATAGGGACCTTGGGGAACCTGTTAACCAGACTGACTGACTCTCACAGCTGTAGCTCCTGTCTGACCTCATTCTGCAATGGGATTGGAATAAATGAATGGAAGAACACTTGCAGGCGGGTAGTCCGCAACTGATGGCTCAGGCAGATTAGCAAAGCAGTGCTCACCTTTTATTGCTCAGGCACACTGCTGCTCTATTAACACTTGTGCCAACATTAAAGAGTGATTTGCATTTCTACATCGCCCCTCTCACAATCCCAGGGCATCCCAAATCATTCTGCTGCCAATAAATTACTTGTTTGAAATATAGCCATGTTGTAATGTAACAAGCACTGCAGCTAATTCTCAAACAGCAAGATCCCACAAACCATAATGACATAATGACCAGATAGTCTTATTTTCAGTGAGGTTGGTTGAGGGATAAATATTGGCCAGGACTCCAGGGAGAACTCCCCTGTTCTACTTAAAATTGCACCACAAATTCTTTTGAACCTATCTCAGAGGTAGATGGGGCCATGGCTTAACATCTCTGGAATGGGTGGCAGATGAATTTCAATGTGGAGAAATGCAAAGGAATTCATTTTGGTAGGAAGAACATGGAGCAACAGTTTAAAATAAGGGGTACAACTCTAAAGGGGGTGCAAGAATAGAAGGCCCTAGGTGTATAAGTGCATAAGTGACGGAAAGTAGCAGGACAGGTTGAAGGTGCAGTTAATAAAGCATATAGCATCTTGGGCATTATTAATTTGGGCATAGAGTGCAAGAGCAAGGAGGTTATGCTGAACTTATATAAGATATTAGTTCAGCCTCAGCTGGAGTGTTGCGTCCAGTTCTGGGCACCACACTTTACAAAGGATGTGAAGGCATTGGAGATAGTGCGGAAAAGATTCACGAGAGTGGTTCCAGGGATGAGGAACTTCATTTATGAAGATAGATTTGAGAAGTTAGGACTGTTTTCCTTAAAGAAAAGAAGGCTGAGAGGAGATTTGATAGATGTATTCAAAATCATGAGGTGTCGAGACAGCGTAGATAGGGAGAATCTGTTCCCACACGTTAAAGGATCGAGAACAGATTTAAAATAATTGGCAAAAGAAGCAAAAATGATATGAGAAAAACTTTTTCATGCAGTGAGTGCTTAGGGTCTAGGCATTGCTTGAGAGTGAGTTGGAAGCAGGTTCAACTGAAGCATCCAAAAGGGAATGAGACTGTTATATGAAAAAGAAGAAGGTGCAGGGTTATGGGGAGAATGGCTCTAAGTGAATTGTTCGTTCGGAGAGCTGGTGCAGACATAATGGGCTGAATGGCCTCCTTCTGCGCTGTAACAATTCTGTGATTCTGCCTCATCTGAAAGGCGGCAGTGCTTCCTCAGTACTGCACTGGAGTGTTAGTCCAGATTATGTATTCAGCTCCATGGAGTAAGATAAACCTTCCACCTTCTGATATGGAGGCAGGAGTGCTACAGGAGCCACGGCTGACATTGGATTATTAAATTTCTAGTTATATTAAATTAAATTATCAGGTATTACAAAGGATAAATTGATGCAGTGTGATCGCATGAAAGCGTAATCCAATAGATGTAATGTTCATAGCTTACATTAAGTGCTCCCTTATTTAGTTTATTCTGATCAGCAAGCTTTAATCTCAAATCTGTACTGCATCACAAAGACCACCTCCTTCCATCTACATAACACCACTCACTTCCAACCCTGCCTCAGCTCATCTGCTGTTGAAACCCTCATCCTTCTTCTGTCTAGCTCTTATCCTCTGGAATTCCCTCCCTGAACCCTTCCTCTTCTCAACTTCTATCTCCCCTTTAAGACCTAAAGCCTAACTCTTTGACCAAGCTTTTCCCAACCTCTCCCAATATCTCCCTTGGCTTGACATTCATTTTTGTAGCATTATGCTTCTCTGAAGGAACTTGAGAGGTTTGCCTATGCTAAAAGGCAGCATATATGTAAGTGTGTTATTGTTGGCAGCACTTCATGCTTTTCCTTCCTTGGGGAGAATAGGGCTGCCAGCGTGCTCATTCGGTCAAGGTCTGGGTCCAGCCTCTTGACAAAGAACCCTAGCCTGCACCTGAGAAAAGCCCTCAGTGGGATACGCAAAAGCTGTGATCTGATCAAATCTTCAGAGACTACACATTGGATGTTTCCAAGCAATCTCATATAAGATTGTCTTTTAACAAAGCATTCTAGCTTCATGGCACTAACACTTCCCCAAGGAAAGACACTTTGCCCCAAAAAGGAACACAGTGAATTGAAATTCCCAAACCAACACAGGAACCTAAACAGCACAGCCCCATGATCTTAAATAATCTTTTCCCTGTTAATTCTTGACCACAACCATCCCCCATTTGCCAAACCCCAGTCTCCTGAATGTACTGACCGAAATTGTTATCACATTCAGGTACCCATTCTTCCTTGGTGAGCATTGGCAGTCAGTGTTGGTGAGAGACCTGACTACAGGTGCCAACAGGACCCAATCTAAACCTTCCCTCAGCTCTCCGCCCAAAGGTGTTTTTCTGAAACCCTGGTCGATCATTAGAATTAGGAGAAAGAGTAGGCCATTCGGCCCTTCAAACCTGCTCTGTCATTCAAGAAGTTCATGGCTGATCGGATTGTGGCCTTAACTCCACTTTCCTGCCTGTTGCCTGTTACCCTTGACTCCCTGATTGATGAAAATCTCTCTAACCCAACCTTGAATATTTTCAATGACCCAGCCTCTGCTCATTGGAGGAGAGAATTCCAAATTCTAATGATCCTCTCCTCACCTCTGTCATAAATGGAAGATCCCTTTATTTTTAAACTATGCCCCTTAGATTCCCCCACAAGGGCAAATATCCTCCTGGCATCTACCCTGTCAAGTCCCCTTAGAATCTTGTGTGTTTCAAGAAGATCATCTTTCATTCTTCTAAACTCCAATGAGTATAGACCCAGCCTGCTCAACCTTTCCTGATAAGACAATCTCTTCATCCCAGGAATCAGCCAAGTGAACCTTTTCTGGACTGCTTCCAGTGCAAGTATATAAGGTGACCAAAACTGTACACAGTACTCCAAGTGTGGTATCACCAATGTCCACAGTTGCAACAACACTTACAGCATACACTTGGGCCTTTCATCCAAGTCATTAATATAGATTGCAAATAGTTGAGGCCCCAACACTGATCCCTGTGGCAC
Source organism: Carcharodon carcharias (assembly GCF_017639515.1). Lineage (NCBI taxonomy): Eukaryota > Metazoa > Chordata > Chondrichthyes > Lamniformes > Lamnidae > Carcharodon > Carcharodon carcharias. The sequence goes on from NC_054480.1 coordinate 101,460,945, forward strand.
TCCGCTAGTTAGAATTTACCAATCTAAAAACGACCCATTTATCTCAACTCTCTGCTTCCTGTTAGTTAGCCAGTCCTCTATTCATGCTAATATGCTACCCCCAAGCTCTTAATTTGTGCAGTAACCTTTCACGTGGTACTAGTTCCTCTTTACCTGCCCCTGCTTATTACTTCCTCAAAGAACTCTAATAAATTATTCAAACACAATTTCCCTTTCATAAAACCATGTTGACTCTGACTTATTGTATTATGATTTTCTTAATAATAGATTCAAACATTTTCCTTTTTAATAGATGTTAGGCTAACTGGTCTATAGGTTCCCGCTTTCTAGCTGCCCCCTTTCTTGAATAGTGGTGTTACATTTGCAGTTTTCCAATCCGTTGGGACTTTTCAGAATTAAGGGAATTTTGGAAGATTATAACAAATGCATTCATGTGCTCTGTAGCCACATCCTTTAAGATGCTGGTATCCAGGGCACCTGTCAGTCTTTCGTCCCAATTGTTTTCCCTGTACCTTTTCCATAGTGATCATGATTATTTTAAGTTCCTCCCGCCCATTTCTCTCTTGATTTTCAACTATTCTTAGGATTATTTTTGTCTTCCACAGTGAAAACTGGTATAAGACACTTTTTTTTATTCGTTCATGGGATGTGGGCATCGTAGGCCAACATTCATTGCACATCTCTAATTGCCCTTGAGAAGATGGTGGTGAGCTACCTTCTTGAACTGCAACAGTCCATGTGGCGTAGCTATACCCGCAGTACCCTTAGAAAGGGAGTTCCAGGATTTTGACCCAACAATAGTGAAGGAGTGGCCATATATTTCCAAGTCAGGATGTTGACTGGCTTGGAGGGGAACTTCCAGGTGGTGTTATTCGCATGTTTCTGCTGCCCTTGTCCTTCTAGATGGTAGTGGTCATGAGTTTGGAAGGTGCAGTCTAAGGAGCCTGGGTGAGTTCCTGCAGTGCAGCTTGTAGATGGTACACACTGCTGCCACTGTGTGTCGGTAGTGGAGGGAGTGAATATTTGTGGGTGGGGTGCCAATCAAGCAGGCTGCTTTGTTCTGGATGGTGTCAAGTTTCTTGAGTGTTGTTGGAGCTGCACTCATCCAGGCAATTGGAGAGTGTTCCATCACAATCCTGACTTGTGCCTTGTAGATGGTTGACAGGCTTTGGGGAGTCAGGAGGTGAGTTATTCACTGTAAGATTCCTAACCTCTGACCTGCTCTTGAAGCCATAGTATTTATTTGGCTAGTCCAGCTCAGTTTCTGCACAATGGTGTTCATACAAAATACTGCTCAACACTTCCGCCATTTTCTTGTTTCCCTTTATTACTTCCCCAGTCTCAACTTCTAAGAGACCAATGCTCGCTTTAGCTATTCCCTTCCTTAGTATATAGTTGTATATTTGCGGATTTTCTAGCCCGTGGGCTGCGAGATCAGCTGACTCAGTGTACATTGAACTTGGGACCTTCCTGGTCTTGATCTAGGTAAGAAAGGGCAGTGCTTTTACCAACAGAGTCATTAGCAAATAATGAATGGAAGAGTTTTGCTGGTTCTCAAATTACCCATTGGATAAGACCATTTACATAGGAAGATTGGAACAAAAATAAGTCATTTAATTCCTTGAGCCTTTTGCACCATTCACTGAAATTATGGCTAAACTGTATGTTAACTCAATTCACCTGTATTGACTCTACGTACTTGTTGAGAAAAAAATCTTTTGACGCCAGATTTAAAACTGTTAATTGAACTAGAATCTACTGACATTTGTGGAAGAGAGTTCCACATTTCACTTGAAGAAATATTTCCTAACTTCTCTTCTGAATAGTTTGGCTCTGATTTTATCGTTATGTCCCCTTGTCCCAGACTCCCCATCCAGCAGAAAACATTTCTATCCACCCTGTTAACCTCTTTCAAGATCTTAAAAACTTCAATCATATCACACTCTAACTTTTTATATTCCAGGAAAGATAAGCCTAGTTTATGCAATCTTTCCTCATAACCTAACCCATGGAGTTCTGTTAACATTTTGGTCAATCCGCACTGCACTGCACTCCCTTCAAAGGCTAATAAACCCTTTTGAAAGTGTGGTGCTCAGAAATTTGCAGAATATACATGATGTGGTCTAGCCAGAGTTTTGTATAGCTGTTGCAAACATTCGACCTTTATATTCTTCCCAATAGTATTTTTTTTCATTCTTTCACTGGATGTGGGCGTCGCTGGCTAGTCAGCATTTATTGCCCATCCCTAATTTCCCTTGAGAAGGTGGTGGTGAGCTGCCTTCTTGAGCTGCTGCAGTCCATGTGGTGTAGGTACACCCACAGTGCTGTTAGGGAGGGAGTTGCAGGATTTTGACCCAGTGACAGTGAGGGAACGGCAATATAATTCCAAGTCAAGGTGGTGTGGGGAACTTGCAGGTGATGGTGTTCCCGTGCATCTGCTGCCCTTGTCCTTCTAGGTGGTAGAGATTGTGGGTTTGGGTGGTGCTGTCGAAGGAGCCTGGGTGAGTTCCTGCAGTGCACCTTGTAGATGGTACACACTGCTGCCACTGTGCGTGGTAGAGGGAGTGAATGTTGAAGCTGGTGGATGGGGTGCCAATCAACTGGTCTGCTTTGTCCTGGAGGGTGTTGAGCTTCTTGAGCATTGTTGGTGCTGCATTCATCTAATTCATTCATCCAGTGGAGAGTATTTCATCACATTCCTGGCTTGTGCCTTGTCAATGGTGGTCAGGTTTTGGGGAATCAGCACGTGAGTTACTCCCTGCAGAATTCCCAGCCTCTGACCTGCTCTTGTAGCCACAGTATTTATATGGCTAATCCAGTTCAGTTTCTGGTCAATGGTAACCCCCAGAATGCTGACAGTGGGGTATTCAGTGATGGTAATGCCATTGAATGTCAACAAGTGATGGTTTGATTCTCTTTTGTTGGAGATAGTCATTGCCTGGTTATAAACGCTAACATTACGCCAGCCTTCTTTGGTTATATTTTGTACCTTAGTACTAACTTTTAGTGATCTGTGAAAATGGATGCCTAAATCTCCACTATTTCTAGCATTTCACCAATTAAATAATACTCAGATCTATCTTCCCTGGTCCAAAATGAATGACCTCACACTTATCTGCATTGAAATCCATCTGCCACAATTTTGCCCATTCACTTTATCTATCAACATCCCTTTGCAATTTTATTCTACTGTCTACACTACTTAAGATACCACTAATCTTGTGTCACTGGCAAGCCTATTTTATTATTTGAGCCATTAATAAATATTGTGAATAGTTCAGGCCCCAGCACAGATTGTTGTGGGGCACCATCGGTTCAATCTTTGCTCCTGGATCCTGATCCTGACAGTGGGGTGAAATGTAGGTCGGAAACCCACAATGCCCGCAGCGGAACCCAGAAGGTGATCTTGAAGGAGGCGAACAGAGTCCCATCCAATTAAAGACTTGTGAATCTGGAGGACCAATAGGAGACTGTCCAGCCCTAGTAGATTGGCAGCACTACCGCCACAGGTAGGAGCTGCTAAAGTAGGTAGGTGGATGTGAGGGCCTTAATTAAGCCCTCAAAGTGCTTAATTGGTTATCTGTCATACTTGTCCGGGTGTCTGGTATACAGGACCCAATGGTTGTTCCAAAATCACTTGAAGACTTGGGCTGCATTGGGAAGCCAGCATGTCGCTTGGCAATATGAAACTGTGAGCTCACCTCCTCAGCCGAATGAAAGTTCAAAGAAGAAAGAAAGACTTGCATTTATAAAGTGCCTTCCACAACCTGTGGGTGTCTCAAATCTATATATATTACATCTACTGGTTCCCCTTTATCCATCCTGCTTGTTAGCTCCTCAAAGAATTCTAATAAATTTGTCAGGCCTTCATGAAGTCATGCTGACTCTGCTTGATTAGATTATGTATTTCTAAATGCTCTGCTATTACATCCTTTATAATAGACTCGAACATTTTCCCAATGACAGATGTTAAGCTAACTGGCCTATAGTTACCTGTTTTTTATCTCCCTCCCTTTTTGAATAAGGGTGTTATATTGGCAGCTTTCCTATCCTCTGGGACTTTTCCAGAACCTAAGAACTCTTTGAAGATTACTACCAATGCATCCACTATCTCTGCAGCTATTTCCTTTAATGTCCTAGGATGCAACCCATCAGGTCCAGGTGACTTATCGACGTTTAGCCCCACTAGTTTCCCTAGTACTTTTTCTTTAGTGATAGCTATTGTATTTATTTTTTCTTCCCCCACTTTCGCCCCATGATTATTTAATATTTTTGGTATGCTATTAGTGTCTTCCACCGTAAAGACTGATGCAAAGTATTATTCAACTCCTCTTCCAATTCTTGGTTCCCCATTATTATTTCCCCAGCCTCATTCTCTAAGGGGCTTAGATTGACTTTGGCCTCTCTCTTCCTTTTTCCCTTTTTATATATTTAAAGAAGCTCCTACTGTCCGTTTTTATTTTACTTGCTAGTTTACCCTCAAAGTTTATTTTTCCCTCTTTTTTTTTGGTCACCTTCTGTTCATTTTCAAAACTTCCCCAATCCTCTGGTTTACCACTAATCTTTGCCACATTGTATGTTTTTTCTTTCACCCTGATACTATCCTTAACTTCCAGGTCAACCACGGTTGGTTTATCCCCCTCCTATAATCCTTCTTCCTCACTGGGATATATCTTTGTTGTGAGTCATGAACTATTTTCTTAAAAGTCTGCCATTGTTTATCAACCATCTTTTCTGCTAAACTCCTCTCCCAGTCCACCCGCCAACTCTGCTCTCATTTCTTTGTAATTACCCTTATTTAAGTTTAGCATGGATGTTTCTGAACTTGTTCCTTGCACAGGCAAACCCAAGTCTCTTTGAACATCAACACTTACAAGCTCCACACCTTTTAAAAAATATTCTTTTTCATTCTTACGACCAAAGTGAATAACTTCACACTTCTCTATATTATAATCCATCTGTCATCTTGTTGCTCATTCACCTAACCTGTCCAAATCTCTAAGCAGCCTTTCTGTGTCGCTCCCCCTCACCCCACCCAGTTTGGTATCATCAGCCAATTTTGATAAATTTCTCTCTGTCTCTTCTTCTAAGTCATTAATATAGATTGTAAATAGCTGAGGCCGTAGCTCAGTGTAAGCTTGGCCTTTACAAGTATCTGTGGAGATGTTTACTCAGGTCGTTCATGACTCTAGAAACTGTTTTTGTAAAGCTTCCTGCTCTACAATGTTCAAGTGTTCTTCATTCCACATGTGTGGACTGTGTTCGGTATCTGGAGTTTCTTCCACATTAGCAGCCAGAATCTGGGTTAAGCAAACCATGTGTCTTAAATGGTCATGAATTTTGCATGGGAGTTCCAACATAACTACGATAGGCCCAAGTCTGTTCAGTCTTTGACACCTATTCATCAAACGCTGTCTGAATGAACCTCAGCTTGCAAAACTGGCCATGCTCCCGACTCTCAAACATAAGTGCCCTCCAGTTGTTCGCTCAAGTGTCTCTCAACATCAGCACCAGATTGTCAGGTTCGGCAGGAAACAAAAATTGTTTTTTGATCTTCTAATTGAATTATTTTGAGTGCTATTTTTTCCCTTTATCCTATCACCTGCTCTGTATTCTCTATTCCTTTGCATGGATTTTATGGCAAAGTATAAGTTAAACTAAAATAGATTGTCGACCTGCCTGATGGGCCTGAGGGTGAAAGAATTTCCAGCTAAGATATTAAAATTCAAAACAAGAAATATATGTGAGTTGATATTAAGCCCCCACAATGGGTGGGGGAGTGGGTGGGGGTGCTGGTTAAAGACTGAAAATGAGGGAAACATGTCCCCAACCTACCACGTATATGACTCCTGCAAATTTGACAATGATGTTTTGTGAAGCGTGTGTGTCTTGGTGAGGCAAAGTACTTCAGCATCATAGTTAAAATCAGGCTCTTACATTGTAATGGGGTATCCAATTTAAAATTAACAGCTGCCAGCCCAATTTCCTAGTGCTTGGGAAATCCAGCTACAAAATGGAGACATTGGAGAATGTGGCCTGTTCCCCCTGGCTTTCCCCACCCAACTGCCATCAGTCAGACTGGTGGCCTGGCAGGTAACCAAAGTAAAACATTGAGGTCCTATCATGCCAACCAATCAGCACCCTTCTCTCCTGAAGTATAAATTGTTACTATCATTTGAAATTTGGCATTCTTGCATTTGTCCTGATGAGTGCAAGATGAAAAGCTTTGCAAAATGCCTATCCTTTCAGCAGTATTCAAGGATTAATTTTCCAACACCTTGATCTCCAAGTCGTTTTTTGATACCTCAAGCTATTAGTTTTGCTTTAGTCTTATATGTTCCAATTGGGTGTCCTATTTCTATACATATTCACCTGTGTGATAAGGCTGGATGCCCCCTATCTGGCACTTCAGGGTAGACACCAAATTCATTCTAACAACCAAAACTTTTCATTTTGCCTCTTTTATTAATTTATCTTCTTATTTGTTGGCAGCCACCAAAACTTCTCAATCATAAGAAAACACTCCGGGTGATGTTTCTAGATTGCTCTGTAATCCTTGTTCTATTGCATAATCTAGTCAAACTAGGGCATCTACTTGATGTCTTTCTTGATTACTGCTACAGGATCTCTCCCTCCCATGATCAGAAGTTCTATGACTGGTACGTGATCGTTTCCTAGTGCCAGAGCCACAATGGGTACTCACAGTGTCCCATCATTTTCCATTATTTCACCTCATTTTGCCAGTCCATAGGTATTACCTCTTGTCCATCATCTAGGGCATTTAGCCAAGGTTTGAATTTGCTGGTCGTCTTCCCTGTTCTCCCTACAATGGTCATATCCTTGCAATTATTGGACCCTTCAGGTATTAACATTACCTGACTTTAGCCTGTTGCCCTTTGGGTATGATAGCCCTGTCATGTGCATTGGTTTCATTCAGCCTATTACCATCCGGCCCCTGATCTATCATATTCTGTTCCTCATAACTGTCAAATATATGAATGTATAAGGTACAGGGTGACTCCTCACCTTCTATTAACTGCTCATATTCTGAAAGTTTGTAATCAATCCCAATTAATCGTGATGAATGGATCTTAATAGCTTAACTACCATTTGGGAGAACCACTGGTCCAAATCCTCCAGTCTCTGGATAGTCGGAGGTCCTGACACATGGACTTGCACGGTAATTGTTCAGACATTTAAACTTCCGATGGGAAATTCTCCTGTTGCCTGGGACCATCCCCAAATGTCTCTAACTCTGAGCTGGAGTCGGAGACTTGAGGAGAGATCCATGTGACTCACCCTGATAGTTACCCAGGAAATGTTGGACAGATTAAAACCTGGTCTAACACCTGGGTATCTCCACAACCAACCTCCCAATCAGTCCCCCAGATCACCCAACTAACCACCCCCCCACCTCACCCACCTAACCCGACTACCCACCTCACCCACTCACCTTCATTCACTAAAAGATTGGACCTTTAATACAAAACACAGCAGCTAGTGCTGTGAAAAGGGAGCATGATGCCTCATCCTCCACTCTACTCCACTCCAGAGTTTCCTGGGGATGCCGCACTGTGCATTTCTTTGACAGTGAAGTGCACAGTAGTGTTGGGTGGGGAATATCTTCAGACATGGCAGCAATGTGCACAGCATTGCCACTGCTTGGAAGATTCAGGCGACTGTCTTACCATCACACCCTATCACCGTACCTGGATTTTTGCACACTTTATGACTCTCCTTTTATAGTGTACAGGATTGAAGTTTATCTGGGATGGACTTTAGTGAAGCCTTCAAGTTCTCTGAATTTTCTCTGGGACTTCTGCCCTGATGGATGCCCTTCTCCTCACATGTAATTCAATCAAGTACACAGAAAAAATGGAAATAATTATGGTCCCTTCTAGGATAGGGGGACTATCATACAACACTGAATGTAATTTGGGATTCCTCCCATAGACTAACTGACAAGGACTATGGCTCCTAACCATCTGAAGCAAATTCTTTGCATGGACTGCCCACATGAGGGAAGTTGTTAACATGCAGTTTGATTGATTGGCTATTATCTGATGGAGCATCTTATTGATCACCGATTGGTTTCATTCAGAGTCCATTACTGAAAGGACTTTCAGCTGCAGTATTCATAACTTCAATGTCCATATTTTCGCATGTCTCTAAATGCGTCATTGGCAAATTTAATTGTCAGTCAGGAATTTAGTCGATGCTCCCAGTCCGGTCCCTATCCAATTTTCCATGATTTTATCCACAACTGTTACCATGTATTATGGTCACCATGTCAGTAAAATGTAAATAAAAATGTTTCTGTCTTTGTCCCATACCTTTAAGTTCACGGCTGCTATCTCATTAAGGTCTTGTGCCAATAGGAGACTTACAATAGGCTGTGATGGTATCCTCTGATACTTTTTACACATATCACATTTTTCACTAATCTCTTCAATGAACTTTGCGTACTCATCATCAACCACCCCCTGCATCCTTTAGTAGAGTTTTTAATTTTTGACAAGAGGGATAAGCAAATTACTGGTGAAACTTTAAGAAAATTTGAATTTTTTTTCTCTCAAACTCCTGTCACCTGATGCCAGTAACACTTCTTTAATATTCTGATTCGAGATGCTAGGTTTTATTAAAGGGATGCAATAATGTCATGATTGGGTAAACTGCGCATTCACTAAATTTCCAAAGGCAATTGCTTTATCATTTTCCACGTTCAGTTTCATTTGTGCCTTTTTCATGGAACGCTTGCTCAGCAAGGGTATCTTAATGAATACCACATCTGTACTAATAAAGTGGCTTACCCCAGCTATTCCGCATGGGATCACCAGTCTTTTCAGTGACCTCCATGTATTGTCATCCCCGAACCTGAAATAAGTAAAACTTTCATATTCCCTGACATTACTTTGATCTATTCCACACACTGACAAGGTGCAAACACTATCTAACACAGCTCAATTAAATGAATCTGTGACTAATACACTCATTACTGGACTAAAGTTCCTTGTGCCTGGTACAATTCCCTCAGACTGATCATTATCATTATCTTCAACTTCTGAATTCTGTTCATCATGCAATGCTTTGAAAGTTCCACTTTTGGGCATATCATTGGATAATGATATTTTAGGTCATGTGGGAAGTACCTGTTGTTAACTGTTCCTTAGGCATTCCTAGGGCTCATTTGTCTATTATTGCTACTCAAATCCTGTTGTCTGTTGTGATATCTAGATCTGCTTAAAGTGTTTTCCTCCTCATTCCTTCTGTCTGTAACTCATCTGCTGTACTGGGTCTGTGCCCAGTATCTGAACAATCGCGAAAGGCCACAATTATTGAGCCCCCCATCCTTAATGACACTACGGAATCTCCCATTTGTGCCACCAAGGCTGCTGGAAATGACTGATTCCCCAGGAATTTTTTGAAAAGGAGCAGACATCTGATCCAAAAAGCTTACCCTTTCTGAGAATCTAACACCATTTAAAGCCAGGAATCTATACATATGCAACACGTTAGCACAAACCAGAAATTTAAATGCGAGCACTGAAAAAGGACTCTCCAAGTTGAATTTCTACAATCTTTTATACAGTCTGTTAAAGCCCACGATATAATTTCTCTATGGAATGACCATATGACTTTCAAAATCTAGATATCGTAGGCATCTAATAGATTATCTTTCTTGTAAACTTCATCCAGAAAGCTTAATAGAATATCCAAATATTTACTCGTATCCAACTGACAGGCATCCAGCTCGCAAAATACTTTGCTTCTGATTTTACTTTTGTTAGGACATAACAATGCACAAGGCCATATCTTGGTCGGGATTTAGTGGCCCCGCCCACGGCTGGAATTGGCAGGACTGGAAAATTTGAAGATCAGCCAACAGTCCAATGACTTTGTATGGGAAAATACCACCCCTTATATTCTCTTCGATGAGGATGTAAGCCGCCTCCATATGTCCATTAGTTCTTAGGTTGAGATTCTGATAACGCCAGTGGGTAATCATACCCTAACCATTTACACTTGCTTTCAACCATTCTTCATAAAAGAAATCAGATTACAATCTTCTGTCTGAAAAATATTCTTAGCATTCAATCTTTACCTTTAGGCAACCATTCTCTGCTACCATAACTTCTGACAGCCAGGAGAAGTAGGAAACCAGACACCAATCTTTTACTTAATACTAAATTTATGAACACAATGCAACATTACAAAAGTCTGCCTGCTCCCTGACTATCAACCTGAATCAAATAAGTGCCTCTTTATACTCTTCTGAGTGTACCAATAAAGTTAACTAATTAACTAATAAACTAATGAACTAATGAACTGCCATTTAAAGGGGCATGATAACAAAAACAAAACGTTAAAGGAAATTTAACAAACTAAATTAAAATAACTTTTTGGGGAGATAATGTGCTCCAGCCCCTGTGGTGCCCACCGGTCAGGGAAGGCCTCTAGTTTACTGGCAGATGCTGCATGCTCCCTCCCCAGTGACACCTGGATGCGAACATAGCGGTGGGGGAGGGGCAGACAGTCGGGCTGAGTGACCCCCTCAGCCGCCCGCTGCCTGGATATTTTAATGGCTACCTTGGCAAGGCCCAGGAGCAGACTGACAAGGAAGTCAAACGCCCTGCCTGCGCCCAAACCCCCCACCCCTCCACATTGGACGGCCAAAGATCAGGAGCAAGGGGCTGAAGTGCAGCCAAAACTTGAGGAACAGGCCCTGCAAATAGTGGAGCAGTGGCTGCAACCTTGTACAATCTCTCGAAACATGGAACAGAAAATACAGGCAGCTGGGAATCCATGAACCATCTTAATCTTTTGTTGCATGGGACCCTCCACACCAAATCCTCAATGGAAAAGGGGAAAAGTCTCTCTTTATACTCTGAGTACCAATAAAAGAAAATAAACTAATGAACAAATTAACAACCTCTTAAAGGGGCACTGTGACAAAAAGACAAAACTTTAAAGGAAACTTATCAAGTTAAATTAAAATAAAGTTCCTGGGGCTGATGATGTACTCCAGCCCCTGCAACACCCATTGGTCATGCAAGGAGTCAAGGGAACAGCAGGGCGTGCAAGCTCCCCCCCACATCATCTACCATCCTGACTTGGAAATATATCACTGTTCCTTCACTGTCACTGGGTCAAAATCCTGGAAGTCCCTCCCTAACAGCACTGTGGGTGTACCTACACCACAGGGACTGCAGCGGTTCAAGAAGTCAGCTCACCACCACCTTCTCAAGGGCAATTAGGGATGGGCAATAAATGCTGGCCCAGCCAGTGATGCTGACATCACAATACAAATATTAAAAAAAATTCTACTTAAGCTCAGAGTCTCTTGGTGGGGCTAATTTTTGCAATGAGTCAACGGAGAATATTTTTAATATGGAATTAGCCCATTAATCTCTGTCTACAAACCAAGCCACATCTGAAAAGTAAAGATTTATCTGACTTAATGCTTCAAAACTTCAACAAGCAGAGCTGAAACACATAGCTTTAAATCATTGTGTCACTCATCCAAACAGTGAAGGCATTGATTTTCTATATGTAACCTCTGCTTGGCGGTGCATTCTAGCTTCTCTCCTTTCAGTTGGTTCCTCCTGTGCCTTGCAACATGCCCCTTTGAAATATCTAGGCAACCCACTGACAGTCCTCTGCCAATTTTTTATTTCAGCTATCTGGTGTGAAGTTGGGCAAAAGTGACCGACTGGGGCATGTCCACGGATCTTCCTGCCCATCCTAAAATGAAGTGCTTGACCCCTTGCTCAGTATCTCTCCATGCTTATCCTCAGTGACTGAGATTAAGAGAATGTTGTGATGAGCTCCAAACCTTGCCCCCCGGCGTGCAATATTGGAGCACCAATGTTTGACATCAATATATCACCTTCTACTCCCTCAAAGGAGATACTGGGATGGGACTATTAGTGTAAAGAATATCTTGAGAAAATGGAGGCTGTGAAATTCATTTCAATCAGAGATATTTGAGACATTTTGCTGAGAGATGTTCAATTCCTCAGCCAGATAGGAGCACAGGAAGATGGTACGATGCTGTATTACTCCATTGAGCACAATAGGTGAGGCCAGTTTAAGATCGCACTTTGTGCAAAGTGATGAGGGAAGAGAAAGCTATGTACAGAATGGAATAAAGAGGCGGGAGTGGAATGGGAGAGTGGGGCTGATAGTCGCAGCCTCTTGTCTGATATTCCTGTTCAATAGTCCATAGGGTGGTCCAGTAGAGAGTCTGGATACTTTATGGACAGAGACCCTTCATGATTGGAGTGAGAAACATATGGTAAACTGTTTAACGATTCCACCCACTCCCTCTTCCTCGATCATCTAGAGGCTCTGAGACCTTCTGGTTGCCAGAAGGCCCTGATGATGGTAAGCAGGATTGTAATTATCCAAGAGCCTCTAGTTTCTACAATATTCCACCCCCACAATCCCCACCATCACTCTGATCTCACGCTAGGCTCTATGATAAGGTGGGCCTGCACCATGAGCTTGCCCAGGCCATGCAAGTGTTTGGGCCTGGGTTGTGAGGCTTGTCCACTTGACTTCAGAATCAGGCACTCCTCAGGGATTCCGGGGATAAAAATGAGCCCTCTGTATTCTGTCCATATGTCACTCTATAATTAGTTGTTACCAATTGATGGCTTAGTTCACAAACAGCAGCTATGAACAATGTAAAATAGCCACAATGACACAAGAGTTCAGGAGATAAAGAAATGTCATGTCGGCAAGGGTTCATTTCAAAACCGAGTTACAGCGATGAAGATAGTAAACTGCAGTCACTACTTTGGAAGGCATTAATGTGATAATGGATGGTCTGAGGGCCCTTAGCTTCTTCCTCGAACAGAGACCCGAACAATCCCCATCCACCACTACTCTCCTCCGTCTGGCTGAACTTGTTCTCACACTGAACAATTTCTCCTTCAACTCCTCTCACTTCCTCCAAATTAAAGGTGTGGCTATGGGTACCCGCATGGGCCCCAGCTATGCCTGTCTCTTTATGGGGTATGTGGAACATTCCTTGTTCCAGTCCTACTCCGGCCCCCTTCCACAACTCTTTCTCCGGTACATCGATGATTACTTTGGTGCTGCTTCATGTTCTCGTCGGGACTTGGAAAAATTTATTAATTTTGCTTCCAATCTCCACCCCTCCATCATTTTCAAGTGATCCATCTCTGACATTTCCTTTCCCTTCCTTGACCTCTCTGTCTCAATCTCTGGTGATAGACTGTCCACCAATATCCATTACAAGCCTACCGACTCCCACAGCTACCTTGACTACAGCTCCTCACACCCCGCTTCCTGTAAGGACTCCATCCCATTCTCTCAGTTCCTTCACCTCCGTCGCATCTGTTCCGATGATGCTACGTTCAAAAACTGTTCCTCTGACATGTCCTCCTTCTTCCTTAACCGAGGTTTTCCACCCACGGTCGTTGACAGGGCCCTCAACCGTGTCCGGCCCATCTCCCGCGCATCCACCCTCACGCCTTCTCCTCCCTCCCAGAAACATGATAGGGTCCCCCTTGTCCTCATTTATCACCCCACCAGCATCCGCATTCAAAGGATCATCCTCCGCCATTTCTGCCAACTCCAGCATGATGTCACCACCAAACACATCTTCCCTTCACCCCCACTGTCGGCATTCCGTAGGGATCATTCCTCCGGGACACCCTGGTCCGCTCCTCCATCACCCCCTACTCCTCAACCCCCACCTATGGCACCACCCCATGCCCACGCAAAAGATGTAACACCTGCCCCTTCACTTCCTCTCTCCTCACCATCCAAGGGCCCAAACACTCCTTTCAAGTGAAGCAGCATTTCACTTGCATTTCCCCCAACTTAGTCTACTGTATTCATTGTACCCAATGCGGTCTCCTCTGCATTGGAGAGACCAAATGTAAACTGGGCGACCACTTTGCAGAATACCTGCGGTCTGTCCGCAAGAATGACCCAAACCTCCCTGTCGCTTGCCATTTTAACACTCCACCCTGCTCTCTTGCCCACATGTCTGTCCTTGGCTTGCTGCATTGTTCCAGTGAAGCCCAATGCAAAGTGAAGGAACAGCACCTCATCTTCCGACTAGGCACTTTACAGCCTTCCGGACTGAATATTAGATTCAACAACTTTAGGTCTTGAGCTCCCTCCTCCATCCCCACCCCCTTTCTGTTTCTTCCCCCTTCCTTTTGTTTTTTCCAATAAATTATATAGATTTTTCTTTTCCCACCTATTTCCATTATTTTTAAATATTTTTAAATCTTTTATGCTCCCCGCACCCCCACTAGAGCTATAGCTTGAGTGCCCTACCATCCATTCTTAATTAGCACATTCGTTTAGATAATATCACCAACTTCAACACCTACGTGTTCTTTTGTTCTTTTGTCTGTGACATCTTTTGATGATCTGCTTCTATCACTGCTTGCTTGTCCCTACAACCACACCACCCCCTCCACTTCACTCTCTCCCCCCACCCAACAACCCCCACCGCACCACCCCCCCCCAACCCCCACCCCACCACACACACACCTTAAACCAGCTTATATTTCACCCCTTCCTTGGATTCACCTAGTTCTGTTGAAGGGTCATGAGGACTCGAAATGTCAACTCTTTTCTTCTCCGCCGATGCTGCCAGACCTGCTGAGTTTTTCCAGGTAATTCTGTTTTTATTAATGTGATAATGTTGGACATAACAATGCTGCAAAATATTGTGCTGTGAGGGTGAGAGTCCGAGATTCAGGGATATCCCTAACAGACGGAGCCCTCAAACTGAATGACATGAATGACCATGATGTGTGGGTAACATGTGACTTCAATGTTGTTCACAAAAAGCAGCAGCCAAGTTCATTGCTATGTTATTGGGTGTGAACCGGCTGCTGTGTTTCCACTGGGGCTCCCTACTGAGTGACGATGGAAAGAATGAATCGAGGCATGTGTGTGTTTCTCTTAGTTTACAATTGCAATAACAATAAAGATTTAACATGGGCTGAGGAGAACCAATGTCGGCCTGGAAGCTCCTTGGGAATTCTCCCCATCTCCTGCTGTAAATTTGAACTGTTTCTCTGAAGGGGAGCAGTCCCACTGTTGTAGGGTGGCCGAATTGTACTATTAATGATAGAGTTGATCTGCAGACGCTTCTTGGGTGGAAACATTAAGTTTATTTACAATATACTGAGCAGTAACTACACATGTGCTTCCAACTCCAACTCAATCTCTACACTGTCTGCTGAGGTAACCTGCACTACTCTCCTATTGGTTACTACAGATCATATGTTCTTGCCTAACAAGTATTATTCTTAAAGGTACATTACACACTAAATAAAACCACAATTCCTACACCAACGTCACTGCAGGGGGCATATTAATGTGGATATTCAGGACTGTTGTTCTTTTTTATTTGGTCACCCTGTTGTGTTTAAAAGTGTCAACTGCACCTCAGAGTCAGAGGCTGTGACTTCCAGCCGCACTCCACAGGTCTGAGCATAAAATCCAGCCTGACACTCCCACTGCAGTACTGACGGTGTGCTGCATTGTCAGAGGTGCGTCTTTCAGATGCGATGTTAAACTGAGGCCTTGTTTGCTGTCTCAGGTAGATGGATCCCACAGCCATTATTCAATGAAGAACAGAGGAGCTCTTCTAGGCATCCTGGTCCAATCAATTCCATAAAGTCAGATTATCTGAGCATAGTCACATTATTGTTTGTGAGAGCTTGTTATGTGAAAATTGGCTGCTACATTTTGTACATCACAACGGTGACTACACTTCTAAAGTGCTTCAATAGCTGTTTGCTTTGGGATGGTTTAAGGTTGTGAAGGGTGAAAATTCTTTTCTTTCTAATAGTCAGCAAAATTCAGAAAGAGTCCTAAGTCCAGCCATTCGCAGTTGCTACATCATTTGTCTTCCTTCCAACAAAAGGTCAGAAGTGCAGATGTTCGCTGATGATTGCACAATGTTCAGCACCATTTGCAACTCCTCAGATACTGAAACAGTCCTGTCCAAATGCAGCAAAACCTGGACAATATCCAGGCTTGGGTTGATAAGAGGCAAGTAACAGGCATTGACCATCTCCAACAAAAGATGGTTCCCTTGGCATTCAATGGCATTACCATCACTGAATCCCCCACTATCAACATCTGGGGGTAGCCATTGACCAGAAACTAAACCAGACGAACCATATAAATACTGTAGCTACATAAGCAGGTCAGAGGCTGGTAATTCTGTGGTGAGTAACTCACCTCCTGACTCCTCAAAGCCTGTCCACCATCTACAAGGGACAAGTCAGGAGTGTGATGGAATACTCTCCACTTGCCTGGATGAGTGCAGCTCCAGTAACACTCAAGAAGCTCAACATTATCCAGGACAAAGCAGCCCGCTTGACTGGCACCACATCCACAAACATTGACTCCCTCCACCACGGATGCACAGTAGCAGCAGTGTGCACGATCTACAAAATGAACTGTAGAAACTCATCAAGGCTCTTTCGACAGCACCTTTCAAACACACGGCCTTTACCTGCTTGAAGCTCAAGGGCAGCAGACACATGGGAATAACACCTTCATGTTTCCTTCCAAGCCACACACCATCCGGACTTGGAAATATATTGATGTTCCTTCACTGTCATTGGGTCAAAATCCTGGAAAGTCCTCCCTAACAGCATGGGGTCTGCAGCGGTTCAAAGCCTCAGCTCACCACCACCTTCTCAAGGGCAATTAGTGATGGGCAATAAATGCTGGCCCAGCCAGTGATGCCCACACCCCATGAAAGAATAAAAAAATTAAACACCACATAAAGAGTGCATTTTATTACACAGCCACACAACACCCAATGTCTCCCTGTAGAGACACAACCGTAACTAAGACCTGTAAACTTAGCCAAAAGCAAAATGTTGCTGGAAATCTGAAATAAAAACAGAAAATGCTAGAAATACTCAGGAAGTCAGGCAACATCTGTGGAGAGGGAAACAGAGCTAACCTTTCAGGCCTGTGACCTTTCATTGGAATTCATGATGAAAGGTCATTGACCTGAAATGCTGGGCGGAATTTTACAGCCTCACTGTGGTGTGGGTGGGGCCAGGAAATGCAGCGAACTGTCCAAATGTCTGTTGGCTTCAGCGGGACCGGAAACTCCCACCGAAAATTCTACCTGTTAGAACCATAGAAAAGTTACAGCACAGAAGGAGGCCATTCGGCCCATCTTGTCCGTGCCAGCCCGAGGACACCCAGGTGCCCTTTCTAACCCCACCTTCCTGCACCCAGCCCATAGTCCTGCAGCTTACAGCACTTTAGGTGCAAATCCAGGTATTTTTAAAAGAGTTGAGAGTTTCTGCCTCTACCACCAACTTGGACAGCAAATTCCAGACACCCATTACGCTCTGCGTAAAAATGTTCTTCCTCATGTCCCCCTACATTTTCTGCCACTTATCTTGAATCTGTGTCCCCTGGTTCTAGAATTCTTCACCAAGGGGAACAATTTTATCCTGTCCACTCTATCAATTCCCCTAATAATTTTGTACACCTCAATCAAGTCACCTCTCAGTCTTCTTTATTCTAAGGAACATAACCCCACCCTATCCAATCTCTCTGTTTCTCTCTCCACAGATGCTGCCTGACCAGCCGAGTATTTCCAACACTTTCTGTTTTTGAACCAATGAACCTAGATGTACCTCATCAGGTTCCAGTGCTTGGGGACATCCCAGTATGTACAATGGCCCTGCTGGATCTCAGCAGGCAACACAGACTAGAGGTCAGTTCTCACTATTTGCTTTAATGCATTAGAACATTGGATTCCAAGGCTGCTAGAATCCTGGAGGCAGGTCTATTTCTTCAGGTCCCATTTAAGAGACCCGCTTGGCTTGATGGTCAATCATGGACACAATGCTAAATGCTAGACGCCTACATCAAAAGATGGCAACATGCAGCAGGTCCATTGGCAGGACAATGTCCAGAGGGGTCAGCGCACTAACCATCAGCACAAACCCCTCATTGAACACAGCTGGAGGCCTGGCTTGGAATGGTTAACCCTGCACATGGTTTAGAGCAATTGATGCAGTCTCCAGGAGCCTGAAATATGAAAAATGTAATCTCCTCTTGCCAATGTTTTTTCACCGCACTAACCTTAAGGAGACAAGTGATGGTAGTCGGGCTTCACTTTTGGTTTGACCGATGAGTGGAGAGGTTGCCCCTTCTACCTGTTGAGGAGACATTTACACTTTAAGGCCCCGCAATCTGGTTCGAATCTGACAGCTGAGCTGCAGACACCAAATTTACAGAACAGGTATGATGGGTAGAATGGCCTCCTTCTTTGCTGTCTGAATTCTAACACTATCAAATGGTGATATTCTAAAATCAAACTCTAGCCCACATGGGAGTGAAAACAAGAATAAACTGTTTTGCTGAAGTGGTGAAAAATGATACTCTAAACGTTGACAGTTTTGACAAGGTCCTCGGTTATAAATACAAGGATCACTCAGGCTCCCATGTGTTCCCCTCAATGTCTCCCTGAATCTTATCTTCAGAACATCTTTTCATTTGAGACACATAAGCCTCATTTTCCATCTGCCATCATTTAATTGCTGCCATTTTGTCACAAGTAGTATGATATAGGAATCACAAGTATGGAATTATGATAATAAGCCTTATATTACATTATTATATAAAAAGGATAGATAAAAAAAATTGAAGATCTGTACAGAGAGATGTCCAGCAGCTTCACTTGCAGTACACTAACTAACTAACTGCAGAAACTATTGAGGTAAGGCTGGTTTTGTAATCTCTTGCAAATCACTTCACATATCATTCCTGTGCTATGGAATTCCAATGCAGCTGGGGACATGATGTAGGCATTGGCCTCAGAATCCCAGAGCTAGGGAGACTGAAATCAGTCAAAGTTCATACTCTTACTTGTGACTTCTGTTAAAATATGTGAGTACATGTCGGTTGTGTATATGTGTATGTCTGTGTCTGTTTGTGTATGCATATATACATGTATGCGTGTTTATGTGTTTGTGTGCATACATCTGTGTGTGTTTGTGTGTGTACATCTGTGTGTATGTGTATCTGTGTATATACATATGTACATGCATGTGTGTGCTGGCATGTGTGCATGCTTGGGTGTGTCTATGTGCATGTGTACTTATGTGCATATGTGAGTGTGTGTGGGTGTGTATATGTGTATGTGTCAGGGTGTATGTTTGTGAGTGTGTGTATGCATCTTTGAGTGTGTGAACATGAGTGAGTGTGTGTCTGAGTGTTTGTGTGTTTGAGTGTGTGCAAGTTTGTGTGTGAATATATTTGTGTTTGAGTTTGAGTGTGTGTGTATGTTTGTGTGTGTATATATTTATGTTTGAGTGTGAGAGTGAATATGTGGGTGTATGTGTGTCTGTATGTGAGAATGTGTGAAAATATGTTTCTGTGTTTGAGAGTGTGTGTATATGTTTGTGTTTCTGTGTCAGTGTTTGAGTCTGTGTGAGTATTTGTATCTGCAGACACCAGGTGGGGACAGATTGGGTTTGGTTGTGATGCCACCTCCAGTCAAAGAGTTTGCTGCTGTTCACTCTCACAACTCACATATGAAAAATGAGCAGTCGGGTGAAGTATCACTGAGGGAGACGGGTGCCTGTCACACTGTTATCTGTCAGGTACCTTTCACACTGTTACCTGACAAATGCCTGTCACACTGTTGTTACACCGTTACCGCAGAAAAACCTTCAGGAAAGATGGGGAGAACATTTTAAAAATGGTTCTCTGTTGGGGAGAAGGGCTCACCCAGTGTGGACGACAAGCTGCTGGCAGGTTCTCCGTGCACCCAAGACTTCACGTTTTGGTGACCCTAGTCACACACACAGCATTTCAGTTCATTCTCTGCCCACAGACACTGATAGAACATGGCTGGCACAGCATCAGTGAGCAACCTCTCTCCAGGTGGGCAGGCTGTTGCTCTTAGAGCTGGGAACAGGCGGGGCACAAACTCATTGCCTGCTAGGAACTCTGATTCAGAGGAGGGAGTGGATGGGGAAAGCGGGTCTGTAAATACCCAGTGCGTCTGGTATAGCATCTTCTCAAAATGCCAAACACTTAGCAAAACCACACATTATATCGAAATAAAGCTCATCCACGAATACATTCAGCAATCATTTCCTCATGAAAAGCTTCACCCTAAAACAGACACAACGCCGAAACAACTCAATCAAACAAATGGTTAATTTAAAAACTCGCGAGGCATGGGTACATGGGTGGGATCCAAATAACTTTCTATTTCCCCCCAGCCCCAGATCACAATATAGAGGCCAGCGGATCACAGCAATCCTTTTCTAATTTTGCATAAAATAGTATGAACCTTAACAAAGTCACAGATATCAACTGAAAATATAGACATTCAGTATAAATTGTGCTGGGATTCGGAGTGATTCAGCCATATTGAGATTCACTGGGAAGCACTATTATGTTCCCAGCCATTTCAAAATTTAAAATAAATATACAATCCTCTAATCGCCCTTCAAAGATATAGGTGTGACCACATTGCAACCTCAGCTGAATAGAAACCACAAAATCTTGCAGCCTCACAGCACCAACACAAGCTAATGCATGGCCGTGCAGTACTCAGCTCTCCTAATGAAATGCCCACGGACAGCAGTACAGTGATACACCCACCTCCCTCCCACAGCAGACTGCTGGATCAATAGCTTATTCCACAGGATCAGATTTAATTCACTTACTCCATTGCCAATGCCATTTACTTTGCGGTGCTCCTGGTCACGGAGGGGAGTCTGTCTAGGATGCAGGTTTGAAGGAGGTGTAGTCAGGTCAGTATGCACAGCCAGTGGGTGCTTGTTTCCTTCAGAAAGCACCCCCTCTGCTTTGACAGTCTGATATAGCGAGCGGCAGCTTCACATCTCATTGCCTTTGTCCTGTGTTTACTCAGCTTTAAGATACTCTTACAGTGGTGTCACTGCACCCCTACTGGACAGTACCCGTATTGCGAGTGTCGGATACTGAGAGCTGTCCAGAGGTGATAATAAATGCCAACTAAACACTCTTGGGTATGAGTACTTTACACAAAATATACCACAAAGGGACTGAAGATTTTTATTTTTTAGTTTAGGTTAACTAATCACCAATCACATAGCAGAAATATAACAATCAAGAAAAAACTACCATTTGTACAATGCCTTTTACAACCTCAAGCTGTCCCTAATCACTTTACAGTCAATTAAGTAGTTTCGAATACTGTTAAGTGCACACTACTGTAATGTTTGGAAACACAACAGGCAACTTTCACACAGCAAGCTCCCACAAACAGTAATGTGATAATCTGCTTTTAGTGAGGTTAGTTAAAGAATAAATATTAGCCAGGACATCACCCCTGCACTTTTTAAATGGTGCCATGGGGTCTTATTCACCTGAGAGGGCAGAATTTAATACCCATCTGAACGACGGCATCACTAATGATGTAGCATTCCCTCAGCATTACACTGCAAAGTCAGTCTTGATTATATAATCAAATTCCTGGAGTGAGGCTTGAACCCAAAACCTTCTGATTCACAGGCAAGAGCGCTACCAACTGAACCACAGGGAATTAAGCAGCGCATTAGACAGGTACTGTCGAGGCAGTAGGAGTAGATAGCCCTGAGTCACAGTCAGCAGTGTAGCCCCGGGACCTGAATGCATCATTGCAGGAAATTCTGTGGAAAGGTCAGTCAAGAAATGGTCAGTGAATGCATCTTCAAATGATATGTCCCATCAAGTGGGAAACGACACATGGTTCCATTTACCATCCCCAATCACTCACCTACCAACAATCTCTATCAACCATGCCTCATATTTCACATTCATAGCTTCACCTCAGTCTCACACAGTGGACACTGCTGCAAATCTCATTCACAGCTCACTGCTTGCACACACTACTAGTAATTCAACCCAGATACTAGGCATCACACCCACTGACCCACATTTCCCTCTCTATCTCTTTTGCAGGATAAGTTGATGCACAATTGCAGGCAGCGGTCTGGAGGGAGACAGGCACAGCAGCAGGTCCTCACCCCAAAAGAGGAAACCTTCACAGTTTGAGCACCACGACTGAGTCCATGGCCTGTAGCAAGTCTCAAACTATCCGAGATAGCAGTATCCCCATTTCTAGACCTCTTTCTCACATCCCACTTCCCACTCATCACATTAGGTCATAACATCTCAGCTCCAGGGCAGTTTATCTGGAGGGTACGTCAAAGATGCACTGGGGAAACTACTCTCCCCACCCCCCCCCCCACCCCACCCAGGAAGTTCCCAGGTAAGGATTGCCCATCAGTTGCCTCGAAACTTTCAATGGGCAATTGCCCTGCGAAGAGAACCATGTAGAAGTGCAATTTAAATTGCAAACGTTGGATGGTCTCAACTGTCTTACAGCAATAGTTAGCCAGAAAAAGCACTTCCAGCTTTTAGGTAACCACTATACTGGCCTCCCACGACTCCTCATAGGAATCCCCCCACACCCTGAGCCCCCACAGGATTACACCACTTGATCCCCCACTGAACTATCCCCAGACCCCCGTGAGACTAACTGTCGCACCCCCCCCCCACGGGGTTGCATCCCCTGAACCCCCAACAGAACTACCCCCCAACCCCCCATGGGACTACACAACCTGACCCCCCCCCCCCCCCCCCCCCCCCAAGAGAACTACTCCCCAAACCCCATGGGATTACCACCCAGGCCCTCCTGGAGACTAAACCCTGACACCCCATGGAACCACCTCCCTGACCCCCCCCCCATACTATACCCCTCTGACCCCAGCATGACTACGCCTCCCCGACCCCCCCACTGGATTACCACCTCTGACTCGCCCATTGGATTATCCCCAAGGAGCCTACTGCTCCCACTCCTCTCCTCCGGCCCCGCCCGACCCAAAGCCCGCCTCCAGGCCTGACCCGACTCCTGACTCCCCCACTTCCAGGCCTACCCATCTTCCACCACTCCCACCCCGGCTTGACCCAATTCCCACACCCCAGGTCCGGCTCACAGCCTCACCCCCCTCCCCAACCAGGCCCAACTCCCAACTCCCCCTCCTCCCCCACCAGGCCTGACTCCTGACTCCACCCCCACGCCACCAGGCCCAACCCAAGAGCCCCTACCAGGCCTGAACCTCGGCTCCCAACTCACCCCAACTCCTAACTACCCACACCCTGACGACCCGACCGACCTCTCCCCCAAATCCTACCCACTTGCCTCATATATTTACTTTCTCCTTGGCTTGTTAAAGACCTTTAAACTTACCTGGTTAACAGCAGCTCGTGCAGTAAAAAGGGAGGCTTAGCTTACCTACTTTTGACTGAGCTGCCCTTGGCGGTAGGCCCTGGGAGTGTGCTGAAGTACACAGATCTCGCCTGGCCTGCATTGGAAGGTTGGACAAGATAGGATCATCTCAATTTTCAGTTAAGTAATTTCGAGTGCCGTGCAACCTGACTCATTTGCCACTCCATCGGAAGTTACGACCCATAATCTCTTCTGATTTACAAACTTCAGATGGTCTGTTACACTGTAGACAGCCAGTCTGCAAATATTAGGACTAACCTTGGCCCCTCAATCCTGCGCCACCATTCAATGAAATCATGGCTGATCGTCTACTTCAGTGCCATTTTCCCACACTATTCCTGTATCCCTTGATGTTTTTAATATCTAGAAATCAATCAATCTCAGTCTTGAACATATTCAACGACTGAGCCTCCACAACCATCTGGGGTAGAGAATTCCAAAGATTCACCGCCTCTGAGTGAAGAAATTCCTCCTCAGTCTTAAATGGGCTACCCTTATTCTGAGACTGTGTCCCTGGTTCTAGACCTCCCTGATCCAGGGAAAACATCCTTCCTGCATCTACCCTGCTCAGCCCTGTAAGAATTTTGTATGTTTCAATGAGATCACCTCTCATTCTAAACCAGTCTCCTCAAACTCTCCTCATAGGACAATCCCCCCATCCCAGGGATCAGTTTAAACACCTGTTGCACTCCCTCTATGACAAGGATATCCTTCCTTAGGTACTCCAGGTGCAGTCTCACCAAGGCTCTATACGACTGCAGCAAGACATCTTTACTTCTGTATTCAAATCCTCTTGCAATGAAGGCCAACCTACTATTCACCTTCCTTATTGCTTGCTGCACCTGCATGTTAGCTTTCAGCGACTCAGGAACAAGGACACCCAAGTGCCTTTGGCCATCAACATTTCCCAAGATCTCACCATTTAAGAAACTATCTGCATTTCTTTTTTTCCTACCAAAGTGGGTAACTTCATGTTTTTTTTTTCATTTTAACATTTCAAACATTCACCTTCAATCTCCAATGACCACAGTTTCCGTCTGCTCCTATATATAGGAATCCCCACCTAAAAAAATTCAGCACTCAGTTAATATACAATTAATATGGTCTAAGCATGCCACTTTCTGATGAAAAGTCATTGATCTGAAATGTTAACTCTGCTTCTCCCTTCATAGGTGCTGCCCGGCCTGCTGAGTATTTCCAGCATTTTATTTCTACTTAAGATTTCCAAAATCCGCAGAATTTTGCTTTTGTTAAGCATGCACTGCTTGTTCCTCCCACTGCAACCCTCCGCCACCCCCCTCACCAACCCCCACACTCATCAGTTTATGACAGTCCTACCCTTGTGCCTTTCTGCTTTCAGATACCTGGATTTGAGCACAGAAGTCCAGGCTGAGATGCCAGTGAAGTATTGAGGGAGTGCCGCACTGTCAGAGTGTCAGTACTGAGTGAGTGCTGCACTGTCAGAGTGTCAGTACTGAGGGAGCGCTGCATGTCGGAGGATCAGTACTGAGGGAATGCTGAACTGTCAGATTGTCAGTAGTGAGGGAGTGCTGTACTGGCATTGTTCAGTACTGAGGGAGTGATACACTGTCGGAGGGTCAGTACTGAGGCAGTGCTGCACTGTCAGTGTCAGCAGTGAGGGAGTGCTGTACTGGAATTGTTCAGTACTGAGGGAGTGATACACTGTTGGAGGGTCAGTACTGAGGGAGTGCTGCATTGTGAGAGTGTCAGTACTGAGGGAACGTTGCACGTCGGAGGATCAGTACTGAGTGAGTGCTGCACTGTCAGAGTGTCAGTAGTGAGGGAGTGCTGTACTGGCATTGTTCAGTACTGAGGGAGTGATACACTGTTGGACGGTCAGTACTGAGGGAGAGCTGCACTGTCAGAGAGTCAGTACTGAGGCAGTGCTGCATTGTCAGAGTGTCAGTACTGAAGGAGCGCTGCATGTCGCAGGATCAGTACTGAGGGAGTGCTGCACTGTCGGAGGGTCAGTACTGAGGGAGTGCTGCATGTCGCAAGATCAGTACTGAGGGAGTGCTGCACTGTCGGAGGGTCAGTACTAAGTGAGTGCCGCACTAATGGAGGTGCTGTCTTTTGGCTGAAACATTAAACCGAGGCCCTGCTTGCCCTCTCAGGTGGTACTGACCTGCTCTGTTGTCACTACCTGTGATGTGTACTGTTCTGACACCATGAAGCAGTCTTGTTGGAGTTACAAAAAAAGACTTTCTTAACATTGCTGAAGTATCTACAGAAGAGGGTGAAGGTATGGAGAGGACCCCATACCAATTGCTTACATATTGTTATCTATCTCTAGACTGCCCTAAGCTCTAGGTCATGTGTCTTTTTACATCACTGTACTCAGTTCCATGTTCACCCTTTCGGTACTAGATCCTTCTGCTGCAGGTACCATTTCAAAGAAGAGCAAAGAGCTCTCCCCAGCTCCCGGGACAATATTTATCCCTCAACCAACGCTACAAAATCACGTTACCTGTATTCTCAATATCACATTGCTGCTTGTGGGATCTTGCAGCGTGGAAATTGGTTGCTTTCCTATGTTGCAACAATTTCAAAAGTACTCCACTGATGTAAAATGCTTTGGTAAGTCTGGTGGTTGTGAAAGAGGCAATGTGAGTTCAAGTCATTCTGTTTTTTATTCAAGGACTGAAATCTGGCCAGGCAGACCTGCAGGAGCAAGGGGAAGAGGAAGAGCAGACTAATGAGGATGGAACACTCGATTCGACACTCTCAGTCACTAGCTCACAGACTGACATTACACATATAGAGGGTAGCTCAGAGGTGAGATTTGCATGTGGTAAATCATCGGGCACCAAGTCCCGGAAAGGGGGGTGCACAAGGTGCAGGACACTGGAGCCTGTGCCCTTGGGGTCTTGGAGCCCCAGGCTCCGCTTACAGCATTTGCTTTACCGGCAAAACCGCCCCTTTGTGCAGGCAACCACGGCTGTCAGCTAAATTCACAGGCTGCACTAAATGCACGTTTCAGCTCAGGAGTTCAGCTGATGTTGGAATGAGTGAAAGATATTTTTATTCACTCATGGCATGTGGGCTTCGCTGGCTGGGCCAGCATTTATTGCCCATCCCTGGTTGCCCTTGAGAAGCTGGTGATCAGCTGCCTTCTTGAACCGTTGCAGCCCATGTGGTGTAGGTGCTGTTAGGGAGGGAGCACCAGGGTTTTGATCCTGTGACAGTGTAGGAACGGAGATATATTTCCAAGTCAGAATGGTGATTGCATATTAACAAAGCACAACTCATTGTTAAGATTAGATTGGAAATCTTAGATTCAGGCTCCAGATTTAAGTACTGCTACCTTGGGAACAAGCTAAGTAGAAGCAAAGCACATTCCCATAGGGAAGAATAATTAGATAGTGACTATTTTTAATACTGTGTATTTCTTTGGTAAGCTGAAGTGCAATACACCTTTAAGAGAATGTGAGTAAATTGACTGTATTACCCAATGGCTGTGTAGTGTGGACTACAATGTTAATCAGTAGTTTAGAATAGGGTCTGGTTGGAGAAGCACACATTGTGTTAGTACCCTGTAACTTGTGATAATAAACAGCATGTGCTTCATCTTATATTGGTCTCCGCATCTGCAGTGTCTTGCTGTCAACTCATCCATTGGTGGATAGGCGTGCAACCGTACTCACAAACAAAGCAACCTGACAAAAAGAACATAACAATTTCTATTCCTTTCTCTTTTCCAATATTTCAACGATTCTACAATTAAAGACATAACAGAAATAATGATACTTTAAAGTAAATACTCCCCAATCTGAAACCTGGACACTGTCCCTAATTCAATGGAGCCCCTGGGCAAAGCATTGGTTGCCTCCAGGGAGATCTACCCATCAAGTGCAGCAGTGTCAGTGCACCCACTCACCCAGTCCTCCACCCCCACCACCCCCCACCACCGCCCACCCCCCCCAACCACCCCCTCACCTGCCCCCACCGCCACCTCCCCCCCACCTCCCTGGGCCTCAGGCAGCCCACCTGATGTGTGCAGAGGCCACAAGCAGCTCAGATAAACAGGATGCAGCTCTGGAATTGCCTTGGGCCAACGCGACAATGATGCAAAGTGGGAACATAAAAAATTCCTATGGCCTCCACTTCAATCTGCATGGGTGCAGCTAGGTCACAAATAGTGACCCCCCTACCTAAAACCACTGCCCCCCTCCCTCACCCCAACCCACTCCACACCCCCAACCCAAGAAAACCACAAAAGCCCATTTTTAGTCCAATTTGTTGGAGGAACACAATTGAAAAGAGTTTGAAACAGTTGAAAGGGAGGAGCTCAAATGTAGATTAATTAAACCAATTAATGATGGAAGGAAAATGAAAGGAAAAAAATTACTTCATCATTTAAAAGTTATTTAGAAAGATGTAATTTAGTTCTTAAAGTGGAAGGCTTTTTTATGATTATCATTTGGTGGTTCAGGACTGAAATATATTGCTGAAAAAAGAGACATGTCAAAGCTTTTCTTCTTGCACTCATCAGGACAGTTCACAAGAATACCAATGGTAAAGGGAACAACAATAATTTTTTAAATTATATCATATTATAATAATAATATACTATAAGGCTGTAAAATGTTGATGGCTGACATGTGTGTAAGTAGTATTAACAAAGCACTGGAAAAAATGGAAAAGGAAATGTCTTGAGATTGGGAAACAAAAGAAAACTTAAGCAGCTTCCTGCGCAAACTGCAGGAGAGGATGGAAAGATCAGCCACATTCTTCTCGAAACTTGTCGTTCTTTGTTGCACTTCAGGTAGAATAACTTCCAAGTCACCAGTGACTTGAGTGGAGTCAGGATCCGGAAATGGTTCTGCTCACAATTATTTTCTAAGTCCAGGACAGGAGGAAAGTCCAAGTTGAAAGGCATCCCACTGCCATTCTCCACTTTTGCATGAATCCTGCTGAGCCCAGCTCCTAGTGTGCGCCAGAGGAGAAAACAAGGTTGGTGTTAGTTAAACCCAATTCCTTAGTTTAGCCTCGGTCCCTTCCCCCTTCCCTGGTGACCAGGACTTGAGGCCTATTGTCTGTCTCTCTCTAGCTCTGCTTCTTAAGAGAAAAGGCAAAAAAGCTTTTAACAGTTAGCTTTGCTGCTTGGCACTTTATAATGGTCGTTTGTATTAATTACCTATTTATTTAAATTATCAACTTATTGTTTTGACATTGACTTTTTATTGCTCAGAAAGTTGTTTATGTTTTCATCACACGTTAACTTTATTTTTTGAAATTCATGTTTAATGAGGTATCAACCAGGTGAAGCTATGAAACAGGACTACTTGTGTGCCAAACAGCATAAGCAGCAAGTGATAGACAGAGCTAAGTGAGCCCACAACCAATGGATCAGATCTAAACTCTGCAGTCCTGCCACATCCAACTGTGAATGGTGGTGGACAATTAAACAACTCACTGGAGGAGGAGGCTCTACAAATATCCCCATCCTCATTGATGGAGGAGCCTAGCAAAGCAGTGCAAAAGATAAGGCTAAAGCATTTGCAACAATCTTCAGCCAGAAGTGGATGATCCATCTTGGCCTCCTCTGGAGGTCCCCAGCATCACAAACGCCAGTCTTCTGCCAATTCAATTCACTCCACATGATATCAAGAAATGGCTGAAGGCTCTGGATACTGCAAAGGCTATGGGCACTGACAATATTCCGGCAATAATACTGAAGACTTGTGCTCCAGAACTTGCCTTGCCCCTAGCCAAGCTGTTCCAGTACAGCTACAACACTGGCATCTGCCCGGCTATGTGGGAAATTGCCCAGGTATGTCCTGTACACAAAAAGCAGGACAAATCCTACCCGGCCAATTACCGCCCCATCAGCCTATTCTCGATCATCAGTAAAGTAATGGAAGGGGTCCTCAACAGTGCTATCAAGCGGCACTTGTTTAGCAATAACCTGCTCACTGATGCCCAATTTGGGTTCTGCTAGGGCCACTCAGCTCCTGAACTCATTACAGCCTTGGTTCAAAGATGGACAAAAGAGCTGAACTCCCGAGGTGAGGTGAGAGTGACTGCCCTTGACATAAAGGCAGCATTTGACCGAGTGTGGCATCAAGGAGCCCTAGAAAAACTGAAGTCAATGGGATTCAGGGGGGAAACTCTCCGCTACTGGTTGTTGTTGGAGGTTAGTCATCTCAGCTCCAGGAAATCACTGTAGGAGTTCCTCAGGTAGTGTCCTAGGCCCAACCATCTTCAGCACCTTCCATCATGAGGTCAGAAGTTGGGATGTTCACTGATGATTGTACAATGTTCAGCACCATTTGCGACTCCTCAGATATTGAAGCAGTTTATGTCCAAATGCAGCAAGACCTGGACAATAGAGCATGTCATTGTTATTTCAAAATATTCTCATTTGTACATGAGATTTTTGTTTGCAGTTCTTGTGAGGTTCAAGTCTTTTGGGGGTTGCTGTCCAGCTATTGCATATGGCCAGGTTCAAATAATTGGCTGTTTATACTGGTTGCGTAACATGAATGATGAGGTTGCGTGTAATTGCCTGACAAAGCTATGGTCATAAAGTGCTGAAACCTGAGCTTTCAATGGACTTTATAAATAGAAGCATAGAGTATAAAAGACAAGAAGTTTTGCTGAGTCTATATAAAACATATCGACCTCACTGTGACTATTATTTTCAATTCTGGGCACCTGAAGGATGTGAAGGCTTTGTAAAGAGTTCAGAAGAGATTGATGAACATGGTTCCATGGATGAGGGATTGCAGAGAGCTGGGGCTGTTCTTTTTAGAGCCAAGGAGCCTGAGGGGGTTTGATGGAGGTGTATAAAATTATGAAGGATTTAGATAGAATAAATGAAAAAGATCGATAAACAGAATCAAATTAGAGTTCCAAAGGAAATTGGATAAACACCTGGAGAAAAAAATTATAGGGAAAGAGCTGGAATGGTGAGGGGGTGGCAGAGGAGGGGGGGGGTTCCGTAGGTCTGACCAGGTTTCTCTTGAAAAGAACAGGTGCAGACTCATTGGGCTGAATGGCCTCCTTTTGTGCTGCATTATTTTATTCTATAGGACTCAAAGTGCATCGCAAAGGTGCTCGACAGAAGCTGCCGAGTGTTAAAGGTGGGGTGCGGAGAAGCACCAGGACTCATGATTCCTCTTCCTGGCCCTGCTGGGCACAAGGGGCCTCTAGCCAGGGCAGGGTAAAGGGTAATGCAGGTGCTAGCATATCAGAATGCAGTTGAACATGAGCTCTTCTATGGATGATTCAGTCCAGGACCTCATTGGGTTGGTGTACGGAAAAAGGCTGATGGCAATGCATAATGAATATTTGGTCTGTCAGAAGGGTCATGGAGGAGACCAGCTCCAAGTCAGCACAGGACTTTGTGCAGAGCTTGAAGTCATCCTTTCCAGTGTGGAAGTGATGACTAACTCCAGAACATTTGTGGACCTGACCCTGACAGGGGGTCTGCTGGCCAATGTCTCAGCTTCCACTGCAGCACAAACAGGAGCCACCCAATATCTGAGTGCTGCAGTGGAAACTCAGACTGAATTCATGCAATCTCATCTTGTTGCCATGCAGGCTCAGGCTGCTGCTATCATAACTGTGGACTCCATTGCTCAATGGGCCATGCAGCCTCTCACAGCAATCCAACAATCTGTCCTCCAGCAGATTACTAGGATTGCTGAGGAATCGCCCCGGGGGGAGTGGCAGTGCCTCCTTGGAACAAGGACCTGCTGTCCTCTCTCAGGATGACAGCATTCATGGTTTCACCACTGCTACTCTGTCAATGCCCTTGCCGTTGCTTATCAGACAGCCAGCCTAGGCTATTGTTGCCCATACTGAGGTGGTGCAGTTTGAGGCCAGGGCTGCCAGGGCCAGAGCTGCCCAACAATGTCCTGCAAGGCCATCTGCAGAATATCCCTCTGAAAGTCAGCAGTCTTCCACCAGCTATTCTACAGCCACTGGGTAAGCACTGCATAGGAGCATTAGCCCAAGATCAGACACCCAGAAGGCAGGCACTAAGAGTGATTATTGGGGTTTTGAAAGGAATAATGGCCTAAATTTTCCATTAGGCGGGCAGGCGGAGCTGAAGCTGATGTGAGCTGTGCCGCCATTTTGCACAGGTGGGCCATTAAGGCCCACCCAGTGCATTTCCCACTTCCGTGGAGAGCGGGAGCCTTAAATTTGCGGTGGGCGTGTACAGACCGCCGGGCCCAATGATGACCCGGCAGTCTGTATAAAAAAGGCCTAGCAGCCTCTTTTCAGCTGTTCACAATGGTCAGCTACAGGTGGCATCGCAGGGGGTCTGCACAGCAGGTCAATGTAGAGGGAAGGCCAGAGGAGGAGGGCAGGCTGCAGGGTGTGGGCCAGGAGCAGGGCAGGGTAGGTCAGAAGGGGACCAATGTGCCCCTCGCTTTTCCAATGACTGCCTTGTTGCCCTTGTGGAGGAGGTGGCAGCACAGAGGGGGATGGGGGTGCTGTTTCCCCAGGATGGGAGGAGGAGGCCCCCCCACATGATAAAGCGTGCCTGGGAGGAGGTGGCGGAGGTGGTGAGCTCCCACAACGTGGTGCGGTGCACCTGGATCCAGTGCCGTAAGTGCTTCACTCTGGAAGGGTGAGTACCATGTTGGCATTGGGCATTTAACCCAGCAGTTAACCTTAGCCTTTAAGGGCCCCCCCCACCGTGCCTTAGTGTCGTGACTGCATTGACTCATGTTGGGCATTTGTCGCACGCTGGATGGTCAAGCAGATAGTGACCATGCTTACATCAGCCTCAGTGTTTCATGAGGAGATGGGTTCTCCCTGCACCATGTGTTGGTCTTAGTCGTACATGACTAGTCTGGGAGCAACCTGCAGGGGATGCAGCTAGGTGCATACTCAGAACTCCAACACATGTCCTATTCATGGTGATGAGATTGTGGAAGGGGAGCCTCAATGTGTCATGGCCAAGAGCCATCTGGTGCCCTCGGTGCCGCACCTAGTTGCGCCTCCTTGTCATGGGAGCTAAGACCGTGTGTTTCTGAAAATGATGGGCGCAGAATGTGTCCAAGGTGGCCGTTGTGGGGGGTGCTGGGAGCAGTCATACTATATTTTTGTGACTGATCACCAGTAGTGTGGAGAGGAGGCACTGGAGGCCTCAGATGGGCCATTGTGATTGGGGTGCGGTGTGCACGTGCAGAGTACATGAGCGATCAGCCCCAATAAATGGTCTTTGGATTTCAGGAGAAAAATGCGCATAATGTGCATGAACATTCGCACACTGGAGGCAACCAGGTCCAGCTTGTCATATTGACCCATTTTGAGCAGGAGGCCCTGGAGCTAGAAACCCACCATGCGCCCAGGTCCACAGGCGTCAGTGAGGCTGGGGTGGAGCGTCCAGGTATTTGAGGCCCACAGTCCCATCCGCTCCGTCTTCCCACCATCCAAAGCACTGATGGCTGCTGCAATCATTAATATAGCAACACTGCTCATTCACAGACTGATAGAGTCAGATGTGTCAGTCATAGAAAAAGGTCCCTCGGCCCTTCGAAGATGCGCATGTCTAGCACCTTCCAAAGTCGCCTTATCCCTTTTCTGAACACTATCCCCATGACCTTGCATGTCATGGCATCGCTACTGCACATCCAAATACTTATTACATGTTAGGAGGGTTTCTGCCTCCACCACCCTTTCAGCCAGTGCGTCCCATATTACTGTGTGCAAAAGTTCCTCACCACCCGACCTGTCAATCCCATGCCCCTTACCTTAAATCAATGCCACCAGGTTAGTCATCCCTCAGCCAAGGGGAAATGTTGCTTTGTGTCCACCCGACCTATGCCCCTCATAATGTTATAAAGCTCAATAATGTCACCCATCAATCTGTTGTGATCCACGGCAAATTTCACCAGTGAATGCTAGGTTTCCTAATAACTCCAACTCTCCAGGCCAGCATGCATCCTGGTCAGCCACCTCTGCACTCTCTCCACTCCAATCACATCCCTCCCATGAAGCGCTGATCACAACTGCACGCAGAAGTGTAGATGTGGCCTCGACAGCGTTTTCTGCACTTGCAACATGACCTCCCTGTTCCTACGTTCTATTCCTCGGCTAATAAAGGCAAGTATGGCTTTGACCTTCTTAATCACCTTATGTTCCTGTCCTGCTACCTTAACAGGCCTGTCGACATACCCAGCAAGGTCTCTCTAATCGTCCTTACTTTCCACAATTCTACCATTCCTCATGTATTCCCGTACCTTGTTTGTCCTACCCAAGTGCATCATCTCACACTTATCCATATAACATTCTATTTGGCATTCCTTAGGCCATCTGACCAGCCTGTCTGTATCTGCCGGTAATGTTTGGGCCTCCTCCTGACTTTGCCACCCCACCAATATTCATCTCCTCATGTTCTGGAAGGTTGAGCGCATTATGAACCTGGGGGAAAAGGGATAAAGTGTGTTACTATGTATACGCTAACTGATCCACTGTCCTTGTTGTTATTTCAGCATCATCAGAGCATGGCTGCCAGGAGGAGGTGCAGATGCCCCTCTCACACATGTCAGCTGGTCACGCCATTTCAGCGAGGCAGGCACCAGCATGGAGACTAGCACATCGGTGGGAATTGTTATATCAGCTAGTGTCCTGGGGCACAGTGGAGAGGGCACTTCACAATCGCTGGAGGAGATGGCAGAGACAGAGAGTGCCGATGGTGCCAGCAGCCGGAGGACTGCAGGGGACCAGGCACATGCTGAGTCGGGCTGTGGTGATGTGCCTCTGGAGTCATCCGTGATGCAGCAGCTGCAGAAAATGTGGCCAGGTGTGTGGGAGCATCTGGGAGTGTTGCATGAGAGTATGCTTCGCTTGGTGTCCATGGTGGAGGAATCCATGTTGAGCATGAGTGATGCTATGAGCCTCATGTCAGAGCGTCAGGATTCCTCCATGGAGAGAGTGATGACTTTCCTGGAGAGGGGCTTCCAGCAGAACAACCAGCTTCTCCTGGGGATACATTCGGACCTGCAAGCCCTCACAGCACCAGTGGCCACAGCTGGTCATTGGCAATGTGGGAGATGGTCTGGGCACTAAGTGTCCCAGCTCAGTGCTCATCCATCTATGGTGAGCAGGGAGGTCCAAAGCGACCTCACGTCGGCACAGCAGCTGCCTGTCGTCGCTGTGAGCTCCTCTCAGGGTGCTCCGGATGAGGGCAGCAGCTCCTCTGCCCCTCTGCCAGTGACCACTGCATTGGTTGAGGCTGCAATGACTGGGGAGATGGCAGCTGTGGAACTAGCCACTCCCTCCCAGGCAGGAGGCCACGGGCCAGAGGACATCTGCCAAGGTCATTGAGGCCAACAGGACAGCAGAGTCAGCAGGCTGTCTCACAAGCCAATCCGAGTGATGGGGCGGCATCAAGACGAGGCATCCACAAACGTAAGCATAAGGCACCTTAGGCACACGACGGGTTTCTCACTGGTGCTTTAGTTTTGGCCCTAGTTAAGGGAATTTTTATTTTTTGACATTGTAATAATGTTAGGAATTCATTTTGTTGGACCATACAATGGGTCAAAATAAAATCCACATGTGTTACTATGACTGAGGGTGGCTCCTTTGTGCTGCATTTTTATGTTTTACAGACATGTCATGAGTGTTTGAGTGGATATTGAGTGTATGTGCAAAACCTTTAGTTGCAGCTGATAAAGTGGCAGATGTAGCACTTAAGTGCCAGGTATGGATGCGCCAGGCAAGGCTGGTCCTGCAGATCCATTTGTGCAGAGCTAGCTGAAGGTTCATTGGGTTAAAGTCTCCCAGGTGTCCCTGCCTCCATGGTGTAGTGCTGGGTCAGCGCCCGGCCCCTCATCATTGCCCTGTGCTTCCTCATCCTCCGAACCACTGCTGGATTCATCGTGTGCAGCCGTATCCACTGCGTCAATGCTTTCATCGTCCACTGCATCCCCCCTTTCCAGCGCAAGATTGTGCAGAGCGCAGCATGCTACCACTACCACAGAGACCCGATCTGGGGGGGTACTGGAGTGCGCCCCCTGAGAGGTCCAGGCATCGGAAATGCATCTTGAGGAGACCGATGGCTCTCCCATAACTTAGACTCTTCCCCTCTTAAAGCCCATCTCCATAGCAACATGAATCACATGGGCCTTGTATCCAGGTAGAAATGCTGATTAGCTTTCCTTGAGACCCCAATTCTCTTTTATCTTGGAGGCAAACGGACAGTTTGAAGCACAATTATTTACAACCCAACATTCTCAACATTTTTCTAGGACTTTGGAGACTCACAGTCCATCCACTGTTAGCACGCAGACTGCTGCCATTTTTTCTAAGTGTAAATACCTTGCACCTTCTTCATAGTAAAACAATTTGGGCCCCCTTTAATCTCTAACATTGAAGCCACCCAGGCTTGCTGTCAGGCAGACTTCAGCACAGGTCACATGAACCCCTTCATATTACCATTAATTAAAGGCACAGTCCCAAAACACAGCATTCTTATAAACCTCATAAGTGTAACACCTGGCATAAATTGCGTCTGTCACTCCCCTGATGCAGCGGTGGACTGCAAACTGGGAAATATGTTGTTCGAATGTTTTCATGGTGAGAGCAAATAACATTGAGTACAATGATTTTATGGTTACACCAGGTAAAATTTGCTCTGAAAAGAGAAGTTGGTACCTTAAAAGAGTTCCTTAGAAGCAGAATCCACCAAGGTGGCTGTCTCTGCTCTGGTGGAGGGAATGTTAGTAAAGTGTGATGGTGTTCCTTCAGAGCTCTGCTCTGGCTGTGTGCAGCTGAGTGATGATGAGGGAATTGGTTTCTTTCCCTTGTTGTCTGCACCTGTGAGAGACATTTCTGTCAAAAGAAATGATGAGGTCCAGCCTTGGAGAGTAGTAACCTCTGCATTGCTGAGGCCTCCAAATGCAAGTTTGATATATTGTTGAACAGGGTGGAGTACAATGCATGCCCTTACCGAACACAATGTCCTCTCTAATCACCACCTCCACCACAGATGTCCATCTCACCTTGCCTGACTTCCTCATGGTTCACCACCTTGGTCATGTCCCTCTTCCAGGCAATGATTACATGAAGGTAGGGAACTCTTCTTCCTCTCTGGGCCCTCTCTCAGCTATTAGGTGACCATTTCTCCTGCAAGAACAAAGAGAACATGTGACGAAGCACTGGTGTCCTTTATAGCCAGTGTCAGCTGCTCCACTCGTTAGAAGCTGCATGTTTCCGTGGTGACAGATCCTCAGCAGCACTATGGCTCTGAGCCTTGATGAGTGGTTAGTAAGTATCTTGGACACACACTTCTCCCACATTCAGGAGCAGCATGCGCCCCCAGCTCCTCAGCTGGTGTGTCTGCTGGAGGGTGAATACCCAGAGGTCAGGCTCGAGTGTTGGGGTTGTACTCACCTTGCCAGATCAAACCAGGCATTGAACCTCCAACACTGGACCCAGTTTCTGTGCACCACACTCCCTTCTTCTGACTGTGTCGGTGACTATATACATCCAGACCTGCTTATTCTGGTTGACTGGCTTCCTCCTACCACCCTCCTGAAATAGGACCTCTCTCCTCTCACTTCCAGCTTCCAGGAGGACCTTCAGGTTTGCACCCACAGATTGAAAGGCAGACTGGCCTGGGCTTCCAGGCCTCTGACTCTCTTGAGACATTCCAAGCTCCCCAGAGAGAGAGGAAAACAAAGAGAGACAGAGACCAAGACAGAGAGAGAGAGAGACAGAGAGTGAGGAACATAGACAGAAAGAGAGACAGAGACCCACAGGGAATGATAGAGGAAGAAAGATAGAGAGATGCAGGCAGACAGACAGGTAGAGACAGAGAGAGATAGACAGACAGAGAGAGCAAGAATGGGAGAAAGACCCAATCAGAGGGTCAGAGAGAGAGAAAGAGTGAATGAGTCAGAGAGATAGAGGGGACTCAAACAGTGAGACAAAGAGACAGACAGACAGAGAGACAGACAGACAGACAGAAAGCTAGACAGCAAGAGAGACAGAGCATGATCAATAGAGAAAGAGGGAGATAGAGAGAGATAGACCAAAACAGAGAGAGAAAGACAGAGATTGGGAGCATGAGACAGATAGGGACTCAATTCGAGAGAAATAGAGAGAGAGATATGGCAGGGTGAGCAAGACAGAGAGTATCAGAAAGAGATTGGCAGAAAGGGAGATGGGTAGGGAGAGATGAGCAGAGAGGGAGTTGGGAAGGGAGAGATGGGCAGAGAGGGAGTTGGGCAGGGAGAGATGAGCAGAGAGGGAGTTGGGCAGGGAGAGATGAGCGGAAAGGGAATTGGGCAGGGAGAGATGGGCAGAGAGGGAGTTGGGCAGGGAGAGATGGGCAGAGAGGGACTTGGGCAGGGAGAGATGAGCAGAGAGGGAGTTGGTCAGGGAGAGATGGGCAGAGAGGGAGTTGGGCAGAGAGAGATGGGCAGAGAGGGAGTTGGGCAGGGAGAGATGGGCAGAGAGGGAGTTGGGCAGGGAGAGATGGGCAGAGAGGGAGTTGGGCAGGGAGAGATGAGCAGAGAGGGAGTTGGGCAGGGAGAGATGAGCAGAGAGGGAGTTGGGCAGAGAGAGATGGGCAGAGAGGGAGTTGGGCAGAGAGAGATGGGCAGGCTGAAAGAGAGAATTTGCTTTTATACAGTGCCTTTCATAACCTTGGGATGTCCTAAAGCACCCTACAGCCAAATAAGTCCTTTTCAAATGTAGTTAATTATATGGGAAATAATGAGGAAATAATAATAAATAACAGAGTAAGTATTGTAATTATAGGAAGTCTGTGGCTTCTAAGTCCTACTACACAGACATAGGGCAGAATTTTCTGCTTGACATGTGGGGGCAGGCCCTGCACTTCCGCGCATAAAATAGCACGCGGTGACGTTGGGCGAGCGTCCCGATGTCACCATGCGCTGTCGCGATATTTCGCTGGGCGGGCTTATGATGAAGTCTGACGCGGACCTGCCATTAATTAACAGGCCACTTAAGGCCCTTGAGAATTCAATCGACGCCGATTTTTTGGCGCCCAT
Source organism: Carcharodon carcharias (assembly GCF_017639515.1). NCBI lineage: Eukaryota > Metazoa > Chordata > Chondrichthyes > Lamniformes > Lamnidae > Carcharodon > Carcharodon carcharias. The sequence continues at coordinate 101,499,255 of NC_054480.1, forward strand.
GTGATCTTCCAGTTGGCGCACGGGCGCAATGGGCAGGCGGGTAGGACACATTTGTATTAACCTTATCCACGGGTGGGATAAGAGGGCTAAGTGGGTCACGAATGTGCACAGTCAAGTATTGATTTTTGAAAATTTTACGAACTTGCCTGTGTGATCTGCAGTGCTTCAGATCGCATCTCAGCTGATTTTTCTGGACTCTTAATCTTCAGGTCAGCACTCTGCAGTGAGGAATCTGTTCTGGGCCTGCAGGTGTCAGGAAGCCTTCCCTTGGCCTGGGAATGGGAGCTGAACAGTCCACTGAAGGCAGCTCCTCTGAGGAGGAATGGAGAGCTAGAAGGGGGAGGAGGCCAGGAGTGCACATTCAGCCTCCAGGAGAGCCACCTTTGGGAGGACAGGCGCAGGCACAAGGGGTAGTCCAAGGCACAAGGGGCCACAGAAGATGCCATTATCCTGCTGCCAGGGTATACATGTGGCAAAGCAATATGGTGCAGTGCCGATGGAGGCTCTGCCTCTCTAGGGACACAGTCAACTATATCTGTCAGATGCTTGGGCCTGGGATATCCCCTAGCTGTGTGGGCGGAGACCAGTGGCTCTGAAGGTCAGAGCTGCCCTCAACATCTATGCCTCTGGCTCCTTCCAGAGCTCGGTGGGTGATCTTTGTGGTGTCTCCCAATCAGCTGTCCACACTTGGGTCAAGCAGATTACAGATGCTCTGTTCAGACGGGCATTGACCTTCATCCACTTCCACTGGAACCAGGCAAGTCAGGCACAGTGAGCCAGAGGCTTCGTGGCCATTGCTGGCTTCCCCCGCATCCAGGGTGCTATAGACTGTACATACGTGGCCATCAAGGTGAGCCCGGTGCCTTCGTCAACAGGAAGGGCTTCCACTTCATGAACGTGCAGATAGTGTGTGATCACAGGATGCTGATTCTACAAGTCTGTGCAAGGTACCCAGGCAGCTCCCATGGCACCTACATCCTCAGACACTCCCAGGTGCCGGGGTTCTTCAGTGCTCTGGCTCGGCTGGATGGATGGCTGCTGGGTGACAAGGGCTATCCCCTCAGAAGATGGCTCATGATGCCTCTCCACCATCCAAGAACAGAAACTGAGCAGTGGTGCAATGGGAACCACGGCTCCACAAGGGCTGTAGCGGAGAGAACCATCGGTCTTCTCAATATGCGCTTCCGATGCCTGGAACGCTCAGGGGGCGCACTCCAGTATCCCCCAGATGGTGTGTCACTGATAGTGGTTGCATGCTGTGCTCTCCACAATCTTGTGCTGGAAAGGGGGGACGCTGTGGATGATGGAGATGTCAAAGCAGTGGCTGCAGCTGCACATGATGAGTCCAGCAGTGAGTCCGAGGATGAGCACGCACAGGAAAATGCTGAGGGAGTAGACACTGTCTCGGGCATACTCCAGGGAGGCAGGGACACCCGGGACGCTTTACTCCAATGAACTTTCAGCTAGCATACCACAGATGGATCAACAGCCTAGGCTGTTGAATCGATATTTGACACCTAAGTGCAAAATCTGCCAGGTTAGCAACAATAACCAAGGGCCTTGTAAATAAAGTTGAATGTCCAACAAATCACTCATTACACTTTTGTCAACCATACACATGCATAAGAAACGAGGCACCCTCAGCCATGGTCACACATCTGCATTTAATGAGTGAAGCAAAAGAACTTATCACGAAGAGAAAACAATAGTGTTAACAATCAAAAAGAAATAATAAGGACCTCATCTTGGGCCAACACAAAAGCACCAGTGAAAAACCTGTGGTGTGCCTAAGGTGTCTTATGCTTTCTTTTACAAGTGCTGTGTCTTAGTGCTGCCCCATCGCTCAGAGTGGCAGCCTGCTGACTCTGCTGTCCTTTTGGCCTTGATGACCTTGGTGGGCGTCCTCTGGCCCGTGGAGTCTGTGCTGTCCCCACCTGGGAGGGATCTGCCTGTTCTACAACTGGCATCTCCCTGGTCATCTCAGCCGTACCAGATGAAACTGGGAGAAGGGTGAAGGAGCTGCTGCCCTCATTCGGAGCACCCTGAGAGGAGCCCGCAGCGACGACAGGCAGCTGCTGCCCTGATGTGAGGTTGTTTCGGCCCTTCCGCTCACCGTGGATGGATGGGCAATGAGCTGGGAAGCTTGATGCCCACACCATCTCCCACACTGGCAGTGACTAGCTGAGGTCAATGCTGATGTGAGGGCTTGCTGGTCAAAGCATATCCCCAGGAAGCCCTGATGGGTCTCCTGGAGTTGGCTCTCCATGAGAGTTGCCACTCTCTCCATGGAGGACGCATGGCACTCGGACATGTGGCTCATTGCTTCAGCGAGCGTCTGCGTAGACTCCTCCACCACGGAGACCAAGCCAAGCATAGCCTCATGTATCTCCCCCAGATGCTCCCACACACCCGGCTGCATTTCTTGCACCTGCTGCATTGCAGACAACTTCAGAGGCACATCATCAGGCATCGACTGAGCCTGTGCCTGGTCCCCTGAAGTCCTCTGACTGCTGGCGCCATGGACACTCTCTGTCTCTGCCAGCTCCTCCAGTGTCTGTGAAGTGCCCTCACTGCTGTGCCCCGGGTCACTAGCCATTGTTCGAGTTCCCACCGAGGTGCTAGTATCTGCGCTGGTGTCTGCCTGGCAGAGATGGTGTGACGCTGGAGAGACTTCAGGCCCCTCAGGTGTGAGAGGGGGGCCTCTGCTGCTCCTCCTCCCGGCCCGGCTTTGAAAATGCTGAAAGGAAGAACAAGGACAGTGGATCAGTTAATGTGGAGACAATGACAAACTTCATCCCTGTTCCCCTGGCACATTATGCGCTCAAACCTCCATAACCAATGGCCCAGCAATGTTGCAACAATAAATAATTTAACAATCAGCATTGATAAGGCTGTTGGGAGAACAATGCTGACCTCACTGTTGGGCATAAATACCTGGCCGTGGCACCCCAGCCTCACCGACAGTAGACCTGGGTGCATGGCGCCTCTCCCAGTTCAAGGGCTTCCTACTCGAAGTAGCTTAATATGGAGAGCGTTGCCTGGCCGCCTCCAGTCCTCAAATGCTCGGCCACGTTATGAGCATTCTTCTCCTGAAAAGACAGAAGAGCATAGATTAGGACAAATTACAAATGGACTCTGTTCAAGCATGGCCCAACCCAAACAGAGTAGGACATATCAGGACTCCAGAGCCTCCTCACCCCGCTGCTGCTGGACACTCACACAAAGATGCTGGGCCTGCTCCCCACCCACACACCCACCCCCTTGGCCACATGCTGCCTACATCACATTAGGCACCACATGGTATTTCCTCCCATATCAAGGAGGCACAAGCATGTGCAGCGTAAAGGGCAGCAGGTGGTTCGTTGCCACACCACCTTGAAGCTTCCCCCCCCACCATCTCATCACCCTAACTTTGACATGTCCTGGAGTTCTGACACTGTGCCTAGGTGCAGCTCTTCCAGGTTGCCCCACACCAGTCATGTGGGACTCAGTGTAACATATGCTGCAGTGGAAAACTCATCTCCTCATCACCCTGTCAGGCTGACCTCAGCATGGACAGTATCTGCTTGTCCAGCCAGCAAAGGACAAATGCCATCAATGATTCAATGCAGTCACAACACTGAGACTTGGGAGGGGCAGCAGAGGGTAAAGCTACCTGCTGGGTTAAATGCCCAATGCCAACATGGTACTCACCCTTCCAGAGCGCAACAAATCGTTGAAGCGCTTGCAACACTGGATCCAGGTTCACCGCACCACATTACGGGAGCTCACCACCTCCACCATCTCCTCCCAGGCACGTTTCATCATGTTGGGGGGCTCATTCTCCCATCCTGGGGGACCAGCACCTCCCACATATGCTGCCACCTCCTCCACAAGGGCAGCAAGGCAGTCATCAGAAAAGCGAGGGGTGCACTGGCTGGCCTACCCTCCAGCCTGGCTTGCTCACCCAAACCCCTCTGCTGCGGCCTAGCACTGGCCAGTTTGAGCAGCCTACAAACGGCTGCCAGACCTTCTTTTAAACAGGCTGTCGGGTCGCCACTGGAGCCAGTGGTCTGTGCATGCCCGCTGCCACCCGCCCACTCCCACCATCCTTGGGATTCAGGAATTATGCTGGGCGGGCCTTAATTGGCATGTAAAATGGCGGCACGGACCCAATCGCGGGTGGCGATCGGGTCCGCACCCACTCCCGCTCCGCACCACCACCCCCCCCCCCCCCCCCCCCCCCCAACCGCCACCCACCCCCGCCAGATGGAAAATTCTGCCCATAGAGTCATAGCTTGGATATATTAATCAAGACTGATACTCTGGTGCAGTAATGAGGAAGTGCTGCCCCATCTTTTGGATGAGATAGCAAAACGAGGCCCTGTTTTCCCTCTAAGTTGAATGTATCAGATCCCATGGCAGAATTCAAAGAAGAAATGAAGAAATTTCCCAGTGCCCTGTCATTGCATTATTTTTTGTGGGAGCTTGCTCTGCACAAATTGGCCACTGTGTTTCCCAAAACAATGACTACACTTCAATAAAGCGCATCATTGGATCAAAAGCACTTGGTATGAATTGAAGGCATGAAAAATGCTTTATAAATGCAACAACTGTCTTTCTTTTCTTGCTTTGGAGTTGCAATGGGACGGGGCCATGTTGCTAGGGTGCCTGTTTCACTCAGTTTCCTTTGAATGATAAGTTGGGTTGAGGAGGTGCAGAAAGACCTGGTTATAAAAACAGAGGGAAAGTTCCTGCTATGCCTGCTCTCACAATCCGTCAGTACTGTGCTGGAAGATGAGGGATATGAAAAAGAAGTAATTGTATCCTTCCAATCTCCTGTTGCTGTGTTTGTCTCCTCCCCTGAGGCAAATGTCTTCCCTCATTTCCCTTGCCATGACAGTCTGGTATAAGCAAGAGGCTGATTCCAGTCCCACCGCCTTTGTCCTGTGTTTCACCAGCTCTGAGATGCTCAGGTGTCACACTGTCCCCTATTGGGCACTCCTGTATTGCAGGTAGTTCCCCGCTCTGTCCTGTGGGGAACTGTCAGGACTTGAGCATGATACTGTGACAATGATATTCATACAGGGAAATTCAGACAGGGAACTGGTACCATCTCCGACTTAAATCACCAATCCTCTGGAGGGATATCAGAAGGAAAAGCTCAACACCTTTCTCAAAATCCCACAGTTAAAGAGGAGTGGGGATAGAACTGCAGGGCTGTGTTTTAATTTTTAACTTGCAGATACTGAATATTACTTGAACACATTAACAGCTACAATAAAGATTTGCAGGAGGTTATGACACAGACACTTAGGTTTACACATATTGAAACCAAATGGGGGCCAGATACAACCGTAAGTACCTTAGGAAAAGGAGCAGGCCATTTGACCCCTTCAGTCTGTTTCACCATTCAATTAGATCTTGACATTCACTGAAGAATGACTGATGATCTTATTGAAACCTATAAGATTCTGAGGGGGCTTGACAGGATAGATGCTGAAAGGATGTGTTTTTCTTCATGGGGGAATCCAAAACCTAGGGGGTGCAATTTCAATATAAGGGGCTCCCTGTTTAAAATGGAGATGAGGGGGAATCTTTTCTCTCAGAGGGTTAGTAATCTTTGGAATTCTCAACCCACAGAGCTGTGGAGATCAATGTTCCTGCTAATTTTTTCCATTCATGTGCAGAATGATTTTAGCTATGTACTGCATATTTTTCAAAAGTTACCATGGTATGGAAGAAGATGGAAAATCCCACCCCCAGCCATTGAGACAGTAACATCATAGTCCACAAATTACTAGATTTGCTGAATTAAATTTTACATTTGCTATGGTGCCATTTAAACTCACAACCTTTGGGTTTAAGTTCAGTACCATAACCACTACACTACCTTACACGAGAGAGAGAGTTGTTAGATTTTATATTGTAGCTCGTGCTTTAGTCATTTGACAGAAGAAAAGTTGAATTGGAAGTGATGGCTCGAGACAATAACCTTTTGTTTCAATTTGAGAAGTTCAAATTAGAAAGAGAAGGAGCCTCGCCTTTCGAATTGATAGAAATTGTGGAAAAGGCAACTGTTATTTTTTCAGCTTATTGAGTGGCTTCTTTACTTAAAACTGCTATGAATAATGAGGAAAATGGATCTATCATTTCTTCACATCAACCAATATAATCAGGCAGAGGTAAAGTGTCTCTATGGAGACTGGAGGGTGGAGGTCTGAGAGACACAGGACTGGATTTTTATGGAGTTGGCAAGACTCCACGGACCTTTCAAAATGGTGGGCTGGACTGGATGCTGAAGTCCTGCCCCCATTCCTGACAGATCCAATTTTTGCTGGCAGGGAAAAGGGGAAAGAGTTCAAACAAATCCCATTTTGGCTGGTCCAAGGGCCTAAACTCGCAATGTGGAAGTCATGAATTGATGGAGTATATGTAAATGCTCTTGAAGGGCAGTGAAGGTCTTTATAACAGTCATGATCTGAAGTTTTTAAATACCCTGCTCTTCAAACTTTAAAAAAATAGGCTGCAGTTGTCACTGAGAGTTAAAAAGTAAACCCTTGCTGAACTGCTTTGATGACAGGCCATCTGCCGCAGCATTGAACAAGGAGATTCGGTTCGCGCAAGTTCAATAGCGGTCTTTGTTGACATTCCCTCAAGGTCTATCATTATGTTATTAATAAAGCTTAGCTGAGTTTCAAAAGCTACCAGTTTGATTGACAGTATAAAGAGACTATTAAATGATTAGCTGTCTTCAATGTTGTGTCTGAATAGCAATTTGTTTGTTTTGATAAGAGGTTAACCACTTGTGGAGGTTTAAAAGCTTTGAGTAGGTTTCTGGAATGGGAGCTTTTTTGCTATCAAATATGTAGGAGTGAGATCTGTATTAGATTGCCAGAAGTTTATTTTTTTCATCGCCACATGGCTCCTGAGCTCTACCCATGCTGGATACTGTGAAAGTTAACATTGCTACGCTCTGTCTCTGGGGCTGGTGGGTCTGACTCCATCCTGCCCCTGTGAAGAAACTCACAAATCTGTTGCAGAACCTAAGATTTTACGGTGTTAATCCCAAATTAGCAGTACAAAATGACAGATTGATATGCTAACTTGAATTATTGCCCATATGTATAAAGTAAAAAAGGTCTTGTAGACTGAGAAATTAGGACCCAGCCAGAATAGCCAGCTGCATGTCTGCAGTCTAACATTTGTGAATAGACCCACTTCTGATCATGAGATCACTCTCAGATAAGATAACATAACGTTTTCATCAACACAAATACAATGAACAATTGAAGATGCTGTGACATACAGCTGAACACATTCCTTTAAAAAACCTGACTACTGGCCACACAGTCAGTTAGCCAACTTTGAGACACATAAGGGATTGATTTCCCTCTAGAAGTCTCACTGGTCTAAAGATAGAGATACTAATCTAATCACATTGGACATCTGAGTAGCCCTTTCTTTTCCATATTTGTTTGATTATCCAATAACTTTGCTGATAAGGTGGAATCAAGATTGCATATCCATTACATTATTGACATGTTATGATTAGCTTTAATTACTATCTATAACCTCATGTATAAACTGTAATCTATAATTGGTTTCAATGAAAGACATGTATTTTTGAAGCATACGGAAGGTATAGCCTAAAGTATATATATCTCAAGAATCCACATAAACGTATTACTTTAGAAGTCTGATTCCACAATGCTCAGCACCATTCGCAACTCCTCAGATACTGAAGAAGTCCATGTCCAAATGCAGCAACACCTGGACAATATCCAGGCTTGGGCTGACAAGTGGCAAGGAACATTCATACGAACATACTAACATACGAAATAGGAGCAGGAGAGGGCCATTCAGCTCCTCGAGCCTGCTCTGCCATTCAATAAGATCATGACTGATCTATTTGTGTTTTGAGATCCACGTTCCCAATTACTCCTGATAACCTTTGATTCCTTTACCTAACAAGAATCTATTTACCTCTGCCTTAAAAATATTCAGTGACTCTGCCTCTACCACCTTCTGAGGCAGAAAATTCCAAAGTCGCACAACCCTCCAAGAGAAAAGATTTCTCCTCATCTCTGTCCTATAAGGGTGCCCCCTAATTCTAAAACAGTGCCCCCTAGTACTGCACTCACCCATAAGGGGAAACATTCTTTCCATGCCCACCTTGTCAAGACCATTCAGGATCTTATATACATCAATCAAGTCACCCTCGCTCTTCTAAACCCAGTGGAAACAAGCCCAACCTGTTCAACCTTTCCTCATAAGATAACCCGCTCACTCCAGTATCAATCTAGTAAACCTCCCCTGAACTGCCTCCAAAGCATTGTCACTGAGAGTTAAAAAGTAAATGTCTGCTGGACTGCTTTGATGACATGCAGGTCCATTGGTTTGTGCAAGTTCAATAGAGTTCTTTTTTGACATTTCCTCAAGGGCTATCATTATGTTATGATTAAAGATTAGCTGAGTCTCAAAATCTACAAAAGTGACACCAATGCATTAAATAAGGAGACCAAAACTGTACACAGTATTCGAGATGAGGTCTCACCAATGCCCTGTATTACAGAAGCATTACCTTTATGTTCAATTCTTCTTGCAATAAAGGATAGCATTCTATTAGCCTTCTTAATTGCTTACTGTTCCTGCATACCAACTTTTTATGACTCATGCAACAGAACACCTAGATCCCTTGGCACCTTGAAATTCTGCAGTCATTCTCCACTTAAGTACTATTCTGCTTTTTTATTCTTCCTGCCAAAGTGAACAACTTCACATTTTCCCACATTATACTCCATCTGCCAAATTTTTGCTCACTCACTCAACTTATCTATATCTGTCTACAAACTCCTTATGTCTTCTTCACAACATACTTTCCTATCTAACTTTGTGTTGTGTGCAAATTTAGCTATCAACATTTCACTACCCTCATCTAGATCATCGATGTAAATTGTAAACAGTTGAGACCCCAACACAGACCCCTGCCAGACTCCACTCGTCACATCCTGCCAATCAGACGAAGATCCATTTATGCCTATTCCCTGTTTTCTGTCAGCCAGCCAATCTTCTATCCATGCTAATATTTTACCCCCTACACCATGAACTTTTATTTTCCACAATCAAATGCCTTCTGGAAATCCAAGTATAATATGTCTACAGGCTCCCCTCTATCCACCGCACATGTTACTCCTTCAAACGACTCCAATAAATTAGTTAAACATGATTTCCATTTCATAAAACCATGCTGACTCTTCCCAATTGCTTTGAACTTTTCTTAGTGCCCAGCCATAACCTTTTTAACGATTGGGTCTAACACCTTCCCCACGACAGATATCAAGTTAACTGGCCTACAGTTTCCTGTCTCTTGCCTCCCTCCCTCCTTGATATTTGCTGTTTTCCAGTGTGATGGAACGTTTCTAGAATGTAGGGAATTTTGGAAAATTAACACCAACACATCTATGACCTCATTAACCACCTCTTTTAAGATGCTAGGATAAAGTCTATCTGGATCCAGAGACTTGTCAGCCCGCAGCTCCCTCAGTTTGCTCAGTACCGCTTCCCTTGTGATTGTAATTTCACCAAGTTCCTCTCTCCCCTCCTCCTCCTGATTTACAGCTATTACTGGAATGGTTTTTGTATCCTCTATAGTGAACACAGAAGCAAAATATTAGTTCATTTCATCTGCCATGTCCTTATTATGTACTATTAACTCCCCATTCTCATTCTCTAAAGGGCCAACACTCATTTACCTAGTATTGTCCTGTTTAAATACCTGTAGAAACGCTTACTATCTGTTTTTACATTTCTAGCTAGCTTTCTCTCATACTCTAATTTCTTTCTCCTGATTAGTCTTTTAGTTGTTCTCTGCTGTTCTTTATATTCTGACTAATCATCTGACCTGCTACTCATCTGCGCAGTTATATGCTTTTTCCTTAAGTTTGATGCTTTCTCTAACTTCTTTAGTTAACCGCGGATGGTGGGTCATCCCTTTAGAATATTTCTTTATTGTAGGAATATACTTATTCTGAAACATCCCCTTAAATGTCTGCCACTACTTCCCTATTGACCTATCCCCCTAGCCTAGCATCCCACTTCACTTCAACTAGCTCAGCTTTCATGCCCACATAGTTGCACTTATTTAAGCTTAAGGTACTAGTCTTAGACCCACACTTCTCCCTCTCAAACTGGATGTAAAATTAAATCATTTTGTGGTCACTGCTACTTAGGGATTCCTTCACTCTGAGGCCATTAATTAATCCTGTCACAATCACACCACACAAGTGCCAGGCAATGACCATCCCCAATGAGAGAATCTAACAATCGCTCCTTGACATTCAATGGCATCACCATCGCTGAATCCCCCACTATCAGCATCCTGGGGGTTACCATTGACCAGAAACTGAACTGGACTAGCCATATAAATACTGTGGCTACAAAAGCAGGTCAGAGGCTAGGAATCTTGCAAAGAGTAACTTACCTCCTGACTGCCCAAAACTTGTCCACCATCCACAAGACACAAGTCAGGAATGTGATGGAATACTCTCCCCTTGCCTGGATGAGTGCAGCTCCCACAACACTCAAGAAGCTTGACACCATCCAGGACAAAGCAGCCCACTTGATTGGCACCACATACACAAACATTCACTACCTCCACCACCAACACACAGTAGCATCAGTGTGTACCATCTACAAGATTCACTGCAGGAACTCAGCAAGGTTCCTTAGACAGCACCTTCCAAACCCACAACCACTACTATCTAGAAGGACAAGGGAAGTAAATGCATGGGAACACCTCCATCTGGAAGTTCCCCTCCAAGTCACACATCATCCTTGACTTGGAAATCCTTCCCTGTCGCTGGGCTAAAATCCTGGAACTCCCTTCCTAACAGCACTGTGGCTGTAGCTACACCACATGGACTACAACGGTTTAAGAAGGCAGCTCACCACCACCTTCTCAAGGGCAATTTATGCTGGCCTCGCCAGTGAAGCCCACATCCCATGAATGAATAAAAAAAAAGTCTTGGTTAGATTTCTAAGAACTGGTATTGGTAAACTTTCAAAGAAGTTGGTCTACTGAGACTTGTCTCAATGTTTGTGCCGTCCAAAGATAACTTAGTTGGCTTGGAGACTCTTGGAAGAGAGAACTTTCATTTGAGGACTCAGTCTAAGACTATGTCCCCTTAATACTTAGAAACCTCTTTTAGTTGAGATTCTAAGTTAGCAATATAAAAACATAGAAAATAGGAGCAGAGTAGGCCATTCAGCCCTTCGAGCCTGCTCTGCCATTCATTATGATCATGGTTGATCATCCAAGTCAATAGCCTGCTCCTGCTTTCTCCTCATATCCTTTGATCCCTTTTGCCCCAAGAGCTATACCTAACTCCTTCTTAAAAACATATAATGTTTTGGTCTCAACTACTTTCTGTGGTAGCGAATTCCACAGGCTGAGCACTCTTTGGGTGAAGAAATTTCTCCTCATCTCAGTTCTAAATGGTCTACACCGTATCCTCAGACTGTGACCTCTGGTTCTGGACTCCCCCACCATCAGGAACATCCTTCCTTCATCTATCCTGTCTAGTCCTGTTAGAATTTTACAGGTTTCTATGAGATCTCCCCTCATTCTTCTGAACTCCAGCAAATATAATCCTAACCGACTCGATCTCTCCTCATATGCTAGTCCCGCCATCCCAGGAAACAGTCTGGTAAACCTTCGCTGCACTCCCTCTATAGCAAGAACATCCCTCCTCAGATAAGGAGACCAAAACTGCACACATTATTCCAGGTGTGGTCTCACCAAAGCCCTATACAATTGCAGCAAGACATCCCTGCTCCTGTACTTGAATCTTCTTGCTATGAAGACCAACATACCATTTGCCTTCTTTACTGCCTGCTGCACCTGCATGCTTACCTTCAACGATTGGTGTATGAGGACACCCAGGTCTCATTGCACATTCCCCTCTCTCAAAGTATAGGCATTCAGATAATAATCTACCTTCCTGTTTTTCCTACCAAAATGGATAACCTCACATTTATCCACATTATATTGCATCTACCATGCATTTGCCCACTCACTCAGCTTGTCCAAATCACACTGAAGCATCTCTGCATCCTCCTCACAGCTCACCCTCCCACCCAGCTTTGTGTCATCTCAAATTTGGAGATATTACATTTTGTTCCCTCATCTAAATCATTAATATATATTGTGAATAGCTGGGGTCCCAGCACCGATCCCTGTGGTACCCCACTAGTCACTGCCTGCCATTCGGAAAAAGACCCGTTTATTCCTACTCTTTGTTTCCTGGCTGCCAACCAGTTTTCTATCTCAATACACTACCCCCAATCCCATGCGCTTTAATTTTACATACTAATCTCTAATGTGGGACTTTGTCAAAAGCCTTCTGAAATTCCAAATAAACCACATCCACTGGCTCCCCCTCATCAACTCTACTAGTTACATTCTCAAAAATATTCCAGTAGATTTGTCAAACATGATTTCCCTTTCGTAAATCCGTGCTGACTCTGTCCGATTCTGCCACTGTTTTCCGAGTGCTCAGCTAGTAAATCTTTTATAATGGACTCTAGAATTTTCCTCACTACCAACATCAGGCTGACTGGTCTATAATTCCCTGTTTTCTCTCTACCTCCCTTTTTAAATAGTGGGGTTACATTAGCTACCCTCCAATCTGTAGGAACTGTTCCAGGATCTATAGAACCTCGGAAGATGATCACCAATGCATCCACTATTTCTAGGGCCACTTCCTTGAGTACTCTTGGATGTAGATTATCAGGGCTGGGGATTTATCGGCCTTCAATCCCATCAATTTCCCCAACACCATTTCCCTACTAATACTGATTTCTTTCAGTTCCTCCTTCTCACTAAACTCTGTGTTCCCCTACATTTCTGGTATGTTATTTGTGTCCTCCTTTGTGAAGACAGAACCAAAGTATATATTTAGTTGGTCAACCATTTCTTTGTTCCTATTATAAATTCCCCTGTTTCTGACTGTAAGGGGCCTACATTTGTGTTCACCAATATTTTTCACTTCACATACCTACTTTTACAGTCAGTTTTTATATTCCCCTCAAGCTTGCTCTCATACTCTATTTTCCCCTTCTTAATCAATCCCTTGGCCCTCCTTTGCTGAATTCTAAAGTGCTCCCAATCCTCAGCTCTGTTGCTTTTTCTGGCCAATTTGTATGTCTCTTCCAACACTATCTGTAATTTCCCTTGTAAGCCATGGTTTGGCCACCTTTCCTATTTTACTTTTGCGCCAGACAGGAATAAACAATTGTTGCCGTTCACCCATGCGGTCTTACCCAATCCATCATAGCCAATTCGCGCCTCATACCATCGTAGTTTCCTTTATTAAGGTTCAGGGCTCTAGTCTCAGAATCAACTATGTCACTCTCCATCTTGATGAATCTCCATCTATCATATTATGTTCGCACATCCCCAAGCGGCCTCGCACAACTAGATTGCCAATTATTCCTTTTTCATTACATAATACCCAGTCTAGGATGGCCTGTTCTCATGTTGGTTCCTCATTGTATTGGCCCAGAAAACCATCCTGTATACACTCCAGGAATTCCTCCTCCACGGTATTGTTACTAATTTGATTTGCCCAATCTATAAGCAGATTAAAGTCACCCATAATTACAGATGTTCCTTTATTGCATGTGTCACTAATTTCCTGTTTAGTGCCATTCCCAATATGACCACTACAGTTTGGGGGTCTATATACAACCCCCACTAACGTTTTTTGCCCCTTAGTGTTTCTCAGCTCTACCCATACAGATTCCACATCGTCGGAGCTAATATCTTTCCTCACTATTGCGCTAATTTCCTCTTTAACCAGCAATGCAACTCCAACTTTTCCTTTTTGTCTGTCCTGTTAGCAATAAGTTCAAAGGAATAGGCTTACCTTAAAGATAGAGCCATTAACACCCCCACACCCTCTGAACAAAAATCGTGCGATTCGGGTTGCTTTTTACAGAGGCGAGTCCAGCGAGTCATACATTTCCTGACTAGAGCTACCAGCGAAGGCAGTGAAATTCTGGCCCATAGTGTTCCTGCTAATTAAGTAAATATTGAAGGGGGAATCTACATCTGGGACCTGTGGAAGGCAGTGTTGTGGGGAAGAGAGAATGGAATCCCAGGAGGGAGAATGACTGCTGAGTTAGTTACTGCAGAAGTCATAGCATTTATTCCAGCTACAGTTTTTTTTTTTGATTAGAATCTATGAATTTGAAGTAATAAATCAGTTCACCATTTTTAAAGTAAACTCAGAATGCAAACAACAGTGAATTGGGGAGAGGTGAAATTTGATAGTAATGCATCATTTAAAACATCCCACAAGATAACCTCAAAAGAATCTTTGCATTATTATTTGGAGATCTGAGGCCAAATTTTCATTTGGGCTCAGCAAAACCTGACATGTGCACTTTCGCAGCTTGCAAAGTAAGCGCTAAACACTTTAAAAACAGAGTTTGTCATAATTATAAGTTGTATTATATGTTGATCTATAATACATGAATATTAATAATTATACACTGACTGTTACTATGCCGCTTTTGTTGGCATCTGGAATCACATTAATTTTTAAGCATTAAAATGGGGTCACATTGGAAAATAGTTTGGGAAGCAATGCTATAGGGTTAGATAGAGGAATGTGAGGAGGCTTGTGTGGAGTCTAAGCCCTGGCAAAGGCAAGCTGGATTGAATAATCTATTTCTGTGCTGTATATTCTCTGGGGATCTATAAAAGCAGCAATCTTAATTAAAACCTCAGCCACTTTTAGAAACAAAAGCCTTTTAAATACAAATGTCCTTCTATAGAATTTTAAAGATACATCATATCCACAGCAGTGTGTACCATCAACAAGGTACATCTTCCAAACCCACGACCACTACCATCTAGAAGGACAAGGGCAGCTGATACATGGGAACACCACTGCCTGGAAGTTCCCCTCCAAGTCACTCACCATCCTGACTTGGAAATATATTGCCGTTCCTTCACTGTCGCTAGGTCAAAATCCTGGACCTCCTTCCCTAACAGCACTGTGGGTGTACCTACACCATATTGGCTGCAGTGGTTCAAGAAGGCAGCTCACCACCACCTTCTCAAGGGCAATTAGGGATTGGGCAATAAATGCTGGCCCAGCCAGCAACGCCCACATCCCGTGAATGAATAACAGAAAAAGTACAGAGGCTGTCAGCAGGCTGGTGTATAGGAGAGGCGCTGACTCATTTGTTGGTATAATTCCTGAATTATTCCCAGGTCAATCACATTCATGCTTTCTCATTGATGGGGAGGGACTTAGATTGTGTTAGAGGAAACCAGTGGGAAAGAAACATCATCTTTGTGACATATACATCTTCTGCCTGCTCTTAAGTTATGATGTGAAAGATGGATTTTTGTTTCGAAATTGCCTCTCAGAGTAGTCTTTTTCTCTGGCAGAAGTTGAGAAAGCATGAAGCAAAATCCTACTCACACTGACTCAAAATTTGAGCTAAAACCATAAATAAAAACAGAAAATGCTGGAAAAGCTCAGCAGGTCAGGCAGCATCTGTGGATGAGGAATAGCTTAAACATTTCAGGTCAACGACCTCTTGTCATCTGCTGAAAAATCATTGACCTCCAAATTATCAGTACTGTCACAAAAGCGAATCACAGCCCCAAATTACTTATGGGCACATTGAACTTTTTAAATAAGACGTGCTTTTTAAAAAGACCTACATACAAGCAAAAGCTGGCTGAGAATGTAAAGTAATCATGTTCTGGAAAATTCCTTTGTGGATTATACTTGACCCACTAGCCCAGACAGAACATGGAATGTCACACCTAAAAAGATGCCAAGGATACTTCAGACAGAGATGCTTCAAAGGAAGAGATGCTATGCAAAAGATTGTACTTTAATCTCCTGTGGCTGTGGAGACAATGGGGACTGATTACCACATCTCAGCTAAAACTATTTCCTGTTGAGTTATCTCTCAGAATGTGGAAATGGTCGGAGTTGAAAGAAAGCAGATTCTGGGCGAAAAACATGTTTGTTTTATCCCCTTTCAGGAACACCCAAAAAAAGGGGTTAAAAAGTCAGGTGCAAACCTGATCTGGGCATTCTAGTTCTGGTGTGTGAGTGTGTGCAGTGAAACTCACAGCAGAAGAACTTCAACTAGACATCCTTGCAGCTTGCAGGAAGAAGTCTCGATCTATCTCTCTCTCTGGCTGGATGCAAGTCAGGAAAGCCACCATCAAAATGAAAATAGGACAACTCTTTCAGCTAACCTGCAGAACCAAGTGTCTCCAAACCAACTACACAACTGTCAAAGTCAATTCTACTGGAATCACCCAACTTCATGGCCACAATGCATCGCCGTCTACTCCTCATGGGCAAGCCTAAGGCTCATTCGTATATCTTTTTAAAATTTAATTTTTGGACTCAACTTCTCATTTCTGATCTGTTTGTATGTGTGTTGCATTTTTATTATTTTTTCTTGGCTTTTTAGTAACTAATAAATTTACTCTTGCTTTGACTTAAGAAAGCCTGGTTAAATTGGCTCCTTCCAAAACATAATTATATTTGGTCTGGGAAAAGGTACCAGGTGGGGGTGGGTGGGGTGGTGGGATCTCTTTTAAATTAACCTTGTTACAACCAGCCAAGGGGGTTGAATAAAGAAGGGGGAGCCAGCTCATTGCTCCTCACCCGGCAGCATAATAAAATTTGAGTCCCATTCGGGAAGTTAACAATTCGGGATGTCTCATCTGGGATCATAACAAATTGGGGGATTTCACCTGGGGACTAGAGGTAACAACACCAAGATTTGTCGGGTGCTAGAAAGCCTATTAGAAGAGCTCAGAGTTTTGTTTGAGCCAATATCAAACCATGAAGATAGTGATGCAAAAAAAGGGGAGTTTAGTAGATTGAACAAATCAATGACAAATAAAATTAAACACGAAGAGCTATGAGACAGTGAATTTTGAGAATACAAATAGAAGAAATATACACTTAATGGTCAAATTTGAAAAGGAGTAGAGGAGCAAAGAGAACAGAAGGGCAATGGGACTAATTGGATAGTTCTTTTGACTAATTGGCACATACAGGGTGGGCCAAATGGCTTCTTTCTGTGCTATGCCATTCTATAATTCTACAAATTTGGAGTTCAGAGACACAAATCCTTAATAGTAATAAGGAAGTTGATAAACTCTAGCCGTAGACAATTAGCGGACATGGAATAAAAGGAAATAGATAATACAAAGCCTATCCAAATCATTAGGTAGATTATGTCACAATAATGTGTCATGTGTGACGTGGAAAATTAATCTTTAATTTCATCCATTCATCAGGTATCTGTTGAGCTTCTTTTAAATAGACTTGTGCCAGACACTGACTTTCTAAAAAATGTTGCTAATTTGTGCCACTGTGCAGCCACATTCCATTTCATGGAAATAGAAATGAAAGAACAACACAGATAGATTTGGAGAGGTGTTGATGAGTTCCTCCTTATCTTATCAAAGGCCTGATCTTGGAAGAATGATTCATTAAAGGGTTGACTAACTGAAGCATTAATATTCAATCACTTTGTGACTGTGCCAATGGCGAAACAGGAAGAAGGAGGTTAATCGTCTGTCCTGTGGAAGACATCCCTTGATATTTGGAACTTGGTCAATATCTGGTGGGTAAACCTTTATCTTTGGATCGTGACTTAGCAGTGAAGGCCAATAACATGACACAACAGCCACCTTGCCTGCTGCCAGGGGTATAGAAAAAGCAGGGATTCTGCAGAAAGTAAACAGAAGGAGTCTGCAGAATGGACCAGTAACATTACCTCTCTCTCTCCCTGCTAATTTCAAGTTTAACACCTTATCTCTGTCACATTTTAGAGCACACCAGGGATAGAGAATATTGATGGAAAGGAATTTCAATTGTCATAGCATCCTCTTTGGATGTTATGGAAAAAGATGGATTACAGTTTAAAAGAGATGGTCTCCTGAAATTAGAGTTTACATCAGCCGCAACCCCAATGGAATTTCAAGACCACCAGAGGAACGCCGGAATATATATTTCTTTATTTTCTTATGGACTTTAACTTTCATTAATTCCACCTCGTAACTTGTTCTGCTTTGTATGCTCGTGTGTGTGTGTCTCTCTCTCTCTCGCGAGATTCAGGACATGTTTTTACCTTTTCCATAGTTCTTATATTTTTACCTGAGTAAGTTTTTAACAATAAAACTAATTCCTTACTTGTTAACTGGCTCATTTCTAAATAAAGTGTTACATATGGTCAAGTACATACTGAATTGAAAAAAAAATCGCAGCTTTTTAAAAATTCAAACTCAGGAATAGAAAAGGGAAGAATTCATTCACCTCACAGACAAATACAAGGATGGCAAATGGAGTTGAGGTGCATCTCAGTGATGATCTAATTGAGAACAAGCCCGAGGGACTCAATGGACTACTCCTGTTTCTAATGTCACTACATTATTATTGTGCTGACTGAAACCGATCCACCAAGTGCCCCGCTTAACATCGACACAGTCAATATTGTTTCACTTTAACATCAATCATAAAATAGGGACGATATGTCTGTTTAATGTTGTGACATTACTATGCCGTTTGTCACAGGCTTCCTGTTCTGTGGTCTGCACTTTCCAATGTGCACATGGTGTTGGGGTCAGTGCATCTCTTTCCTCTGCTCCCACCCTCAATCCTGAAGTTCCTTTTCTCCCCACGTCCCACCCATGCCTGGCTCCATTCCCACCTTTAAAAGTCCCGGTGTCTGTTGCCACTGCCGGGGAATTTTTCAGTTGGTTCCTCTTCCTCTTGCTCTGGTTCCCGCTGTCAGCTCACGCTGAAAGCCCTGGGACTATTTCAGCTGTTACCTACACCGACCAACTTCTGCCACTAGATGGAGTGCGGTCAATCCAAAACCAGACAGCTGGTGAGTTTCATTTTACATTTATTTACATGTACAGTATCCTGTATTTCTTTCATATTTTAAAATTTATTTTAAAAGTTATTCCATTTATGAATGTAGGCATTTATGAATGCACTGCGTTTTAACTTATAATATTTTAATTTTTGCTGAGAAAGGTCCTAAAGTACCTAAATGTACAGTAGTCCTTTAGTATATAGTGATTTATTTTATTTTGCAAGTTATTTCAGCTAGGGTTGCACAGTACTACACACGTAGGGTGCATTATTTCAACTTGTGCATTGGTTTTTCTGGGTGAGAAATGTCTGAAGAAACCTACCTCAGCTTTAACATTGATTTCTGTGGGAATTTATGATTCATTTAATCATTTCACTTAAAGTTGCGATTTTCAGGAACACCACCACAGCTTTAAGTGAAGACTTACTGTATAGGAGTCACTGTACCTCCATTCAGCTAGACTGGTGATCACACGGTTGCCACTAGCTATGGGAGCAAAGGGTAGTCCTTATTTCCGAGGTGTTCATTTGAAGCGAGCAGGGATTCTGAGGTGAAGCACATCATGGAAGCTGTCCACATTCACTGCACATTCAGATGAAGGAACTGGTGTCTGGAATCAGAAACAAGTTGAACACTGAGGGAGGAAAATAATTTTCTGTTAATGGAGTGGTGAGATGGTTGGCGAGGGCACACGACAAGGGTTATGGGAGAGGACAGGAGGATGGCATTGAGATAGATCAGCCATGATCATATTGAATGGCGGAACAGGCTCGAAGGGCCGAATGACCTACTCCTGCTCCTATTTTCCATGTTTCTATGTTCCCACATGTGGGCAGTCAATGGCAACAGGGACCTAGGGGAATCCTAAAGCCCTGTAAAATGTGGCAGGATGTTCAATCATTACCAGTATCAAGCTTGATAAAGTGGGCAGTCCTGGCAATAGTGGTTACTGACTTGCTTTAAGCTGGCCAACTTCATAACGTGGCAGAAGTCCCTAGTTGCACCTTGAAATTGTTTGTTTATCTCCTCCTCCAGTGATACATTTGGTCAAACCCGCAGATGTCGTCCTGCCTCCGACAGGAAGAAGGGATTATCCAGCGCTTCTCAGCTGAATCATAGATTTAAGAGGAAAGTCTGAGTCTGTGTTGGCAGGAGCAGGAAACTCCAGAAACTTTGTTGGTGCTGCCTAACGAATGTTCTTCCAACATGTACATTATATATAATTACATGTACATTATATATAATGGAATCCCCACAGTTGCTGTGTTTCCCTGCTTTACAACAGTGACTGCACCTTGAAAACACTTGTTGGCTGTAAGGCTTCTGTTGTGGAAGGTGCTATTTAAATGCAGATTCCCTCATTTGCAGATCATTACAATGCATCACAACCCTTCAGGAGGTAAAACCCTGGAAGCAACAGGGATAAACAGGAAGCCAATGGAGCAGCTGTCAAATGCCGGAATCTTCCTGGACCCTTTGAGGCAGGGGTGGGGCTGGGAAACCCCTACTAGGACAGCACCCTAATGTGACCCCACCTCCCAGGATGGGCTGCCACTATCAACAACCTGCTTGATGCAAGCGGGCAGGAAGCAATGTAATTAGGGCCTCAATCCGGAGCCATTTTCTGACATTAACTAATGGGCTTTTCCCAGTGTTGAATGGTCCCCCTGTGATTGGAGGTCAGGGGCAGCCTCTTGATGGGAGGTTGGAGGGCCATCGGAGGCTGACTGAAATGCTAGTGTCAGGGAATCACAGGTTCAAAGATGTCCAATCCTTGGCCACAGACATTCTTTTGGAGGCGTTTCCTCTTCACTCTGAGGCCCTTTAGGTCTCTGGCCCTTGTTTATTTATAAACTGAGTTTGGAGCCTTTCATGAGGGCTGCCATTTTGAGTGGCCCCTGGTCTTTCTCTTCTTTAGTAGCGCTCACCTCTGCCAATGGAGCTGCTGGCTGGACATTCCTGTGGACCCTCCCAGTGACACTCTCACCTCCCTGTTCTGCCCATTGTCCTTAGATAGACCGTGAATGCAGAGGCCCCAGTAGAAGGAAAAACCAGGAAAACTTGGGAAATGACTGGTACTGGTCTGAACCGGTCTTGTATGCCTTAAACTGGAGCTCCAGTTTGGTCCAGTACCAGTCATTTCCAGGTTTTACTGGTTTTTCCTTCTTTCTGGGTGCACTGCTGACCCAGAAATGGCCCCGACGCCTAAACATTTTGTGAGTGTAAAACATTCTGGCCAAAAAGTTCACCACCAAACTCTCCTTGAGTCTCACTGGGGGAGTGTTTCCAGAGGGCAGCCCAGTCCTATTGACTGATGGAAACATTGGGCAGAATTTGCCATTTGGCCGGGGGCGGGGGGGGGGAGGGGGGGGGGTGGGGGAGCAGGAGCGTGCATGGACCCAATCGCCGCCAGTGTCGATAGGGTCCACGCCGCCATTTTATGCGGACAGGCTAGTTAAGGTCCGCCCAGCGTGTTTTGCGGCTCCCAGGCACAGCGGGAGTGGCGGGCAGAGGCAGATCAGCAATCGCCGCCGGGTTCAATGGGGACTCACTGGCCTGTTTAAAGGCCAAGCTGCAGCCGCTCCAAGGCTACTGTACATGGCCAAAGTTCCGGGCCAATGCAGATCCAGGCTGGCCATGCAGAAGGGTAGGGCGGGTGGTCAATGTGCGCCCAGGTTTTCAGACAAGTGTCTTGCTGCCCTCTTTGAGGAGGTGGCAGCACGGCGGGAGGTGCTTGTCCCCCAGTGGGGGCGGGGGGGGGGGGTGGTTTGCGGTGGGGGGACCACTCCACTTGACCAAGCATGCATGGAAGGAGGTAGAGGAGGTCCTGAGCTCCCACGACATGGTGCAGAGCTCATGGATTAAGGGCTGCAGTGCTTCAACAACCTGCTGTGCACGGGGAGGATGAGTAGCATGTTGGCATCGTTCACTTCACCCATCATGTAAGATTCTCCCCCGCTGATGCCACACCCATGTCTGAATGGCCTGAATGCAATGAGTCATTGATGGCTTGTGTCATGGGTGGCCCAGCAGATATTCCCTATGCGTTTGTCAGCCTGAGAGGGCGGCAATGAGATGGGTTCTGCCCACCCACAGCATTTGGTGGACTGAGACCCACACGACTGTGATGGGGCAGCCTGGAGGATCTGCACCCAGGCGCAGTGCTCGAACTCCAGGACATGTGGGAGTCAGGGTGATGACATGGTGGGAGGGGGTCTTCAAGGTGGCATGGCACAGATCGACCAGCTGCCCTCTGTGATCCACTTCATTGTACCTCCTTGCTATGGCAGGTTAAACTGTGTGTGCTCCTAAGTATGATGAAGGCAGCATGTGGCCAAGAGGGGGTGCAGGTGGGAAGGACACACCTGGCATATTTGTGTGTGTTCGGCAGCAATGGGGTGAGGATGCATTGGACCCCTGCAATCGCCAACTGGACTTGGGGTGGGCCGGCCGTGAGGAGATTCACAGTACAAGTATCACTTACCAATGTTATTTTTTCATTTCCAGGGGAAGAATTCTCACAACACTGCCGAGCGGGTGAGGACTGGCAGTGGGCCAGCCCAGCTACTGCTGCTTAACTGCTTTGAGCAGGAGGCCCTCGACCTGGAGAGGCGGCACGCACCCAGGTCCATTGGAGCCAGAGAGGCTGGGGTTCCATGGGCAGCTCTCACATCACCAGTAGTCTCCTAACATCCATGGCACTGCTGATTGTTGAGTGAGTGACGTGACCAACTTGGCTTGCCCATTGCGTGAGGAATGATGAGCACATGATGAGCCGGGGGACAGGCATGTACATTGACTTTGCCTGCAGGCTAACCGATTGAATGTCCTTACTCTTCCTTTCAGTATCAGCAGTGCAGGGCCGGGACCTGGAGCAGCAGGGGCTCCCTCTGACACCTGAGGGCCATGAAGTTCCAACATCACAAGCATCACACCATCTCTGCCAGGCAGGCACCAGCACAGATACTGGCACTCTGGTGAGCATCAGATCTTTGGCTAGTGTCCCGGGGCACAGCAGTGAAGGCACTTCACAGTCGCTGGAGGAGCTGGCGGAGACAGAGAGTGCCAATGGTGCCCGCAGTCAGAGGACAGCAGGGACCAGGCACATGCTCATCCGTGGCTGATGATGAGCCTCTGGAGTTGTCCCCGAAGCAGCAAACTGATTGTATGTGGCCGAGTGTGCGAGACCATCTGGTGGAGAGACATGAGGCTGTGCTTGGTTTGGTGTCTGGTGGAGGA
Organism: Carcharodon carcharias; assembly: GCF_017639515.1. Taxonomy (NCBI): domain Eukaryota; kingdom Metazoa; phylum Chordata; class Chondrichthyes; order Lamniformes; family Lamnidae; genus Carcharodon; species Carcharodon carcharias. The sequence continues at coordinate 101,522,409 of NC_054480.1, forward strand.
GTCTACACGTACCATAGCCGATGTATTGAGCCTCATGGCTGAGCGCAAAGCTTCCTCCATGGAGGGATTGGTGACTCTCATGGAGAGGCAGCTCCAGGTACAGGATCAGGGGTTCCTGGAGTTGTGCCCGTACCTGCACATCCTCACAGTGGCATTGACCTCAGGTGGTTAGTGCCCGTGTGGGTGGTAGTTTGGCCATCAGGCATCCTACCTCGGTGTCCATCCATCTACAGTGAGCAGGGAGGGCCAAATGGTCCTCATGTTGGTGGAGCAGGGCGCTTCAGATGAGGGCGGCAGCTCCTCCCGCCCTTCTGCCAGTGACTGCAGCACCCACTGTGGCTGCGACGAGTGGGGAGATACCAGCTGCAGAGCTGACAGCTTCATCCCAGGCAGGGCCAGCGCAGGCTCCACGGGCGAAAGGACATCCACCAAGGTCATCGAGGCCAACAGGACATCAGAGAGAACGGGCTGTCTCAGATGCCAGTGCCAGCGAGGGGGCACCACAAAGATGTAGCATCCACAAACATAAAATGAAGGCACCTTAGGCACACCCCGGGTTCATCACTGGTGGTTTTTTGGTGGCCCCCCTATGAGTTCCTTCTGATTGTGTTTGCAGAGTGACACCATTTTATTTGTATAATGTTAAGAGACATTTGTGAAAGCATTAAATCAAGATCGTCTAACATGGCTGGGGGTGCCTCTTTTCTTGGGCAGGTGAGTGGATTCCTGAGATATTATGAGTGATTTGTGTGTCACTGACATTTATTGACTGGGCCCGTTGTCAATGCTCCTATCCTGACAGCTTTGGCAGTAATGTCTTCAGTATGGAGGCTGCAGACCAGGCTTGTGTTGGAGGTCCATATGTGGTGCGCTAGCTAAAGGTTCCTTGGATTAGAGCGTCCCGGGTGTCCCTGCCTCCCTGGAGTATGCCCGGGTCAGTGTCTAGGCATCGGAAGTGCATTTTGAGAAGACCAAAGGCTCTCTCCACCATAGCCCTTGTGGAGGTGAGACTTCTAATGTACCCCTGCTCAGCTTCTGTTCCTGGATAGCGGAGAGGTGTCATGAGCCACCTTCTGAGGGGATAGCCCTTGTCACCCAGCAGCCATCCATCCAGCCGGCTGGAGCACTGAAGAGCCCTGGAACATTCGAGTCTCTGAGGAAGTAGGTGTCATGGGAGCTGCCTGGGTACTTTGCACAAAGTTGTAGAATCAGCATCCTGTGGTCACACACTCTCTGCACGTTCATGGAGTGGAAGCCCTTCCTGTTGATGAAGGCACTGGCTCACCTACTGGCGCCTTGATGGCCACGTGTGTACAGTCTATTGTACCCTGGACACGGGGGAAACCAGCAATGGCTGCGAAGCCTCTGGCTCACTTTGTCTGGCTGGCCTCATCCCAGCGGTAGTGGATGAAGGTCAATGCATGCCTAAACAGATCGTCTGTAATCTGCTCGACAAGTGTGGACAGCTGATTGGGAGACACCGCAGAGACCCCCCACTGACTCCTGGAAAGAGCCAGAGGCATAGAAGTTGAGGGCAGCTGTATAATTGACTGTCTCCCTTGAGAGGCAGATCCTCCTTCGGCACTGCACCTCAGACATATTGAGGTAGTTGTTTCGCCGCCTGTATACCCTGGCACCAGGGTAGGGGCATCTTCTGCGGCCCCTTCCACCTTGGTCTGTCTCTTGGCCCAGCGCCCCTTGTGCCTGCACCTGTCCTCCCAAAGGTGGCTCCCCTGGAGGCTGAATGTGCACTCCTGGCCTCCTCCCCCTTCTAGCCCTCCCTTCCTCCTCAGAGGAGGTGCCTCCAGTGGAGGGATCACCTCCCATTCCCAGGCTCAGGGAGGTTTCCTGAAACATACAGGCCCCAAAGCAAATCCTCACTGCTGAGTGCTGACCTGAAGGTTATGAGTCTAGTCCAAGCAGCTGGGCAGCGTTTTGAACTTTTCCAGCCCAGACAGGCAAGTTTCAGTAACTTTTGTACAATAAGTTTTAAATCTGTAGAATTGCGATCCCACTGAGCCCTTTTCTCCCGCTCATGGATGAGGCTCATACAAGTTTCTCCTACCTGCCTGCCTGTTGTGCCCATGCGATGACCCGAAGATTGCACGGGCACTGCAAAATCCCTGTCAATTAAGTGGCCCGTTAATTAATGGCGGGCACGCAACGGAGATCATCGTGCGCCTGCCGAAATATCGCTGTGGCGCTCGGTGACGCTGGGACGCTTGCCCGACATTATTGTGCGTCATTTTACGCATCGGCGTGTGGGTCCTGCCCCTGCACGCTGAACAGAAAATTCTGCCCACTGGAAACTTGCATCAAGGGAATTTTACAGTGTAATGCTACCTTTGCACCGCTAGATGCTGATGTTGCTCTGTGAATCTCCTGCTCAGAGCTGCAACATGATCCCAAGATGGAATTCCTTCAAAACCAGTCTTGTGCAGAGGAAAGGCTACAGGTTAAAAGGACAGTTATTAAAACAAAGCCATCAGCAAGCGTGTTGTGACCAAAGACAAATCAGATTTAAACAGATAAAAGCAAAATGCTGCAGATGCTTGAAACCTGAAACAAAAACAAAAATAGCTGGGAAAACTCAGCAGGTCTGACAGCATCTACGGAGAGGAATATACTTAACATTTCGAGTCCGTATGACTCTTCATCAGAACTAAGGAAAAATATAAATGAGGTGAAACATAAGCTGGTTGAGGAGGGTGGGACAGGTAGAGCTGGATAGAGAGCCAGTGATATGTGGAGGCAAAGAAGAGTTTGCCAAAGATGTCATAGACAAAAGGACAAAAGGGTGTTGATGGTGGTGATATTATCTAAGGAATGTGCTAATGGTGACATTAAGGATAGAAAGCAGGCCAAACGAGTGGCAGATGGCGCTAGTGGGGGTGGGGTGTGGGGAAGGGATTGAAATAGGCTGAAAGGTGGACATAAAACAATGGATGGAATTAAATTTAGAAATAATATTTATCTTTGTACGAGGTAGGTTTCCTGATTAACTCTAGAATTTGAACTCTAACGCCACTAAACCTCACTCTATAGCATGTGTGAGTAGTCACTCCAATTTTTGTTAAGCAAGGCTATTAAGGTATACGGTACCATGGGGGTAAATGGAGTTGAGGGACATGTCAGTCATAGAATGACAGATCAGCCTCGAGGGGCTGAATGGCCTCATTTCTACAAGAGAGCACAAAGCATAAGAATGGTGAAATGCAGCGACACAGGCTGCAAACTCCAACTGGAAAGAGCTTTTTGAGTTACAATTGGAAAGTGTTTTCAGATTACAATCAGTCCCAAATGCCTGAAGGTCAGGAAAGAAAAAGCTACAGGTGAGTTACAGCTGACTTTGTTGAATATAAATGGGTTATAATTCACAGGGTGCGGTGAGGATTTAGTCCATCACAGTCAATTTTCCCTCATTAAATTGGAACAAATTTCACCCAGAAAATTGACAGAATAACATGCATGAGACTTGAGAACACTGCACAATTTGTACTAAAAAACATATCCGTGTGGTTGCGATTTGCAACCTGCTCCTGCAAATTTCATGCTGCCTCCTCATTTAAATGATTTCAGTATGTAGCCCAGCATGAAATGCTGGCTGGCTGTATGCCCAATAGTAAGTGCCCATGAAGCTAGCTCGAGTTCCAGCTTCCACTCTTAAAGACAGCCTGTCCTTCTTAAAGGGCAGCTGCACTGGATAACAGAAGGCTGTAACTGATACTGCTACAGTTCAACAAAATATGGAATGCCAGAGCAGGGAGAGGGCTTGAAGTTTTGAAGTTGCCGCACTGGAAACATTGGTGAAGGAGGAGGACTCAAGAGAAAAGGAAGTGTTTCCTCTTGGGGCCAGGAGGCCCTCCTGACAGACTCTCTGACAGGAGTGAGAACAGGTGGCCAGGGAGACCAATGTCCAGAGTCTGGCTCTGAGGACCTGGCTGCAGTGCTGGAAGAAGCTTAATGACCTCATTTTTGTGGACTGCATCTTCACATCACTTCTCAGACTTTTAACACCGCTCAATATACTATGCCCCCATCACTCCCCCAGCAGCACACTCTGGCACTCAGGACTCAGTACTAACATCCAGACATCCCACCTTACCCTTACAAACCCACCAATGCTGCCAGCCTCACACCCACTCTTCAATGCCTCCACATACCACCAGCTATTCAGCTATGGAAGACATATCACACAAATGCAAAATGCTACACAATCACTGACATTCTTCCCTATCTGCACGCAAGGTGGCACAAAACACAAGGGAGCAGCAGAGAACGTGTAGGGCACCACCATGGCTCTGTCCACTCAGCCCGATGGAAGAGATGGCACTGCATCATCATGGGTCTGGTTGGGACAGAATCTATGGCATCTGCTATTGCTGGGGCCATCGAGGATGATGATAAGTTATTGCCTTCTGCCCTTTCTTGACTCCCTCCTCACCCTCGTCCCATGATGTGACATGAAATACAAGCTGCAGATGGAGTGACCATGGGCCTCTTGCTTTACACTCCACCCCGTCTCCACCTCGCCCCAAACCTCCCTTCTGATTATCTTCATTCAAACACACAAGAACTGCCACCTTTCCAAACACAGCAATCCCCAGAGGAATGGTGAGAACAACACCACACCACCGATGAAGAAACATCATCACTTGATCTGATAATCACAGCCATCAGCTCAGACACTGACAATGTGTGAATGGAGGAGGCAAGTATAAAGCTGGGATCGGTGCATGGTGAGTCACTGGGCACTGATGGGCTGCAACCAGGCCAGGGGGAAAGTGTAGCTTATGACCAACTCATCGGAGGTTGAAGTTGTACATGATTTCTGCTACAAGATGCCCCTCAGGGATTCAATGTGGCAACTAGAGAATTAGACTAGTGACGATGCACGGCAAGATGCTGGGTGTGTTGGCATAGCTGCATGTCACTGCCAGGAAATGTGGGTGGCAGAGGGTGGTCCAGCTCCATTGTGCTACAGGGCATCATGCTGAGCTTGGAGCCCATGCTTTCCACAATGGAGGCCAACTCCACGATAGCACTTGCAGACCCAGTTGTGATGGAGCTTCTGGTGGCTGCTGCCTGAGCATCCACTGCAGCACAGGCAGAAAGCATCCAATACCCCAGTGAAAGCTCAGGTGGAGGTCATCCATCTGATGTCCGTGCTCGCTGCCAGCCTGGCTCAGACCATTACCATCATGGCTGCGGGTCTCACTGCTCAAAGGGGCATGCAGGCTCTCTCAGCAATCCAGTGATCTATCCTCCAGTGCATTGCTAGGTGCCCTTGCCAAGATGGTGCAGCCCAAGGCCCTCGAGCTCCAAAGCTGCTTGAGGTTCTCCTGTGAGACCATCTCCAGTCACCCCCACTGAAAGTCAGCGCTCTCCAACAGCTGTGCTGCAGCCACTGGAGCAGCACTGAGTGAGAGCACCAGGCCAGGCAAAGGCATCCCCAAGACAGGCACTAAAGAAATGCACAAGTCAAATAGTTCATTGTTGTTTTTATAATTTGATGTGTTGCTGGGTAAAGATGTTGTGTAAAATTCGCATTGGTGATTTTTATTGTTGGATGGTGGCCGGAGGCGGGGGAGGGTGAGCACTGTGTGGGATGTCTTAAATGGATGCGTCAGTGGGGAATTGTGAGTCCATGTTGTTCAGGGGGAAGCAGTATCACTGAAAACCCAGTCTGATAATGTGCTCTCTGAAAGCCCATTCAAGAGGCATCTAGAATGCCTCCTCCCTGCATCTCTCTGCTCTTCCTCCTGTTTGTCTTCATTCTCCTCCTCTATCTTCCTGTTCTCCAAGGCAGCTTCTGGATTCCGAGATGTAAGGCTTGAGGCCTCAGAATGTGCACAGGCCACTCTCTGGTGTATGTTGCAGTGCTCGCCCAGAGTGATCGAGTTGTGCTTTAAGCAAGTTGAATGCCCGTTCGATGATGTTCTGAGTGGCTCTGTGGCTGACCAGCTATGCTCAGTTTGTGGGACAGCAGATTAGGGGGGTGTATGGGGGTGCGGTGAGAGCCCTTGTACCCCCAGCAGGCATCCTCTGGTTCCTCTGGGAGGGCAGAAGATGGCAAGCAGTGTCGACTGGTTCAGGTGAATTCTGATGCCGGGATGATGCATTCACTGACATGTTGCATTGGGACTGGTTGCACACCAACTGCACACTCATGGAACAGAATCCCTTGAGATTCCTGTGCCTCTCTCCTTTGCCACGGGGAGCCCACAGAACCATGTGTGTGCAGTCAATGGCAGCTTGCATTATCAGGAATCACATGATCCTGGCAAAGTCCATTGGCTCTTTCATCCTGCTTGATCTCCTGAGTGAGATTACGATGTACTGTCCTCATCTGAGCCAGGCGGCCTATGTGGCTTCCTGGATGCTGCTGTGGTTGCCGCACTGGGAGATGGTAGCGAAGTCTCCCAGTCTCGCTTGGAAGGACCTTTGGCCACTGGCAGGGCTCTCCTTGCTCTGAGGTGAGGTTGCAGGTTGTAGGGGATGACATAGCTCAGTGGCCACAGGCAGAATTTTGTGCCCTTTTGAGATGGGAAGGTATTTAATTGGGCAGGTGGAACCCTGCCACCTTCCCACCTCAATCACCAACTGAGGCCCTTAAGTAGACAAGTAATGCCCATTTAAAGGCCTCATCCTGTTGCCATTGGTATTAACCCTTACTTCCTACATTACTCACCTCTACCCTGGGATCCAGCAATGACCCTAGGCCTTGGGTGGGCACACTACCGGTAGCAGCTTCTGCCAGCCCGGTGGCGTTCAATTAGACCTGTCGGCCTTTGATTAGCTGGCACATCTTGGTGGTTGGGACTCCAGCCCCTGGTGGTCTTGCTGATTGGGGAAGGCCTGCTGTTGGCTTGTCAAGTGTGTAAGAGGCACAAGATGTGGTGGACCCTCCTGTAAAGAGGTGACGCATGGCTCTCACTGGGTCTCAAGGTGGTGGCCAAGACATCCATCACCTCCACAAGATTCCACCCCACCTCCTTTTTGGACCTATGTCATCCTGGGCAATTCTCCTGCGTCAAGGGAAGTAATAAAATTTCTCCGATAAACCTTTGGTTAGGGCCTTCTGCGGAGAGCCCATTCCCCCCCCCCCCTTCACAGAATTTCATTTCTCTGCATCCTCTGCTCCAACTCATGGTCTTTTGTCAGCACAGCTCCCAAAGCTGGGTGAGGAATCTCCCTGCATTCCCTGACTCTAAACACCAACTCTAAAACACCAACTCCACAAACTCTGCCTCAACAGAAATAAAAGCACTTCACCTGCAACTTGTGGTCCGGCCCTTTAAATACCATTAGTGCTGAGGCCCTCTTGCAGATGAACATTTTGATCTTTGGTGAGTGATGAGTGAATTCATTGAATGAACCCTGCATGGTCCAAATTTGGAAAATGGGCATCACATCGGCTGGGAGGGATGTGTGGCATCTGGATAGCACACATCCAGCTGATTCTGGTGCCCTGAGGGAGTGCCCACCTGAGTGCCCTTCTCCACATGGTATGCCATGGAGCACACCTGAAACAGTTGGCAGTGCAGTGCATACCCTCGGATGATATTTAGCTTCTGTAGCACTGCCTCCAGTGTCACAGATCTGAATTTTGTGCCCTTAAAATTTAAATGAAACAAATTGAAGACCCGGTTCAGAGGTTTGAAAATAGTTTTATTTCTGAGACGCACCCAGCATGCAGCTCCCAGCTCTATTCCTGCTCTATTTCAGCAAGCTGACAGTTTGGGTGCTGCGATTCACAGGGAGGAAGGAGTAAAGTTATTGCTGGGATTTTGACACATGATGGAAGAACAATCTATCGCCATGGTTTCAGTTTTAATGATTTGTGATTGGTGGCTTTGACAATGAAGCTGATGTCACAGCATTAGACTCAGAGGTTGTAACTTCAGAGTTCAGGGGTCTGCTTATAAACCAGGAGAGAGTGAGATAGACTGGAGTTATTATACATTAGCGGTTAGCGCTGGAACAGTAGAAACATCTGGAATAGGTGGATGCTGTGGATTGAGCTTTAATTAGAGTGCACGTGTTTTTTATGTGTCTTGTTTGTATGTATGAGTGTGACTGTGCATATTTGTGTGTGTGTGAATGTAGTTGTGAGCCTGTATGCTCACGTCTTTGTGTGCATGCGTGTGTATGTGTGTGTACATGTATGTATGTTTAACTTGTTTATTATTGTGCATTATACCATCACAGTCTGTAGGAGTCGCTAAAAGACAGGGAAATCAATCTAGAGTGCCAGTTTTCAGACTGTTAGGGCACACCACACTTCACAAAGGAAAATCACAGTTGAAATATTGTATGCAGCAATGAGCTCCACACAATAGGAAGGATACTGAGGTTTCGGAGAGGATGCAACACAGGTTCGCAGGTGTTTCTGGTATAAGGAAATACGTTTACAATGAAAGGCCAAGGAGAATTAGCACTATTTTGTGAGGACAGTGCTGATTAGGGAGCCATATGATTAACAAGCTCAATATTTTGAACAGAGAGGACAGGATAGATATAAACCGTTTCTGATCATTGAGGGATGTGAACAAAACACCAAGGTTATATATGAGAGATTTTGAACAGAAGTCAGGAGAAACATCCTTAAACAGTGAATGGTGAGGCTGTGAAAATCACAGGGCTAGTGATTGAGGTTGAAATGATGCCAACATTCATGATTACATTAGCTGGGTTAATGAAGAAATGGATGCAGGGATACAGGCCAGTGCGGGTAAATGTGTTTTGGACTATATGCTTGAATGGATACTAAATGCTGATACAGACTAGTTGGGCTGCATGGCTTGTGTACTTATTGTAGCTTCTTTGAGTTTCTATGATTAGCCTATGCTGGCTGCGTAGCATTTCTTGATATCAAGAAGCCTTCGGACATCCTCTCCAACTGCCATTGAGCCAGTTCCTAAGTTCTACAGAGCAGATCCATGGGTTGAAGAAGGAGCAAGTGTAACCAAACTGATAAGGTCTTCTTCAGTCTTCACAACTGAAGCATCAGCCATATTTGCCCCTTCCAGTGACCAGGAAACAATACCATCAGAATGTTCTTTACCTAAGGCTGAAAAGTGAAATGGCTGATGAATGGAGAAATCTTCATTGGCACATGGTGCAGCAAGGGTGGACTCATTCAAAATGAGACGTTATGAGATGTCAAAATATCTTAAAGGGATTTTCATTTTATTCTCTCCTACATTTGAACTGGTTTCTAGGTGTGAAGGGGTGTTTTAGATTTGAAGACAGAAACAGACCTTAGCAGGCAGGCAATAGCTACATGGCACATCCTCCTCCATGGTGCCATGCCCTAAGAGAGCATTCATTGTCAATCATGAGCTGGCATTGGATTGGTCAATGATTATGCTTGGCAAAGTACTGCAGTGCTTTGCCATTGCCTTCTGCAGTACGGCTGACCAAGAAACTCTGCTGTTCTTACCGTCTGCCATCAGACATACTGGAAGGATTTACAGGTTGATAATCAACCTGTTTTGTCACATTATGAACACACCTTCCAGTGCCATTAAGTCCTGAACTGGACTTGAACTTGGAGCTATCTGGGCCAGAGGTAGGGATGCTACCCACTGTGTCACAAGACCTCCCACCACATTGCAAATAGATCTGAAAATATTCCTTTATTTCTAGGAACAAGATGGGAAACAAAATATCAAAGCAGAATACAAGAGGTAACCAGATACCAACAATGGCTAGCAGTTCATTCACTTCTTTCTGGAAGCATAGAAAATATCCTACAGTAAGTGAGGCATTTGATCTTAAGAAGATCACTCATGACTATTTATCCCTACTGATCTCTGGATTAGATTATGGATCCCAAGTATATTGTCAATATAGCAGTATAGGAAGAGGTAATAGTAGTATTAGGTACGATATAAATGGATAAAGAGGGGCTATTTAAAAGGTTGACAGTCCTCAAAGTAGAAATATTCTGCCTGGATGGGATGCGACCTAGGTCACTGAGGGAAAAAAGAGTGGAAATTATGGAGGGGCTGGCCATGATATTCTAAATTAGATATGGTGTTGGTTCCAGAAGATTGGAGAATTTTGGATATTATAACCTCTGTTTAAAAAAGGGCAAGTGTAAACTGAGTAACGACACAAAAAGGAGGGTATTATACCAGTCATCTTAATGTTGGTGGTGAGAAAACCTTTAAAGACGATAATCTAGGACAAAATTAATTGACACTTGGAAAAGCATACGTCAACAAATGAAAGTTAGCATTAATTTATTGATTTGTTAGGCAAATTGTGTTTGACTAGCTTGGTTGAGTTCTTTGGTAAAAGTAATTGAGAAGGCTGATGAAAGTCGTGCGATTGATGTTTTATAAGTGGATTTTCAAAAGGTGTTTGAATGAGTACTGTCTCATAAACCTGTTAGCAAAATTAAAGCCCATGGGATTAAAAAAACTGTAGCAGCATGGACACAACATTGACGATGGAACAGAAAGCAGAGACTAGTGGTGAACAGTTATATTTAGACTAGGGGGAAGTGTATGGTGGTATTCCCCAGCAGTCAGCATTAGGGCCACTGCTTTTTTTGATATATATATTGAACTTGGTGTTTAGAGTAGAAATCAATGTTTGCAGATAAAACTAAACTTGGAATTGTTATAAACAATGAGGAAGACAGTAGCAGACTTTAAGAGGAATTAAGGCAAAAACATGGCAGATTAGATTTAATGTAGAGAAATGTGAAGTGGTATATTTGGTAGGAAGAATGAGGCAAGGTAATATAAACTAACTGGTACACTTTTAAAAGGGTGCTGGAACAGAGAGGCCTGGGGTGCATATATACATCTTTCAAGGTGGCAGGGTAAGTTAAGTTGGCTGGACTCATTGGCTTTTTTTAATAGAGGCATAGAATACAAAAACAAAAAAGTTATGCTAAGTTTCTAGAAAACAGCAGGCTAAGCAGACTCGAGAGGCCAAATGGCCTACTCCTGTTTCTATATTCCTATGTTCCTGACACAGGTTGGAGTAATTGGGTTCAATTCTGGGCACCACACTTTAAGAAGGGCTCCAAAACCTTAGACAGGATGCAAAAGAGATTTTAAACAAAAACGGAAAATGCTGGAAAAACTCAGCAGGTCTAACAGCATCGGTGGAGAGAAAAACAACGTTATCATTTCGAGTCCGTATGACTCTTCAGAGCTTCTTTAGACCTGATGAGTTTTTCCAGCATCTTCTGTTTTTGTTTCAGATTTCCAGCATCTGCAGTATTTTGCTTTTATGCAAAAGAGATTTGCTGGATTGGAAACATGGACGAGGGGCTTTAGTTATGTGGAGGCTGGAAAAGCTGGGATGATTCTCCTTAGAGCATAAACGTTAAGAAGCTACTTGGCAGAGTTGCATGAATGGTTTTAATTGTGTAAAAGAGTAGAGACTGTTTCCTGTGGCAGAAAGCTAAGTTGATTGGGAAAAGAGCCAGAGGTGACATCCTTTACACAGTGAGCTGTTGCACTCTGGAATGCACTGTTTGAATGGAAAGAAACAGCTTCAACAGTGGCTGCACGTGAAAAGTACTTCATTGGCTGTAAAACATTTTGGAACAGCCTGAGGTTGTGAAAGGGCATATATTAATGTAAATCTTTCTTATACAGTAATCAAATAACAATCCAGTCAGAATGACCAATAAATCTTCAGCAATCTTGGTGTACTGCATAATCAATAGTCTTGAGATTGGAGATCCAAGTTTCACTGCCAGAGATGATATGCTGAATCTAAATGTTGCTTACTTTATACATAATTTTTTACAACTTAACTCCTTCTCTCTGTTATTCATAATTATTATCAGTAAATCAAAACATTCGATGCTCATTTATTTTCCTCTTTTGAAGACTGCCTGTTTTTTCCAATTGAAGAAATCAGCTGATGGCCCTGGATCTATAAGCCTTCTTCCAAGAAAAGTCTCATCCACAACTAGTCAAACAAAAGGAAAGTCTTCTTCACTCAAAGATGTGACAATTAGAATTGTAAAGTCACAAACTCAGGCTGCAGAGGATGTAATTAGAAAATGGCTGCCCCGGGGAATCTCAGCGCTGGTTGAGGGCAACTCCGCTGTTACTGTTCCCACTACAGCACATCAGACCTCGAGTGGAACATCCGCAAATGTTGTGCCAGATGTGAAAATCTCTGCCACAAGTATGAGTACTCGGCCCAATCAAGCTTCGACTCAATCATCGTCAACACATGTGGTACCAGATGTGGAAGCTCCCTCTAATCCGAGCCCCATTCAACAGTCAGATAGGAGTGGCCTGAGCAAAAATATCAGATTCATGCATCTGCAATCTTATATGCTGCCAAATAATAACAGGCCTGAGTTTCACTTTTACACTTCATCTCTTGATGGTCCTCCAAATTACTACTTTTGGTACTCTCCTTACTGGCAGATTGAGAACATTCCTCTCTCTACTCCAACGAGCACAAAGCAACCTCCAGCATCTCCAAACCCAGCAGCTAAGACAGAGCCAGCACCCTTGGAAGCTCCTGCTTTGCAACATGTCCAGCTGTGTTCATACTTGGCCCATACGCGTTATGACAAGGCTCTATATGACATATTTTTCCACATCCCGGACCCTTACATCTCCAAGAAGGAGCTGTTGAGTGTACCAGATGAAGATGCAGAGTTCTGGGGAACATTGCACTTCACTGGGATTAATGCTGCTCGGGAACTATTAAGTAAACGGAGGTTCGAGAAAATTTGTGCTGAAATACTGTCCGAGACAAAGGTTGGAGACTCTGAGTGCTTTTGCTAATGTTTATAACAATAAATACACCAAATTTTTAAAAAAGCTTGGCCTTAATAGCCTCAAATGTATGCCACTGAAATGTGTGATGAACTAGATTTGATCAGGTACAGAATGGGAGGAAGTGTTATCACTGGTGGCTTAATCCTGATTCAACTACAAGACACATTCCAAAATTATCTTTCCAGTTGATAATAAATTATTTTAGTAAACTGGGCAGGCCATTGCCGAAAGGAGCTGAAGTAAGAAACAAAGATTACTTTATTTACCATTCAATAGTAAGATTATTATTAATCTCCCAGGCACTTGTGCAGGCTACTGGGGAATAGTGCGGGTGAGGGTGGGGGTGGGGGGATGGGCATTGACTGACTGTTGGAGTTGTTCCTCTACTTACTGGTGACTTGGTTGAGAGAGCATTTCTCCATCTCAGGCTCAATTAACGGTGATAACCTGTGGATCAGAGGAATTTTTAACAGTATCTTTAGGGGTCACAGACTTATACAAATGTGTGATAACCCTCGTGCTTTGGAAAGCATGTGTTTTCTTTTTGTGTGATGTCCCTTTCAGGCCAAAGTGGGCTGAGGAGTATTCTGAAAGAGGGCTAAATAGTTTCCTTATTATGGCATCATTAGATTACTAGAAATTCCCATGTGACCTGGGGTTGTCAAGGGGATGAACAGCTAAGAAACATTCAGTGAATAGAAAGCTATTTGCAGTAGGGCTGGGTCAACCAGTGTTTTCTGTTTGGCAGTTCAGAACAAACTGAGAATTCACGTAAAGAAGAAACTAGCAGGGCTCTCTCTGAAGGGGGCATTTTTCAGTTTTCAGATCCTTGTGTTGAAGCACATCTTTGAGAATAGAGCATATTCTTTTTGAATAATATGGTTGGAAAGATCAGAGAAGGGCAAGGGATTGTGGATTGAACAATATTCATTGTTGTTGGTGAAGTGGTGCTAGAACCCATTAGACTATTTAAAGTAATTGGAGAAGGAAGTTTTTGGGGATTCTGTGCCAGCAGGACTGCCATGGCCCAAGTGAGAGGGTTCATAGAAAAGTGCCTTGTTGATGGTAACCATTTGCAGGGACTTCAGATGGAATATGACTGATGGTGAATACAACTCAAGGGTCAAAATGATTGGATGGGAGTGAGAAATCCTACAAAATGGAGGCCAAGTTGGAAAGTCTGTAAGAATGCATCTGGTCTTACATTAGTGCAGGAAGTAATTTGAGTGCTTGTAGCTATGTGAGGCATATCCTTGTTACAGCAACTATGTAAAGTGAAATTTACCTCAGTTTGAAAAATCTTTCGCCTGTCAATTAGCATTTGAATTATGTTGATTTTAGTTTAGTTGCATTAGGATCAGGTGAGGAGGGGTAGAATGGCTCCCCTCTCTTCATGTTCAAATTTCTCATCATCCTTTTTGAATGAGGCACATTTATAATTGAATTATTTTTTTGGTGGCTAGGATCTGGTCCAAGGAAGGCTTTGTTTTGAAAACCTGGTGCCTTCTGGTCTTTTTCTCCCCTAAATCCAAGTTAGGTGTTGGCTAGTGGTTTGGGCTAAGTGGAAACTCAAGTCCAATACTTGAGTTTTTGAAGAGGTTGAATTTCACAGGCTGTTCTGGGGACAATTATCCTGTGCCAAGTCTTGCACTACGCAAATTTCTGTTACTACATAGTAACACTGCCTGTGAAGTCTTAACCCTTAGATTGCTGTTTCCACAACTCATGGATTTAATAGTTTAGGTTCTGGCACACTGATAATCCTTATCTCTATGGCGGCAGTGAGTGATAAAATGTTCTTAAGCCCTTGTGAAGCATCTGGGTTCACCTCCTGTGCTTTGTCTTTGTGGGTTCTGAAACTACTTTTCCTGGTTCAGTTAGCTTTGAATTTAGAACCTGACCATTTGATTGGTCAGCAGAAAATCCCACATTGACTTCACTTTTGCCTTTTTTGTGATTTTCACAAGTGTTATTCATTTTAATGAATGCTACCTTCCCTTTGTCTCTTACTTCAGGAATGGGTTTTTCCCAATCTGCCCCATGTCCTCTGGGACACTAATGCTCATGGGTAGCTGTCCAGCTTCCACTGCACTCCCCTCTGGAACTTCAACTAATTGATCCATCTCTCGCACGTTCTGCTTGCCTGTTTAGGAACTTTCCTCTTCCCCTATTTAAGTTCTTAAAGAAGGTTTCTGCCAACCATACCTCTGGCACATTTCCTTCAATTTCTGCTGCTTCTATCCCAGCTCCTTTAATTTCCTCTGGCTCTGGCTTGGCCTTATTACATGCCACGGGCACAATCCTGGCCTCTTTAAACCTGACTGGCTTTCCTTTAGTTTTGTTAATCTTTACTGGCTCTGTTGACCCCTGTGGGATTTATAGTGTTTCCTCAGCCCTCTGCAGCTGAGCAGAATTTAGCTTGTTCCCCTCAGTTTCCCCAGTCACTGTGGACTGTGGACTGCTCTGAACCCTCTAGACAGAGCACCATGCTTTTGGCTATTGTCATTGTCCAGCAAGAAGTTGCCCCCTGCACTGGTAAGCTTGAATGGCCCCAAACATCAATACCCCAGTGGCCAACTTACTCTGCAGGGAAATTTTGACTAAAGGAACCTTCAAACATTTGCCAGTAAGCCCTTTACCAACACTATGGATTTTGTTTGGCTTTTGGGTGACATCTCTGCAACCTTTGCTACAAGTAGTGTTTGAAGACTAGGGTGATTATCTCTTTTCCTGGTGCCTGACATACAAAAGGAATAATTGGAACATAGGCTTACCACCTTCATGGCCGAACACTGTCATGACTGCAACACCCATGTTGGCCTTTTGGAATGACAACAATTTTCCTTTATGTGTCCAGACTTCCCACACTAAAACACCCCAGCCAAGCCCCTACCGGTTTACCATCTTAGTTCCTTCTTTTAAAAATTGGAGAATGATCTTATTTTCCTTCACTACTTCCCTTTTATCTCAAGACCATGTTGTCTTCATCTATATGTCTCCTATATCTCCCTAGCCTGCAAGAGCTACCAAATCCCAGTTTACTTTGAGTTAGGGGTCTATATGTTAATTCATAGTTTCCTGCTTGTCTGTCTTTTGAAACTCTTTGTTCCTCCACATGGGTTTTTATGGGAAGGGGGAGTGAGTTTTCAATTTTCTCAAGGAGAATCACATCTGAGGGTTTCATAGGTGGGATCTATCTTAAGCGCCTGTATCCATCAGTCGAAAACAAGTTGTTTAATTTCTTCAAACTTGGTGTAAATTTGTTCAGGTCATTTCTGGAAAGTTTGGAATCTTTGGCGGTACACCCCTGGTACTATCTCATACGCACTTCTGATGGCATTTTTGATCATCTCATAGTTTGACGAATTATCGACGGAGAATAGGGAATGAACCTCATGGGCTTTTCTTGTTAATCTGCTTTGCAGCAGAATGCTCCATACCTCTGCATGCCTCTACAATCTCATAGCAGGATTTTCAAATAAGACAAAAAAATGCTTCCACATCCTCGTCATTAAACCTTGGTGCCAAATGGAAAGACTTTAAGGGCTGAACGCTTGGTCCTGAGCTAGAGTCAATTACTTCACTAGTAGTGTCTTCAATAGGCACAGCTGACCATTCCTTACTCAATTCATGCCTCCTTAATTCCCTTTCCTATTTTTCCCTCTGGAACACTCTTTCTTTCTTCCTTTCCTGAAATTCTCTCCATTCCCTTTTTTCTGTCTTTCCATTTCCTCTGTTTTTGCTGAAATTCAAGCTCTAATTTCTACTGCTCCAGCTGTATCTTTGGTAATGTTTCAGATTCTATACCTACCTCCAGTTCTTCAGGTTCAATTGAAAAAAAGATGGCCCCGAGTTTAAGGATTTTGTGTTTCCTAGTTTTTGGATATACATCTGCCTTCCACAGATGCCTCTGTCCATGACATTATTGATAGGAGTGAGCACCACACAGTCCTTGTGGAGACAAAGTCCCGCCTTCATATTGAGGATACCCTCCATCGTGTTGTGTGGAACTACCACTGTGCTAAATGGGATAGATTTTGAACAGATCTAGCAACTCATGACTGGGCAACCATAAGGTGCTATGGGCCATCAGCAGCAGCAGAACTGTACTCAAACACAATCTGTAACCTCATGACTCAGCATTTCCCCTACTCTATCATTACCATCAAGCTAAGGGATCAATCCTGGTTCAATGAAGAGTGCAAGAGGAGCAGTACCAAGCATGCCTAAAAATGAGGAGTCAACCTGATGGAGCTATAACACAGGACTACTTGCATGTCAAGCAGCACAAGCAGCAAGTGATAAATGGAGCTAAGTGATTCCTCAACCAACAGATTAGCTCTGAGCTCTGCAGTCCCCCCACATCCAGGCTTGAATGGTGGTGGACAATTAAACAACTCAGTGGAGGAGGAGGACCCACAAATATCCCCATCCTCAATGGTGGGGGCCGAGCACATCAGTGCAAGAGATAAGGCTGGAGCATTTGCAACAATCTTCAGCCAGAGGTGCTGAGTGGATGATCCATCTCAGCTTCCTCTGTAGGTCCTCAGCACCACAGATGCCAGTCTTCAGCCAATTCAACTCCACGTGACATCAAGAAATGGCTGAAGGCACTGGATACTGCAAAGGTTATTGGCCCTGACAATATTCCGGCAATAGTACCGAAGAATTGTGCTCCAGAACTTGTTCCAATACAGCTACAACACTGGCATCTACCCGGCTATGTGGAAAATTGCCTAGGTATGTCCTATACACAAAAAGCAGGACAAACCCAACCCAGTCAATTACCGCCCCATCAGTCAACTCTTGATCATCAGGACAGTGACAGAATGAGTCATCAACAGTGCTATCAAGCGACACTTGCTTAGCGATAGCCTGGTCACTCACACTCAGTTTGGGTTCCGCCAGGGCCACTCAGCTCCTGACCTCGTTACAGCCTTTGTTCAAACATGGACAAAAGAGCTGAACTCCAGAGGTGAGGTGAGATTGACTGGCCTTGATATCAAGGCAACATTTGACTGAATGTGGCATCAGAGATCCCTAGCGAACTGGAGTCAATGGGAATCAGGGAGAAAACTCTAAGCTGGTTGGAGTCATACAAAGCACAAAGGAAGATGGTTGTGGTTGTTGGAGGTGAATCATCTCAGTTCCAGGACATCACTGCAGGACTTCCTCAGGGAGTGTCCTAGGCCCAACCATCTTCAGCTGGTTCATCAATGACCTTCCTTCCATCATAAGGTTAGAAGTGGAGATGTCCGCGGATGGTTGCATAATGTTCAATACAATTTGTGACTCCTCAGATACTGAAACAGTCCATATCCAAATGTAGCAAGACCTGGACAATATCCAGGCTTAGGCTGATAAGTGGCAAGTAACATTCGCGCCACACAAGTGTCAGGCAATGACCAGCTCCAACAAGAGAGAATCTAACCATTGCCATTGCCATTACCATCCCTGAATCCCCCACTATCAACAACTGGGGGTTACCATTGACCAGAAGCTGAACTGGACTAGCCACGTAAAAATTGTGGCTATAAAAGCAGGTCAGAGGCTAGGAATCCTGTGGCTAATAACTCATCTCCTGACTCCCCAAAGCCTGTCCACCATCTATAAGGCACAAGTCAGGAGTGATGGAATACTCCCCACTTGCCTGGATGAGTGCAGCTCCCAGAACACTCAAGAAGCTTCACAACATCCAGGACAAAGCAGCCTGCTTGTTTGGCACCACATCCACAAATATTCACTAACTTTACCCCTGATGCACAGTGGCAGCAGTGTGTACCATCTACATGATGCACAGCAGGAACTCACCAAAGGCCCTGAGACAGCACCTTTCAAACCCATGACCACTGCCATCTAGAAGGAGAAGGGCAGCAGATGCGTGGGAACACCACCACCTGGACGTTCGACTCCAAGACACTCACCATCCTGGCTTTGAAATATATCACCATTCCATCACTGTCGTTGGATCAAAATTCTGGAACTCCCTTCCTAACAACACAGTGGGTGTACCTAAAGCACATGGACTGCAGCAGTTCAAGAAGGCAGCTCACCATCACCACGTCAAGGGGCAATTAGGGATGGGCCATAAATGCTGGCCTAGTCAGCGACACCTACACCGCATAAATGAATAAAAAAACACACTTAATGTCTAGCTACACTCCATAACTCTTCATGGATGAGACTGTTAAAATATCAGAAGTTACTTCACTTTGTTCCAGAAGGTAATAGTCTCGAAAATAGACATTTTGCGTATCCTGGTACTGTAAACCACAAGAAAAGCTGTGCAGAAGTTTGTAAAATTCTTCAAGGGATCAATTTGATTTCCCCCTTCCAGTTTCTCCTTTCACTATGGGTTCAAACACGGACTCAGCCCCTAAATTTATTTTCTGTTCAGGTGAGGAGAAGTGGAATGGTTCCCCTCTTTTCCTACGACTCGTTTGACTGCATCAGGCTTTTCTAAAAGGTTATGCTTGCCAATTCAGTGAGCACTTAACTGTTTACATGCTGTGACTGTACAGGACACAGAGAAGTTTCATTGTAGGCGTATTAAAAACGAAAAGGGAATAGTATCTTTTGTACATTACTCACTTTAATAAAAAGAATAAAAATGCTCTGACTTTCACACATACATGAACTCAAGGTTCACACACACAAACTCAATTAAGTTATGGAGTGGGAGGATAGGTTAAGCAATATTTTTAGGGTCCAATAAAAGTTAAAGGTATATGGGGGGGTCTTGTAGACTGATGACTTGGATAGCTGAGGTTAGTGATCCGTCTGCATTCAGCATCGCGGCAATTTAAATATGTAGATATTAGGTTGCTTCTTAAAATTCTGCCTATGGTGTGTGGGTGGTCGAACAGCAGGCAGGGCTCAAATTTGCAGGCTGGGTGGAGATAGAAAGAGAGAGAGAGAGAAAGAGAGTGTCCCACTCAGGTGTCCTGCCGCTTCAGAGTATCCTCTGCTTCTGTTTTTGTGGCCTGGAAAAAAAAAAACAGTTTCTTAAACATAAAAGATGGTTGTTGGCTTGTCACAGGATCCTCTCTATAAACTGACTAGTCACCCAAACATGGTTATGGCTAGTGGATTCCAGATCCATGGCTTACATGATTAGATTATGGCTGGGTGAACTCCTTTCTCAACTAGTGTCCATTGTCTGAAATGATTAGGTCTAATGGCTTGTTCCCCACCCTGCCTGGATCTCCTATGAATGGGTCAGGAGATGTGGCACTTTCACTTTCCTCTAAGATGATTAACTTGGATCGGTTCTTGCAGACAGGCTGACTCCCTTTTAATGGCTTTGGAATTTGTAAAGTACAGTGATGTAAATGCTCAGCCATCTTAGAAACTGCCGTTCAAACCACTCAAATGTTGTTTCAGTCTTTTTAAAACTAAACAATAGTTTTCAGCCAGTAAATAGACAGTCATTTTTTATGTAAAGCACGGCTTCATAACAGTTTGTTACAGTAAAATATTTAAAAAGTGAAACCTTGTCCATTGGTTTTCTTTCCATTGGCTTTGTGGGGATTCCTCTCTTTTTAAAAAAGTTATGGTCTCAACAGGGATCCTAACAAATTGACGGCTCATCCAGAATCTCGAAATGCTGAAACAGGAATGGATACACAGGAATTTTCAGAATTTAAACCAACAAGATTTCACATTTACTCTTGCTGTATTCGGTGGAAATCAACATAAAATATTCTTTTTCAACATTACCTCTCATGCTCAGGCTTCTGGAGAGAATGGATTTATCTCTTAGTGCCTTGGAACAGTTAACCAAGGTTAATTTGAAGGCTGCGGCACAGGAATTAAGGGTCAATTTGGAATCAGGAAAGCAGAGATTATTGATATAGTGGCTCAACATTTGAAGTATCAAGAAGAAAAGGATGGTTCTACTAATGTTCAGGCTGAATTAGAAAAATTGAATTAGAGATGGGGGAGCCAAATGGGGGAGATGGTGGTATAGTAGTAATGTCAGTAGTAATGTAGTAATCTAGATCCCAGGCTAATGCTCTGGGGACATAGATTCAAATCCCACCATGACAGCTGTGGAATTTAAATTCAATTAATAAAATCTGGAATTGAAAGCCAGTGTGAGGGGTCGAAGACCTCACCTTGTATATTTTTTTATGAAATAGATATAGATATCCTCATGGTTATTTGTAACATTTTAACAATTAGACAAAGACCTTTTAAATGGCCTGAATCAAATTTATCTGTGATCCCTGAACAAGAGGAACTATCTGGCAGTTTCGAAGAAACTTACACCCCGTTGCCTCTGAAGGGACACTAATGACCCATTGTGGGCTGCACAGACCAAATTTAAAAAGAACTATACAAAGACGATCTGCATTTCATGAGTCAGATTGGCCAACTATAGGTGTGTTGGTCTGCTAAGAAAAAAGACCCTGCAACCTTCCTTTCAATTTTTAATAGTTGAGACATTCCACAATCTTGGGGACCCAGATGAGGGATACACATGCTTTGTCAAAGCTAGAGTGGAGAGGTGGGAGTCATACAGCATGGGCTTAGCTTGTGGAACCAGTGATATTGCCTTGTGGAACTGCAAAACTCAGCATGCCATTTTACCATCTGACTAGCAGCAACACAGAAAATGAGCTCTGCCCAGATTGAATACTTGGCCCCATCTATACTTTTGCAGCTGGAATTTCTGTACCATTGCCTGTAAGACTGATTCATCCAGCGTGCCTATCTCATCATATGAAGTCAACCCCACCGAAGAAGTGAATTATACAGTATTGGTTTTTCAGCCTTCTGACCTCCGTGAAGGAATACCTCACTGGACTTTGATTCTGGACTCTGGAACCCATGTGAAACACCATTTCTTTTCTGTGGTTGCTGCACTGTCAATCTTTTTTTCTCTATCTTTTTTTACTGCATGAATCCAAGGGGGCTACATTGCAATACCCCCTCCCATGTTTTGACTGTGTGCAAATAAGCTAACCCTTTGAGTTCATTCTATCTTGAGTTTGTTGTGGAGTTATTAATAGAAATTGGATCACAACAAAACTAAAGAGTTGGGAAATGTGTAATCGCTTATAAAGTGGGGAAGCAAATTAAAATTCCTTTCTGTTTGCGGGTGGGTGGTGAGAGGAGAAATCAGTGCAGTTTAAATTAACCTGCCTCCTGCCCATTAAACTAGTTTTGGCAATGGTAACCATGAAACTATCACTGATTGTTGTAAAAACACATTTGGTTCACTAATGTCCTTTAGGGAAGGAAATCTGCCATCCTTGAATGGTCAGGCCTTTGCATCCTTTGCTCATCTACCACTCTGTTTACATCATTATCTTGAAGGTTAATGTCCATTTGGAATTTGGGAAGCAACAATGGAGATGGCAGGAATATTGTTCTGTCATGTCAAAGGAATTAATCTTGTGCGTCTAGACTCTGTGCTAAGAATTTTGCCTGTTTTGAGCTGGAGCTGTGTATCCATCCCCTCTCTGCTGTCGAACAGCATGTTGATGTTGTTCTGGCTCTGAATGTTATTGCTATTGTTGGCGGTGCTGCTTGCAGTGTTGGCATTGGTGGTGGTGTTGTTGTTGGTGTTGTTGTTGGTGCTGTTCCTGCTCATCTTATTTCTCATCAGAGGTCTCAGCGGAGTTACAGAAGCTTCTCCTGATGGTGCAGTGGAGGCTGACAGCAGGGTAGAGCAGATCATGGACAGTGAAATGACTCCCATTTAGACATCATGAGTGAAGTAGTGAAAGCACACTCTCAGAATGTCCTTTGAGCAGAGCCCTTTCCCACAGGCAGGCCAGCACCTCTGCAATTTCACTGCTAAATGGCTTTCCAGCCTGTCTGTTTCATTGATCAATATCTTCCCCACTGTGCTTTCACCTTCAAGAAACTTTGTAACTGCAACCAGTTAACTGTGTGACTTTAACGAGGTTACTTTTAACCGCAACTTTTGTGTTACTTTATCCAGGTAACAGTGGAGCTTTAACCACATACGTTGTTATGACACAGCAGTTGGTAAAGGCTGAGTTATTAAAATCCCAGAGGGAAACTTTAAACAACTGTCATAACCTATTTTTGCAATTGGTGTGCCTGAGATGTAGCTCTGAATTCAGAAATGAAACCGCCAAGCCTCAAGAGAATTTTTAATCTAGATTAAATTAAACATTTATCAATTTAACAAGAAATTAAACAGATACATGTGTCTACAAATTACTACCATAATATTTTAAACAAATTCCCAAATTAATTACTCCCAGGTAAATCTTCCCTAAGGCAACAGTAACCCATAGACTTAAACAGACACCAGGCAAAGCACATTTTGTCTCAAAATGAGGTTCCTTTCAATTTGGTTCCTTCGCACAGTTGTAGGCTTGCAGGCTGCATAGATGTTACATGCATCTGACTCACACACCAAACTCTTTTCTGTATATACCTAGCCTTCTCTTTGTATCACCAGGCCCTTGGAACTCCACCTCTTCTAACAATAAAACCCCTTTCATAGTGCCAATTTTATTAGTAATATAAACATATTACTTGGTGTCTCCTAGCTAGGTGCAAGATTTCACCCCAGTCTTTGAATGGTTTATTCAACAAAATGCAAATGTACCCTTCACCTTACTGTTTAACTTCTCAAAACTACTACACATCAAAGCACCCAGACTAGCTGTCTTTAATCCAATTAAGACACACATACTTACAGACACAGACACAGACCCTTCTACAAGTCCAATTTAAAATAATTTCCAATAACATAATATGTTTATGCAACCAACTACCATGTAACTTTAACAAAGTATCTGTGCTACCTTAAGCACTTAACTGTATAACTTTAACTTGGTAACTGTATAATTGAAACCTCCCAGATTACAAAATTGGAATCCAAAACAAAAACAGAATTACCTGGAAAAACTCAGCAGGTCTGGCAGCATCGGCGGAGAAGAAAAGAGTTGACGTTTCGAGTCCTCATGACCCTTCGACAGAACTTGAGTTCGAGTCCAAGAAAGAGTTGAAATATAAGCTGGTTTAAGGTGTGTGTGTGGGGGGCGGAGAGATAGAGAGAGAGAGAGGTGGAGGGGGTGGGGTGTGGTTGTAGGGACAAACAAGCAGTGATAGAAACAGATCATCAAAAGATGTCAACAACAATAGTACAATAGTACACATAGGTGTTAAAGTTAAAGTTGGTGATATTATCTAAACGAATGTGCTAATTAAGAATGGATGGCAGGGCACTCAAGGTATAGCTCTAGTGGGGGTGTTTTGTTTTAAATAATGGAAATAGGTGGGAAAAGGAAAATCTATATAATTTATTGGGAAAAAAAGGAAGGGGGAAACAGAAAGGGGGTGGGGATGGGGGAGGGAGCTCACGACCTAAAGTTGTTGAATTCAATATTCAGTCCGGAAAGCTGTAAAGTGCCTAGTCGGAAGATGAGGTGTTGTTCCTCCAGTTTGCGTTGGGCTTCACTGGAACAATGCAGCAAGCCAAGGACAGACATGTGGGCAAGAGAGCAGGGTGGAGTGTTAAAATGGCAAGTGACAGGGATGTTTGGGTCATTCTTGCGGACAGACCGCAGGTGTTCTGCAAAGTGGTCGCCCAGTTTACGTTTGGTCTCTCCAATGTAGAGGAGACCACATTGGGAGCAACGAATGCAGTAGACTAAGTTGGGGGAAATGCAAGTGAAATGCTGCTTCACTTGAAAGGAGTGTTTGGGTCCTTGGACGGTGAGGAGAGAGGAAGTGAAGGGGCAGGTGTTGCATCTTTTGCGTGGGCATGGGGTGGTGCCATAGGAGGGGGTTGAGGAATAGGGGGTGATGGAGGAGTGGACCAGGGTGTCCCGGAGGGAGCGATCCCTACGGAATGCCTAAAAGGGGGGTGAAGGGAAGATGTGTTTGGTGGTGGCATCATGCTGGAGTTGGCGGAAATGGCGGAGGATGATCCCTTGAAAGCGGAGGCTGGTGGCGTGATAAGTGAGGACAAGGGGGACCCTATCATGTTTCTGGGAGGGAGGAGAAGGCGTGAGGGTGGATGCGCGGGAGATGGGCCGGACACGGTTGAGGGCCCTGTCAACGACCGTGGGTGGAAAACCTCGGTTAAGGAAGAAGGAGGACATGTCAGAGGAACTGTTTTTGAAGGTAGCATCATCGGAACAGATGCGACGGAGGCGAAGGAACTGAGAGAATGGGATGGAGTCCTTACAGGAAGTGGGGTGTGAGGAGCTGTAGTCGAGATAGCTGTGGGAGTCGGTGGGTTTGTAATGGATATTGGTGGACAGTCTATCACCAGAGATTGAGACAGAGAGGTCAAGGAAGGGAAGGGAAGTGTCAGAGATGGACCACGTGAAAATGATGGAGGGGTGGAGATTGGAAGCAAAATTAATAAATTTTTCCAAGTCCCGATGAGAGCATGAAGCGGCACCGAAGTAATCATCGACGTACCGGAGAAAGAGTTGTGGAAGGGGGCCGGAGTAGGACTGCAACAAGGAATGTTCCACATACCCCATAAAGAGACAGGCATAGCTGGGGCCCATGCGGGTACCCATAGCCACACCTTTTATTTGGAGGAAGTGAGAGGAGTTGAAGGAGAAATTGTTCAGCGTGAGAACAAGTTCAGCCAGACGGAGGAGATTAGTGGTGGATGGGGATTGTTCGGGCCTCTGTTCGAGGAAGAAGCTTAAGGGCCCTCAGACCATCCTGGTGGGGGATGGAGGTGTGGAGGGATTGGACGTCCATGGTGAAGAGGAAGCGGTTGGGGCCAGGGAACTGGAAATTGTTGATGTGACGTAAGGTGTCAGAGGAATCACGGATGTAGGTGGGAAGGGACTGGACAAGGGGAGAGAGAAGGGAGTCAAGATAATGAGAAATGAGTTCTGTGGGGCAGGAGCAAGCTGAGACGATCGGTCTACCGGGGCAGTTCTGTTTGTGGATTTTGGGTAGGAGATAGAAGCGGGCCGTCCGAGGTTGGGCGACTATCAGGTTGGAAGCTGTGGGAGGGAGATCCCCAGAGGAGATGAGGTCAGTGACAGTCCTGGAAACAATGGCTTGATGTTCAGTGGTGGGGTCATGGTCCAGGGAGAGGTAGGAGGAAGTGTCTGCGAGTTGACGCTCAGCCTCCGCGAGGTAGAGGTCAGTGCGCCAGACAAAATTGGAATAGTGTGAATGAACCTTTAATCAGATTGTGAGAAATTCCATTGTCCATCATTGTAGCTGAGGCTTTAATCGATTAAAAAAAAACAATTTCTCAAAGTAGAGAACTGATGAACATGAGACAATGGCCAGAATCAACCCAGATTTGCACTAGGTGCAGTAATGGCCATGAGAAAGAACATTTTATCCGCCGGGCGCAGTAGCAGTTTTTCACACTGTATCATCCCAATCCCGCCTCATTAATCGAGCATTCCCGGGAAACACACTGTTTCACTGGCGAGCGGCCTCCGATTTGCCCTCCACGCCGCCACCACGCTTCTTCCTCATGCTGCGCACCATATTTAAATTGCAACCACGTGCACACACCTCAGTACTTCCAGCCCAGGCCTGCTGCACAGAAGACTTGGCCCCAAAAGGAAAGAAGACTGCAGCCCCCCGATTCAATGACACGTCACTGGAACGTCTTTTGGATGCTGTGGAGGCCTGTCATGATGTCCTCTACCCCCATGCTGGCCGCAGGAAAGGCAGCAACATCACCTATCCAGGTTGGGATGCAGTGGCAGTGGTGGTCAGTGGCAATGCCCTGCAAAAGAGGAAAGTCACTCAGTGCTGAAAGAGGATGAATGATCTCTTCCGTTCCATAAAGGTAAGTTGCTCTTCTCATCACTCTCAACTCTCAGACTCACAAACCCATCACACATCCATTGGACCCTCACTCACTGCCAGTTCAAGGGACATCACGGTTCACTCTCCCACATACACCTTCATCATCCTCATCCCGTCCATGGCACAACTCACCAACCACACAGGCTAGGCATACTTATCATCTGGCCTGGCAGGCATCCTGCTTACACTCTGTCCATCTGTATTCATACAAGACAAGCTGGCACACAACAAAAGGGAGAGGTTGCAGTGTCTGATCCACAGCAGACAGTGGCAGGGACTTCCCAGGTGTCCTGCACCCAGAGGATAGCTGAGGACCAGAAATCTGCTGAGTCCAAGTCAGGTGACGAGCCTCTGGACTCAGTCATGTCACAATTGCTGGAGCTGCAAAGGCAAGCTCAGCAACATAAGGAAGGGATGTCCGCCGCACTCCTCAGATTGCAGTGGAGGAGTCTGTCCACCTTCAGGCTAAGGTGATAGTGCCGGCATGCCAACACACCAAAGTCAATGCTGGCAGAATGGTAGCCATGATTGAGACCTGGATCCAGGACATTGATCCTGGACTGCTGCGCCGGCTGAAATCCATCGCTGCCACCATAGTTGGCCTCCAATATTGTCAAAGTGAGAGTGGTGTGGAGCAGCTCGATCTCACTCCAGCTACCCCTCCTCAAGGTGTCAGCCGGGGCTCTGGGCACCCTTAGGGAGGAGGATCAGCAGGTGCACGCTCAGGAGCCATCCACCCAGGTGACTCTGGCCCATCAGAATCCCCACTTCCTGTGAGCCCAGCCGTTCAAGCTCCGCAGGCTGAGGAAGGTGCCACTGCTGCACAGCAGGACTGAGAAAACAGGCTGGGCCCTCTGAGTCTCAGCCCTCCAGAGGACACCAATCAACGTCATCACAGACAGGGTGTAGCAGTCAGCAGGCTGCCTCCACCTCTGCTGTGGATGTCCAGGGAGCACCAAGATGTAGCGACAGAGCTAGGGAGGTTAAGAAGATTAACTGTTTTTGAGTACAACCAAGCAAACTAAATTAAAGAAAATGAGGAACAAAGTAAGGGGCAGCCCTTTAAAGGGGTACTGCAAAAGAGAAACAAGTCACAAAGGAAACTTACAAACATCAAATCAAAATGTGATTAAAGAGGTCAATAAAACACCCCAGACCCTGCAGTGCCCAATGGGCATGGAAGGCTTCGAGGGTTCCGACAGACACCGCGTGCTCCCTCTCCAGGGACACCCGGGGGTGAACATAGCCGCGGAAGAGGGGCAGACAGTCGGATCGGATGACCCCCTCGATAGCCTGCTGCCTGGACCTGTTAATAGCCAACTTGGCCAGGCCCAGGAGCAGGTTCACGAGGAGGTCCTCCTCCCTCCTGGCCCCCCCTCCACACCGGGTGCTGCACAGCTTGGGAATGGGTGTTAATCACTTGTACATTTTGTTCATTTTGTTAATAAACTCCCAAGAATGTCTCCCGGCCTTTGGTTCCTTGTTCTGATGATCAGTGTTTGTGTCACTCAGATGTGAAACCTTGGTTCCTGCACAAGATAAGGGCAGGTGTCTCAGTCCAGGGCCTCTTCCCTGCGATTTGTGCAGCCTTCCCACACACTGATGGTGCACCCTCACTGTCACTGGACACATCAGTCAGCCTGCTCCTCAATGGGGCTTATTGTTGCTGCCAGAATGTCCTGGGCTGGTGGCGCAGATTTCCATCATTCTCTCCGTGTGCTCCCAGCACCTTTGAAGTGGGGCTGGCCCCCATCTCATCAGCATCTGTGTCCGGTGACAGTGTGATCCTGAAGGGTTCAGCTCACAAAGGATGCCATAGGATCAGGAGAAGTTAAAGTTTCCCCGCTGTATCTCCACGATATGACCCTGTTCACAGAGCGCAAGCGATCTGCCATCAGCCAGACAGGAGTCAAAGATGCAATGTGAGGATTTATGGAGACTCTTGATTGCATGTCATAATCATCCTCCATGTATATAGCAGCTATGAGGGCCTCCCTCTTCTGGCCACTGCGATGGCTGCAGAGCCATTATCTTTGCCTTCGAGGCCCTCCTCACTCTTATCCCCATCAGTATTCTCCTCATCAGAGGAGACATACAGCTCTTCCATCTCCTCCTCAGACACCTCTCCCCGTTGCAGCACCAGGTTGTAAAGGGCGCAGCAGACGACGATGATGTGTGACACCTTCTGTGGACTGTATTGCAGGGCTCCATCAGACCGGTCCAGGCACCGGAACCTCATTTTGAACATTCCAATGGTTTGCTCCATCAAGTCACAGTATGAGCCTCGTTTACCTTCTCTCTGCTGCAGTCTGAGGCTGCCGCACGGGCATCATCAGCCACGTCCTCTGTGGGTAGCCCTTGTCCCCAAGAAACCAACCCTGCAGCCTCTGTGGGCCCTGGAGGACATCAGGGATCTGTGACTGACTCAGAATGTAGGAGTCGTGGACACCCCCTGGGAGCCGAGCGCAAACCTGGAGGATGCATTTGTGGTGGTCGCACATCGGCTGCACATTCAGCAAGTGGAAACCCTTGTGACTGACATTGTTGACCACTTGTTGCCACGGAGATCGGAGCGCCATGTGAGTGCAGTCGATGTCACCCTGCACCAGTGGGGAACCTGGGATCTGGGCAAATCCCAGCGCTCTTGCATCCAGGTTCTCCAGGCCTGGGTGAATTGCACTAAGTTGTGTCCTTCGCAAAGACGTTGGCTGTGACCTCATGCATGTATTTGTGGGTGGAGGTTTGTGATATCCCACCCAGGTCACTTGTGGAGCCCTGAACAGAGCCACTGGCATAGGAATTGAGCACCACGGTCATTTTCATGGCCACTGGCAATGGATGTCCTCCATGTCCCCATGGTGCCAACTCCTGCAGCAGATGGGAGATGTGACTGACCAGTTCCCTAGACATGTGCAGTCTTTGGTGACACTGGTTCTCAGTCATCTGCAGGAATAACAAGTGGCATCTATAGACCCTGGGTCTAGCTGGGCACCAATCAGTGATGGTTCACATTGGTGGGACTCCCAGCCGCCCCTTTGTCCTGAGGGGCTGCTCCTCCCTCTGCCCAGCTAGGTGCCTCTGTCGCTCGCTTCTCCTTTGTCTCCACTCCTTGTAAGCTATGAGGCACGCAGCTAGTCATCAGGCTCCTGATGTACTCCTCATGCAGGATGAAAGAGAGAGCCTGTGGGTTAGCATGTGTGTACTAAGAACCTCTCCTGGTTAAATCTGGAGGACAATTAATGCATCCCAGAGAGTGCTGACCACCACTTGGATGGCCAGAGTTTAGTGCGCTGCATGGCTGCCCTGAGACCCCACCCACCTCTGCCGCACTCCACCTGACTGATTGGCAGCTTTGCCCACTGGACTGCATGCTGTGTCCCAGCTCAGGCACAGCCATTCTCCTAACCCACACTGCAAGGCTGCACTGTTAGCTTGAACCATGGGGGAGACTGGTCCAAACCAGGATAATGACATTGAAAGGGACTGTGAGCATCTCCACCAGTGACAGCTCCATGGCCAACTTTAGCAAGGAGATTGTACAATGTGCCCAGTTGTCCAGCTGTTCTTCAGTCCACTAAAGAGCTCATTAGTTTGCAGTCTGTGCCCGAGGGGTGGAAAGCTCTGCAGCAGTTGGTGGCACTTTCATGCCTCTGCATTGTTTGAGTGGGCAGATACGCTGGAGGCCTGACCCCAAGCATGTCAATGTGGCTGCGCCTGAACTGTCTCAGCTGTGGAGGTTTGGTGAGTTTGTACAAGGTTTCCCTAATTTGTGGCCGCTTCCCTCTGCCCCAAGTCCCCCCCCAAGCATGTGCTTGTGAATTACCATCAATCACAGTGCAGCCCTTGCCCTCCTGCCAACTCGCCCCAACCACGGGGCAGACCTTGCCCTGGCACCGCACTGTCAGCCTGCCAGGAAAAAGCGACTTGCCTGTGCCCTCGCCTGAATGTGCGATGCCTCAACCTTGAAGTCAAACAGGCAACCCTCGCAGGTGCTGTGCAATGTACTGTGCACTCACCTCCGAGTTCCCCTCAAAGAGCAGCTCAGCAGATGCAAGCCGTATAAATGCTGTTGTGAAACACATCAGCGTGCAATCGCTCCGACATGCCCGGATGATCCAGCGTGGGGTGGTTGATTCTGCTGAGCTGGCCTTATAATGATATGCAGGTGTATTACAATGAAGTTCCTGACATGCGGTGGTGGGAAATGCAGCTGCCATTGACAGGCAGAACAGACGATTGCAAACTGATTTCACAATGGCATGAAACCAATTTTTGGCCTTTGCGCCACATTGTTGACTCACGCCCACCATGATGCCCGACGGTAGCGGGCACAGAAAATTCCACCCGATATATTTAATGTCCAGGGGGTTATTGAAAGACTTGTTGAGTTTCAGTGTGGGTTGTGAGAGCTGGACGTGGTACCAGCATCCACCAACAGATGGCACTACTACACTATGCATGTAAACGTGTTAACAATTTGTGTTAATGCACTGTAACCTCCCTCGTCTGGAATTTTTGGGGCCAAGTCGTTTCTGGATTTTGAAATTTTCTGCATTGTAGAATGACATTAGAATGCCTAATCACAAATGCATGAACAAGAAAACACATGGTAAAAATGGGTAAGCTAGGACCTTTGACATTTAAAATGAAGCAGCCTGACAAATCCTTTTGTAATTTAGGACTACTAATTACAAAGGATTATAAGCCTTGCATTACACAAACACATCGCTTGTTTAACATTTTAATACTGTACTTGATACCTGCTCTGCTTGCTCCAAAACTGCACTCCCAAAAATACCGTGGCCCACAGTAAAGGAGAGTTAAATGTTCATTATCTTAATGAGCCCATGTCCTTGTGATTGTTGCAGTGCCTGAACAGTCAGTCGAGTGGTGAGTCCATTAGTAGCTTGGGTCCACGCAAAACGTTTCTGGACAACTGGTGTTTCGGAACAACAGATTTCCAGGCTCAAGAGGTTACATTGCGCCTATAGTAGTGAATTGACCCGGTGTGCTTCACCAGAACATAATCAGGCAAAATCCATCACTGAGCCATAAAAGCTTATTCAAGGAGCTACTATTTAGAAATGTTCAGGGAGTGAACTCCTGAGCTTAGGCACAACCACCAATGCAGGAGCAAGGAAAATCAGGGCTGTGACAATCATACATGTTGCCCCTATCACTATCTTCGCTGGATGTGCACACTCTGGCTGGACTTTATTTACTGATACTTGTGTGTTGTTACCAATTTCAGAATTTAGTGGGCCTGTCCCATGGTCAGTGCCTCCTGGTTAAATGCAGTGTGGTTTGGCCTATCTCCATCTTGGACAGTCAGCCCAGATTCCTGCTGTTAGCGGGAGGGGTTCTGGCTCTGCGTTCTGCTGGTTGGAATTCTCAGAAAAGAGGGTTTTCACCTATGGTTTGTGGCAAGGAGTGGATGGAAGTGACCATGAAAGAAGAGGCGAGGGTCAGAAAGGAGGAGGTGGTGGGTGTGAGCGGGAGTTGGAGGGAGAACTGAAGGTAAAGGACAAAAAAGGTTGTGGGGGGTGGTGGTGGTGTTGATGCTCAGCATGGGGGTGGTGGTTTTCAGAATTAACCAAAGGGAAAGCTCACTTCATTTGTTTGAAAAAGTGAACTGAATGATATAAATGAAGTCATAGTGGGGGCAAAATATGCCTTGGTTCACTCTCCTCCCTCTCTCAAGAAAAGGCCTCTAAATCTTTCTTCGAACCCAAGAGTGCTGAAATGGTTCCTCTCTTAAAAAACAAAAATGCTGGAAATAATCAGCAGGTCTGGCAGCATCTGTGGAGAGAGAAACAGAGTTAATGGCCAGGATTTTTAGGATGGTGGGATGCCTTCCTGTCATCCGAGGAGTCAGTGGAAACACATCCCTGGCGATACTGTTTGCCCCACAGCCACTTCACCCTCCATCAAACATTAATTGGCTGGAGGCGGGACTTCTGCCCCAAGTATAGGAGGAAGTCCTGCTTCAAGGAGTTGCCAGCCAACCTGATTGGTCAGCAGCTCTCTAGGCTCTACAGCACCAGAGGCTGCAAGCAGTTACTGGAGTCTAAGTCCTGGGAGTCCAGAACCAGGTAGGTTTTGGGGTCTCAGGAAGGGGAGGGGAGGTGAGGCCCAGAGGGTTGGGCAGAAGTGGATGGGGGTGTTGGTGGAGAGGTTAGAAGGGGAGGGAGGACCTGCAGGAACTTGTCCTTCTGGTGTTGGGGGGTGTGGTGCCCTATGTTAAAAGGAGACTGCTGATGGAGACAACAACACCCCACCCACCCCGGCCCTCACAATGCCACACCACACCCGAGGCCTGAACAGGGTCACTTTTTGGGCTTCCCCTCTGCCCCTGAACTCCTCCCGCCAGCCGGAAAATTGAGGCTGGGTGGGAAACGGCCTTTAAGTGGTCAATAATTGGCCACTTAAGGGCTCAACTCAGGCAAGGGTGGGTGAACTGGTCTAGGCCTCACCCATCCTGGTGTAAAATTGTGGCAAGGTTTGGGCATTGGGAACCCAGTGGGAAGGGCATCCAAGCAATTTTACAGCCACTCACGGCCACTTCCGGCCACAAACTTGCCGGTGTGGGGGCATATAAAATTCTGCCCAATGTTTTAATTGTGACCTTCCATCAGGATTATTGAGAATAAAACCTGATGGACCATCCAACATCAACCTAGGCACCAAAAATGACAAAGGCACATCCTGCCCAGTCCACACTCCAAATGCATCCTCACTAACATCAGGGGGTGTGTGCCAAAATTGGGAGAGCTAGACTATGCACTCATGAAGCAACAGCCTGATATATTCATACTCATTGAACCATACCTGGGTAGGTCCTGTTCCAACAGCAGGACAGACACACAGTGGTTTCCAGTGAGTAGGGAGTTGCCCTGGGAGTCCTCAACATTGGCTCTGAATCCAATGACGTTTCATTGAATCATATCAAACATGGGCAAGACAACCTCCTGCTGATTACCACCTACTGCCATCCCTCAGCTGATGAATCAGTGCTCCTCATGTTGAACACCACTTGGAGGAAGCATTGAGGGTGGCCAGGGCACAGAATGTACCCTGTGTGAGGGACAACATCAAGAATGGCTCGGTAGCATCACTGACTGGGCTGGCTGAGTACCAAAGGACATAACCGCTAGGCTGGGTCTGGGCAGGTCGTGTGAGAATCAACAAGAGGGAAAGACCTTTTAGACCTGGTCCTCATCAACCTACCTGTCACAGATGCATCTGTCCATGAGAGGATAGGTAGGAGTGACCACCGCATAGTCCATGTGGAGATGAAGTCCCATCTTCACAATGAGACTACCTCCATCGTGTTGTGTGGCACTAACACCATGCTAAATGGGTTAGGTTCAGAACAGATCTAGCAACTCAAAACTGGGTATCCATGAGTCTCCATGGGTCATCAGCAGCAGCAGAATTGTACTAAACCACAATCTGTAACCTCATGGCCTGGCATATCCCCCACTCTACTATTACCATTATGCCAGGAGATCAACCCTGGTTCAATGAAGAATGCAGGAGGGCATGCCAGGAGCAGCACCAGGCATACGCAGTGAAGTTACAACACAGGACTAATTGCATGCTAGACAGTAGAAGCAGAATGTTATAGAAAGAGCAAGATGATCCTCCAACCAACGGATCATATTAAAGCTCAGCAGTCCTCCCTCATCTAGGACGATTACATAATTAACTGAAGGAGTAGGCTCCAAGGACATCAGCATCCTCAATGATGGGGAAGCCCAGCACATCCATGCAAAAGACAAGGCTGAAATGTTTTCAACCATCTTCAGCCAGAAATTCCAAGTGCATGATTCATCTCAACATCCTCCTGAGATCCCAACATTGCAGAAACCAGTCTTCAGCCAATTCACTCCACATGATATCAAGAAATGGCTGATGGTACTGGATACTACAAAGGCTATGGGCCCTGACCACATCCAGGCTGTTATACTGAAGACTTGTGCTCCAGAACTAGCCAAGCTGTTCCAGTACAGCTACAACACTGGCATCAACACGGCCAAGTGGAAAATTGCCCAGGTATGTCCTGGACACAGAAGGCAGGACAAGTCCAACCCAACCAATTACCATCCCATCGGTCTACTCTCGATCATCAGGAAAGTGATGGAAGGGGTCATCAACAGTGTTATGAAGTGGCACTTGTTTAGAAATAACCTGTTCATTGATGCTCAGTTTGAGTTCCGCCAGGGTTATTCAGCTCCTGACCTCATGCAACCTTAGTCCAAAGATGGACAAAAGAGCTGAACTCCCGAGATGAGGTGAGAGTAACTGCCCTTGACATCAAGGCAGCATGTGACTGTGTGTAGCATCAAGGAGTCCCAGCAAAACTGGAGTCAATGGGAATCAGGAGGAAAACTCTCATACTTAGCACAAAGGAAGATGGTTGTGGTTGTTGAAAATAATTGAAGGCCAATCATTTCAGCACCAGTATGTTACTTCAGGAGTGTCCTCAGCCCAACCATCTTCAGCTGTTTCATCAATGACCTTCCCTCCATCATAAGGTCAGAAGTGGGGTTGTTCTCTGATGATTGAACAATGTTCAGCACCATTCGCAACTCCTCAGATACTGAAGCAGTCCATGTCCAAATGTGGCAAGACCTGGAGAATATCCAGGTTTGGGCTGATATGTGGCAAGTAACATTCATGTCACACAAGTGCCAGGCAATGACCATCTCCAACAAGAGACAATTAACTGTCGCCCCTTGACATTCAATGGCATCACCATCACTGAATCCCCCACTATCGACATCCTAGGGGTTGCCATTGACCAGAAACTGAACTGGACTAGCTACATAAATACTGCGGCTACAAGAGCAGATCAAAGGCTAGGAATTTTACGGAGAGTAACTCATCTCCTGACTTGCCAAAGCCTGTCCACCATCTACAAGGCACAAGTCAGGAGTGCGATGGGATGCTTTCTACTTGGCTGGATGAATGCAGCTCCAACAACACTCAAGAAGCTCGATACCATCCATGACAAAGCAGCCCGCTTGATTGGCACCACATCTACAAACATTCACTCCCTCCACCACCTAGGCACAGTAGCAGCAGTGTGCAGCATCTACAAGATGCACTGCAGAAACTCATCAGGGCTCCCTTGAGAGCACCTTCCAAACCTGCGGCCTCTACCACCTAGAAGGACAAGGGCAACAGCTACATGGGAACACCACCAGCTGGAGGTTCCCCCCTCAAGTCACTCACCATCCTGACTTGGAAATATACCATTGTTCCTTCACTGTCGCTGGGTCAAAATCCTGGAACTCCCTCCCTAACAGCACCGTGGGTGTACCTACACCACTGGGACTGCAGCAGTTTAAGAAGGCAACTCACCACCACCTTCTCGAGGGCAACTATGGATTGGCAGTAGATGCTGGCCCAGCCAGTGATGCCCACATCCCATGAAAGCATGAAAGTGTTGAACTATGGGATATGAAAGACATGAATTAGAACTAACATGTGGAAACAGGGCCCTGTCTACATTGTGCAGATCTTCATATTTCACTTCATGGTGACAACTATTCAACATGAGTGAGTATCATGTGTTATGTGGCTGAGTGATATGGAATTCTGGAAGACCCCACCTCTCCACCAGCAATAATCATACACTCTGTCATTCTACTGCCCCCTATGGCTCCCTCCACTGCAGTGGTCAGGGTGTTGCCTATCACTGGAGGCCATCCTTGGTTCTCTGTCTTTCTCTGGAGTTCTGCCCTCTCTTCACCTGCAAGGAGAGAAAACAGAAAGTTTGGAGTGTGAGAAATGCAGTGCGTGCAGGGGATGTAATGGCCATATTGTCACGGCCGTGTGAGGAGGGGTAAAAATTGATTCCCCTAATTTACCATTCCAGGTCTGGTGTAACAGGGTTTAGTTGTGAATTTAGTGAGGATATGCTTTGCCAATACTGCAGGAGTCCCACTTTATACACTTTCAGATTTTACAGAATTAATCAGACAGGTTTTCTGAGTTTAAAGCAAAGTTTAAAGTTCAAAGTTTATTGAAGCTACTTCCTGAATTAAAAAAAAAACTGGTTAAACTGTAAGCACACATTCCCTGGGCCCCCCACACACTAGTACAGATGGTAGAATAAGAGGATAGGCTTAAAGTTACTTTACAGTGTGTGAAGAGGAGAAACAATCAAAGGAATATACGGTTAACTGTATTATGTATTATTATTAGCTACTCTTGATGCGGTGATTCCACTTTATGGCCCTTTTGTTCAGCTGTTTTCCTGGGCATAGTGGTATGGAGCAGATTTCCATGTTTTATTCCCAAAAGATCTATATTTGAAGTAAATTTCTCTTATCAGGATGGTTACTTTGCAAATCGGGCATATTACGAGAGATAGAGACATGGCTCTTTGAAACCTTTCAGTATATCTTTCTGATCTTTGCTGCTCTCCCTGGCTTTATAAAGTCCTGCTGGCTTGTATATACTAGAAGAATTTGATTATCATGTCTGCCGCAGTTATCGTTTTGTCGAATAGGTAATGGCATTCTGATGTCTCCTCCCTATTGAAGAGTTTCAAGACAGTGTGAAAGTCAGCAGGAGATGGAATATTTCACATTCCTCAGGGGAGTTTGAGTGTTCCCTTTTTACCTCACTTGGGTGGAATGCAAGTTGTATGTTACATCTGGTTAGCAGTTCTCAGGGTGTGCTATGCAGGAAAAGGCTGGGAAAGTTGGGATATGGGATGGCACCTGAAAGCAGTGTGTCACTCACCCTTCCTGAAAGCAGTGTGCCACTGACCTTCCCGGAAAGCAGTGTGCCACTCACCCTTCCATGAAACAATGTTGATGCAACCATTATGATTCCTGCCACGGTCTCTTTAAATGGATGTCCTTTCATTGACTAGTGCAAGTTATCATGAGGCCCACACTCTGGGATTGGTTAGGAAACCCAGCAGTGGGACTGTAGCTGAACTAAAATGTCATCACAAAGCCCAATGATAAACAATCAGGTTCCCACCAGAAGTCACTCCCTCTCACTGCAGGAAAATCAGATCAAATAAACTTCACCCAGTAACTTTCAGCTTCCCAACATTCAGTTGGAGGAAATTTCTCCTCATCCGCAATTGGCTGCTCGTCAAAGCAATCTGAGAAATCAGAGAAAATGGAGGTGACAATTGGTGGTGAGGTGTCATTAGGAAATATATAGGGGAGACAGCGGCATAGTGGTCACAGTAATGTCACTGGTCTAGTAAACCAGAGGCTCAGGCTAATGCGCTGGGGACATAAGTTCTTATCCAACTGTGGCAGCTGGTGGAATTTAAATTCAATTAACAAATATGGAATTGAAAGTTGGTCTCAAGTAATGATGCCAGAACAGAACTACAATTGGCTGTTGTAAAAGCCTGTCTGGGTCATTAATGCCCTTCAAAGAAGGAAATCTGCCATCTTTACCTGGTCTGGCCTGCATGTGATTCCAGACCCACAGCAATGTGGTTTACCTTTCACTTCCCTCTGAAATGACCTAGCAAGCCACTCAGTTCAATTAGGGATAGACAACAGATGCTGACCTTGCCTGTGATGCCCACATCCCATGAAAGCTTTCTTGGGGGAAAAAATGTGGAATTGGAAAAGTTTCTGGATGAAATAAGAACAGAAAGTGTTGGAAATACTCAACAGGTCAGGCAGTGTCTGTGGAGAAAACAGAGTTAAGGTTTCAGGTTGATGATCTTCATCAATTCACTCTGTTTATCTCTCCACAGATACTGCCAGACCTGCTGAGTATTTGCAGCATTTTCTGTTTTTATTTCAGATTTCCAGCATCCAGAGTATTAGTGTTTTCAGACAATGTCACCAAGAGAGCGTGTAGACGAGAAATAGGAAAGATAGGTCCTTGAGGGAAAACACTGGGGGTCGGTTAGCACAGTTGGCTGTACGGCTAATCTGTGATGCAGACTGATGGCAATATCATGGGTTCAATTCTCAACCTCACCCTTTGCCTGAGATGTGGTGATCCTCAGGTTAAACTCACCACCAGTCACCTCTCTCAATCTAATGAGAGAGCAGCCTGTGGTTCTCTGGGATTATGGTGGCAACTTTCACCAGGGGTAACAGTAGGAGTGGAATTAGAGCCATTGCCACGATCCTCTAGATGGTCAACAACCCAGTAGGAATAGGATTGAGGGTTTATGAGGTTGGCTCCATGTACAAGATGAGCTTGGAAAGGGCATGAGGGAAGAAAGGAGAGAAACTGAAGAAAGAAGCCTATTCAGGGCAGTACAAAGCCTTGTAGGGAAGTTTGGCATGGTGAACTAGGAAATGGGAGGGATGTGGCAAGGGCAGCTGAATGGTTAGACTTATCCTTGTTGAATCCATAAGTTCCTCGTATGTGTTGGAGGTAATGTTGGAAGGACAGTGAAGAGGGATTTAAGAAGATGGTTTCTTGGGGGAAGAGGAGCAGTGAGTTATCTTTGCATGATCCAGGAATATTGAGCAGCTTTGACAGAGGGGACCAGAATCTATAGAGCATTATCTTCCTTACTCTGTCCATGTGGTAGATCCACAGTGAAGGGTAGAAGGTCATGAATGTGTGAGCATTAACTCCTTGGAATTAAGAGGCAGAGAAAAAGGATGGAACGTTGGGTCTCTATTGGGCTTCAGAGGGATTTCATGTAAGTGCTCATGTTCCTAACCTGATATTCACAAGATGCAACTGAGTTCACTAACTACCACAGCAGAAGCAGTATGGCCTTGTCCTCAAAAGGGGTGGGATGGCTAAAGCTGGGCATTTGCTCTCTGGTGACATGTCTTTAGCAGGGATTGTGTGCCAGCTGTCCTTCAAAAAGATAAAGTGGGTAAAGGTAAGGTCAGTAGTTGAAATAGGCATATAAAGAAAGTGAGAAAAGCACAACCTTTTCTAGTGCCCCTGTAATTTGTCTCCTAGGTCACTCATGTTGTAATATGTCTTTAAGGGATTGCAGCATGACATCACTAAAAAGGAAGTGTGTCATGTGATCCAGTTTTAGTTTCACTTTTTCTTTCAATAGGACACAGCACACACAGCCCTGCTGCTGATGTTGTTAAGTATCCTATCCATGTATATGTGGTCTCATGTGCCTAGTTTAAATAAATGAACCTATAGAGTTCTTACTCAATCTCTTATGAGTGATTGGTGCCTTTATATCGTTATAGCAATACAACAACTCGGAGCCATGTTCTGGAGATTGGTCAGTAGTTGATGAGTGTGTCCCAAGTGGAAGAGAGTGGCAAATACAGAGATGTGGGAGGCTATGAGGGTGTTAAAGTGAAAGAGAGAGTTTTAGGGCTGTGTGTGACAGTAATTGCTATGAGGGGGCCTGGGTTGGCGCACTTCTTT
The DNA here is from genome assembly GCF_017639515.1 of Carcharodon carcharias. NCBI lineage: Eukaryota > Metazoa > Chordata > Chondrichthyes > Lamniformes > Lamnidae > Carcharodon > Carcharodon carcharias. Next base: position 101,562,329 of record NC_054480.1, read on the forward strand.
AACAAAGTGCAGTATAAAGAGTTTTTTGTAGAAGTGTTGCTTCGAGTAGGTGAATTGTGTGCTGTTTCTGAGGGTGGGCAAGAGTGTGTTGCCGTACCAGTTCTGCTGTGGGCATGCCCACAAGACTGCCTCCTTCCTTAAAGTTCTTTATTGAGGTTTAGTATCAGTGAAGTTCTCTATTTTTCTTCCCTGACGCTCTGACCTGCTGCCCTCTGGGTCCAAATGGTATCTCAGTAGTTGGAATTTGCTACAAATATCATAAAAATATTTGCTATGGCATGCACTGAAGTTATTAGAGCGGGGAATGAAGAAGCCAATCACTGATCCTCTTATATGAATATCCTGTAATCTTCTACTGAAGATCACTGGCTGAATTGCACAGGAACTTTGGGGTAGTTCAGTTACTTACCCACTTTTTGCACAAGTGGGAAAGCAGATTCAGAGACCCAGGAAACTTGTGTGTAAATCATTCTGAAGACCACTCTTTTTAGAGGGGCAACCATGATGCAACCCTAAGGCAATTCTCAGTCTGTGGAATTTCCTTTTCCAAATATCCCCCATGTCCTCTCTACCTGAGGAAAGTAAGGACAGCTCTTTAGATTCCTTCAAACATCTAGCATCCCACCCTAGCATCCTAGTGACTTCTTTCCATGTTCATTATGTGAACCTAGGCGGGGGCAGGTGGTGGGAGTGGAGGTGGGGGTGGGGTGGGTGATCAATCGTTAACAGCTGAATGCCTTGGCGTATTTTATTATGCTAGTGTACTGTAGAAATACAAGTTATTATTACTTCTGGTCCACAAGGACCATTAAACTATATAAAAAATAAAGTTAAATTCTCAGTGGTCAGGATCCTGGCATCGTGGGTCAAGACCAGGTGGCCCTTGACCTCGCTCACGATGAAAATGACATGACATCACTGAGGTCATTAAATGTTGACTCCCGCTCCTCTAGGGAAGGGCGTTAAAATGGGTGGGAAGGACAGGGGAGTGTGAAATGCCCTCCAGTATTGTGTACAGTGGAAACTATTCTAGGAAGCAACATGATTAGCTCAAAGCTGAGTTGTTAGAGACCAACTCTCCTCATTTCTAATGGATAGGAGTTAATTCTGAAAGGACAGTATACCAACCTTTTATGTAGCAGTTAATCTTCCTTGTTCCATACATGCCCTAAAATTTTCGTTGCAATTACAGGAAATGATGTTTCCGCTAGTCTAATAGAGACCATATAGTTCCTGATACTTACTAAGAAATCCATAGGGAATTCAGGAGAAACTCCTTTCCCCAGAGAATGGTGAGAATGTGGAACTCACTGCCACAAGGAGTAGTTGAGGTGAATAGCATAGACACATTGGGCTGAATTTTCCATTCGTCAGGCGGGCGGAGCTGACCCAATCGCGGGTGGGCATGGAGCTGATCGCCGCTGGCGATCGGGGCCGCGCCACCATTTTACACGGGCAGGCCAATTAAGGCCCACCCAGCGTGATGTCTGCAGGGAAGCGCTCTGCGCTCCCTGTGCGGGCAGGGGGATTCCCTAAAATCGAGAATGCACTCTTTCACGCATATGCATGAAAGAGCGCACTCATCTCCCTGAGGCTAAATGCTGCAGGGAGATCGCCTCAACTTTTAAAAATATTAAAAATAGACAAAAAAAATCCCTTACATGTCCCCTCATGTGACAATGTCACATGAGTTGGGACATGTTCATAATTTCCATAACAACTTTATTACAATTTTTAAAACCCTACATGAAACCTCATCCCGCCAGCGGATGAGGTTTCATGTTTTTTCTAGTTGCCGCTGGGGCTCCTGGCCTGCCCGCCAACCTTAAGGTTGGACAGGTAGGTCCACTACTTACTTTAATTGATCTCTCAATGGCCTCAATTGGCCATTGACAGGTTGGCGGGCACACAGCTGATTTTGCTGCGCTCCCACCTTCCTGAAAATTTAAATCGGACGGGATGACGTCGGGAGTTCCGCCCACGTCATCCTGTGTCATTTTATGCGTCAGTGAGTGGGTCCCGCCCCCACTTGCCGATGGTAAAATCCTGCCCATGTAAAGGGATCCTCTATAAGCACAAAAGGGAAAAGGCAATAGAAGGATATATTGATGGAGTGAGATGAAGAGAGAAATCTCAAGTGGGGTATAAATGTTGACGTGAACCAGTTTGACTGAAAAACCTGTTTTTTGTGCTGTACATTTTTTGTAATGACCCAACGAACTTGGTTTACCGCCTGTCCTAGAAGATAAGAGGTGTCACTGAGTTCCAGATAATGCTTCAGGTCAAAACCTTTATGAGTGGCACAGACCAGACCTGAGGAAGCAGCAGGAACCTTACCAGTGGTAACCTGGATTGTTACTGACATGTAACTAAACTCAGGTAAGTGCATGTGTCCCTAATATTAAAGGGTGAGCTCTCCATGGATAAGAAATTACTTCAATATTAATGGGTGAAGGATTGACCTGTTCCTAAGAGATTCTGCTTTGCATTATGTTAATGGAGGACAGGTTAATGCCACAGGAACACATTAACCATTCACCTATACAGTCATCAGTTTTAACTTTCTCAGGAAAATAGGAACTGTTGATGCATATTTTTCAATCATTTACTTTGGAGGTCATTGTGCATCAGCACCTAGCTGATCAAATAAAAGACACAGCTTTACAGCTCACTGTGGGGCCTATATGGTCACTGTTGTAGTAATCTGATATGTAATATACCTTTAGGACAAGTATTGTAATAGGGTCACATGATCTTAATATCCAATAGCAGTGTAGGGTGGGCTACCTCTATGTGACAGAGCCTTGAGTTAGTCATTGATGAGTGAAGACAGAGTTTTGTATAGTGAGCACACAAGTGTAGCTATTGAGTTTAGATGGTAAATAATCAGCCTGTGCTTATTCTAACAATGATCTCCGGATGTTCTCTGTCTCTGTACCAACTCTGTCAACCCAAAACAAGCGTGCAACCTGGATCCTTTTGCCCCAACAAACCAAGGGCGCTGGATCCAACAAACTGGTGATGAGAGTAAAAGCACGAAAAACCATGGAAAAAATTAGGTAAAAAGTGAGGAAAAATGAAGGAATCCAGAAGAAGCGAAATCGGGCCGTTCCTTGCACAGTAGCCATAAGTAAAAGACAATTTCCTTCTTAGTGTTGAAATAATCCCCTCAAAGCATGCCGCAATTTGGAAGAGCGGAGTTTTTTGATCCAACCTCGGATGACTGGTCTCACTTTGTTGAACACCTCACTTTCTTCTTCCAGGTGAACAACATTGCCGGAGAGGAGAAGAGGTGCACAATCCTTCAGTCCACATGTGGGAGTGAGACATATGGACTAGTTTGGAATCTGTTGGCACCCAGTGCCCCAGACTCAAAAAGTTTTGATGATTTAGTGAACCTCGTAAAGAATCATTACCAGCCCAAGCTGTCAGTGACAATCCAACGCTTTAGATTTAACTGAAGAAATGGAGCTGTGGGGGAGACAGTCGCTTGTTATGTGGCAAGTCTGAAGCAATTAACTGAATATTGTGAGTTTGGCACTTCTATTAATGTTATGCTTATAGATCGTTTGGTGTGCGATATAAACAAAAATGCGATTCAGAAGAGATTGTTGGCTGAGACAAATCCAAAGGCATTAGAAATTGCCCTTGCAATGGAAGGTGCAGTGTGAGACTCAGAAGCAGAAAATGGTTCCATCCTCCATGTTGGATGAGGAGACTCAACTAAAAAGAGTGCAAAATTGCAGAGCTTTGTTCCAAAGCAGGAAGCAGCCACCATTAGCAGACAAATAAAAACGGAAAACCAAGCAGCAAAAACATGGCATAATAGTGACAGAGGTGGAAGCAGAGGCATAATGAAAACCAGTTTAAAAAGATCGAATGCTTCTTCTGCCATCGAACTGGAGACCTCATGAGACATTGTAAGGATAGAATCAGGCAGACTGTCAGACAAACGCAAAAACTCAATGAGATAAACAGTTGAAAAGCCTAAAGTAATAGATGCTGATAACTATTCAGCACATAATTTAAAGGTAGGAAGGACAGAACCTATCCATATAACCATGAGAGTGAATGAGAAGCCTCTCAGAATGGAGGTGGATACCGGAGCAGCCACTATGGTGATTGGTGAACAGACGTTCAAATACCTGAATCAGGGAGAACGTAAGTTGAATTTAGAAGAAACTGATGAAAAATTAAAAACTTACACAGGAGAAGACATACAGGTCAAAGTGTATGTAAAGTCACAGTACGCTATGAAGATCAAACAGTGAGATTACTCTTGATGGTAGTAGCAGACAAGGGGCCTAGTTTCCTCAGATGAAACTGGTTGAAAGAAATTAAATTGGAATGGACTGAAATCTTCCAACTGAGAACTAATGGGCTATCACAGCTACTACAAAAATGTGCCCCATTTTTCAAGGAAGAAGTTGGATAAATAGAGGGGTTACATGCAAAAATTCATTAGATCCAGAGGCAACAGCAAGATTTATGAAGGCAAGGCCAATACCTTATGCAATGCCGGAAAAGGTAGATGCCAAACTGGACAGATTAGAAAAACTAGGAGTGATACAAGCAGGACAATTTTCAGAGTGGGCAGCTCCAATTGTACCTGTTCTCAAACCTGACTGAAGTATAAGGATGTGTGGGGACTACAAATTAACAGTTAATAAAGTGGCAAAATTGGATAGACACCCCATACCTAAAATTGAAGATCTATATGCTAAACTGGCAGTTGGAAAAGCCTACATGAAGTTAGATGAGTCATGTCTACCAGCAATTAGAATTAGAGAAGGCATCCCAGAAGTTTGTCATGATAAATACACATAAGGGTTGTACCAATACACCCATTTACCATTTGGCACATCTTCTGCTTGCACAATATTCCAAAGAACCATGGAAAATTTACTGCAGAGATTGCCTCATGTTATAGTTTATTTGGATGATGTTCTCACGACTGGACTCACTGAAAAGGAACATTTGATGAACTTGGAAGAAGTTCTGAAACGTTTTTCGCAGGGTGGAGTGAGATTGAAAAAGGAAAAGTGCACATTCCAGGCGAAAGAGGTAACTTACCTAAATCACATGGTAGATTCACAAGGTCTACATCCAGTTGAAGAGAAAGTGAAAACCATTAAAGAAGCCCCAAAACCAAAGAGTACACCCGAATCGAAATCATTCTTGGGGATGATCAATTACTATGGACATTTCTTGCCTAATCTGTCGACAGAACTGGCACCGCTTTTTTGCTTGCTCAGGAAAAACCAGAGATGGTCATGGCAAACACCACAAGAAGAAACTTTCACATAAGTGAAAAAGTTGTTACAGTCTTCTGTACTGCTAGTACATTTGGGCCCTAAAAAGGAAAGGAGTTGATATTAATGTTTGGTGCATCACCTTACGGAGTGACAACAGTGCTTTCCAACGATTGGATGATGGATCAAAACGACCTATAGATTATGTGCCGAAAACACTAGTACTGCAGAGAAAAAGTACTCACAAATAGAGAAAGGAGGCCTGGCAATCATTTTCAGCATCAAAACGTTTCATCAATATGTACATGGTCATCATTTTACTATCATAACAGACCACAAGCCATTATTAGGACTATTTAGTGAATACAAGGCTATATCTCCTATAGCTTCAGCAAGAGTAGAAAGATGGACGTTGATCTTGGCAGCGTATGAGTGTACTTTTATTCATAGACCCAAAAGTTAAATTGCAAATGTAGATGCACTCATTTACCCTTGCAGGTAAAAGATGATGATGTTCCAATTCCTCAGGAATTTGTTTTATTATTGAACTTCCTGGACACATCACCGATATGTGCTAAACAAATTAAAGGTTGGACTAATTAAGATCCAGTCTTATCCAAAGTGAGGAATCAAGTTCTTTATGGTTGGTCACAAACACAAGAATCTGGTGAAACGAAGCCATCTTTCCAGAGAAGATAGGAGATAACCAGCCAAGAAGGTATTTTATTGTGGGGAGCTCAGGTGATTGTTCCTCCAAAAGGGCAAAAGCCATTGTTACCTGAACTTCACAGTGCACATCCCGGAATTTCCAAAATGAAGGCAACAGCATGTGGCTATATGTGGTGGGCTGGGAATGGGCGGAGAGATAGAAAACTTAGTGAGAAGTTGTATGCAGTGTCAACAAATGCAAAAATTACCTGCAACAGTCCTTTATACCCCTGGGAGTGGCCAGGAAGGCTATGGGTACGAGCACACATTGACTATGTGGGACCTTTTATGGGAACAATGGGCAGAATTTTCTCTTTGGTGTGTGGGGGCAGGCCCCGCAAGCCGGCAGGTAATATGACACTTGGTGACATTGGGCGTGTGTCCCAACGTCACCATGCGCCATCGCGATAGTTTGGCAGGCGGGTGTGCAATGATCTCCAATGCGCATCCGCCATTAATTAACAGGCCAGTTAAGGCCTGACAGCAACATCTGGCAATTTTTCAGGGCCCATGCGATCTTCAGATCATTGCACAGGCGCAACTGGCAGGCGGGTAGGCCACATTTTTAAAAGCCTCATTCACGTGCAGGGTAAGAGGGTGAGTGGGGTCGTGAGTGGTCTTTGGTAGACATTTAATGTTTAAACTTACAGCTACTTGCCTGCGTGAGCAGGAAAACTCAAATCTCTTCACAGCTGCTAGTATAAGAGTATCAGGCTTCAGGTCAGGACTCTGGAGTAAACATAATTTTTGGGGCCTTACTGTTTTCAGGCAGCCTTCTCTTACCCTGGGAATGGGAGGTTGTGCTCTCCACTGGAGTCACCTGCTCTGAGGAGGAAGGGAGGGCTAGAAGGGGGAGGAGGCCAGGAGTCCATGTTCAGCCTCCAGGGGAGCCACCTTTGGGGTCACAGGCGCAGGCTCAAGGGGTGTGGGGCCAACAGGAAGTTCAAGGCAGAAGGAGCATATTGAGGCAGCGAAGCAGCTACCTCAATATATCTGAGGTGCAGTGACGAACGAGGGAGACAGTGACCTCTATCTGTCGGATGATAGGCCCTGAGAAATGCACCACCTATGTGGGTGGTCACAATGTCAGTGTCGTTGAAGGTCATGGGTGACCTCAACTTCTATACGTCCAGCTCTTTCCAGGGGTCAGTGGGTGACCTTTGCGGAGTCTCCATAGTTGTGTCAAGCTGGTTACAGACGCTATGTTCAGGCCTGCATTGACTTTCATTCACTACCGCTGGGACGAGGCCAGCCAGACCGAGTGAGCCAGAGGCTTCGCAGTGATTGCTGGATTCCCCCGCATCCAGGGTGCAATCGACTGCACACATGTGGCCAGCGGGTGAGCCTGGTGCTTTTGTCAACATGAAGGGCTTCCACTCCATGAACGTGCAGATAGTGTGTGATCACAAGCGCAGATTCTGCACGTCTGTGCAAGATATCCAGGCAGCTCCCAAGATGCTTACATACTTAGACACTGCCAGGTGCCGAGGCTCTTCAGTGCTCCAGCCCGGCTTGATGGATGGCTGCTGGGTGACAGGGTCTATCCCCTCAACAGGTGGCTCATGATGCCTCTCAGCCATCCAAGAACAGAGGCTGAGCAGCGTTACAATAGGAGCCACGGCTCCACAAGGGCTGTGGTAGAGAGAACCATCGGTCTTCTCAAGATGCGCTTCCGATGCCTGGACCGTTCAGGGGGCGCACTCCAGTACCCCCCCAGATCGCGTGTCGCTGATAGTGGTTGCATGCTGCGCTCTTCACAATCTGGTGCTGGAAAGGGGGAACGCAGTGAAGGAAGAAGGGGACGCTGATGCTCTGGCTGCAGACGATGAGTCCTGTAGTGAGTCCGAGGACGAGAACGCTCAGGAGAATGCTGAGGGGATAGACGCTGACTAGGAAGGCAGGGACACCCGGGAGGCTTTGATCCAACAAACCTTCAGCTAGCCCACCACAGATGGACGTCCAACACATGCCAGGGCTGCAAGATCCATACTCGATACCTGACAGCAACATCTGCCTGGTTAGGAACATTAACTACGTGCCTTGTCAATAAAGCTCAATGACAAACAAGTCACTCATAACATCATGGGTTCCTGCCTGCAGACATAAGGGATCACCCTGAGCCATGTTCACAAATGGAGGATTTAATGAATTTAACAAATAAAACAGAAAAGAGACTTAATTCAAAGGTGTTGAACTGCACATCAAATTATAATCAACTAATAGTGGGGCAACAGAAAACCACCAGCGAGAAGCCCGTATTGTGCCTAAAGTGCCTTATGCTTACGTTTTCGGGTGCTTCGTCTAGATCCTCCCCCCTCGCTGGCATTGGAGACAGCCTGCTCACTTTGCTGTCCTGTTCACCTTGATGACCTTGACAGATATCCTCTGGCCCATGGAGCCTTTGATGGCCCCGCCTAGGAGGGAGCAGCCAGTTCCACAGCTGGCATCTCCCCAATCGCCGCAGCCTCATCGGATCCCACGGTCACTGGCAGAGGGGCGGAGGAGCTGCTACCCTCAATCGGAGTGCCTTGAGAGGAGCCCGCAGAGATGACAGGCATTTCGTTGCTTCGGACCTCCCTGCTCACTACTGATGGATGGGCACCGAGCTGGGACACTTGGTGCCCAATCCATCGCCCACACTGGCGCTGACCAGCTGAGTTCGATGCCGCTGTGAGGGCTTGCAGGTCCAAATGCATCCCCAGGAAGCTCTGATTGGTTTCCTAAAGGAGCCTCTCCATGAGAGTCGCCACTCTCTCCATGGAGGACGCATGGTGCTCGGTCATGTGGGTCAAAGAATTGCTGATGCTCTGCATGGACTCCTCCATCACAGATACCATGCCACGCGTTGCCTCAAGTATCTTCGCCAGATCCTCCCACACACCCGGCTGGACTTCCAGCGTTTGCTTCCTCATGGACAACTCCAGAGGCCATCATCAGCCACCAACTGAGCATGTTCCTGGTCCCCTGCTGTCCACTGACTGCCAGTACCCTGGGCACTCTCTGTCTCCGCCTGTGCCTCAAGCAAGTGTGAAGTGCCCTCACTGCTGTGCCCCAGGACACTAGCCGATGATCTAATCCCCGAGATGCTAGTATCTGCGCTGATGCCTGCCTGGCTGAGATGGTGTGATGCTGGTGCTTGTAATTCTTCCGGGCCCTCAGGTGTTTGTGGTGCCCCCTCTGCCTCCTCATCCCAGGGGTGCTCTGGTGAGACTGAAAGGAAGAACAAGGACATTTGATTAGTTCGTGTCAAGACAATGTCAATGTGCATGCCTGGCCCCCGAATCAGGATACATTCCTCCTTCCATAATCCATGGGAAACCCATGTTGGAAGCTTAAATTACTAAACATTCAACAGTGGAATGGTTGCAATGACAGACATTATGACCCCAGTACATGGCTCTGCCTCTTAACTCCCCCTGGCACCCCAGCCTCACAGCCAGCGGTAGACCTGGGCGCATGGCGCCTCTCCAGATCCATTGCCTCCTGCTCGTATCTGGTTATAATCACCAACTGTGCCCAGCCTCCACCAGTCTGCACCTTCTCTGCGTAATTGTGTGCAGGTCTTCTCCTGAAAGGAGGAGCATTGATTAGTCCACCCTGTACCTGGATTGCCATTGCAGCCCTGCCACCCCCACCTGAGTGAAACATTGCAGGGCTCCAGTGAATTGTGACCCTGGAGCAGCCACACACTCACACCAAGCAGCCAGGGCTGACCCCCTTGTCCACATGCTGTCTCCATCACATTTGCCACCCACACAGAATAACCTTGCAAAGCAAGGAAGCACAAGCAAGTGGAATGCCAAGGGCAGCAGATGGATGGGTGCCCTGCCAACTGGAAGTTCCCCTCCCAGCATGTCAGCAGCCTGGCTTTGACATGTTTCAGAGTTCCAGCATTGTGCCTAGGTACAGATCCTTGAGGTAGCCCCCAAAACAGCACAATGGGCATCAGTCTACCACATGCAGTGGGTGCAGAACCCAGCTCATCACAACCCTCTCAGGGTGAAATAGGCGTGGGCAATAAATGCTGGCCCACCCAGTGAAGGACACATGCCGTATTCAGAGCCGGTGGGAGGGGCCGGGGGGAAGCCTACCTGCTGCGTCAAGTGACTGATGCCAGCATGGTACTCACCCTTCCCAAACGTAAACGGTCATTGAAACGCTTGTGGCACTGAACCCAGGTGCATTGCACCACGTCACGTGAACTCACTATCTCTGCCACCTCCTCCCAGGCACATTTGGTCATGTGCCTCCTCCTCCTGTCCCTCAGAACGGGGATTCACACTGTGCTGCCAACTCCTCGAGGAGGGCAGCAAGGCACTCGTCCAAGGAGCGAGGGACACAGTGCCCTGCTGACCTGCTCTCCTGCCTGGCCTGCTCACCAGCAGCACTCTGGGGAGCCCTTCTGCTGGCCATGGTTGACAGCCTTTGCAAGTCTGCCTGAGCGCTCTTTAAACAGGCCAATGGGTCACCATTGGACCTGGCAGCCATTGCAGTCCCACCGCTGCCCTCCCACTCCCACCGTCCTTAGGAGCCACATTTCACGCTGGGCGATCCTCATTTGGTCCACTCATGTAAAATGGCGGCGCACAGCCAATCGTGGGCGGCGATCAGCTCGCACTTGCCCGCGCCCACTCCCAACCGGCCCGCCCGATGGGGAAAAAATGTTTCTCCTTCTCATAGACTCTCATTGATAATGGATGGATATATAGGAAGTGAGATCACCCACATCTTCAGCGACAATAGACAAGCTAGAGCAAAGCTTCACTATAAATGGATTACCTGAAGTGCTAGTATCAGATAATGGAACAATATTCACAAGTGCTGAATTTAACTGATTTACAAGCCTCAATTATATTGTTCATGTGAAAACATCTCTATAGCAACCTTTTTCAAATGGACTCGCTGAGAGAGCAGCTCAGACATTCAAATCTGGTATGAAGAAATTACCTGGAGATTTGATAGCGGCTAAATTAGCAAGATTTCTTTTCCATTATAGAACAACCCCTCATTTGACAACAGGTGTCACACCTGTGGAAATGTCTCCAGTCGAGACTGAGCCTAATCACGCCAAACTTGGTGGGGGTGGGGAGAAGGTAAAGAAAAGGCAGGAAAGTCAGAAAATGGGATATGATTGTCACAGTCGGGACAGAACATTTAATGCAGGAGAGAAAGATTTTAGAGAAGGACCAGCATGGTTATTCGGTGAAATAAGTGGCGCATTATTGACCTAATGTCCTACCACATGGAAGTCGGAGATCGAATAATAAGGGATCACATATGAACTGGAGAAACTAAATATCCAGAAGTGATTCCACAGTGCTCGAGACTGAATCAACATTTCCTGTTGAAAGGAATCAGCCACAAATGTATTTGAAGGGCCGAATGTACCCGAAAGAATAAAAGAAATAAATTTACAGGTACCTGCTGTCAAACCAGATGCTCGGACAGTTCCAGTAAGGGAGATTTCAAAACAAACTTCAGAAGCTGTCGAGCTGAAACATTCTACATGTATAAGGGAACCCCCAAAGAGACTGACTTTGTAAATAATTGATCTGTGTAAATAACTTGACATATTGAAAAGTTGTAAAATGTATTTTTTGGTAAAGTGGGAGGGATGTAATAATCTGATATGTAATATACCTTTAAGACAAGTATTGTAATGTAAGGCCACATGATCTTAATATCCAATAGCAGAGTAGCTTGGGCTACCTCTCTGTGACAGAATCTTGAGTTAGTCACTGATGAGTGAAGACAGAGTTTTAGGTTGTGAGAACACAAGTTTATAAATAAACAGCATGTTTTTATTATAACATCAATCTCTGGATGTTCTCTGTCTCTGTACCAACTCAGTCACCCAAAACAAGAGTGCAACCTGGACCCTTTAGCCCCAAAAAACCAAGGGCACTGTTTCCAGCAACTGTGTTGATCTAATTGTGACACAGCTAATTGGGAAAATCAGTAGTGGAGCACAGAACAAGGAATAAACACTAAGAATAGCTTCCATGAATAAATCTGACTACAGAATCACTGAATTGTTATAGCATGTAAGGAAGCCATTTGGCCCATCGTGTCTGCACTGGTTCTCCAAATGAGCAATTCTATTAGTGCCACTCTCCCACCTTCTCTCCGTAATCCTGCACATTCTTCCTTTTCAGATAACAGTCTCATTCCCTTTTGAATGCCTCATTATCCTTAATGGTCACTTTGAAAAAAACCTTCTGTCACAGAGGTTTGATGAAAATTGTCAATTTGACTGCAGATGTGAGGTAACCCTTAATTACTGGATTGTATTCTCCAGTTGTATAGAATAAATTTACTGGGAATAAATCACCAGATTCCACCTCACGGGAAGCAATGTCCTGACTGGTAGGTAGGAAGACGGGAGGCATTTAATGTGTTGCTCAAAATGCCCCATTTTTCAGTATTTTGCTTCAGGGGCATAAATATTGTCACTGGGTCAAAATGCTGGAACTCCCTCCCTAACAGCGCCATGGGTGTACCTACACACAGGGACTGCAGCAGTTCAAGAAGGCAGCTCACCATCACTTTCTTAAGGGCAATTAGGGATGGTAATAAATGCTGGCCCAGCCAGCGAAGCCCACAACCCGTAAAATGAATTTAAAAATACATTATAATCAACCACAGCAACAGCAATTGAATTCTACAGAATAACCATCAATGCCCAAACTTTGAAGTGCTCTGGCAACACAGGCCTGGATTTTCAGATCGGTGGGTGGGTGCGATTGGCTGGCCTGGGATCAGCCAGGAAACGGGCTGTCACCCGCAGTTGGCCTCCCCCACCACGTTTTCACACTGGCTGGCCAATTAAGGCCTGCCCTGAGTGAAACGCAGCTTCTCAATGGCCGGGGAGGGCTGGGTGGGGGGCATATTGGGCGCCAGGTCCAATGGCGACCCGGCGGGCAGTCTAAAAATGGCACAGGCAGCCCCTTGAAGGCTGCCAGTGAAGAAGTGTACAGTCTGCGTTGCGAAGATGGTATCTATAGTCTCAGCAGTGGCTGGAGATGCCAGGCGAGGGGGCAGGTCTGGTGGGCACTCGGCCCCTGCTTTTTGGACGGGTGCCTCGCCATGCTCCTGGAGGAGGTGGCTGCCAGGAGGGACACCCTTGTACCAAGGGATGGAAGGAGGAGGCAGCCACACCTGATGAAGAAAGCCAGGGAGGAGGCAGCAGTCCAGGTCAGCAGCCATGACGTTGTGCGATGCACATGGGCCCAGAGCCCTAAGGGGTTCAATGACCTGCTGCACTCAGGAAGGGTGAGTGCCATGTTTGCATGGGTCAGTGTGGTGGTGTTAAGGGCTGGCTGCCCCTCATGGAGCTCAGGGACGTTAGAGTCTGAGTGCCAACTGTTAATGACGCCGGAGCTGGCTAAGGGGGTGAGCCCTGGTTGCTTGGACTGAGTGCCTTGCGGCTCGAGGCCCACGACTCGGATCTGCCCTGAGAGGTGCTCATCAGCCAGGGTTAGCCAGGCTGCAGTGGTGCTGCAGGTACAGAGTGGACTAATCAATGCTCCTCTGTCCTTTCAGGAGGAGACAAGCCATAACCAACTGAGAGGTCACAGACTTCACACTCACTTGAGATGCAGGCAGAGGCAAAGAGTGCCCAGGGAGCTGGCAGTTGGAGGACCGCTGGGGACCAGGATGGTGCTCAGTCGAAAGCTGATGATGAGCCTCTGGAGTCAGATGCTGGATGTCCAGCGAGATGTGCAGGAGGATCTGGCAGAGATCCATGAGGGTCTGTGTGCCATGGCCTCTGTTGTGGAGGGGGCCATGCAGAGTGCAAGCATTGACCGTCATGGCCGAACGCACTGCCTCCTTCATAGAGAAGGTGGCGACTGTCATGGAGAGGCAGCTCCAGGGGCAAAATCAGGGGTTCCTGGGGTTGCGCTTGGACCTGAAAACCCCAACACAGGAATTGACCTCAGGTGGTCAGTGTCAGTGTGGGACATAGATGAGGCACCCAGCATCCCTGCCAGGTGTCTGTCCATCAGTGACAAGCAGGGAGGTCCAGGGTGACCTCACATTGGTACACTAGCTACTTTTCGTCTCTGCCGGCTCCTCTCAGGGTGCTCCAAATGTCGGGGGCAGATCCTCCGCCCCTTTGCCAGTGACCATGGCATCTGATGAGTCTGCGATGACTGGGGAGATGCCAGCTGTGGCACTGGCTGCTCCCTCCCAGCTGGGGCCCAGCACAGACTCCACTGGCCAGAGGACAACTGCCAAGGTCATCAAGGTCAACAAGACAGCACAGTCAACAGGATGCCTCCAATGCCAGTGCTCAGTGAGAGATTGGGGAGGCGGGGGGGTGCAGTGCGGTGCGAGGGGCACCAGGACGTAGTACTCGCAAACATAAGTTTAAGGCACCATAAGCACAAGAGTGACTGTTCACGGGTGATCTTCTGTTCATTTATGTTTGGTTTATATGCCTCCTGGTGTGGAGGTCAACACCAGTAATGGTAATGTCATTATACATTCAATGTGACAATAATGTTAAATTTGGTTCAGTTGTGATGGCCTGAATATGCTTCACCTTTTATTTTTGGTGCAGGCTACGTCAGTATATAATGCTGGATGTGACTGACTCGAAACTTTATTACACAGGCACTGAGTGGACTTTGGGTTCACATGACAGGGGCATTTCAGACATCTGGGATGGAGGCGGCAGCCCTGGCACGAGGTGGAAGCAGATCTTTGGCAGCCTAGCTGAAGGAGCATTGGATCAAGGCATCCATGGTGTCCCTGCCTCCCTGGAGGTTACCAAGGTCTGCCTTCACATACTCAGCGTGCTCCTCAATGATCCTCTCCTGACTCACTACTGTGGAGCTTCATCAAGATCCTCTTACTCCAGTCAGTCCCCCCTTGCCAGTGCCAGATTGTGGAGAGTGCAGCATGCAACCACTATCAGTGACACCCACTCTGGGGGCTATTGTAGTCTCCCCTCGAATGGTCCAGGCATCGGAAGCACATCTTTAGAAGACCTTTGGTCCTCTCTATCACCGCCCTTGTGGAGGCGTGACTCGTATTGTAACACTGCTTTGCCTCTGTTCTTGGTTGGGGAGAGGAGTCATGAGCTACCTTTTCAATAGATAGCCCTTGTCACCCAGTAGCCATCCAACCAGTTGAGCTGGAGTACTGAAGAAGCTCGTCACCTGGGGCTGTCTCAGGATGTAAATGTCGTGGGAGCTGCCTGGGTACCTTGCACAGACTTGCAGAATCAGCATCCTGTGGTCACACACTATCTGCACGTTCATGGAGTGGAAGCCCTTCCTGTTGATGAAGGCACCGGGCTCACCTGCTGGCGCCTTGATGCACCCTGGACACGGGGGAAGCCAGCAATGGCTGCAAAGCCTCTGGCTCACTCAGCCTGACTAGCCTCGTCCATACGTTAAAGAATAAAGGTCAGTACCCACCTGAATATAGCTTCTGTTACCAGCTTCATGCAACTGTGGACAGCTGATTGGGAGAGTCCACACAGATCTCCCACTGTCCCCTGGAAAGAGCTGGAGGCATAGAAGTTGAGGGCCGCTGTGACCTTCAGAGCCACTGGCATGGGGTGTCCACCCACACAGCCTGAGCTGATCTCAGGGCCAATCATCTGACAAATGGAGGCCACAGTCTCCCTGAAGAGGCAGAGCCTCCTTCGTCATTGCACCTTGGACATGTTCAGGTAGCTGCATCATCGCCTGTAAACCCTGGCAGCAGGATAGTGGCATCTTCTGCAGTCCCTTCTGCCTTGAACTTCATGCTGGCCCTGTGCCCCTTGTGCCTGCGCCTCTCCTCCCACAGGCCACTCCCCTGGAAGCTGCACTGGGACACCTGGCCTCCTCTCCCGTCTGCCCCTCTCCACCTCCTCAGAGGAGGTGCCTCCAGTGGAGACCAGAGTCCCCATTACCAGGATTAAAGAAGGTTGTCTGATATCTGGAAGGACCCATTCAGTCTGAATCCTCAGGGGTCTTTGGAGACACCAATGAGTCCTGACATGAGGCCTAGAAATGCTAACAATGAAACCCCAAACAGAGATGAAGCTGCCAAGTACCAACAGGCAACCAGCAGAGAACTATCTCCAAAACTCTTCACTACTCACACAGCAATGCTGCTGACCCTCTTTATCCCGCCCTTGGATGTGGTTTTGCAAAATGTCGGCTGCCCGCCTGCTTGTTTTGCCCGTGCAACGAGCACAAAATCGTACAAGCAACATGAAATCTTGGTCAATTGCCTTTTTAATGGCCTTAACTTAATTGGTGGCAGGAGAAGCTCTGATGTCCATGTGTGCCCGCCAACATTAATATCGCACGAGTGCAGGATGACGTCGAGACGCTTGCCCGATGTCATCTCGTGCAATTTCACGTCCAATGGGGTCGGGCATGCGCCTGTCCGATCAGTGCAAAATTCTCCCCATAGTGTTGCTCCCACATCCATGACCAATATAGTCTTCCTGAGGTGCAATGGCGGAAACGGAATGCAGCTGGGTTCGATCAATACTCTCTACAGCTGAAGTATCACTTCCTCATTTTCAAATTCCCATCTCATTGAGCTGAAAGCTGACTTTTCAAATAGTATTGATCCTGTCGGCCATTCCTTTTCAGGCACTTGCACTTCCATACAACGTGGTGGGGGCGGGAGGAGGGTGAGCGCTAAAGTCTGTGCATGTGCAGGAGAACATGCACTGAAAGCTCCCTGGAGGCAGGGAGTTGCCTCAAAGAGTTGAAGAATTATAAAACAAAAATAAAGATTTTGAAAATGTGAAAAAAATGTACCCATGTACTACTCACTCACGTGAACATAAGTGTAATAAAAATTATGTCAAAACAGTTTTTTAAAAAAATAATGTTGGAAACCTCATCCCGCCCGTGGCTGAGGTTTCCTAAAAAATCCAAAGGCCGCCTGCCCGATTCACCGGCCAGCTAACCGTAAGGTTGGATGGGCAGCGAAAAAGAGCTCTTAATTAATTGATGGCCTTAATAGGGCTCTTAATTGTCAGCAGGCACACTGCTGATTATCATGCGCGCCTCCCAACTGAAATATCACACGAGTGCACGATGAAGTCGGGACGCTCAACCAATGTCATGATGCGTTATTTTTCACCCAATTGGGTCGGGCCGGACCCAACCACGGGATGTAAAATCCTGCGCCCTATGTTTGCTGCAAAAACATTTTCAAGTATCGCATCTTCCGGAAGGAACAGTTAGAATTTATAAATCCTTCCACACCCCTGTTATTGATCTTCGAATAGTTTTTAAGCATTGGGTTGTAACAACAAATGTTGCTTTTCTTTGAATCGCAGCTACAGCCCTTTAACAGTTGCTGCTATGTGAGGTATCCCATCTCCATAATCAACTTTGTCCCAGATCTATACTCAATCCTGGTGAGCAAACTCAACAAGCATGTGTTAATGAGTTAACCTAGTAAACACTGCCTTTGAAGAGCTCTCTGAAGTTAACACAAGCCATTAGCCTCTCTACTAGGACTGGAAAGTTCACCCCATATGGCAATCTGAAACTGTACTCTCTTGGGATTACAGCAAATTCCATTGAATGTGTGGTACAAAAACAGACTGACTGCTCAACGCTGGTGCTTAGGCCTCCTCCCATTTCCTCTTCATCTAACTCTATTACCATATTCTTCTATTCCTCTCTCCCTCATGTGCTTATTGAGCTTTACTCTAAATATATCTACACTATTCACCAAAAATGATTCTAATGATTTTGAAGTGGATTGGTGTCAGCATGGGCCATTGACTTTACGTGGAGGTCTGGAGCTTCATGCAGTGAAGCACAACTAATTCTAACACTGATGGAGCTGGGCGTCCCAGGCACTGCTGACTGAGAATGAAGGTGCCTTCAAGAATATTAAGAGGACTGTGAGTGGGATGACTTTAGTCATAACACAGCACTACAGAAGAGAGACATTAATCTCCAGGCATAGGGCATTTGACATCTCCAGTAACCTGGCTGGCATTTCTTTCATGGATAGAGGAGGCACTTAATGAGTTAATGGACTGTGGCTGATGTTTTGTGAAGATAGGAGTAAGTCACAATCACAGATTTGACACATTACAGCCACTCACTCAAGCTACTGGTGCCTCTGGCAGCATGTCTGAATCACTGGGTCAGAAGAGGGATATTGTACCAACCATTTTAACTAAAGTCTGAAGGATTTTGAACTTGTTGAGATGAGCTTTATGGTGTATGATCTTCAGTAAGACTATTTCAAAACAATGAAGCAGCGATGGCCAGAGTGCTAGTTGCCTGGGAATTATGAGATGGATAAAGGAATAGACTTGAAACCCTGGATTAATAGAATGAACACATGGCTAAAAGAGCAGGACGGGTTAGAACTATGAGCAGCAAATGAACGATAACTCATGTGCAATACAATCAAAACAAAACAAAAACACAGGTTAATTTGGGATTCATAAGCTACCAAGGGAAGGATTGTTATACTGAAGCATCAACTGAGAAAAGACCTTTAGCCCATAATTGTTAACTTGACAAGTATCAAAAATAAACATGGGCCTGTTAACAACTTAAAGCTGTCTTGGGAAAATTGAATTGCCTGTAACTTACTGTACTGATCAAGCACACTTAATGATAACAATGCAATAGGCCAAATCACACTGGAGCAAAGGACTGTGGTAACTTGACCAACATCGGGAGGTACCACGGGCTTGTTATTGCTCCAGGCTAACGTGGGAAAGTCAAGCACTTAGGAAGAACACAGCTAATGATAAGCAATAAGAACAAGATTAGGTTAAAGATAAGGCAAATGACTGTTGAACCTTGAGAACCAGGGAAAAAGTTAGAGTTATAAAAGTGCAGATTTACTCAGAGGGCAGAATTTTCTGCCTATCGGGTGGGTGGTCCCGACCCAATCTCCGGCGGGCGGGGAGCAACATTTTAAGTGGGTGGGCTAATTAAGGCCCGCCCAGCATTACGCCCGGCGAGTGGGGGGATTCCCCAAATGCGAGAGTGAGCTCTTTCACAATTGCACACGAAAGAGCGCACATCTCCCTGAAACTAAGTGCTGCCTCAGAGAGATCGCTTACACTTGTTCAAACATTAAAAATAGATAATTTTAAAAATCCTTAACATGTTCCCCTCATGTGACAATGTCACACGAGGTGGGATGTGTTAATAAATTTCACTAAAACTTTATTAAATTTTTTAAAACTCTACATGAAACCTCATCCCACTGGTGGATGAGGTTTCATATTTTTTCTAGTTGCCGCCAGGGCTCCTGGCCTGCCCACTAACCTTAAGGTTGGACGGGCAGGTCCTTTAATTGTTTTAATTGTCCGGTCAATGGCCTCACTTGGCCATTGACAGGTCGGCGGATACACAGCTGATTTTGCTGTGCCCCGGCCTTCCTGAAAACTTAAATGGGGCGGGATAATGTCGGGGGTTCCCCCAGATGTCATCCCGTGTCATTTTGCGCATTAGCGAGCGGGCCCCGCCCCCTCCTCACTGACGGTAAAATTCAGCCCAGATTTTAAGGAGAGCACAAGAAACATTCTAAGAGAAAGTGTGGATGAAAATTTTAGCCTCTTAGCTCCCAAAACAGAAATTGGTCATTCTGAGGTTTAAGCACTCTGCGAGTAAGATTGCATTGGATATTTAGCTGGAAAACTAACTGACATTGTGTTTTAATGTCAATAAATTCATTCACAGCATTGAAAACCATTCTGAAGTGTTTCAGTCTTGCTAGCATGCAGGTACAGCAAACAATTAAGTAGGCAGATGTTGGGTCTTATTTCAAGAGGATTTGAGTATAGGATATGTCTTACTGCGATTATACAGAACCTTCATGAGACCACACCTAGAGTATTGCATGCAGTTTTGGTCTCCTTACCTAAGGAAAGATATACTTGCTATAGAGGGATTGCAACAAAAGTTCACCTAATTCCTGGTTTGGAGGGATTGTCTTATGAGGAAAGATTAAATAGACTGGGCCTTTAGTCTCTGGAGTTTAGAAGTGTGAGAGGTGATCTTAATCAAACATACAAAATTCTTACAGGGCTCGACAGGGTTGTTGCAGGAAGGATGTTTCCTCTGGCTGGGTTTTCTAGAACCAGGGGATACAGTCTCAGAATATGGGGAAGGTCATTTAGGACTGAGATGAGGAGGAATTTTTCTAAGTTAGTGTCGGAGACTTTGGAATGTTTGGAGTTACCTGGATAATTATCCAGGTAGAAAAATCCTAATCCAACTCCTAGGTGACTGTACAACCGACCCCCCAATTACTCACATTGACCCCCTGTCCTGGATTCCCCCTTGATGCCCCAACTCCCCTGACCTGACCTGACCTGACTAACCCCCACCACCTGACCCTCCTGACGCTTGGAGGGATCATAGGATGGAGGGGAATCAAGTGTGGGAAGGAATTTCACAAGGGGTAAAGAGACTGCTTAGGTCGGAGCCTGGGGGGAGGGAAGCAGTTTTGTTCATCCTGACCCACAAGCCAAGCTGGAAAGGCTCTTTCCTACTGCATCTGACTGTTCTTACCTCCATTTAGCTGCCAGATTTCCTGAGCCTTGAGACACCCAGCCCACAGGGAACCTATGGTTTGCTTTGAGACCCCCAACTTCATCAACATACTGAAATAACTGACACACCTTTAGAGATCTAGTTAGTCACCCCAATCTCTCCTCCTGCCCCACTATGTCACTATAGAGACATGTTGGTGTCAGGTTTAAGACTTTTGATTTTTTAACCCTCTGCAGCTTCCGCCCCCACTTCCAGAGCTAATATTCCACCCCCGTTAAATCTGAAAGATAATCCACAAATATGCTGAGGTTGCAACCTCCCTACAACACACCAGCCTTCTGGTTTAAAGCTGTACCCGAGTTAATGCATTGCCAACATAGTATGGCTAGATAGTGAGGCTAAATAGGACCCTGGATTTATTGGTTGCCTGTATATGAGATATGGGAATTAATTCTGAATGTAGTGAGCCTGCAGTTTGAAAAAAGGGCAATTATATTTTCTTCAAGAGTCTGGGGCAATTTCTTGCAAAATGGAAGCAATTTTCCAGTCCTCATCTGTGACTTGCAACAGCCTATCTCTGATTTGGGTACACCAGTGGCACTGCTGTTCAGTCCACACATGTATTGAAGGGGTATGGGATACCGAGAGATCAACTCCCAGGGGAAAGGCATGCCAGTGTGGTACAAGGCAGTGCATGGATAGTACGATTTAGCTGTCTGATTAGCAGGAGTCTTTACAAAGAGTTTTGGAGAGATTACAAGATCCCATTAATGCAGATGAAACATGTGAGATTGGGAGGGGAGGCTGCTATCATGGTTACAAGTTGCACTCCTTGGTGCTGAAGTCAGGCAGAAGACCAAGGGCCTGGAATCTGTGGTGGAACCCGGATCTACCATGGCTCCCCAGCGCGCAAGTTCAAATGCTTCCACTAAAGCCTATTCTACCCTTAACACCCCACTCCATGTTCAGGCTGAATTTTGGGATGTTTCTTTAGCTGTTTCTGGGTTACTGGTTTGTATTTTCCTCTCCATTGTGGTGCTATTGACTCCTTCATTTGAAATATTAGTACTGCCTCCCTCAGTGAAACCTGGCAGTTTGTTGTGTTTAATCCAGGACTGTACCCAGGCTTTATGAGTGTCTGGAAGAGTAAAACCCGAGGACATTCCCTGTGCTTGTTTGGGGGTGGGGGGTAATATATGGAAAAAAATTGGGTAGATTTTAACTCCCAAAAATATGAGGCTTAGGACAGGTGAAATATTCTAATGAGATTGACATGTGAGCACCCAACTGGAGACCAGCCTATCAGGCAGGCCAACTTTCTGGTGGGGGCCCTGTTTAGAAAACAATTGCGAGCTATGGAGTTAAAATATCACAGCATGTGGGAAAACCTGGACTTCCAGAATTCCTGTCCAAAACTCCACCCACCACCCTTCCCACCCCTCCAATACCCCCAATCCCTCTTCCCCCCCGCACCCCACCCCCCCACCCCTCAGCACCACCTCCTATCCCAGAAAGTGAAGCCAGGTAAATCAGTTGAAAATTTCAACTTGTCTTTTCTGATTTCAGTGGAAAATGACAATAATGACTTGTAATTCTAACTGGACTCATCAGAAATCCAGTTCAGATTCCCTGTTGTCTAATTTGTAGTTGTCAATATCAGGGACAGTATTTCAAGAATTCAGTGGTCAATCCTAAGAAACAGACTCCTTAAGATAGCCCATAGTATTGATTCATTCAAATTCAGATTAGTTAGATCTCTTTAAGAAAGTAACATTTTAGGACAAAGCATATGAAGAATTTGAGAATGACATGTGGTGATCGTAACCCACTTGGGAGGGACAGGTGACCATGGAGCTATACTCCTCAAAGCTCATCACCACTGTGGCTTTCCTTGCTTCATATCTGGGTCTGTTCTGGACTAATTGATTGAGACTGATCGTTATGATTATTCCACAACTCCATCATCATTGTATCATACAACTACCAAGATGGCAAATGATGAAGTTGAGGACCTTGGCCCTTATTCAGCCTAGGTTCCTATACAGGTGGCTTGGATTCAAACTCATCACCATCTGCCGTTGGAAACATGTAACATTAATGCCAAGTGAGATAAAGAGATGATGTTAGCCTCTCATGTTGTGTCTAGCATTGCTAATGTTGGAGATGTGACATGGGGTATCATTCTTGTGAAAGGGTAGCGATCCAGTCAATGCTCACTGTCCATTGTCGTGTTCAACTGTTCAGTTGTTCAGTGTTTGATTATGTAAGTCTGTTTATTATTGATGTTCACTGTGATTGATTGGTTAAGTCTGGCTATGGACCTAGAGAAAAGTAGTTGAATTGCTGGAAGCGAGAGCTGGGAGCATGGAACAGGTATTTTCAAGCACTGTAAATAAAACCTGTTACATGCATAGAAACTAGTGTCATGTCTGCATGGCTCTGAGGCATATAAAATATGCAGCACCCACTCTCTGCTCCATTCCCTATCTGCATACTCTGCATATGGCATCACTATACTCTGTGCTTGATTGGTTAAGCCTGGGTGTGGACTCAGAGAAAAGTAAACAAATTGTAGAAATGGCTAGAAGCAAGAGCCGAATCATTGAGTAGACATCTTAAAGCATTGTATCGAGCATTTAAATAAAGTTCCTGTGCATATAAAAACTTGTGTCATCTCTGAATAGAGCTGAAATATACAACAAAGTGGTGACGAGGATGAGATGGAGAAAAATTTAAATCTACCTGTTCCTACACCTTTCTTTTCTTTGCCGGGAGATCCACCCATGCCGTGTGAATGATGGGTTTTGGGGTTCAATACCTACTTGCTCATTACAGGGATGGACAGTCCAGATGTATTGGTGATGTGCAAGGAGATAGTTGTTGTACATTGTGTTGGAGCAGAAGGCTATTGAATATTCGAACAGCTCACAGAAGACACATGCTTGATACGGCGGTAAGTGCTTTTGAAAGATACTTTGGGCCAAAGAAAAGCATGATGATTAAATGATGAACATCCATGCAGACATACCAGGGAAAAGGTGAGCCCATAAAACAATATGTGTCAGCATTGCAGCAATTGGCCTTTACATGTAAATTTGGCTTAATTCATGACCAATTAATTGAAAAGACTTCAATTCCGCAAATTAGGGAATGTCTCCTCACAAAGCATGATGATTTTAACCATGGAAAAAGCCACAATCTTTGCAGTACAAATCAAATCTACCATGTTAGATTCAAAGAGGTTACACAGAAATGCGCCCTCAGACTCAGAGTTGCAGACTCAGCTTGCCCAACCAATTCACAAGCAAAGAGACCTCCGCAGTCTCATCAACAAGTGCCCCATCATGGTCAGATATCTTCAAAATCATACCCACATTGTGGAAATGCTCATCAATTCATAACGTTAAGTCCAGCAACTCCTGCTTATAGTGGAATTACTTCACAAAGGTGTGTGGATCAAGGAAGAGGACTTCATTGATTCGACATGTAGAGCAGTCTCTTCCTGATAGCAAAGTACAGCATGTGTATACCATCAAGAATAGTAGTCATCGTAAGGAATGCTCAGGTGAGATCACGGGTATCTCACTGTTGCTTTTCATTGATGTTGGTGTGAAACTATTTATCTTGAGCGATAAACTTTACCATCGGTATTTTTAGCAACTTTCTCTCACTCCCGCAACAGACACACTTCAGGCTTACACCAACTATATTATTCACAGTTTTGGGAGTGATCACAGTTCCAGTACGCCAAAGAAACATCACCCTAGACAGGTTCATGATCAGTGTAGCTAAAGGCAGTAAAGTAGGAGTAAACCCTTTTGATAGGCTTGGATTCAAACTTGAAGCCGTCACTGGAGCACACATCAATGTGATCGATGAGGCAGACTATACACACAGGTATCATTCCTTATCTTCTGGATTCGGGGAGGTCAAGGGGCACGTTTACGCTCGTCGTGTTGACACATCAATTGTACCAGTTTCACAAAACTTGAGATGGTTGCTGTTTGCAATCAGTGCTGAAATGTCACAGGAGCTGAAATGACTAGAAGCAGATGATATTATTGAATGAATCAACTCATCACCATAGATAGCAAATTAGTCATTGCACAACACAAAAATGGCAAACTTAGACTATGTGTTCACCATAAGACAGTCAATGAAACTATCATTCCAGGCAAGCATCCACTTTCTACAATCCAAGAACTTTTGGCATAATTTCCTGACTCCACAGTATTAATAAAGCTCAACATGCGACAAAGCAATCTTTTGATACTGCTACTAGAGCTTACAGCTTTTGTTCTCTATGAAGGTGTGTTCAGTGCCACAGAATGTCTGATGGACTAAGTTCAGCACTTTGCACATTCCAGTAGATCATTTCATTGGAATGTCAAATGTTGAGGGGACACCAACCTACTTGATTAACTTTAGCAAATCAGAGGGTCAGTACCTCAGGAGCTCCTGACTGGCCTGTAACTCTTTCAAGCACAAACACATTTCCATCTGTTCCTATTCAGATGAAGTTACATTGTTTCATAGTTTGCCATTGTGAGATTTGAACTCTTGATCTTGGGGTTGCAAGCCCAGTACCATAACCACTTGGCTATTTAGGTTGATGTCATTGTCCATGGAAGGGATAAAACAGAACATGATCAGCGGCTATGAGTGATGCTCACTCAGCTCACGCAACACAATTTGACATTCAACAAGGACAAATGCACATTTGCAGCATCAAGATTGACTTTCTAGGGTACAGAGCAACAGAATCTGGAGTAAAGCCTATGCACAACGTTAAAGCTGTTATTGCATTTCCGACCCTGTCTAACATGAAAGAGTTAGCATCATTTCTTGATACTACCAAGTTTTATTACAAATTTGTTCCTAAGTAGCAGAGATCACAGAGCCTCTTCAGAAGCTACTGCATAACGATCTAGAATGAGAATGGACAATCAAACAGCAAACTTGATGCTTGACACGTTGAAGTTGAAGATAGTTTATCCGCCAATTCTTGCACATTTGAACCCACATGCTGAAACATATGTTACAACAGAGGTGTCAGGAAATGAGATTGGAGGTGTACTAACAGTACATCGAAGGAAACGAATGACCAATCACTTATGCATGCTCGTCAGAAACCAAGCACAAATACTCTACTGGATAGTGGACAACATTGCATGGACTACGTTGTTAGTCAGGTCAGGATCTGATCATCGACCTCTACGCACCAACAGGTAGTCAGATCACCTTCATCAGTATAACTTCATGGTTGAGTATCATAAAATTGAGTTGATCACGTGGAACCACATCCTCAAGTTTGTAGTTCCCAGCATAGTCGACAGAGATATTCGTTTCTCAAAGGCCATTTCTGTGCTTAGATAAAACAGACAAGCTGAACTCTAAGAAATGACTTGATGTACATTTGTTTGGATGGTATAATTTAAAATAAGATCTCTAGTTTTACAAGGAGGTAAGATGGAGTGTTCAATTGCTTTGGGTTTGATTATGTGAATCTGTTTATTATTAAGGCTCACTGTGCTTGATTGGTTAAGCCTGGGTTTGAGAAAAGTAGACACACTTTAGAAAGAGTTGGAAGCCAGAGCTGAAGCATGGAGTAGACATTTTAAAGTATTGTGTAAATTACTATTAATAAAGTACCTGCATACATAAAAACTTGTGTCATTACTGCATAGACCTGAGATATAAAATATACAATACTGATCATCTTTCGCCAATCTATGTGACATCAAGAAATGGCTGAAGCTGCTGGATACTGCAAGGGCTATGGGTCCTGACAACAGCCCATCTGTAGTACCAAAGACTTGTGCTCCACAATCAGCTTTCCCTATTGATCTGTTTTTCCAATACAATTGGCACACTGGCTTCAATCCAGACTGTGGAAAATTACCCAGGTGTGTCCTATCCACAAAAATCCAACCCAACCAATTACTGCCCCATCTGTGTACTCTCAAGCATCATCAAAGTGATGGAAGGTGTCCTTCATCTTTGCTAGGCCCAAATCCTGGAACTCGCTCCCTAACAGCATTGTGGGAGTACCATCACCACACGAACTGCAGTGGGTTGGGAAGCACTTGCAAGGAAGGACAGACACCAAGATGGTCAGTTCAAATGTTTAATAATGTTAATAATAATGATGATAATAATTTACTTTTAAAAGCGTTTATTGCACTATCGCACACCAGAATTGTGAGCAAAGTTAAAGCTCATGGAATAAAAAGGAGAGTAGATATGAAATAGGCTTAGTGACAGAAAACAAGGTAGTGGTTAATGGATGGTTCTCGGGCTGGAGGAAGGTTTGTAGTTGAATTCCCCAGGGGTCAGTGTGGAGTCCCTTCCTTTCCTGATATATATGTTAATTACTTAGAACTTGGTGTACAGGGACAATTCCAAAATTTGCAGATAATACAAAACCTGGAAGCATTGTGAACTGTGAGGAGGATAGTGTAGAATTTCGAAAGGACATAGACAAGTTGGTAGAATGGGGAGATAAAATTCAATGTGGAGAAATGTGAGGTGATTCATCTTGATAGGAAAAACATGGAGAGACAGTTTAAAATAATGGGTACAACTCTAAAGTGGTGCAGAAGAAGAGGGACCTGGGTGTATATGTGCATAAGCCATTCAAAGGGGCAGGACCGGTTGAGAGCGTGGTTAATAAAGCATACACTGTCCTGGGCTTTAGTAATAGGGGCATAGAGTGCAAGAGCTAGGAGGTTATGTTGAACTTGCATAAGACTCTAGTTCATCCTCAGCCAGGGTATTGCATCCAGCTCTGGGCATGGCACTTCAGGAAAGATATGAGGAATTTGGAGAAAGTGCTGAAAAGATTCATGAGAATGGAACCAGGGATGAGGAACTTCAGTAAAAAAAATAGACTGGAGAAGTTAGGACTGTTTTCCTTGGAGAAGAGAAGGCCAAGAGGATTTTTGATAGAGGCATTCAGAATCATGAGGTTTTTGGGCAGAGTAGATGGGGAGAGACTGTTTTCATTGGTCGCAGGGTTGCGAACGAAGGGTATAGATTTAAAGTAATTGGCAAAGGAAGCAAAAGCGATATGAGGAAAAACTTTTTCATGCAGTGAGTGGTTTGGGTCTGGAATGCACTGCCTGAGAATGTGGTGAAGGCAGGTTCAATCTAGGCTTTCAAAAGGGAATTAGACTGTTATCTGAAAAGGAAGAATGTGCAGAGTTAAGGGGAGAAGGCGGATGAGTGGAACTAGGTGAATTGCTCATTCAGAGAGCTGGTGCAGACATGATAGACTGAATAGCCTCCTTCTCACTGTAACAGTTCTGTGAATCTGTGATTCTATGTTATTGCACATTGTGCATGTTCATACCATATGAATACTTTATAACCACCACCTTCTGAAGGGCAGTTATGAAATGGCAATAACTGCTGGCCTTGCCCAATAATGAAAAGGAAATAATTAGCTAGTATCATGTTACCCTTCCCTTTCAATTAAATGTGAAACAGCTGAAAGATCTCAGCGATGGCTCTCTGGCCAAAGTGGCTGTGACTGCCTAGACATGGCTGGCAACCTCTAAATGTTCCCAAGTCTGCGCAGGTTAGATATACAGAAAGCTCTGCAGTCAGCATGTAATATCAATAATTGGACCCCTGGGATGTGGAAGATTTAGATGCAGCGATGGGCTCAGTGATACTACAACGTAATCCTTCTCAAGAGCTTCTAACTTGTTTGCTGTTTCATCACAGATAACCTGCTTGAAGGGAAAGTCTGCATCTTAATCGTGCAAGTAGGAACATTAGGAACAAGGAAGTATTCAATGAACAGCATGACACTAGGAAGTTCTGAGGAACAAAGAGACTTTGGCATGTGTGTCCATAGATCTCTGAAGGTGGAGGGGCATGTTAGTGGGGTCGTGAAAAAGGCATATGGGACACTTGCCTTTATCAATCAAGGCATAGATCACAAAAGTAGGGAGGTCATGTTGGAGTTGTATAGAACCTTGGTGAGGCCACAGCTGGAGTACTGTGTGCCGTTCTGGTCACCACATTATAGGAAGGATGTGATTGCACTGGCAGTGGTGCAGAGGAGATTCACCAGGATGTTGCCTGGGATGAAACATTTAAGTTATGAAGAGAGGTTGGATAGACTTGGGTTGTTTTCGTTGGAGCAGAGAAGACTGAAGGGCGACCTGATCGAGGTGTACAAGATTATGAGGGGAATGGACAGCGTGGATAGGGAGCAGCTGTTCCCCTTAGTTGAAGGGTCAGTCATAAGGGGACATAAGGTGAGGGGCAGGAGGTTTAGGGGGGATGTGAGGGAAAACTTTTTTACCCAGAGGGTGGTGACGGTCTGGAATGCGCTGCCTGGGAGGGTGGTGGAGGCGGGTTGCCTCACATCCTTTAAAAAGTACCTGGATGAGCACTTGGCACGTCATAACATTCAAGGCAATAGGCCAAGTGCTGGTAAATGGGATTAGGTAGGTAGGTCAGGTGTTTCTCATGTGTCAGTGCAGACTCGATGGGCTGAAGGGCCTCTTCTGCACTGTGTGATTCTGTGATTATGCGGAGAAGCTGGGATTATTGTCCTTGGAGCCCAAAAGGTTCAGGAGCAACCTAATGGAGACATTAAAAATTATCAGCAGCTCTGATAGAGCAAGTGGGAATAAACTACTTCTGCGGACAATGGGTCAGTAAATGGAGGTTATAGTTTAAGATAATTACCTAAAGGAGTAGAGGGGAAATGAGGAGAAGTTTCTTCACACATAGAGTTGTTATGATTTGGAGCACAATGTCTGAAAGGAGAGTGGAATCAGAAACATCAAAAATGGCTTAAGGACTAATTTGCAGGATCATGGGGTAAAACTGTGGGAGGAAATTGACCAACTCTTTCAAATAAGTGACTCAGGTATGGCGGACAAAACAGCCTCTTTCTGTGCTAAGTATGCATTCCTCCAATTCTGGCCACTTGCATGTCTCTCACTTTCTTTGTCCCATAATTAGCAGCTATGCCTTCAGCTACCTAGTCCCTAAGCTCTGGTATTCTCACTCCAAATTCCTCTGTTGATCTAGGTCTTTCTCCTCCTTTAAGATTCTCCTCAAAAACTACCTCTTGGACCAAGCTTTTGGTCATCTGTCTTAATACCTCCTTTGATTCTGTGTATATATCTGACTATGCTCCTGTGAAGCACCTGTGAATGTTTTACTACATTAAAGGTGCTATGTAAATGCAAGTTGTTGGTGAGTCAGTTAGAATTTTTTTTCCTGAACAGTACATTTTTTATATAATCTATAAACTGTGTATTTTTTTTATTTGTTTGTTATGTTGTAAATGTTATTTTCAACCAGATACAATGACTTGGTCAGAGTAGGAAATGGTGACATGGCCAATCTAATTGGTTGGCTCTTCGGTATTTACTGGTTGTTGAGCGGTAGCTTTGAAAGAGAAGGAGAGATTTGATTGGTCAGTTGTCTGGTGATTTTTCATTCCTCATAGACACTTGTTGCTGCCCTTTCTTTGTTTATATTCTGCCATTGGTCAGGCAATGATGTGGCTTTTGAATGAATCACAATTTTTTTTTACACAACACTTTGTCTGAAAGTTTCATACTTTGAGGTATGCCACTTTTGAAGGGTTACCACTGCAGGTGATGCGAGACACTGGAGAGCAGATCTACATATATGTCAGCCTCAGCTCACTGATAGCGCTCTCTTCTCAGTTAGAGGTTGTGGGTTCTCGAAAGGATCAAGAATGAGAGGTTACAGATTTTAAATAATTAGTAAAAGAAATGTTAGTGATGTGAGAGATATCTTTTTTGCGCAGTGAGTGGCTAGGATCTAGAATGCTCTTCCCAAGAGTGTGCAAAGGTATTTCTGGTGCCTAGATTGGTGCTGGGTGGTCTGTTTGGTTTATTGCTGTTTTGAGGCTTTGTAACAATTGGGTGGGTGGCTTGCTAGGCCATTTCAGATGTAAGAGTCAACTGGGTTTGGAGTCATGTGTAGGCCAGACTTGGTAAGGATAACAGAGTTCCTTCTTTTTAGTGAGCTAGATGGGTTTTTTACAACAATGGTTCCATAGTCATCATTAGGCTTTTAATTCCAGATTTTTTTTTTTTAATTCAAATTTCACCATCTGCAGTGGCAGGATTCAAACCTAGGTCCCCAGAGCATTAGCCTGGGTCTCTGGATTACTAGTCCAGCAACAATACCACTATGCCATCACCTCCCCCTTCACGTCAACTGCTGCTGTCACTTTACATCTGCGGATGTGTCATTGTATAGGCAAACCATCTGGGAATAGACAGAGTTTTCACTGTATGCTAAAAGACTGAGAATGTTTACCGACCAGAGTGCCACCAAACAAGTTAAGGGACACAAAGTAACACAATGTGACACATCCTGAAACACTGGAAGTGGAGACAAAATAATAGTGATAAGAATCTCCCAAAATGCATTTCAAAGTATTTCACTGTACTAACTAAAAGGATTCTGATAGCTTGAAGAGCTGGCCCACCATAACGCTTCATAAAGCTCGGTTCACTAAACCTGCCCAGCCCTGTGAAATTGCATTGCTCATTTAAATGCATATAATAACCTCTTTCTGCCCTCAATAAGAATCTATTATTGATCCATCAATTAGAATTCGCTGCTGGATTCAATTGCCCATCAAATGCGGTTATATGTGACAGGTCTCAGCACAGAGACAGGGGCCACAGACACAATTTTGTATAATACATCAACAGGAATTGTAGGAGAATGTTCAGTGCCAGCCCCCCTCCGAGTCTGTTCCACTATTCAATAGAATCATGGCTGATCTGTATCTGAACACCATACACCCACCTTGGTTTCATATTCCTCGATACCTTTTCCTCAAAAAAATCTGTCAATCACAGTTTTGAAAGATCCAATATTTAGAGGGAGACAGTTGTACATTTCTATTATCCTTTGTGTGAAAAATGCTTCTAGATCAATGCTGAATTAAGATTATGTCCCTTGTTTTTGATTCCCCCCACCAGTGGGAATAATTTCTCTCCCCTCCTTCTTCTCCTTAGGCAGTCCCTCGGAATCGAGGATGACTCACTTCCGCTCTGGTTCAATGGGTTCTGAGATGGTTGGTGAGTCCAATGCACAATCTGTAGCCTCTGCCGCACCTGGAATAGATGGTGCTTCAAGGGTTGGGTAGATGGGTTGTTTGGAGGTTTCTGAGCTCCCTCCAGTACCTCAACTTCACCTCAGCACATTCCCAGCAAAGCCTCTCAATGTATTTCAGTGCTTTCCAGAATACTCCATTTTGGCCGGTCACAAGCCAGGGTCCTATGAGCTGGTGGGAATGTTTGACCTCTTCAAGATCACTTTGAGGACATCCCTAAAGTGTTTCTGCTGTCCTCCTGGGAGTCTCCTGCCGCAACCAGGTTTTGAGTAGAACAGTTGCTTTGGGAGTCTGGAGTCAGGCATACGAATGGTATGTCCCACTCAGTGGAGCTGCTTTTGAGTGATTAGGGTCTCAATGCTGGGCGAGTTGGTTTGGGAGAGGATGGTGCTGCCGTGGAACTGTCTTTCCTGCCACCATATTTGGAAGATCTCATGAAGACATCACTGATGGTATTTCTCCAGTGCTTTGAGGTACCTGCTGTAGGCTGTCCAAGTCTTTGAAGCAGCTAGGAGCATGGGAATTGCTACTGCCCAGTAAACAATGACTTTAGTCTCTGGTTTGAGATATTTGTCCTCAAATACATTTTTCATCAGTTGGCTGAAGGCTGAGCTGGCACATTGGAAGCCATGATGAATTTTGTGACCTATGTTTGCCTTTGTTGAGAGGAGGTTCCAAAGATATGGAAAATGGTCCACGTTTTCGAAGATCTTTTCATTGATCTTAACAACAGGGCAGCTGTTTTGCTGTGGGAGTTGGCTAGAAGAGGCCCACTACCCTCTGAAATCCCATTAATATATTAAATCTCAATCAGGTCAACTTGAGTCTTCTTAACTCAAGATAATGTAAGTCTTGTTTATGCAGCCCGAATTCATAATTTGACCTTCTAAACTTTATTGTCATTCTGCTTTATCTGTAATACACCCCCTCCAAAATTAATAACTTTCCTGAGATAGAAAATGCAATGCGAGGAAATCTCGAGCCATAAACTCGTCCAAAGCTCGATTATCTGTGATACCTTGTCCTGTTTGCAGCAGAAACTAGTGGACACACACTGGCCTTATGTATTCACCTATGTATCCACTGGAACTCTACCCAATACTCCACATGAAGGAACTAAAACAGAAAGTGCTGGAAAAACTCAGCAGGCCTAGCAGCATCGTGGAGAGAGAAACAGAGTTAATGTTTCGAGCCTGTACGACTCTTCTTCAGAGCATGATGGACACTGCCTAGAAAAACAAACAAGACCATCCTTCCTGAGTTTATGCCGAGATGGGGGTCTAACCAAGGCTCTTTAGAAGTTAAATATCGACATCTATTATTTATATTTTGGCCTCGATAAGCCAACATTTCATCAGTCTTTTTAATTTGCTTTTTGAAATGCTCCTTGTTTCCATTCCAGTTCTTTGATGAGCTTCTGTAACAATGGGGGAGATTTTCAACTTATTTATGGCATGTGGAACTGATATATTGGAATCCCCACATTGGAAAGAGATTCGGCTGTTTCTAATTGGCACAATGCCCAGGGGGCAAGTTTAGAAGCAACCTCTGATATGTCTCAAAGTGTCTGAAACTATGAGTCCAGGAGTGTAGCAGCTGTCTCTGTTTTGACTCTCATCTACATGGGAGTTACCTCAGAGGGCATGGGATAATAACCTTGGGCTCAACTGTCTTGAGGAGTAGAGGATTCTGGAGGAAGGTGGAAGATTCTGGAGGAGGGTGGAAGAGGGATGGTGAGCAGCCCTCACATCGTTGAATCTATCTTCTAGTCTCCTCTGGATTCAAGTGGTGAATTGACATTTCAAGACTGAGGTCAATATCTATTTGCATCGAGAGATACGGAGTAAAAGTGGGTAAATGGTGTTGAGGTACAGATCAGCCATGATCTGGTTGAGTGACTGAGCAGACATAAGGAGCTAAATGGTCTGCTCCTTTTCCTATGTTCCTCCTCAAGTAACAACAGGTACAATGAAGACAACATGGCCTAGAAATTGGATCACACTGTACGCACAACAAGCTCATCTTCCAGGCACCTAAATGGCCCAACTTAGTAGGTTGCCAGCATGCTTGCATTCAGAATATTCATTAGGGTACCTCTGTAGGTTTATGATCATTACATATGTAAACCAGGGGCTCGGTGTGTGTTTCAGTACAGTTTGTGGAACTAGACTGAGAATAACAGCCACTTTCACGGTGTGTGTTGGAGGCAGATTCCTCAGGTGCATCCCCAGGATCCGGAGCAGTGGGTCATGGGGATTCACAGCAGTGGGCCATGGGGATCCAGAGTAGGTGGTCGTGGGGATCCAGAGCAATGGGCCATGGGGGATCCAGGACATTGGATCATAGGGATCCAGAGCAGTGGGTTATGGGGATCCAGAGCAGTGAGTCATGGGAATCCAGGGCAGTGGATCATGGGGATCCAGGACAGTGGATCATAGAGATCCTGAGCAATGGGTTTTGGGGATCCAGAGCCATGAGTCATGGGGTTCCAGGGCAGTTGGTTATGGGGATCCAGGGCAGTGGGTCATGGGGATCCAGGGCAGTTAGTTATGGGGATCCAGGGCAGTGGGTCATGGGGATCCAGGGCAGTTGGTTATGGGGATCCAGGGCAGTGGGTCAAGGGGATCCAGGGCAGTGGGTTATTAAAAGGGTCACTGAAGATAATCATCTGGATGATGAGTTAAAGTTTTCCTTTCATTTCCATGTTAAATGCCCAGGCTGCTGCTGCCGCCCTCTGCACACGTGTCACCCCCACCATCCCGATTGTTTCCATTCCCCCTCCCCCAACTTTCCTGAAGCCTTCAGCTGGAATCCAAGGCACCATTCCTGATCCCTCAAAACTGGCTGGAAGCCCAATTTCCCTCAGTCAGGCCACTGGCCTCTTTGGAAAACTGGTGACAAGTCAAGTGTGATCACTGAGTCCAGTTGATCACTGAGTCTGGAGTGGGCAGTTGGTCAGGAGTGGACAGTGAGTTTGGAGTGGCAATGAATCTGGAGTGGGTCTGGAGTGGACAGAGAGTCTGGAGTGGACAATAGGTCAGGAGCAGACAGTGGGTCAGGAGTGGGCACTGAGTCTCAAGTAGGTCTGAAATGGACAGAGAGTCTGGAATGGGCAGTGGATCTGGAGTGGGCAGTGGGCAGTGATTCTGCAGTGGGCAGTGAGTCTGGAGTGGGCAATGGGTCTGGAGTGGGCACTGCATCAAGAGTGGGCAGTGAGTTGGGAATGAGCCGTGGGTCTGGAGTTTTTAAAAATTTATTCACGGGATATGGGCTACGCTGGCTGGGCCAGCAATTATTACCCAACCCTAGCATGGTTTTTTGGTGGTGAGCTGCCTTCTTGAACTGATGCAGTACATGTGGTGTCGGTACACCCACAGTGCTGTTGGGGAGGGAGTTCCAGGATTCTGACCCAGCAACAGTGAAGGAATAGCGATATATTTCCAAGTCAGGAAGGTGAGTTACTTGGAGGGGAACTTCCAGGTGGTGGTGTTCCCATCTATCTGCTGCCCTTGTCCTTCTAGATGGTCGTGGTCGTGGGTTTGGAAAGTGCTGTCCAAGGAAGCATGGTGAATTCCTGCAGTTCATCTTCTAGATGGTACACACTGCTGCCACTGTGTGTCGGTGGTAAAGGGAGTGAATGTTTGTAGCTGTGGTGCCAATCAAGTGGGCTGCTTTGTCCTGGATGGTGTCAAGCTTCTTGAGTGTTGTGGGACTGCACTCATCCAGGCAAGCGGAGAGTATTCCATCACACTCCTGACTTAAGCCTTGTAGATGGTGGACAGGCTTTGGGGAGTCAGGAGGTGGGTTACCCATCACACGATTCCTAGCCTCTGACCTGCTCTTGTAGCCACAGTATTTATATGGCTAATCCAGTTCAGTTTCTGGCAATGGTAACCCCCAGGATGTTGATAGTGGGGGATTAAGTGATGTTAATGGCATTGAACATCAAGGGGCGATGGTTGGATTCTCTCTTGTTGGAGATGGTCATTGCCTGATGCTTGTGTGGCATGAATGTTACTTGTCACTTGTCAGCCCAAGCCTGGATATTGTCCAGGTCTTGCTGCATTTGGACATGGATTGCTCCAGTATCTGAGGAGTTGCAAATGATGCTGAACATTATGCAATCAGCAGTGAACATCTCTACTTCTGACCTTATGATGGAAGGAAGGTCATTGATGAAGCAGCTGAAGATGGTTGGGCTGAGGACACTACCCTGAGGAACTCCTGCAGTGATGTTCTGGAGCCGAGATGACTGATGTCCAACAACCACAACCATCTTCCTTTGTGCTAGGTATGGTTCCAACCAGTGGAGAGTTTTCCCCTGTTTCCCTTTGACTCCAGTTTTGCTCAGGCTCCTTGATGCCGCACTCAGTCAAATGCTGCCTTGATGTCAAGGCTAGTCACTCTCACCTCCCCTCGGGAGTTCAGCTCTTTTGTGCATGTTTGAACCAAGGCTATACTGAGATCAGGAGCTGAGTGGCCCTGGCAGAATCCAAACTAGCGTCAGTGAGCAGATTATTGCTAAGCAAATGCTGCTTGATAGCACTGCTGATGACCACTTTCATTACTTTACTGGTGATCGAGAGTGGACTGATGGGGTGGTAATTGGCCAGGTTGGATTTGTTCTGCTTTTTGTATACAGGACATATCTGGGCAATTTTCCACATAGCCAGGTAGATGCCAGTGTTGTAGCTGTACTGGAACAGCTTGGCTAGGGGCGTGGCAAGTTCTGGAACACAAGTCTTTGGTACTATTGCCAGAACATTGTCAGGGCCCATAGCCTTTGCAGTATCCAGTGCCTTCAGCCATTTCTTGAAATCACATGGAGTGAATCGAATTGGCTGAAGACTGGCAACTGTGATGCTGGGGACCTCTGGAGGAGCCGAGATGGATCATCCACTTGGCACTTCTGGCTGAAGATTGTTGCGAATGCTTCAGCCTTATCTTTTGCACTGATGTGCTGGGCTCCTCCACCATTGAGAATGGGGATATTTGTGGAACCTCCTCCTCCAGTGAGTTGTTTAATTGCCCTCCACCATTCATGACTGGATGTGGCAGGACTGCAGAGCTTAGATCTGATCTGTTGGTTGTGGGACCTCTGTCTACCACTTGCTGCTTATGCTGTTCAGCACTCAAGTGGTCCTGTGTTATAGCTTCACCAGGTTGACACTTCATTTTTAGGTATGCCTGGTGCTGCTCCTGGCATGCCCTCCTGCACTCTTTATTGAACCAGGGTTGATCCCCTGGCTTGTTGGTAATGGTAGATTGGGGGATATGCCGGGCCTCAAAGTTACAGATTGTGTTTGAGTACAATCCTGCTCCTGCTGATGGCCCACTGCTCCTCATGGATGCCCCAACATGAGTTGCTGTATCTGTTTGAAATCTATCCCATTTCATTCGATGGTAGTGTCACACAAAACGATGGAGGGTATCTTCAATGTGAAGGCAGGACTTCGCCTCCACAAGGACTGTGCGGTGGTCACTCCTACCGATATTGTTATGGAAAGATGTATCTGCGGCATGCACGTTAGTGAGGATGAGGTCAAGTATGTCTCTCCCTCTTGTTGATTCCTTCACCACCTGCTGCAGACCCAATCTAGCAGCTATGTTCTTTAGGACTCAACCAGCTCGGTCATTGGTGGTGTTACCGAGCCACTTTTGGTGATGGGCATTGAAGTCCCCCAACCAGAGTACATTCTGCACCCTTGCCACCCTCAGTATTTCCTCTAAGTGATGTTCAACATGGAGGAGCACTGATTCATCAGCTGAGGGAGGGTGGTACATCGTAATCAGCAGGAGGTTTCCTTGCCCATGTGTGACTTGATGCCATGAAACTTCATGGGGTCCGGAGTCGATGTTGAGGACTCCCAGGTCAACTCCCTCCTGACTGTATAAAACTGTGCCACCACCTCTGCTGGGTCTGTTCTGCCGGTGGGATAGGACACACCCAGGGATGGTGATGGTGAAGTCTGGAACATTGTAAGGATGACTATGTCAGGCTGTTGCTTGACTAGTCTGTGAGACAGCTCTCCCAATTTTGACACTAGCCCCCAGATGTTAATAAGGAGGACTTTGCAGAGTCGAGAGGGCTGAGTTTGCCATTGTTTCCGGTGCTTAGGTCGATGCCGGGTGGTCTGTTCGGTTTCATTCCTTTTTTGTGACTTTGTCGTGGTTTTGTTACAACTGAGTAGCTTGCTAGGCCATTTCAGAGGGCATGTAAGAGTCAACCACATTTTTGTGAGTCTGAAGTCACATTTGGCCAGACTAAGTAAGGACGACAGATTTCTTTCCTTAAAGGACATTAGTGAACCAGATGGGTTTTTACAACAATCGACAGTGGTTCCATGGTCATCATTAGACTTTTAATGAATTCAGATTCCACCGTCTGCTGTGGCAGGATTCAAACCCGGGTCCCCAGAGCAATACCCTGGGTCTCTGGATAACTAGTCCAGCAACAATAACACTATGCCATCACCTCCAGCGGGCAATGGGTCTGGAATGGATTGTGCATCTGGGGGAGGGGGGGGGGTTGGTGGGCAGAGAGTCTGGAGTGGACAGTGAGTCTGGAGTGGGCAGTGGTCAAGAGTGGGCAGTGGTCAAGAGTGGGCAGTGAGTCTGGAGTGGGCAGTGAGTCTGGAGTGGGCAGTGGGTCAAGAGTGGGCAGTAAGTCTGCAGTGGTTAGTGAGTCTGGAGTGGGCAGTGGGTCAAGTGTGGGCAGTAAGTCTGCAGTAGGCAGTGAGTCTGGAGTGGGCAGTGAGTCTGGAGTGGGCAGTGAGTTGGGAGTGGGCAGTGGATCTGAAGTGGGCAGTGGGTCTGAATTGGACAGTCAATCTGGTATGGGCAGTGGGTCTGGAGTGGGCAGTGAGTTGGGAGTGGGCAGTGAGTCAGGGGTGGACCGTGAGGTGGGAATGGACAATGAGTTGAGAGTGGACAATGGCCGGGATTTTTCATGCCTGCTGGCGTCGGCTGTGTTCGATGGCATAAGTGGACAATATAGCATGATCGGTTTCACGATGGTATGAAACCAGTTCACGATCGTCTACTCAGCCCGCCAAAGGCAGTCTGTGTTCTTTACCACCGGATGTCAGGAACCTCATAGTAATACATCAGCAATACATTATTAGGTCTGCCTGCCAAAATTAAACCAAGGTAGGTTTGTTGCCTACATTGCTTCGGTCAGCACTCAGTCATCAAGCCAAGCTTCACAGACAATATCACATCACTTTTAGCGTGACTCATGGGCCTCCACTAAAGGTGTTCCAGTGACATGGCACTAAACCAGGGGGCTGCAGTCTTTTTGCCTTTCATGGATATCTTCCCTGCAGTAGTCATGGGTTGGAAACACGGCCGGACTTTAAGTGTGATGCCTGGTGTGATGAAGCACCGATGTAAAGGTGTGGCGGGTGAATGAGAGCCCACCCGCCATCAAAATAACATGTTCCCCGGGAATGCACAAGTCATGCTATGGGTTTAGGACGGTCCATTGTGAAAACTCACCATTGTGGCCGTTGGGTAAAACATCGTTTTACCTGCCCGCTACTGAACTTAGTGCAAATCTGGGACGATTCCGCCCAATGAATTGGGCAGTGATTCAGGCGTGGGCAGTGAGTCTGCTGTTGGACAGTGAGTCAGGGGTGGCCAGTAGATCTGCTGTTGGGCAGTGAGTCAGGGGTGGGCAGTGAGTCTGCTGTTGAGCAGTGAGTCAGGGGTGGGCAGTGATTCAGTCCTGGGCAGTGAGTCTGATGTTGGATAGTGAGTCAGGGGTGGGCAGTGATTCAGACGTGGGCAGTGGGTCAGGGGTGGGCAGTAGGTCAGGGGTGGGCAGTGAGTCTGCTGTTGGGCAGTGAGTCAGGGGTGGGCAGTGAGTCAGGGGTGGGCAGTGGGTCAGGGGTGGGCAGTGGGTCAGGGGTGGGCAGTGAGTCTGCTGTTGGGCAGTGAGTCAGGGGTGGGCAGTGAGTCTGCTGTTGAGCAGTGAGTCAGGGGTGGGCAGTGAGTCTGCTGTTGGGCAGTGAGTCTGGGGTGGGCAGTGAGTCGGGGGTGGGCCATGGGTCAGGGGTGGGCAGTGAGTCAAGGGTGGGCAGTGGGTCAGGGCTGGGCAGTGAGTCTGCTGTTGGGCAGTGAGTCAGAGGTGGGCAGTGAGTCGGGGGTGGGCCGTGGGTCAGGGGTGGGCAGTGAGTCAGAAGTGGACAGTGAGTCTAGAGTGGACAACGAGTCGGGTGTAGATCACATTCTAGGCCCATGTAGGGATCAAAGGAAAGCATCATGTCAATGGATAAAAGTGCCTTGATGTGTTGCTAATGTGTCCTGTACTCGAAGAACTGATGTTCACACAGCTGGAATAATCATTTGCTTGTCCCTGCAGAGAGGGGAGGGGGCAGGGAGACGTGAGCTGGGAAACTTTCACCTCATTTGAATCTTGCGCGAGGCACAGGGATCAAAGGCCATCTCTGATGACTGTTAAGTGGATATGAGCTGAAAGCATGAAATTTGCCGTGGAATTTCTTTAATTCTGAGTGTGACTGTGATGTATGACAGGAGTTGTAGAGGGAATATGATAGTATTCAGCATCGGTTTGTAAATTAATCCCCAGGGAGACTCAGAGCCTGGGGACTGCTGAAGCAATCTTCAACCGGAATGGCTTCAAATCAGGTGTTTTTTGGGTGAACTATAAGCAAAAATAGATAACATTCTCACCACAACATTCCAGGGACCAAGATCCTTCCTGCCTCGCCCTCTATCCCTGGACTGCCAAGTTGCTCAGGTTGAGCAAGTACCATCAAACTGCCAGTCACTGGACAAATATCTTCAGTAAACCATCAAGTTATATTTAGCTGTCAGATTTTGAATATTTTTCACAAATAACTCACTTAGTGTTTTTATTTCCTCTGCAGGAACAGACAAGGGCTATGTCTTGAGTTATAGATGTCACCTGCTTTGCCACCTCTGTCAATGGAGGCTGTGGGCGTGGATTTAAATTGATTCAATTTTTGGGCATGGCAGGCACAATATTTGGCTCACCAGTACCCTGCTCCTGGTCAGATTAAGATGGGTACAATACAACATTTGTCTACCCACCTCATCTGAATAATTTATGCACAAGTTCCTGTGTCTCCAGCCCTGTTCTCTTCTTCTCAATGCTGCCGGAGAACTTGGAACAC
Organism: Carcharodon carcharias; assembly: GCF_017639515.1. Taxonomy (NCBI): domain Eukaryota; kingdom Metazoa; phylum Chordata; class Chondrichthyes; order Lamniformes; family Lamnidae; genus Carcharodon; species Carcharodon carcharias. Next base: position 101,603,073 of record NC_054480.1, read on the forward strand.
AGTAAGAGCATTGTTGCAGACCATGGGGTGTGAACAGCCTGCTCCTCTTAAAAGCAGGCTGCCTCTCAAAGACAAACTACACAATTTGATTGATTTAATGGAAATTCTTACAAACTGAGCACTAGGATAGACAGGTTGATCCAGATAAACGGCTGGAGCACTGGAGGCATGAGTGGTGCTGGTGGGCAGGAGGAGAAACACATTGGTCCTGTGGGGGGTTGTGAGAGGTGGGGAAAGGGGGGATGTGCACAAACATGCTCAGAGGGAGTGGGATCAAATGGCCAGGAAGATTAACTCCCAGTGTTTGGACCCAAGGCTTGGCAGTAGTGCCACAAGAAGTCTAATGACCTCACACACGTAGTCAAGGTCGGTGAATGTATCTTCACATGACATCCCCTACCCACCGCACCTCCAACCTCTCATGCTGCTCAATGAACCACATCCCCTCCACTCACCCAGCCACACTCAGAACTCAATCCAGATACTCACCCTCATCTTCACTGATCTACCAATCCTGCCAGCCTCATGGCCAAATCTCGCTGCCTTCACATACCTCCAACTATTCAACGATAGCAGGCGTATCACCCAAACACAGTGCAACACAATCACTGACATTCTGCCCTCTCTCTTGCAGGACAAGAGGCCTACACCTGAAGGGAGTGGAGCAGAGCCGCGGGGAGAAGGGTGCTTGCAACTCTTGAGCTCGATAGTGGAGGTGGTTTCCAGAATGGTGCTGGCTGCAATGGAGCTTGTAGCATCTTCATTGTTGAGAAAATTGAAGATGAAGGTTTATTCCTGCCATTCCCCTTATCCATTCCCAGTTCACCCTCATCCTGCTGACTTGATGAGTAAGCTGCTGATGGTGTGACCATGGACCTATTGCTTCCCTTCCACCCTCTCACCCCGTCGGCCCCTCTTCCCTCACTCCAATCCTCCCTTTCTGAGTTCCTGCTTTCCGGCACCCAAGAACTGCCCCTCTCATCCTCAGCCACCCCAGGAGGAAGAGAGAGACTAGCCCAGCACTTGTGAAGAGGCCTTATCAATTGATCTGACACTCGCAGCCACTAGCTCAGATACAGGCACTGCGTGTACCCTGGAGGCTAATGTCGAGTTCGGGATCAGTAAATGGTTAGACACCTGGGCGTGAGTGAGCCACAGCCAGACCTGAGAGGAAAGGCTGGGTTCTTTGCTAGCTTTTAAGCTAATTAAGTCAGTAATTAAATTAAGTTATTTAAATAAGCTAAGTAGCAATGGCAGGGTAAGTGTTATGTTTCAGCTGTGGAATGTGGGAGTTTTTGGATGCCAAGGCAATCCAAGACAAACACATCTGCAGGAAGTGTAAGCAGCTAGAGGAATTCCAGAACAGGATTACTGATCCGGAAGACAAACTGCAGACTCTGCACAACATAAGGGAGGGGAGAAATACCTGGACACTTTGTTCCAGAAGATGGCCATGCCTGTTAGCATGGGGTCATCTGTTTTGGTCAGCAATGAGGGACAGGAGAATGTGACTGTCAGTGCGGGAGATAATAGGACTGAGCAGACAGCAGGGGAGGAGCCTCAGACTTTGCAATTGTCAAACAGGTTTGAAGTGCTCAGAACTTGTGTGATGAAAGTGAAGTCTGCAAGATGGACGAGCAGGCTGGCCATGGCACCATGGCACAGGAAGCCGTTCAAGTGGGGGGAGCAAACAGGAATGTAGTGGTAGAAGCGGACAGTACTCTGAGGGGGATTGACGGTGTTCTCTGTCCAGAAGCCTGTGTTGCTTGCCCGGTGCCAGGGTTCGGGACTCTGCTCAGGGCTGGAGAGGAACTTTTTAGTGGGGGGTTGGAGGATCCAGTCTTTGTAGTCCATGTAGGTACCAATGACATAGGTAGGTCAAGGAAGGAGGTTCTGCATAATCAGTATGAGAAGCTAGATACCAAACTAAGAAGCAGAACCTCAAAGGTAATAATCTCTGGATTATTACCTGACCCACATGCAAATTGGTATAGGATTAATCAGATTAGGGAGATGAATGCGTGGCTCAAAGACTGGTGAGGGAGAAGTGGGTTCTGGATCATGGGGCATTGGCGCCAGTACTGGGGAAAGCGGGAACTGTACTGTTGTGAATGTTGACACCTGCACTGTGCTGGGATGTGTGTTCTTCTGAATCACATAACTAGGGAAGTAGGGCTTTAAACCAAACAAGGAGTAGAAGGGATCAAGCTTTGGTAGATGTGGCAAATCAAGGGGTAGATTCAAAGCAGGAGACCATAATAGTGTTGGATCTTTGTCGCCAGTTTGTTGGGACTTGTGAATCCCCACTGCACACTTGTTATGGGATGGCTAAGTTGTTACTATAGATAGAGTTGATCAGTAGGCACTTCTTAGGTGAAACACATTATGTTTATTTACAAGGTACTCAGCAGCTACACTTGTGTGCTTTCACGTCAAACCCAATTTCCATACTTCTGACTACTAACTACAGACTACTGACTACAAAGGTAGCCCACGCTCCTCCTCTATTGGTTACACAAGGTCACGTGATCTTCCTTTATAGCATTCTTCTTAAAGGTCTACTACACATTAGATGAAACTATAATTACCACAAATAGTAGGATGGGAAATGACGGTCATAGTATTGCAGTAAGGGACAGAGAAATAAAACCTAAGAATACACCAATAGTCAAGACTAGATTTTCAAAAGATAATAAAAAGACAAAACTAAAGGTTCTGTATCTGAATGTGCGTAGCACACATTGAAGTAAATAATTATGATCTGGTAGCCATTACAGAGACATGGCTGCAGGATGACAAGGATTGGGTCCTGAATATTGTGGGGCAAATGACATTTAAGAAGGATAAGAAGCTAAGGGTGGAGGGGTAGCATTGTTGATCAAGGATGGCATTTGCGTAATAGTTAGAGATAACCTTGGTTCAGGAGATTAGGGTGCAGAATCGGTTTAGGTGGAGATGAGGAATAGTAGGTCAAAGAAGTCATTAATAGGAGTGACCTATAGGCCCCTAACAGTAACCACAAAGTAGGACAGAGTATAGAAGAAGAAATATTGGATGCTTGTGATAAAGGGATGGCAATAATCATGGGTGATAAACATATGTATAAACTGGAAAAATCCGATTGGCAGCAGTGGCCTGGATGAAGAGTTCATGGAATGCTTTTGAGATAGTTTCTTAGAGCAGCACATTCTGGAACCAACCAAACAGCAGGTTATATTAGACTTGGTATTGTATAATGTGACAGGGTTAATTAATGACCTCAGAATAAAGGCACCCCGAGGTAGCAGCAACCACAATATGATTAAATTTTACATCCAATTTGAAAGGGAGAAGAGTGGGTCTAAAACTAGTATTTTAAAATTAAATAAGGGCAAATATGTGGGCATGAAAGCTGAGCTAGCTGAAGTGAAGTGGGATGCTAGGCTAGGGGATAGATCAATAGAGAAGCAGTGGCAGACATTTAAGGGGATATTTCAGAATACTCAGAATAAGTATATTGCTACGATAAAGAAAAATTCCAAGGCGGGGGGACCCATTATCTGTGGTTAACTAGAGAAGTTAAGGAAAGCATCAAACTTAAGGAAAAAGCATATAACTGCGCCAAGATGAGTGGCAGGTCAGTTGGTTGGTCAGAATATAAAGAACAGCTGAGAATGACTGAAATGTTAATCAGGAGAAAGAAATTAAAATATGAGAGGAAGCTAGCTAGAAATGTAAAAATGGACAGCAAGAGCTTCTACAGGTATTTAAAAAGGAAAATAGTAAGTAAAGTGAGTGTTGGTCCTCTAGAAGTGAGAATGGGGAGTTAATAGTGGATAATAAGGAAAATGCAGATGAAATGAACAAATATTTTGCTTCTGTCATCACAATAGGGGATCCAAAGAACATTCCAGTAATAGCTTTAAAGCAGGAGGTGGAAGGGAGAGGGGAACTTGGTAAAATTACAATCACTAGGGAAGCGGTACTGAGTAAACTGATGGAGCTGCGGGCTGACAAGTCTCCATGTCCTGATGGACTTCAACCTAGCATCTTAAAAGAGGTAGCTAATGAGGTAGTAGATGCATTGGTGTTAATTTTCCAAAGTTCCCTAGATTCTGGAAAAGTTCCATCAGACTGGAAAGTAGCAAATATAACCCCTTTATTCAATAACGAAAAATATAGGCCAGTTAGCTTGATGTCTATTATGGGGAAGGTGTTAGAATCAATCATTAAGGAGGTTATAGCTGGGCACTCAGAGAAACGCAAGGTAAATTGGGGAGAGTCATCATGGTTTTGTGAAAGGGAAACCATGTTTAACCAATTTATTGGAGTTAATTAAAAGAGTAACATTCGCTGTGGAGAAATGGGAGCCTGCAGACGTACTGCACTTGGATTTCCAGAAGGCATTTGATAATGTGCCACATCAAAGGTTATTGCGGAAAATAAAAGCGAATGGTGTAAGGGGTAACATATTAGCATGGATAGAAGATTGGCTGGCTGGCAGAAAACAGACAGTATGCATAAATGGGCTTTTTTTCTGATTGGCAGGATGTGACCCCACAGGGTCTGTGCTGGGGCCTCAACTTTTTACAATTTATATCAATGACTTAGATAAGGGGAGTGAAAGTGTGGTAGCTAAATTTGCAGGTGACACAAAGATAGGTAGGAATGTATGTTGTGAAGATGACATAAGGAGATTGCAGACAGATATGGATAAGTTGAGTGAGTGGGCAAAAATCTGGCAGATGGAATATAATGTAGGAAAACGTGAAGTTGTTCACTTTGGCAGGAAGAATAAAAAAGCTGAGTATTACTTAAATGGAGAATGGCTGCAGAATTCCGTGATGCAGAGTGGTCTTGGTTCTCTGGTGCATGAGTCACCAAAGTTTAGAATGCAGGTACAGCAAGTAATTAAGAAGACAAATGGAATGCTATCCTTTATTACAAGAGAAATTGAACATAAAATACGGATGCTATGCTTCAGTTATACAGGGCATTGGTAAGACAACATCGCAAATATTATGCGCAGTTTTGGTCTCCTTATTTAAGGAAGGATGTAAATGTATTGGAGGTGGTTCAGAGGGGATTTACTAGATTGATACCTGGAGTGAGTGGGTTGTCTTATGATGAAAGATTAGACTGACTGGGCTTGTTTACACTGGAGTTTAGAAGAATGAGAGGTGACTTGATTGAAGTACATAAGATCCTGAATGTTTCCTCTGGTGGGTGTGTCCAGAAGTAGGGAGCACTGTTTTAAAATTAAGGATCTCCTTCTTAGAACAGAGATGAGGAAAATTTTTTTCTTTCAGAGGGTTGTGCGACTTTGGAACACTCTGCCTCAGAAGGCAGCGGAAGTGGAGTCACTGAAAATTTTTAAGAGGTAGATAGATTCTTGTTAGGCAAAAGATTCAAAGGTTATCGGGGCTAGCTGGGAACATGGGATTCAAAACACAAGCAGATCAACCCTGATCTGAATGAATGGCAGAGCAGGCTCGAGGGGCCAAATGGCCTACTTCGGCTCCTATTTTGTATGTTTGTATGTACGTTCACCAGAAGGTGAGTTTGCAGATGAGTTTACTGCAGAGGACTGAATGTGGACATTGTCCAGGAGAGCACTGATGGATATGAACACTGAGATGTGGGTGCATTACCTGGACTGCCTGACAGCATCCTCTCTCCATAAAAGAGCATGGAGGAATCCGGCTTCAATTTGGCTGCAGTGTTTGTCATGAAGCTATTAATATATATAATATTATTGGAAAATATTTTTCTTTTAAAATAGAGGTTTAGTCAGTGAGTATATCTTAATTGGATTAAAGCCAGTTAGTCTGGATGCTTTGACGTGTACTAGTTATGAGATGTAAGAGAGGTAGATTTCATTTGCATTTTTTGAATAGAGCATTCAAGAAGTGGGATGAAATCTGGCACCTAGCTAGCAGAGACTAAGCAATGTTTATAGTACTAATAAAACTGGTACTATGAAAGGGTTTTTATTGTTATAAGAGGTGGAATTCAAAGAGGTTGGTGATACAATGAGAATTTACATTCAATGAGATGTGTTGGATATAATCAATAGCAGTGTTCATATCTTCAGGGCAGAGGCAATGTAAGATCAAAGCAGCTGTAAGCCTACAACTGTCTCCACAGGAACCAAAGTGAAAAGAGCCTCATTTTGAATTTGTAAGGTGAAAATGCTTTGTCAGGTGTCTGGTTTAGTCTATGGGCCCAGTTGCCTTAATGAAGATTAGTTTGGGAATTTGTTAAAAGTTATGATAGTAGTAATTTGTAGCCATGTGTACATATATTTAACTTGTGTAAATTAATAAAATATTTCATTTAGTTTAATGTAAAACCTCTTGAGAACTGCTGGTCTGATTCCTGAATTTAGAGTTGCATTTCAAACATACCACTTAGGTTATGACAGATGTTTAAAGTTTCCCTCTGGGATTTTTAAATAACTCAGCTTTAACAACTGCTGGGTTGTAACAGGGATGACACGGAGTTTTCCCTCTTCTCAGCCTCTGCTCCATCTCCCGGTCGTGCTACAGACCCAGAGCCACTGGCACTGCTGCCCCCAGACCTATTGCAGCATTTGTGTGACGGGCTACCAACTCCTTTGCCCTCCCTGTGAGGATGTGGAAAATCCAGGAACTGAACACAAAAAACCTGTAGAAACACTCCAGAGTATTTCCAAACACTTTACAGTAGAAAAAGTTCCAAAAGTTAACCTACCTGCAATCAGGGTGCCTAGCCCTTTAAATAAGGCTACTGCAGGGACCAGTGCACATCTAATGCAGAATGACCTCCCTCCAATATACCTCTATCCTAGCCATTGCTAACCTGTGCTCCTTTAATCCGATCCAGCCTGTATTTCTCTCCAGTAACCCTATTGCCAGCCAGTTATGGGCAGTATGTCATTCTCAGAGTTTTGAGGGCTCTATCTCAAATTCAGTGTCACATTACTAAGGCTGGCAATTGTTGTGATTCTGATTTCTATCTTCACTTCCACTTGGTTTCCAAAACCACAGTTTCCTGAAGGACAGCTTTGTAATCCAATGTGTGGTCTTCTTTAGACATTTGCATTCTGATGGTCCTCGATGCCCCATTGAACACTTTCCTTGAAAACATCACATCACCGTGTTCGACTTCTCCCTCTTGGCTTCTCTCCAAGCTCTTTAACAAGCTAACAGTGAGCTGATTTCAGATGGTTTGTCAGGCAGATATTGTGCTGTTCTGACACTCACAGCTTTCCCTTCGCCAGCAATGCTCCTCTCATAGACTGAGCCATATCACAGGTCAATCATTTATCATCAGCACTGGGGATCAAAGCAGCAAAATCAATACTCGAGACTGCTGCCCTTCACAGCTTCCCACGGAGCTCCATCTCTGTGCTAATGAAGTCACACAGGAGTGCTTTAAACACATTAGGGATCCAGTATACTAACCAATTGCATACTTCAGATCTCTTATCATGATTTTGTGGGTGTGTGTGGTCATGTGGGTGGTGTGGACAACAATCATTCTGATTGTATTTCTATGGGCTTAGTGTCAGTGCATGTGTATGTGATAGATGCATTATATAGGTTTAGCTGTATATGCATATGCACTATGTGTGTGTGTGTGTGTGTGTACTATCTATGTGTGCATGTGTGTGTGTGTTTGTGTACAAGTCTGCTTGCAGGCATGTTTGAACCCATGTTTGCTCGTGTATTTTCATGGTGTGCATTAATGTGTCGTGCGTGAGTGTGTGGTGCATGTGTATGTGTGTATGCTTGTGCATGTGCTCACATGCATCCATGCGTTAGTGTGTGGTTGGTGAGTGTCTGCTTGTATGCATGCATGGCAATGTATGTATGAATATGTGCATGGTTAGTGTCTAAGTGTGAGAGTCTGTACTTGAGTCAGTGCGTGAACATCACATGACCTGCTTTTAGCTGCTCCACCCCCACAGACTTGCCATTGGTTCATATTTGCGCAGTTGTCATCTCCTGAGCAATTGGATAGATTCTTCGTTATCCAATTGGATGATTTTAAACTGTCAGTTTTCAAACCTCTGATAATTTTACAATAAACAAACGCAACTGTTGAAAGAATCAAAACACAAAATTAGTGTTATCCTTGATGCCTGTTCTCCTGGTTTCTTCCCAGCCACGTCTAGATTAATCCTGGGGATTCCAGAAGAATCTGGGACAGTCAGACAACTTATCTGACATTCACAAGACTCTCTCCTTTTCAAAATCAGGGAGCTGTGTCAGTTTTTATTCGGGTTCATTTTGTTCTCTACCTGAGAGAGCACTGAGAGAGTGCTGCACTGTTGGAGATACCGCTTTTTGATGAGAGGTTCCCCAGGAAGGAAAAATCAGTGCCAACTGAGAAATAAGAATAATGGTCCGAACTGGTCTTGTATACCTTAAAATGGAACAACAATAAAAACTGGGAAATAAGAGTGCTGGTCCAAACTGTTTTTTCCTTCTGGCACCAAAGCCATCTGTGCCCTCTCAGGTGGATGTGAAAGATCCCCTGGCACTATTTCAAAGAAGGGTTGGGGGTGGGGGGGTTTATCCCCGGTGTCATGGGCAATATTTACCCCTCAAACAACATCACAAAAAACACATTATCTGATCATTTTCACATTTGAGATCTTGCTGTGCAAAGTGGCTGCCTCATTCCCTACATTAGAACAATAACTACATGTAAAATGTACCTTGTTGGCTGCAAAGCTCTTTGAGAAGTCCGGTGGTCGTAAACGGTACTATATAAATGCAAGTCTTTTTTTTTCTCCTCTTCTTGACATGATAGAATGATTTCACATCTGTCCCAGGGACAGATCAATGATCCCTTTCTCTTTCTGTATCAGACTCTGGGCACAGCGGCTTTGTTTTGTCTGTCAGCACTGCTCACTTTCATGAATGAAGTAAGACAGACTAGGGAGCTCAAAGAATTGTTTGAAGTTTAAGGTGCTGATGTTTTTTTGTATCTTCACATTCTTTTCTGGGACACAGTGGAAGGATTTGCAGACTGTTTAACATGCCTGACAGATCTCAAAATGAATGTCACTTCCATGGATGTATTTATTTCTCTATGATGCTTGGGCCTGGATATTGGGAGGATTTTATGGGCTCCCACAACACTCACAAAAAGGGGTGGTGGTGAAGCACACACATCCATCGACCTGAGAAATCCATCGAATGTCAGCCCAGAATTCAGAGGCAGCTCAATTCTCCTCTTGACCGGAGATGAGTTCAAACCTTCCAGTCCAATGGAGGGAATGCTATCACCAAGCTAAAGGTTGGATCCATTGCTCTGTTTAACCATGCTGACTCTGAGATGGATGAGATGAAAGCATCTCCCAGCAATATCTCATAGTTAATGCAAAAGTAGTATTTGTAAAAATAAATCTGCACAAGATCCTCCAAGCTTTGTCAGTAAATCACTGGACGTGATGCTCATTTCATGGCAGGACTGTGCTGAGCTTCTCACTAACAGCCTAGCCTAGACTGTCATGCCAGTGCTGACTCTGAAAGGGCTATTCAATTAGTCCCACTCCCTTTCTCTTCCCCCTTACATTCCCCAAGTTTGTGCCCTTTTCAAGTATGTATTCAATTCCCTTTTGAAAATCAGTATTGAACATGTTTCCATCATGTTTTCAGACAGTTAATTCCAGATACTTTGGCCAGAATTTTCTGTCCCAGTGATGGACAATATGGCGAGAAGGTAAAAAATCGGTTTTATGCCATTGTGAAACCAGTTTGCGATCGTCCACTCCGCCCGTCAATGGCAGGCCACGTTTCCCACTGTCCAATGTCAGGAACATCATTTGCATATACGTAATACATTTGCATTTAATTATAAGCCCTGCTTGCCGGAATCATCCCCCCGTGCTGGATCATCTGGGCATGTTGGCGTGATTGCATGCTGATGTGTTCCTTAACAGCATTTAAAAGGCATCAGGCTGGCGAACTGCATTTCAAGGGGAACTCGGAGGTGCGTGCACACTAACATTGCGCAGCGCTTGTTAGGGTCACCCGTTCGACTTCTAGGAAGAGGCGCCATGAATTCAAGCGAGGGCACAGGCAAGTCACTTATTCCCAGCTGACTGATAGTGCGGAGCTGGGACAAGGGCAACACTGCAGTTGGGGCGAGTTTGTGGGGGCAAGGCTGCCTGATCTGATAGTAGTGACAAGAACATGTGAGGGTAAGTAGGAGGAAAGGAAGTGGCCAAGCATTAGGAAAACCTTATATAAAGTGACCATTCCTCCAAAGCTGCAGTTCAGGCGCAGCCACATTGACATATTTGGAGTCGGGCCTCTAGCGTATCTGCCCACTCAAGAAATGCAGAGGCCTGAAAGTGCCACCAAGTGTTCCAGAACTTTTCACCCCTTGGGCACAGACTGCATTCTGATGAGCATTTTAGTGGACTGTATAACCATTGGATGACTTGACACGTTATGCAATCTCCTTGTGAAAGCTGGCCGTGGAGCAGTCACTGGTGGGGACGCTCACAGTCCCTTGCAAAGTCATCATTGAGGTTTGGCCTAGTCTCCCCCATGGTTCAAGCTAACAGTGTAGCCTTGAAGTGTGGGTTAGGAGAATGCCTGCGCTCTGAGCTGAGAGCACAGCATGCAGTCCAGTGGGCAAAGCTGATGCCAATTGGCCAGGTGGAGTGGGGCAGAGGTGGGTCAGGTTTTGGGCAGCCATGCAACACACTAACCTCTGGACATCCAAGTGGGGTCAAAACTCTCCGGTATGCATTAAGGGGCCTTGAGATGCATCTGAAGCTGCACATCTAACCATGAGAGGTCCCTAGGAGACCAATGCTAACCTACTCATCTCTCTCTTACACCATGCAGGAGTAGTAAATCAGGAGCATGGTGGCTGATGATCTAGCTGTACGCCTCATGGCTAAAAGGGAGTGGAAATGAGGGAGAAGAGAGTGATGGAGATGCCTAGCTATGCAGAGGGAGAAGCAGCACCCTCAGGAAGAAGGGGCGGCTGGGCCTCCCGCACACACCACTGAAGAGCCACTGTGAGCTGTCGCAGATTGACGCCTAGCTAGAACCAGGGTCTATAGATGGCACCTGTCATTCCTGCAGATGACCAAGAACCAATGCCACCGAAGACAGCGCATGTCTAGGGAACTGGTTGGTCACATCTCCCATCTGCTGCAGGATTTGGCACTATGGGGACATGGAGGACATCCACTGCCAGTGGCCATGAAAGTGACCGTGGTGTTCGATTTTTATGCCAGCGGCTCTTTTTAGGGCTCCATAGGTGACCAGTGTGGGATTTCACAAGCCTCCATGCACAAATGTATTCATGAAGTCACAGACGTCATCTTTGCGAAGACACACAACTTTGTGCATTTCACCTGGGATCAAGAAAGCCTGGATGCAAGAGCACTAGGGTTTGCCCAGATCTCAGGTTCCCCACTGGTGCCGAGTGCCATCGACTGCACTCACATGGCGCTCCGATCTCCGTGGCAACAAGTGGTCAACGATATCAACCAGAAGGGTTTCCACTTGCTGAATGTTGAGCTGGTGTGTGACCACCACAAATTTATCGTCCAGGTCTGTGCACAGTTTCCAGGGACTGTTCATGACTCCTACATTCTCAGTAGATCACAGATCCCTGATATCTTCCAGGGTCCACATAGGCTGCAGGGATGGCTCCACAGGGGCCAGGCCTACCAGCAGAAGCTGTTGTTGATAATGCCCATGTGGTGGCCTCAGACTGAGCTGAGCAAATGTGCAATGAGGGTCATGCTGCAACTCGCACCTTAGTGGAGCAAACAATCAGGATACTGAAAATGAGGTTCCAGTGCCTGGAATGGTCTGGAGGAGCACTGCAATATAGTCCACAGAGGGTGTCATGCATCATCGTCGCCTGCTGTGTCCTTCGCAGCCTGCCACTGCAACAGGGTGAGGAGCTGGCTGAGGGGGAGCTGGACGTCTCCTCTGATGAGGAGGATGTCGATGAGGATGAGGGTGATGAGGACCAAGAAGATGAGGATGATGATATTGAGGCTATTGCACTAGCCAGACGAGGCAGGCACACTTGGGAGGCCCTCATAGCCGTTAGATTCATGGAGGATGATGACGACATGCAGTGAGGAGACACCATGGATCCTCACATTGCATTTGTGAACATTTGACTCCTGTCTGACTGATGGCAGCACACATACCCTCAGTGATAAGGCTCCTGTCATGGAGACACAGTGGATGCCCATAGTCCCTACATTCCAGGAGGATGATGACATGCAGTGGGGACACTCCACAGACCCTCATATAGATGATGTGAATGTCTGACTCCTGTCTGGCTGATGGCAGATCGCTTGCGCTCTGTGAACAGGGTCATATCGTGGAGATACAGTGGGGAAACTTTAACTTCTCCTGATCCTATGGCATCCTTTGTGAGCTGAACCCTTCAGGATCACACTGTCACCGGACACAGATGCTGATAAGATGTGGGGGTTGTGGGGGTGGGGGTGGTGGTGGGGGGGGCAGCCCCATTTCAAAGGTGCTGGGAGCACACGGAGAGAATGATGGAACTCTGTGCCACCAGCCCAGAACATTCTGGCAGCAACAATAAGCCTCATTGAGGAGCAGGCTGACTGATGTGTCCAGTGACAGTGAGGGTGCACCATCAGTGTGTGCACAAATCACAGGGAAGAGGCCTTGGACTGAGTCTTTATCTTGTGTAGGACCAAGCTTTCACTTCAGACTGACACAAACACTGCTCATCAGAACATAGGCAAGGAGACATTCTTAGGAATTTATTTACAATAGTGAACATTATGTATAAATATTAACCCACATGCCCAGGCTGCACAATTACATCTTCTTAAGCTTCCTAACCCTACCACTATGTCTTGGTGCTCCTCCCACATCCACAGCAGAGATGGAGGCAGCCTGCTGATGCCCTTGGTGGGTGTCCTCTGGAGGACTGAGACCTGGAGGGCCCCGGCCTGCTTTCGAGGTCTTGCTGTGTGGCAGTGGCACCTTCCTCAGCCTGTGGAGCTGGAGTTGCTGGGGTCACAGGAAGACAGGATTCGGATGGGCCGGACACTCCTTGGGTCACCTAGGTGGATGGAACCAGTGTGTGTATTTGCTGATTCTCCTCCCTATGGATGTCTGAGGGCCTCTAGCTGACTCTTTGAGGAGAAGGGGTAGCTGGAGTGAGATCGAGCTGCCCACACCCTTCTCACATACACACTGTTGGAGGCCAATTATGGACTCAGCGATGGAGTTCAGCCTGTGCAGCAGTGCAGGGGTGACGTCCTGGATCGAGATCCCCATGGCAGCCGCCATCCTACCAGTGCTGACCATAGTGTATTAACATGCCGGCACTTTCACCTCAGACTGAAGGTGGATGGACTTCTCCATCATGCCTTGCAATCTGAGGAGTGCAGCAGACATCCCTTCCTGATGTTTCTGAACTTGCCTTTGCAGAAACTGAACTGGACCAGCCACATAAATACTGTGGCTTCAAGAGCAGGTCAGAGGCTAGGAATCCTACAGCGAGTTACTCACCTGCTGACTCCCCAAAGCCTATCCACCATCAACAAGGGCACAGTCAAGAGAGCGATGGAATAGTCTTCACTTGACTGGATGAGTGCAGCTCCAACAACACTCTAAAAGCTTGACACCATCCAGGACAAAGCAGCTGGTTTTATTGGCACCCCATCCACAATCATTCACTCCCTTCACAACAAACAGTAGTAGCAGTGTGTATCATCTACAAGATGCACTGCAGAAACTCACCAAGGCTCCTTAGGCAGCATCTTCCAAACCCATGGCTGCTACCATCTAGAAAGGCAAGGGCAGAAGGTAGATGGGAACACCACCACATGGAAGTTCCCCTCCAAGCCACTCACCATCCTGACTTGGAAATATATCGCCGTTCCTGGGTCAAAATCCTGGAACTCCTTTCCTAACAGCATTGTGGGTGCACCTACACCACATGGACTGCAGTGGTTCAAGAAGGCAGCTCATCACCACCTTCTCAAGAGCAATGAGGGATGGGCAATAAATGCTGGCCCAGCCAGCGAAGCCCACATCCCATGAAGGAATAATAAATAAAGGTTCCAATGGCCTGCAAGTTAATACTGGTGCAACAAATTGGAGCAGTCTCCTAATTTAATACTAACTACTAATCTCACCAAAAATATACCCTTGGATTGCTGGTATGAGAAATGGAAGAACATCCCTATTGTGTAGCAGGGTTAGTCTCTTTTGAGCTTCAGCGAAACCACATTATTGGAGCTGAAAGAGAGAACTCTACATCTAACAATGCTATACCTGAACTGAGAGCGTAATGGAAAATCCCGTGATTTAAACTTACTGTCTATTCCATAAATGAATTTAAGAAAAGTCCCAGCAACTGAGGTATGCCTGAGTCCAGAGTCTCCTCATCTGACTCGGACTTAGCTGATTCCTGGTCTCCAGCAATCCACTGAGTGCCAGAAACCTGGGAAGGCCCTGCTGCTGCCTGCTGTGGATCAGACAGTGTGATGTCACCAGATTGTGACCCTGAGGCTACTCTAGAACTAGGTCCCAAGGAGGTGTGTGTCTCTGCGCTGGTGGAGGGTGTGGGTGATGCTGTGACGGATCTTCAATTAGGGTGTCATCAAATTCATTTTCCGATGTGTCTTCAGTGCTTGAGTCGAGGGCCTGGGTAGTGGATCCCCTCGGCTGCCTCCCAGATGTGCCTGTGAAAGGAAGGAGAGATAATTAGTGCATGGTAGGGGATTACAGAACAGGGAAACTCACTCACAGCATGGTTGTCTGATGGATGCTGCACTGCTGGATCCTCACTTGGTAGAGCACCACCAACCTCACCGTCAGCACAGGACCAGTCTAGATCATCTCTGGCCAGCTGGATGGCTCTGGTTTCAAAGTCCATGTGGACCTTGATGTCAGACATTCCTCCACCAGTCTGTGACTTCTCCCTCTTGTTGTGTGCCAGCTTGTCCTGCATGAATGGAGAGCGTGTAAGCAGGATGCCTGCCAGGCCAGATGCCTGGCATGGGTGGGTGATGAGTGGTGCCATGGACAGGATGCAGATACAATCCGCAGGGCAGATGAAGGTCAGTGTGAGACAGTGAATGGTGATGTCCCTTGAACTGGCAGTGAGTGAGATCCCTGTGGATGTGCAATGGGTTTGTGAGTGTGTGAGTTGAGAGTGATGACAAGAGTGACTTACCCTGGTGGGACGGAAGAGATCATTCATCCTCTTTCAGCACGAGTGGCTGTCCTCTTTTGTAGAGCATTGGTGCCGACCACCGCTGCCATGGTGGATTTGTGCTTAGTGGTCTTCACCCAGAGTGAGGTTAGAGCAATTTACAGCAGGCTTCCAATTGGCCAGCCAGCATGAAATTGCGGTTGGGGGCTGATTGCGTTTGGTGGTCCGTTTCCCAGCTGACCCCGGGCCCGCCGATCATGCCCGATTGCCAAGCTGAAAATTCAGGCCAGTGTGTGTTTTCAGGCATGTATATGAGCACGTTCATGAATAATAAATTTGTAGGTGACTGTTTCCTGATTATTTACATCTTGACACCATGACAATCCGAATGACCTGTGCAAGCAATAGCAATAAACCATTAAATTGCCCTTAATTATGTCATACAGTTCTGCAAACTTTGGCTCCAGGTTTGGCAACTCTTTTCTTATCTTGTGGTTAACCCTTTTCATGGCATTGTCTGTCCCTATCTCTGTAACCCTCTCCAGCCCTAAGCTCTCCTAGAGCTCTGCACTCCTCCAATTCTGGCATCCCATGCACCTCCCACCACCCCTTTACTCACACTCCCATAGTTTTAATCGCTATGCCATTGGTCGCTACGCTTTCAGCTTCCTTGCCTCTTAAGCTCTGGAATTCATTCCCTGAATTCAATTCAATCCATCTCTCTCCTCCATGTAGGTTCTCCTTAGAATCTACCTCTTTGGTCAAGTGGCCTAAGAATACAGTCACTTAGTGCTTATGTTGCTTGGCTTGGATTAATGATCCAGTAATATGAGCTTAAATCCCAGCAGCTGGGAATTCAAATTCAGTTAATTAAATACATTTGGAATAAATTGGTAATTTCAGTAACTGGTGATCAAGGAATTACAGCATAGGTCACAAGAACACACCTAGTTTAATAATGTCCTTTAGGGAAAAAAAACCTATCTTCCTTACCTGATCTGGCCAACATGTGACTCAAGACCCACAGCAATGTGGTTGACTCTTAAGTGCCCTCTGCAAAGGCCTAGCAAGCCTCTCAGTTGTATAAAATCAATACAAGAAACAATACAAGAGCTGGCCAAGGCCTGAAGGACATATCTGCCAAATTGGATCTACGTCAGATGGCGAGAGAACCGATAGAAAAGGAAAAATTTACTTGACCTCATCCTTCCAATCTACCTGTCACAAGTGCAGCTGTCCATGACAGCATTCGTATAAGTGACCATAGACTCATAGAATGATTACAGCACAGATGGAGTCCATTCGACCTGTCATGTCCCTGCTGGCTCTCTGGAACGACAGTTCAGCTAGTCACACTGCTCTGCCCTTTCCACCCCCCAAGTCCCTACAGTTTTTTTCTCTTCAAGTAATGATCCAATTGCTCTTTGATTGAATCTGCCTCCACTGCATGCAGGCAGCACATTCCAGATCCTAACCACTTGGTACATAAAGAAGTTTTTCCTCATGTCACTGTTGATTCTTTTGCCAATCACCTTAAATCAGTCTTTTCTGGTTCTCGACCCTTCCACCAATTACAATGGTTTTTCTCTATCTAACTTGTCCAGACCCCTCATGATTTTGAACGTTTCTATTAAATCTATTTTCTCTTCCCTAAGGAGAACAAGCCCAGCTTCTTCAATCCATCATGTAACTGAAGACTCTCATACTTGAAGCCATTCTTGTAAACCTTTTCTTCACCCCCTTTAAAGCCTTCACATCCTTCCTAAAGTGACTTGCCCAGAATTGAACATAATAATCCAGGTAAGGCCGAACTAGAGATTTACAAGGATTTATTATAGTTCCCCTTCTTTTTGTACTCTATGCCTATAATTATAAAACCCATGATCCCATATGCCTTTTTAACCATTTTCTCAACATTTCCTGCTGCCTTCAACAATTTGTGCTGCTACAACCTCCATAATGGACCCACAACTTTTAAAAACAGATTTGTTCTCCCAGTGTCCAATTTAAAGGAATTGCATGACAAGATTTCAAGTTTTAAGACTTTTACTTTCACAAGCAAAAATCATCATCTGCTAAACATTACTTAGTAGGCAACTAACACTATGCAACAACTATGGAAAAAAACCCCTTGCTAATATCTTAACTCAATCCCACGCCACAAATGCACCATATGCTTTCCATAGAATTGCAGTCTTTTCAGGAAATAGTTCAAAGTCATTTCCAGCTTCCAAAAGGTTCACTTGACCCTGTTTTGCTGAGTCAACATGCAGTCACTGTTGAAGGTCCTTTCCCTCGGTCTTCCGAAAAACCCCGAACTGACATCCAGCAGCTTGGCTCACCTGCATGATTTCTTCCTCCAACCACGCCAGGGTGATTCTTTCAGAGTTCCTAAATTCCTGCTGGTTCCTTCTCCTTGACCAGAGGACCAGCTGCCATCAGCATTCCGCCTGGTAAAGCAGTTTTGTGTGTTGGTTGCATTGGCTTATCTTATCTTGAGTAACTCAGGTCTGACTCAAGAAGGTAGCTTCAAGCTGTTTTATTTATGCTATATACACTATATACATGGTGAACTACTAGGTAGGCACATCTCTCTTGACTACAGATTACTACATCTACTCTGTAGAGTCTCTAGCACATGATTCTTGATGTAACTTTTACACCTTGATATAAACCACTAACTCATTACTGTAATGATTCTAGTAACCCATGATACTACAGTAGCTAACACAGGACAGCCTTTTCCCTGCAGCTTGCAGCCGCTGGTGTCTCTTAGTCTCTCTCTCTCCCCGACTCACCCCACCCAATCTCTGTTCCTGTTCAAAGTCTCTGAGAAAGAAAGTCTTCAATAAAAATGATCATCTGCTTCTGTATTTGTTTTCAGGTATTAAATCTGGCATGTTCATTTCAATAATACCTGACCTGGGCCCCCATCCCCATGGTAACCAGATCACACAGTTTGTTGGCGTGCAGAACTCATAGCAGATCACATGACTCTCTTCATTAATCCATTTATCTTAAATTAAAGAGACATAAATTAAAGAGATATAAATCTTATAAAACTTGCATGTGTTAACACCTTCAACTAACAAATGAAAAATTATCACAGAAGTAATAATCTTTCTACAAAACCATCAACATATAGCATGGCAAATACCTTCTCAACTAATTTACTACATACAGTACAAGTAATATTCTTTCCCTTGTTGTCACATTTCACCATAAAACAGTCTGTCTTGGCAGCATTATAAGACTTAACCTGTAACATCCAACCTCATGTGACAATTAAGATTTAAAGTTCAATTTACACGAGTTCTTAAAATTTCAACTTTCTTCTGAATGAGAGTTCATCTTACTACTACTTGTTTTACTTTCTGTCATCCATCATAGCAAATCTGCTTTCTCATTTCAGGTAGGATTTATGGCTTTTCCATATCTTGGGTAAGAAAATTGTACAATTGGTTTGGTCTGGTTAACTCTGCAAAGAACAACACCATTGGTGTCTGACAATCCCTCTAGATTCAGCAATTCTCTTTGTTCTTCTTTAATACCATACACTACACTGTCATCATGGAGTTGACTTTTGACACTGTCTTTGAATGACCCTGTTTAGGTTTTAACTTCTGATCTCTATTTTCTTTCATGGCTGCAGGTTTTTTTTAATGTCCAAGTCTATAAATAAAGTCTCACCCAGCTATACTGCTGAATTGTCCTCATACTGTTTAAATTCGGGATTGCTTTGAGGTTTAAATTTGTTCCCATGATTTAAACTTTCAGTGTTCTTCTCCAGGAAATGCAGATTTAACATGATCGCAGATGCTTCATTTAAGGTTGCATTGATGATCAGATAAAAAATCTTGATGTTCCTTTTTAGTCAGTTCATGAATTCTTTAAAACTCTTTTTGATTTCTGTCTTCCCACTCAGCAAAAACTTTTACCAATTATTTTCTCGCAAGAGCAATTGCTTCATCATTTTTAAGTTTTAATTTATGTTCAAGAACATGATTTCTTCCTTACAACTCCATGGTATCAGTATTAGTTACAATACAGTCATTTGGTTTTAAAGTACTGACATCCTTTATTCCATCATCAGCTTTCAGTGACGTGGTCTATTTTAACACCTTTTGCTTAGGGTCTGCCTGCAGGTTTAATTCAGACATCTTCAAATTGTCTCCAGCTGCATTAAGTCTTTGTTGTCAGTCTAATGTTCCGATGTCCCTTTAACCTCTAAAGTCTGAGCTTTTGACTCTTTGGATACATTTTTAGTTGACACAGCAATTTCCATAGCAAGATTAGAGATAGCCACTGATTTCTGTATGTTATTTGATATCTCTTGCATATTTTCAATTTCAACTGTTTCACTGAACTTGTCTGACATCACCTTAGATGGCAGCACCTTATCACCAGGGAGCTCATCCCATCTTAGAAAACCTCACATTCATTACAGTACACCTATACCCCCAGGTCACTCTGCTCCTGCACTTCCTTTAGAATTGTATCCTTTATTTTATATTGAATCTCCTCATTCCTCCAACCAAATGTAGCATTTCATATTTTTCTGCATTAAATTTCATCTGCCACTTGTCTGCCCACTTCACCAACCTACTTATGTCCTTTTGAAACCTATTAGTGCATGGTCCTTATGGAGACAAAGTTCATCTTTACACTGAGGACATGCTCCATTGGGTTGTAATACCATGGTGCTAAATGGGATAGATTCAGAACAGTGTTAGCAGCCCAAAGCTGGGCATCCGTGTAGTGTTAATGGCCTATCAACAACAGCAGAGTTGTGTTCCACCACAATCTGTAATCTACTCGCAGCACACCTCACACTTTACAATTACAATTACGTCAGGGCACCAACCTTGGTTGAATGAGAAGTGCAGGAGAGCATGTCTGGAGCACTACCAGGCATACCTAAAAATGAGATGCCAACCCAGTGAAGTCACAACACAGGGGTACGTGCATGCTAAACTACTGAATCAGCATGTTATCTGAACATATGAATTTAGGAATTCGGAGCAGGAGTAGGCCACTTGGCTCTTCGAGGCTGATCTGATTATAACCTCAACCCCATATTCCTGCTTACCCCCGATGACTTTTCACCCCCTTGCTTATCAAGAGTCTATCTACCTCTGCCTTGAAAAAATTCAAAGATTCTGATACTACCGCATTTTGAAGAAGAGAGTTCCAAAGACCCAAAACCCTCTGAGGAAAAAGAAATTCTCCTAATCTCTGTCCTAAATGGGCTACCCCTTATTTTTAAACAGTGACCCCAAGTTCTAGATTTTCCCAGAAGAGGAAACATCCTCTCCACATCTACCCTGTCAAGACCCCTCGGGATCTTATATGTTTCAATCAAATTGCCTCTTACTCTTCTAACCTGCAGCAGATACAAGCTTAACCTGTCTAAACTTTCCTCACCTGCCCAATACTGGTATTAGTTTAGCAAACCTTCTCTGAATTGCTTCCAAAGCATTTACATCCTTCCTTAAATGAGGAGACCAATACTGTACACAGTACTCCAGATGTGGTCTCACCAATGCTCTGTATAACTGAAGCATAACCTCTCTACTTTTGTATTCAATTCCCCTCACAATAAGGTTCTATTAGCTTTCCTAATTACCTGCTGTACCTGCAAACTAACCTAGTTATGGTCAGAGCTAGGGAATCCCATAACCAGCAGATCAGATCTAGGGCAGAATCGTCCCAGATTTGCACTAAAAGCGGTAGCGGGCAGGAAAAAGGACATTTTACCCACTAGCTGCAATGGTGGCTTTTCACACTGTATCATCCCAGTCCCACCTCATTAATAATGCACTCCCCGGAAACACGCTACTTCAATGGTCGGTGGACTCTCAATCGCCCACCACGCCATTACCTCGCCGCTTCATCATGCCGGGCACAATTCAGCCGAACGCACATGCCTCAATGCTTCCAGCCCACGACTGCTGCAAGGAAGACATGGTCTCAAAAGGCAAGAAGAATGCAGTCCCTCAAGCAGCCGTGGAGGCCCACTGTGAGGTTCTCTACCCCTGTTCCCTGTTCTGGCTGTAGGAGGGACAGCAACATCACTAATCCAGCATGGGAGGTGGTGGCAGCGGTGGTCAGCGCCAATGCCAGCGGTGGTCAGATCCAATGCCCTGCAAAATAGGACAGCCATCCAGTGCCGCAACTGGATGAATGGTCTCATCCATTCTACCAATTTAAGTCACTCTTCTCATCACTCTCAACTCACACTCTCATAATCCTATCACACAGCCACAGGGATCTCACACCTCAAGAGACAACACCACTAACTCTCACACACACCCTTACATCTCCATCAGGCTCATACCCTCTCGAGCTCGCGTTCTCATCCTGTCCATGGCTCCGTTCACCACACCAACATTCTATGCAGTGCCCTGTATTCTGCTCACACTCTCTACATCTGTTTGCATGCAGGAGAAGCTGGCTCACAACAGCAGGGAGATGTCCTAGACCAGGGGGTGGAGTAGCCCACATTAGGCCCCTCACTCACTTTGAGGAGTGTGCCATCACGCTGACTGGTGAAGATGTGGATTGTGCCTGCAGCGACAGTGAGGACGGCAGTGAACACCCACATGAGGATCTTGCACCACATCATCCCTCTCTCAATGCAACTGTGGATACTCTCTCTCCTGCTTTGACTCTGCTGCTTTGCACTAATCATCTCTACTTTGGTTCACTGGGAGCTCTGCCAAACAACCGATGCCCTCAGCTAGCTAGTCCCTCAGCTCCATCTATGTCCTTACCTCCAGCCAAGAGGACTCGTCCTCCATTGAAGAGCTGGAAATAAGCAGCCTGGAAGACTCGTCACAGCGCTTACCCACTCCCTCCACCAGTGCAGAGGCACACACCTTGGTGGGACCTAGATCTAGAGCAGGCTCGAGTTCACAATCTGATGGTCACTGCACAGACTTGTGTCAGCAGCAGGAGGAGGCAGGTTTGGCCGAGCTCCCCGGCACTTGGAGGACTGCTGGGGAAGAGGCATCTGTGAGGTCCAAGTCAGATGATAAGCCTTGGGATTTAGCCTTCCAACTCATTTTGGAGAGTCAACAGAAGATGGTGCAACATCATGCAGAGCAACAGCCCTCAACAGAGTGGCACGTGAGTCAGAGGAGTGCATCCGTCTGCTTTTTGATGAAGTGGTGCCCATATGTGCCTGCATGGAGGTCTCCATGGGGAGGATGGCGGACACCATGGAGACCATGGTCCAGCACAACATGGAGATGTGCACAGACCTGCACCCCATCATGGTAGCCATGGGTGAGTTCCTGCAGTGGCAATGCAAGAGGAAAACGGGCACTTCAATATCTCCCCAGCGCTCCTTTCCCCTAAGGAGTCAGGCCGGGCTCCTCAGCCACCCGGAGGGAGGAGGAGCAGTAGCTGGACACCCCCAGGTCATCCAGTCAGGAATCTCAGAGGCTGTCCTCTCCCTCCAAGTCCCTGTTGCCCGTGACCACGAAACTGGTAAAAAAAAAATGAAGAATAAAATACGAATTCAATATAGCAAAAAACATAAAAATGGACTATGAAAGCTTCTCTAGGTATGTAAAAAGGAAACATCTGGCTAAGAGAAATGTGGGTCCATTACAGGCAGAGTCAGGAGAATTCATAATGGGGAACAGAGAATGGCAGAGAAGCTAAATGATTATTTTGTCTGTTTTCACCGAGGAAGATACAGGATATTTCCCAGATTTAGACATCTAAGAGACAAGGTAGAATGAGGAGTTGAAGGAAATTAGTATAAGTAAGAATGTTGTACTGGAGAGATTAATGGGACTGAAAGTTGATAGGTTCCCGGGACCTGATATTCTGCATCCCAGGATGTTGAAGGAGGTTCCTATGGAGATAGTGGATGCATTGGTGATCATTTTCCAAAATTCTATAGATTCTGGAATAGCAGATTGGAAGGTAGCAAATGTCACCCCACTATTTAAGAATGGAGGGAGGGAGAAAACAGGGAGGTAGAGACCTGTTAGCCTTACATCAGTAGTAGGGAAAATGCTAGAATCTATTATAAAGGCAGTGATAAGTGGATACTTGGATAATCATGATCTGATTGGGTATAGTCAGCATGGATTTGTGAATGGGAAATCATGCTTGATTAACTTGTTGGTGTATTTTGAGGATGTTACGAAGAAAATTGATAAAGGAGAGTCAATGAACATAGTATACTTGGATTTTCAGAAAGCTTTTGATAAAGTCCCCCACAGGAAGTTGATTAGCAAAATAAAAGCACATCGAATAGGAGGCAATATACTGATATGGATTAAGGACTGGCTAAAGGCAGAAAACAGAGCGTAGGAATAAATGGGTCATTTTCACTTTGGCAGGCTGTAATGCAAGGATCAGTACTTGGGCCCCAGCTGTTCACAATATATATCAATGATTTGGATGTGGGGACCGAATTTATATTATTTCCAAGTTTGTGGATGATACAAAGCTAGGCGGAAATGTGTGTTGTGAGGAAGAAGTCAAGCGCTACAGGAGGATTTGGACAGACTTAGTGAATGAGCAAGAGCATAGCAGATGGAATATAATGTGGAAAAATGTGAGGCTATCCACTTTGGTAGAAGGAATAGCTGTGCAGAGTATTTCCAAAATGGTGATAGATTAGAAAGTATAGATGTACAAAGGGACCTGGATGCCCTTGTCCATAAGTCACTGAAAGCTAATATGCAGGTGCAGCAGGCAATTAGGAAGGCTATTGAAAAGTTAGACTTTATCTCAAGAGGATTTGAGTACAGGAGTAGTGAAGTTTTGCTTCAAATGTATAGAAGCTTGGTTAGACCACACCTGGAGTACTGTGTGCAGTTTTGGTCCCCTTACCTCAGAAAGGATATTATTGCCATGGAGGAAGTGCAATGAAGGTTCACCAGGCTTGTTCCAGGGATAACAGGATTGTTTTAAGAAGAGGGATTGGGGAAACTGGGCCTCTATTCTCTAGAGCTTCGAAGAATGAGAAGTGATCTCATTGAAACCTACAAAATACTTAAAGGAATGGACAGGGTAGATGCAGCTAAGTTTTTTCCTTGGTTGGGGAGTCTAGAACCAGGGGACACAATTTCAAAATACGGGGTAAGCCGCTTAGGACTGAGATGAGGAGAAATTTCTTTCCACAGAAGGTTATGAATCTTTGGAATTCTCTACAACAGAGGGCCATGGAAGCTCAGTCATTGAATATGCTTAAAGTAGAGATTGATAGATTCCTGATTAACAATAATGTAAAGGGTTATGGGAATAGTGTGGGTAAAAGGCATTGAAGTGTTCGATCAGCCATGATCGTACTGAATGCTAAAGCAGGTTTGATGGGCTGAATGGCCTTCTCCTGTTCCTATGTTCCTATGAACCCCCTCAGCCTCATCCTCTGTCACTGCAGAGGGAGCAGCTGGCCCACAGGAGGGCAGCCAAAGCAAGCGGGGGCCCCCAAGGCCTCAGCTCACCGGAGGACCCACCCTGAAGTCATCAGAAGTAACAGGGCCAACCATTGTTCAGGCTGTCTCCACCCCGTGCGGGTGTTAGGGCAGCACCTAGAGGTCCATGGTGTTCAAAAGTTGAGAAATTCTGATCATGTTGGTTGCATGGGTGAACACATTTTGTCACTTTACAATCTGGAAATATATTCACTTTCACTGAATGATGTGGAATGACATCTTTCAGCTTCATTTACAGGCTTTGCAAGACCTCCCACTGCATTCCCCCTGCACTAGCAGTGAATCTGGAGGGTGAAATATGTATGTGTGGCAGGGCCTTTTGGAGCCTTGTGCAAGCACTCTCCCACGCATGCGGATCCTACCTCCACCACACTCATCGCACTGTGCTGAGCATTTTCAATGCTGCCTGCTGGGGTTCTCTTTCAGTTGTCCAACTGAGCTGACCCGCATCTCTGCCCATCCACTGATCACACTCCCATGCAGCACCTGAACTCACCCACCATGACTCTCGTTTCATTTTCAATATAGCAAGAATGATAGCGATATAGTTTTTCTTGAGCTCCCCCCAGCCTTTCCCCTCCCTGAGTCACCCATTTCCTTTCCTCCATCACTGTCGACCCCCTGGCTTCGCCTTCCACCTCCCCACAATGACGTACCAGCCACAACCACCCTTTTGTTTCGTGCATGTTCCCTTCCTTCCCGAAAATCCCACCCCATCCACACTAACCTCCCTGACCTCCTCCTTCCCACCCCCAGGCTCTGTGTCTGCCTCCAAATCCCCACCAACCAACCACACCATCCCTTCTACCGATACTGTCGAACCCTCACCCTCCCACCCTACCACCTCACTCTGCCCTCGGTCATTCTCACTATTCCCTCTTACATTACCCACCCTCAGTTTGTTCCCCAGGAGGCAGCCATCATGGACTCAGCAGAGCCCTCCCTTGCACCTTCACCTGGACATCACCCCTTATGGAGTCCTTCCCCTCTTGAAAATCCTTCCCACCCCCGCTGGACTCCCCACCCCTTGGAACACCTTCCGCACTGAACTCCTCACCCCCCCCACCCCCCACCCAGACTCCCCACACCCGGACTCCCCTCCACCCTTAGTCCTTCCCCCTTCCTGACTCCTTCCTCCACACTTACTTCTTCTGTCACCTTTATCCCTTCCCCTCTCCAGATCCTTCATCCACTCTTACTTCTTCCTCCAGCCTTACTCCTTCCCCACTCTGGGCTCTTTCTCCCTTGGACTAATCCCAACCACACCCCCCCACAGCCCCCCCCACCCCACCCCCCCCGCCCGCCACCCCAGACCCCTTCCTCCCCCTGGACTCCTTACCTGCACTGGATTCCTTCCTCTCCCGGACTCCTTCCCCCTCACTGGACTCCTTCCCTTATACTGTCCTCCCCCTTCCACCTACCAGTTGCTGTCTTCTCCCCTGTTAATGCCTCCTCCCCATACTCCCTCTCCCCACAACCTCACCTCAACTGACACCTTTGTTCCCCCTACCTTCCAACCACAACCCCCAACATATTTGTTTCCTCCCCAACCTTAACCCCCGACACCTTTGTTGCCCCCCTCCCAACCTCAAACGCCCTAACCCCTTTGTTTCCCCCCTACCCAACCTCAAACCCCCCAACACACCTTCCTCTCCCAGTTGACCCCAGACCTTCTTCTCCCACCCCAGAGTATATCTTCCTCTCCCAAAAATAGTTGGACTTTCCTCTCCATCCCCACGATGATCGTTGTGAGCAGACCCTCAATGGTGACTTTCCATCTTCCGTGGGCTGCTTAGTAGCAGAGCCATGTGAATAAGAAACCACCCAGCATGCAATAGATGCTACTCCAGGGTCTCTTTGCTGTCATGCTCCAGCATCTTCTGCTCCCCAGAATGTCGCGATGAGCAAGGCCCGGATTCTGCATGTCAGAAATGTCCAGATGTGTTCTGCACTGGCGTGTTTTCCCACCAACATGCTCGGACAATCCAGCAGTGGAGATGATTCCGGCGGGTTGGGCTTATGATGATATGCAGATTTATTACCATGAGGTTCCTGATGTCCGACGGCGGGAAATGTAGCCCGCCATTGATAGGCATAGCGGATGATTGCAAACTGGCTTCATGATGTTGTGAAACCGATACTTGACCTTCTCACCATATTGTCCGCTTACACAGCCAAACACACCCAGTGCCAGTAGGTATGGTAAATTCCACCCCTAAGCTCTGCAGTCCTGCCACATTCAGTTGTGGAGAGTTAACAACTAACAGGAAGAGAAATAGGAACATAGGACTTAGGATCATGAGTAGGCCATTCAGCCCTTCAAACCTACTCCACCATTCAATAAGCTCATGGCTGATTTGGTTGTGGTCAACTCCACTTTCCTGTCTGCCACCCCCCGCCCACCCCCTTCCGCCCCCACCCCCCCATAACCCTTGACTCCCTAATCTATCAGAAATCTGTCTAACTCTGCCTTGAATAAATTCAATGACCCAACCTCCACTGCTTTCTTGGGAAGAAAATTTCACAGACCAACAATCCTTTGAGAGAAAACAATTCTCCTGATCTCTATCTTAAATGGTAGACCTCTTATTCTTAAACAATGTCCCCTGTTCTAGTCTCTCCCACAAGTGCACTTTGGCAGCAAGAATAGAGGAGCTGAATATTATTTAAATGGA
This sequence comes from Carcharodon carcharias, assembly GCF_017639515.1. Taxonomy (NCBI): domain Eukaryota; kingdom Metazoa; phylum Chordata; class Chondrichthyes; order Lamniformes; family Lamnidae; genus Carcharodon; species Carcharodon carcharias. The sequence goes on from NC_054480.1 coordinate 101,630,365, forward strand.
GAAAGACTGCAAAAAGCTTGCAGAACAGAGGGATTTGGGGGTCCTCATGCATGAATTCCAAAAAGCTAACATACAAGTTCAGCAGATAATAGGGAAGGCAAATGGAATGTTGGTCTTTATTTCAAAGGGAATAGACTATAAACATAGGGAAACCTTGCTAAAACTATTCAAGGCACAAGTTAGACCACACTTAGAATACTGTGAACAGTTTTGGTTCCCTTATCTACGGAAATATATACTGGCATTGGAGGCAGTCCAGACAAGGTTCACTAGGTTGATCCCGGGTATGGAGGGATTTTCTTATGAGGAGATGTTGAGCTGGTTAGGCCTGTACTCACTGGAGTTTAGTAGAATGAGAGGCGACCTTATTGAAACATATAAGATTCTTAGGAAGCTTGACAGGGTACATGCTGAGAGGTTGTTTCCCCTTGTGGGTCACCCATTCAAGTCAAGATGAGGAGGAATTTCTTCTCTCAGAGGGTAGTCAATCTGTGGAATTCTTTACTGCAGAGAGCTATAGAGGCTGGGTCATTAAGTATATTCGAGATAGACAGATTTTTAATCAGTAAGGGAATCAAGGGTTATGGGGAAAAGGCAGGAAAGTGGAGTTGAACATTATCAGGTCAGCCATGATCTCATTGAAATGGATGAGCAGACTCAATGGGCCGAATGACCTACTTCTGCTCCTACATCTTATGGTCTTATGGTCTAAGTTGAAACATCCTCTTGAATCTACACCAACAAATCCCCTCAGGATCTTATATGTTTCAATAACATCACCTTGCATTCTTCTAAACTCCAATAGGCATCATCCCCACCTGAGCCTCTGTAAATATCTCCTTCCTCAATGATGGAGAGGCCCTACACCTGAGTGCAAAAGACAAAACTGAGTCATTCACAATGATCAGCCAGAAGTGCCAATTAGATGATCCTTCCCTGCCTCCTTCTCAAGTCTCCTGTATCACAGAAGCCAGTCTTCAGCCGATTTGATTCACTCCACTTGATCCTGTATCAAGAAATGACCGAATGCACTGAATACAGTAATGGCTATGGAGTCTGACAACATCCCAGGTGTAGTACTGAAGTCTTGTGTTGGACCTTTAGCCAAGCTTTTCCAGTACAGCTACCCAACAAACTGGAAAATTGACAAGATATCTCTGCACTTTGACTATGGCTTAAATTTTTAGGATGTTGGGGCTAGCCTCCCGTCATCCGAAGAGTCAGAGGAGAGCACATCCCCGCCAACTCCAACAGTCCTGCTGTCATTTTACATTCTAATGAGTGTTGATTGGCATTAAGAGGGACTTCCGCCCCTCACTCGGGAGGAAGTCCTGCCTTAGAGAGCTCGCAAGTTCCTCCAGCAACAGTGCTGCAGTGGCTGGATGAAGAACTGCACTAGGAGATCTTGAGACCAAGTCTGGGGACATGAGTAAAAGGCAAATGTCAAGGGTCCTGGGTGGGGAGTGTGGGGAAGGCCTGGGTGTTGTGAGGTGGGGGGAGGGGGCGATTGGGATTCCGGGGGGAGGTGGGGGAGTGGGGGAAGGGAGGTCCGGAGGTCACTGCAGCTTGGGGGAGGAGGGCTACGGTGCCCCCAGTCAGAAGGGGGCTCCTGATAGTGGCACCCCCCCCTTCCCCCCAGATCTAATGGATTTATCTCCGGCTTCCCACATGGAGTTTCCATCCACTTGCCAGACTAACAACTGAGGTTGGGTGGGAAATGGCCCTTAAGTGGCCATTAATTTGGCCATTTAAGGGCCTTAATTGGGGAAAGGGCGGGCTTCTGCCCGAGGCCTTACCTGTCCCAGCGTAAAACCGGAGAGACTCCCGTCCCTGCAATTTCACACACCCATCTAAAAACCCACTCAGGGTGAGGGCAGTGTAAAATTCAGGCCCATAACTTTGTGTGTAGAAATGTTTTCCAACTTCTATCCTTATTGGCCTAGCTCTAACGTTAATATTATGTCCCCTTGTGTTATACCCTTCCCTCAGTACAGCTGTGGAAGACAGTCTAGATCATATGCTCACATTTTGGTGTCAACTCAGAGGACAGAGTTAGGTGAAACATATTGGGAAATGCTGGTTGCCCAAATCGTTGGTGCCTGCCCATCTGGCATCTTTGGTTATAGAGTCTGACCTACGAGGGGTTGGCTTATTCAAGGTTGCCACTTTCAGTTCTCCGACTGCAGCCTCCTGTATCTAGGAGGATGAGCAGGATAGTCAAGGTTAATGGCAATGATGTTGTGTCATAGGCTGTCTGAGGATTCTCATTTCTCCTGCCTGTTCAGTACTTCTGTTCATCGCTTCAAATGGGAGCTGGTGACACTGTACGCTGGTAACGCTTAGTAAGCCTGAAGCTCGATGGAGATAGAGATTGGAACCTGTGACATGGGAGCAACTGCACATCATCTGAGGCTGAGGTCTGAATCTATGACATTGGCCAGTCAAGTCTGAACTTCTCTCTGGGTCAGGATACAATCTCACAGCCCAGAGTAGCGAGATTAAACATCTGTACAGACTGCAATGTGTCTCCATGACCCTCTGGAGTAGGATTAGCTGAAACATGAGCATTCTTAGAATTATTTTTATCCAACAATAAATTGCAGGTAAACTTGCGGTATGCAAAATGCTACTGGCAGTTTAGAAGCAGGAGAATTGCAAATTATGGCCTGCAAAGGCATTAAATAATATTCATTTGCATTCTCTTTTCAAGCATGTTATCAAAATGTGGCACTGAATCAGGCGCTGAAAGGTCAGACTTCGACTTTTTATACGATGCTATTAACTATTGATGCAATTCCATTTTAATTAAAATATGATCCATTGCTGGAGCCGGGGAAACAATCAGATCAGGAACAAGTGCAGATGCGTGTAAATTGGACAAAGGAGCAGATCTGAACTGAGGTATATTGACGGGGGCAGATAGGAGCCAGGGCAAATAAGATGGAAATAGGTGCTGAGAGAGCAATGCAAAGTGTGGAAGGGTAATTACACAAAAAGCACTGTGCCCGTGAAAGATAACTCAATTATTTGTGTACTAGTAATAGAATAAGAAAAGAGAAACGTACCTGAACTACAAGCTGTGCTTGTTTAATTAAATGTGAGTCTTGGACATCAGAAATTTCTTATTTGACCTTTACTGAACTTGATATGGAGGGAAGTTATATAAACATAAAGCAACCAAGCATAATCACAGAGTTTTCAGACTCAGATATCCTTCGGGTATTACACCAGGCAGGTTTTGTATTACAAAACAAAAACAGAATTACCTGGAAAAACTCAGCAGGTCTGGCAGCATCGGCGGAGAAGAAAAGAGTTGACGTTTCGAGTCCTCATGACCCTTCGACAGAACTTGAGTTCGAGTCCAGGAAAGAGCTGAAATATAAGCTGGTTTAAGGTGTGTGTGTGGGGGGCGGAGAGATAGAGAGACAGAGAGGTGGAGGGGGTTGGTGTGGTTGTAGCGACAAACAAGCAGTGATAGAAGCAGATCATCAAAAGATGTCAACAACAATAGTACAATAGAACACATAGGTGTTAAAGTTAAAGTTGGTGATATTATCTAAACGAATGTGCTAATTAAGAATGGATGGTAGGGCACTCAAGGTATAGCTCTAGTGGGTTTTTTTTTTATATAATGGAAATAGGTGGGAAAAGGAAAATCTTTATAATTTATTGGGAAAAAAAAAAGAAGGGGGAAACAGAAAGGGGGTGGGGATGGGGGAGGGGACTCACGACCTAAAGTTGTTGAATTCAATATTCAGTCCGGAAGGCTGTAAAGTCCCTAGTCGGAAGATGAGGTGTTGTTCCTCCAGTTTGCGTTGGGCTTCACTGGAACAATGCAGCAAGCCAAGGACAGACATGTGGGCAAGAGAGCAGGGTGGAGTGTTAAAATGGCAAGCGACAGGGAGGTTTGGGTCATTCTTGCGGACAGACGGCAGGTGTTCTGCAAAGCGGTCGCCCAGTTTACGTTTGGTCTCTCCAATGTAGAGGAGACCACATTGTGAGCAACGAATGCAGTAGACTAAGTTGGGGGAAATGCAAGTGAAATGCTGCTTCACTTGAAAGGAGTGTTTGGGTCCTTGGACGGTGAGGAGAGAGGAAGTGAAGGGGCAGGTGTTGCATCTTTTGCGTGGGCAAGGGGTTGTGCCATAGGAGGGGGTTGAGGAGTAGGGGGTGATGGAGGAGTGGACCAGGGTGTCCCGGAGGGAGCGATCCCTACGGAATGCCGATAAGGGGGGTGAAGGGAAGATGTGTTTGGTAGTGGCATCATGCTGGAGTTGGCGGAAATGGCGGAGGATGATCCTTTGAATGCGGAGGCTGGTGGGGTGATAAGTGAGGACAAGGGGGACCCTATCATGTTTCTGGGAGGGAGGAGAAGGAGTGAGGGCGGATGCGCGGGAGATGGGCCGGACACGGTTGAGGGCCCTGTCAACGACCGTGGGTGGAAAACCTCGGTTAAGGAAGAAGGAGGACATGTCAGAGGAACTGTTTTTGAATGTAGCATCATCGGAACAGATGCGACGGAGGCGAAGGAACTGAGAGAATGGGATGGAGTCCTTACAGGAAGTGGGGTGTGAGGAGCTGTAGTCGAGATAGCTGTGGGTGTCGGTGGGTTTGTAATGGATATTGGTGGACAGTCTATCACCAGAGATTGAGACAGAGAGGTCAAGGAAGGGAAGGGAAGTGTCAGAGATGGACCACGTGAAAATGATGGAGGGGTGGAGATTGGAAGTAAAATTAATAAATTTTTCCAAGTCCTGACGAGAGCATGAAGCAGCACCGAAATAATCATCGATGTACCGGAGAAAGAGTTGTGGAAGTTTTGTATTACTTCACACTGAGCATGGTGGCCTATTTACGCATTCTGCAAAGTCCTTAATTCTCCCTTAATATAAACAGGAAATACTCAGCAGGTCAGAGAATGTCTGTGGAAAGAGAAATGGAGTTAACTTTTCACATTGAGGATCTTACATCTTGAAAGGTCACAAACCTGAAATGTTTGGGTGAGATTTTCCAGCCCCGCCGAAGTGAATGGGAGTTTGAATGGCTCTGCGTTGAGAGGTCTCATGTGGGGCGGGGGCTTGCCGGAAAATTCTGGCCGTTAACTCTGTTTCTCTCTCCACAGATCCCCCCAACTTGCTGAGTATTTTGAGAATCTTTTGATTTTATTTCAGACTTCCAACATCTGCAGTATTATCCTTTTGTATTAGTCCCCTTATCTCCCCATATTTGCTCCTTTTTGTCTCGTAACCTTCCATGGTGCCTCCCCTGTCGTTACTACCTCTCTGACCCAGACTAACTGAGTGTATTAACATCTCATGATTTTCTGTCTTTGTACTGCAGTTAATGCAGTTTGCTGTTGCTGAGCTAAACACACTCCAGAATAGAAAGACAGTTCGGACCAGTCCTCTTATTTTCCAGTTTTTACTGCTTGTTCTGGGATATATTTCACACGGATTGCAAACATTTTACTTTTTCTATTGCTAGACTAACTCTCTTGAACTTTATACCTTCCATGTTTTAACATCCCTTACCTCTCCTCTGAACCTACCTAATTGATCAGTCATTAAATCTATATTTTCCTTTCATCTTCTCCTCCATCTTTGGTGACTCTTTGACCTGGCTTGATTAACCAGTTCTTATTTCTCATGGCTTTCGCTTCCTGGATATTCTCACACAGCAGCCACGTCGTGATCAATATCACCAGTTGAGTCCCATTGGGCCAGCCTAACCCGGGCTGTGACTTTACACTTGTCACTATCTCTTATCATTCATCATTTCCTGAGTCTTTAATTTCTTACTGTATCTGTTCATTACCTTGTAGCATGTACACAATGTATTTCTGTGAGGTCCTTGTTGTGCAAATTATGAATTTCAGACTGAGGAATCAAGGCAGATATGTGGGATTAATTGGAGACTCAATCTCCAAGAGAAGTTTCACTTGAAGTTGGGTTACATGAACTCATGACACACTGGCACCACAACATCAGTGTCTTATCAGTGATTTGGGTTACTTTTGTCGGGTGTGCAGAATTAGCTGTGGGACAGCTTGTCAATCTAACAAAGAATAGCAGTGGTGATCATGTAATACTTTCTCTTGCGCTTGCAAGCTATTATGCGGAAAAGCGTGAGGTGATGCAATTTGCTAGGAAAAACATAGACAGACAATATAAAATTAGGGCTGAAATTTTGAAGGGGGTGCAGGAGCAGAAAGACCTGGGTGCATAGATCATTGAAGGTGGCAGGACAGGTGGAGAGGGCAGTTAATTAAGCACCTAGTATCCTGGGCTTTATTAATAGGAGCATAGAGTACAAGAGCAAGGAGGTTATGCTGAATTTATATTAGATATTCGTTAGACCTCAGCTGGAGTATTGTGTACAGTTCTGGGTGCCACATTATAGGAAGGGTGTGAACACATTGAAGAGAGTGCAGAAGAGGTTTACAAGAATGGTTCCAGGGATGAGAAACTTCAGCTATGAGGATAGATTGGAGAGGTTGGGACTGTTCTTCTTGGAGAGAAGGAGGCTAAGAGAAGATTTGATAGAGTTGTTCAAAATCATGAGGGGGGCTGGACAGAGTAGATAGGGAAAAGCCGGCCCCACTCATAAAAGGATCAAGAACGAGAGGGCACAAATTTAAAGTGATTTGCAAAAGGAACAAATGTGATGTGAGAAAAAACTTTTTCACATAACGAGTGGCTTGAGTCTGGAATGCACTGCCTGGAAGTGTGGTGGAGGCAGGTTCAATCAAAGCATTTAAGAGGGCATTAGAAGATTATTTGAAAAGAAACAATATGCAGGGGTATGAGGAAAAGGCAGGGCAATGGCACTAGGTCATAATGCTCATTTGGAGAGCAGGTGCAGGCATGATGGGCCGAATGGCCTCCCTCTGTGCCATTAAAATTCTGTGATTTTGTAATTCTATTATAGTTCATTGCTGTTCTGAAAGTCCTAGACTCATCTCACAACTGGGTGATTCCCCGCCAATCAAGAACCCACAGGTCAGAGTGTTATGTTGTTGTACCACACAGGCGCATTGGGCAGGATGCTCCCCTCTGCGGACAAAATGTGTTGGCGGCTGGGAAAAGCAACGTCTTCCCCGCTGACCACAACGGTGCGTTTTCGTGCTGCCTTGCATCTCATTAAATATGCATCAGCTAGAAACACGCATCCGAGCTGGCAGACGGCTTGTGATTCGCCCGCCCAATCGTGACCTCGGTGGATCCTCGCTCCAGCCACCATATTTAAACTGCGCACACAATGTCTTAAAGCCCAGGACTGCTCCAAGCAAGAGATGGCTGGCCTCCCAAAATTAGGGAGTGTGCAGCCTCTACGTTTAGTGATGCCTCGCTGGGTCTCCTTCTGGGTGCTATTGAGGCCCGCTGTGACCTTCCCCTCCCTGGGTTGGCCGGTGCATGTCCAACAAGGTCATCACCCCAGCTTGGGAGGAGGTGTCTGTAGCAGTGAACACCACCTCAGCCAGCAGGAGAACAAAGATACAGTGCTGAAAATGGATGAATGATCTCATCCTCACAGCCAGGGTAAGTTAACCTTCTCATCCCCCTCAGTTCCCACTCTCACAAGCCCCTCACACAATCGCAGGGTGACAGTCAACAGGGATCTTGCACATTACCAGCACAAGGGACATCGCCACTCACTCTCCAACACATACTCTGACAGCTCCATCTGGGCTCACATCCTGTGCAGTTTGTGCCCTCATTCCATACACAGCTCCACTCAGCACCCACACAAGGCAGGTATTCTTACCATCTGCCTTCGCATGCGTCCTGCTCACACTCTCTCCATCTGTCTTCATGTAGGCCAAGCTCGCCCACAATAAGAGGGAGAGGCCCCAGGCTGGTGGTGGGATTCCAGGGATCAGGGCCCTCATCCATTATGAAGAGTGTGCGGTACACCTGGCTAGAGAAGACTGGGACATTCCCTGCGGTGACAATGAGGTCAGCAGTGCAAGCGAGGACCCTGCATCATCTGATCCTTCAGACAGTGAGATTATGAGTGCAATGTTATGTCTTAGAATCTGTTGCCGTGCACTAATTATCTCTACTCTCTTTCATAGGCACCATAGCCAAGTGCCCAGGGACATCGGGAGTCAGCCCCTCATCTCTAGCCCCAAAGATACCTTGGATGAGGATTTTGATGACTCACTTGTGGAAGATCCATCACAGCGCTCACCCACACCCTCCACCAGCGCAGAGACACACACACACACACATACACACACACACACACACACACACCCCCCACAGTGGGACCTAGGTCTAGAGCAGGCTCAGGGTCACAATTGGTGAGCACAGCACAGAATCTAGTCCACAGCAGGCGGAGGCAGGTACATCCAAGGTCACTGACATTCGGAGGCCAGGATTCTGCTGAGTCTCAGCCAGGTTATGAGCCTGTGGACTTGGTCACAATGCAGATGTTGCAGCTGCAGCACCAGACACAGGAATGTCAGGCAAGGTTGTCAGTTGCATTCCACAAATTGCAATGTATGATGGAGGGGTCCATCCACATTTAGTCTGAGGTAATAGCACTGGCATGCCAACACACTGAGGTCAAGGATGGTAGGATGGCTATTACAGAAACTTTGATCCAGGACATTGCACCTGTGCTGCTGCAGGAGCAGCTGTAGGTATTGGTGGCATCTACCAATGGCTATGCAAGAGGGGGCCAGGGCTCCGAGATCTCAATCCAGGTCCCCCTTCTCCTCAAGGAGTTAGCCAGGGCCCCTCAGCACCCATCGGGATGAGGACCAGTAACTGGACACCACGGGGCCTTCCACCCAGGTGACTCTGGGAGTGTCCGGCCAATCCCAGTCCCCTCTGCCTGTGACCCCATCACCCCCAGCTCCACGGGCTGAAGAGGATGCACTTGCCCCTCAGCTGGAGACCCAAAGCAAGCCGGGACCATCCAAGCCTCAGACCTCCGGGGACGCCCGCTAAAACCATCACAGACAGGGTGTTGCAATCAGCTGGCTCTCTCCACCTCTGCTGTGGATGCACCAAGTCCTAGTGATAGGGTTAGGAAGATCAAGAGATATTAGCAGCACAACAGTGGCACTGATATTCACCTCATGTATATACTTTGCACCAGTTATTAAAACTATACCGATTCCACTTCTCTTGTGTATGCCCCCTCGGTGTGCTGAGTTGTGTTGTGCTCAATCAGATGTCACACCGTGATCCCTCCTCCCACTTTTTTTAAAATTTATTCACGGGCTGGGCCAGCATTTATTGCCCATCCCTAGTTGCCCTTGAGAAGGTGGTGATAAGCTGCCTTCTTGAACCACTGCAGTCCACGTGGTGTAGGTACACCCACAGTGCTGTTAGAGAGGGAGTTCCCAGGATTTTGACCTAGCGACAGTGAAGGAATGGCGATATATTTCCAAGTCAGGATGATGAGTGGCTTGGAGGGGAACTTCCAGGAGGTGGTGTCCCCATCTATCTGCTGCCCTTGTCCTTCTAGATGGTAGTGGTCGTGGGTTTGGAAGGTGCTGTCAAAGGAGCCTTGGTGAATTCCTGAAATGCATCTTGTAGATGGTACACACTGCTGCTCCTCTGTGTCGGTGATGGAGGGAGTGAATGTTTGTGGATGCGGTGCCAATCAAGCAGGCTGCTTTGTCCTGGATGGTGTGTCCAGCTTCTTGAGTGTTGTGGGAGCTGCACTCATCCAGACAAGTGGGGAGTATTCCATTACACTCCTGACTTGTGCCTTATCATAGATTTCGCATCATATGCCTCTGGTCGAAGTCATCTCACCACAGTGTGTGCCCCTTCTCATTTCATTACTGACAGCAGTAATGCCTAACCTTCAATGTAAAATGTGCTTGTGCAAGGCATCTCATCACCATGCATTGCAGGTTCAAGTGATGTTCATTCTTGGCTGTGTAAGATGGAGGCTCATGTAATCCCTGACTCATCTGCATTGTGGAAAGATGAAGATGTAGTGTGGAAGGAAAGATGTAGATGCGCATGGAGAAGGGTAATCTTTCCTTGAGCTCCATGCTTTCTGTCATCCATGAAGGTTTGCAAGCTATAAGCCCATATTCAGAGGTCATGAGTGCCCCTGCCAGCCTTACGCATTGTCAACTATCCGAGTGTACATCTGCGAAGCTGACCAATAAGTATACACACCTTCCCATCGCAATGTGTCTCACGGGCACAATTTTGTTCTGGTGCTCAAAGCTACGGCTTTAACTGTTTTCTACCTTGGAATTGTCTGCATAGCGCCCACAAGGCTATCATCAAAAAGAAGAGATGCAGTGCTGGCCCATTCATTCTACTTACCCTCCCCTCTCCTAAACACACAGCGAGCTCAGCGATGCTACATCCATATGGAGATGTGTTGCAGTCAATGGAATCATTGAGCTTGGTCTCAATACTCATATGTTAGCTTGATGGGAAGGCAATGCTGAGAGCAGAAATGGGCTGGGAGCCCACTTGCAGCTGATGTGTGCTCCATATAATCAACACTTTGAGGGTGTGTCTGCATTTTCGGGGTCATAAGGGCCAGGGGTGACCATTATGGGAAACTGATGATGTAGAAAAGGAAGCTTTTTAATGTCTGTCAGGCTAACATGTGAAGATGGTCATCGTGAGGTGATCCATGTCCTATGAAGGGTCAGGATAGCTGGACCCCTGCATCCCTAACTGAGAGTGGAGGGTCTCAATGTAATGGGGATTAAGGTAATGCTGTGGACGAGTGCTGTGAACAAGCGTTAACACCTGTTGAATGTCGTCGCCTGCCTTGGCCCAAATCTAGCCTCGCTGTATTGTCATCGAAGGGATGGATCTCCCTCTGGCTCTTTGTCAGACTGAAGGTACACTGCCACGAGTCCACTGAGGACTGTAGAGCAACTCCTGCTTCTTGTAGGCTGCCTTCATGATTGGGATGCTGGAGAGACGCTTGAAGAGGCAACACCTTCTGTCGTGCGATGCTGGAACCACCTCCGGCAGTTGGTACCTCATCTCAGCAAGGACCCAAGTCCCTGAGGCTTCTTCGTTCTTCAAAGGATGAGGACATGGTGAGTGGATTGTGTAAATACTCAATCTCAGAATGAAGAAGATGGTTGAGAAGACAAGCCACATGGTGGTGATGTGGGCCCATCATGGAGGGCACTGGTCTGACAGGATAAGCAGTGCTACTCGTCATCTTCCCCCTGCAATCTGGTGGCTGTGAGTGCCTCATGTGCATGCCTGCCTCCTCTGGTCCATGCTATGGCTTCTTCACCTGCAGCTTCGGCTTCCTTGACACTATTGCCCTCATCCCTCTTAATGTCCTTCTCATTGGAGGAGATGTGCAGCTCCTTCATCTTGGCATCTGGCAAGCCCTCCCCCTTTGTAGCACCAGGTTGTGCAGGATGCAGCAAACCACGATGATCCATGAGATCCTCTGCAGAGTGTACTGGAGTGCTCTGCCAGATCTGCCGAGTCATCGGAATCACGTCTTCAAGATGCCAATGGTCTGCCTTACCAATGTCTATGCGACGGGATGGGCATCACTGTATTTTTCCTCAGATGGAGTTTGTGGCTGTCGGATGGCTGTCTTCAGCCACATCCTTTGCGGGTAGACTTTGTTGCCAAGGAGCCAACCCTGGATCCTGTATGGTCTCTCAAAACTATCTGGTATCTGTGATCTATTCGAGATGTATGAGCTGTGGCAGCTTCCCTGGTATCTCTCACAAACCTGCATGATTTGTTTGTTATGGTCGCAGACTACCTGCACATTGAGCGAGTGGTAGCCTTTCCAGTTTATATATCGCAATGCCTGTTGCCAGGGAGCTTTTACAGCCACATGAGTGCAGTCGATGGCACCCTGCACCTGTGGGAATCCGGAGATCGCAGCAAAGCCCAGCGGTCTGGTGTCCTGGTTTGCTTGACCTCTAGTGAAGTCAATGTAATTGTGGGCCTTGGCAAGAAGGGTGTCTCTCACTTCCTGTGTGCACATGTGTGTGGAAGCTTGAGAGGTCCCACAGAAATCCCCAGTGGAGCCCTGGAAAGAGCTACTTGCATGCAATTTAAGAGCTGCGGTGACTTTCAGAGCCACTGGCAATGGCTGTCTTCCAGTCCCTGTGGTGTCAACTCCTGGAGAATGTGGTAGATGTGAGCCACCAGATCCCTGGACATGCAGAGGCATCGTGACACTGTCTCTCCCTCATCTGCAGATAAGACATGCATGTTCTGTACACCCTCGGCCTTGAGAGCCGGCTACGCACGTTTCATTGAGCCTCATCCTCTGCATCCGGAGGGGCCTCTGGTCCTCCTTGCTCACGAGACTGTCACTGCTCCCTCTGACAAGCCTGGTGTTGCCATCGCAATCTTTCCTGCCCTCTCTCCTGCCTGTGTGCGATTATGCAGGCAGCAGCAAATCCAGCCTCCATCTTCCTGAAGGTCTCCTCTCTGCAGCATCATTTGGAAAAAAACATAAGTCAGCATGAGCCTCCAAAGGTCTCCTATCTCTCAGTGACTAGTGAGTGACTGTAGGTTCAAGGGCTTGGTTCCACTGTCGGCACCTATTCACCACTGAAATCCTGCCCAGTGCAAGGTACGTTTTAGGCTGCTCCTTCCCCACAACCCCTACCACCAACCCTTTACAAGACTGACTGCTATGAGATTCTTGGTTAGGCCACAGTTAGAGCGTTGAGTTCCATTCTGGTCACCACACTTGTGGAAGAGTAGGAACCCTGAGAGTGTGCAGAGGTGATTTACCAGAATGGTTACAGGAATGACAAAACTTAAACTGTTGCACTTTGTTCTCTCCAGCCAGGGAAAACAGCCTCTCAGCATCTACCCTGTACATTTCAACGTATCAATTCTCAGTCTCATAAACCCAAGAATATAGATCTATTTACTCAATCTCTCCTCAGAGACCAGCCCTTTAATCCCAGAAATCCATCTAGAGAATCTTCATTGCATCCCCTCTAAAGCAAATATATCCTTTGTTAGGTTAGGAGATCAAAACTGTGCACAGAGCTCCAGGTGCAGTCTCATAAAAATGTTTTACAATTGTAGCAAGACTTCTTCATTCTTATACTCCACACCCGCCCCCAACCCCCCCACTCCCCCCACCCATATAATAAAGGTTAAAATACATTTTCCTTCCTAATTTTTTGCTGTGACTGCTTGTTAATTTTTTGTGATTAATTTTCAAGAACACACAAATCCCTCTGAATTCCAACATCTTCTTGTTATTCACCTTTTCCAATCTCCCTAGCAAATTGGATAATTCCACACTTGCCCACAGTATCCTCCATCTACCACCTCCTTGCCAACTCACTGAGCTGTTAAACCGAGGCTCCTACGGCCCCCTGGGGCAGGCGTAAAACATCCCATGGCACTTGAAGTAGAGCAGAGAATTTCTCCCCTATGTCATCACCGATATTTATCCTCCAAACTACCATCACTGAAATAGGTGATCTGGTCATTGTTTCATTGTTTTTTGTGCCTGTGTTTATTGCTGTGTGGAGATTGACTGCTGTGTTTCATACATTGTAACAGTGACTATATTTCAAAGTCAGTTCAGTGGCTGTGAAATGCTTTGGGGCGTTCTGAGGTTGTGAAAGCCACAAACATATAAATGCAAATCCTTTATTTTAAAATATGGGCAAAAATGCTCAACCAGAACATAATTAAAACAATAATCAAAGCAGCCGAAAGCTGCTTCTTTAGCAGGCTTGAAATGGAGAAACTTTGGATGAGAGGAGAGTTCAAGCATGACCAATGTAACAGCGCAAGCCTCTGAAACATTGATTGTTCTTGCTGTGAAAGCACACCTGCACCACCGCACCCCCCACCCAACGCCCCCCACCCCCCCGCCCACAACCCTCCCTCCAACCCCAAACACACTACCCTCCCCAATCCTGGTAACACTGTGAGCTGATCTCAAAACCAACTAAGCCAGATGTCCAAGAAGATCCCAGACTTAATTTCCATTGGATAACTAGTTTACTGTACAGGAAGATGTCAAGGAGAAGTGAGTTGTAACATTATCAAATACTCCTAGACCAGGATTTTCCCCACCGTTGGGGTTGAAGAGTGGGCGCACAGAGGCGCACCTCAGATCGGCGTCCCCAATCGGTGATGCACCACCAATTTATGTGGGTGGGCCAATTAAGGCCTGCCCAGCGTGATGTCCGCACGGAAGCGCTATGCACTCCCTTGTGCAGGCTGGGGGGAGTTGGAGGTGGCGGGATTCTCTAAACCCAAGAGTGCACTCTTTCACACATGCACACAAAAGAGCGCACTCATCTCCCTGAGGCTAAGTGCTGCCTCAGGTAGATCGGCTCCACTGTAAAAAATATATTAAAAATAGAGAAAAAAACATTCCCTGACATGTCCCCTCATGTGACACTGTCACATGAGTTGGGACATGTCCATAACTTCTAAAAACAGTTTAATTAAATTTTTAAAAACCTACATGAAACTTCATTCCACCTGTGGATGAGGTTTCATGCTTTTTCTGAAGCCCGCTTGGGCTCCTGGCCTGCCCGCCAACGCTAAGGTTGGACGTTCAGGTCCATTAATTATTTTAATGACTCTGTCAATGGCCTCAATTGGCCATTGACAGGTCGACGGGTGGACAGCTGATTCAGCTGCGCCCCCACCGACCTGAAAATTGAAATGACGAAAGGTGATGTGGAGAGTTCCACCCACCGTGATCCCGCGTCATTTTATGCCTCGGCGAGCGGGCCCCGCTCCCCGCTTCCCGCTCGACAACAGGAAAATCCTGGCCCTAGAAATAAAAAGAGAGATTGGGCATTATGTCAGGACTATTCATATCATGATTATTTGTGATGTTCATGACTGGGTCTTTGGCCTTGAGACTGACTTTTGTTCACCTCATTTGTACCTGAATCAATGATACACTTGGCACTTCACTAAACTGTTTAGTAGTACCATGCGTAGCCATGGCGATGACTTCCTCACACTTCTTTTAATGATTTCCTTATCATTCCCTTTTTATTATTTTTATTAATGAGATCAGAAAGCACTGCACCCACTCATTAACTGAAATGCGATTTTGATTAGATTTGCTGCATTGAGTTTTGCTGCTATTAATCTAAAATGTTTCAGGCTCATTAAATGTCACAGAGAACACTTAATAAAATAATTTTCCTTTTTTTCGCATGGAATTTTCTAGTTGTTAGAGAAGAAAGTGTTATGTATTTTTATTCACGTTTATAGTTTAAGCTACAACAATATGTTTGCTCTGTAATGATTTATTGTCTTTATTGTGTTGCTTGTGTCCTTGTTTTCTTTTCTTCCCAAGTTAACTCCTCACAGCTCTGCTCTTTCCCTTAGTCTAGACAGAAAATTGGAAATGGTGGTGGAAGCAGATTCAATTGTAATTTGCAAAAGGGAATTGGATAAATACATTAGATGGAAACATTTGCAAGGCTCCAGGATATATAATGTTCAATTCTTCTGATTGATTCTGTTTACCTTGTTATGAGACAGCAGTTGGTAAAGGCTGAGTTGTTTAAATTCCAGAGGGAAACTTGAACAACTGTCATAACCTATATTTTCGATTGGTATGTTTGAGATGCAGCTCTGAATTCAGGGATAAAACCACCAAGCCTCCAGAGGTTTTTTTTAATATAAAAAATAAATCAAGCATTTATTAATTTAATAACAAGTTAAATACATATCCACACCTGCAACTTACTACCACAATAACTTTTAAACCAATCCCCAAATTAATCACTCCCAGGTAAATCTTCACTAAGGCAACAGTAACCCATAGACTTTAAACAGACACCAGGCAAAGCACATTTGACTTTATGTTTTCAAATGAGGTCCCATGCAATTTGGCTCCTTTGCAGACACAGTTGGAGAGCTTACAGGCTACTTAGATCTTACATGCCTCTGCTTCACACATGCAAACTCCTCTCAGTTTATACCTAGCTTTCCCTTTGAATGTAAATTTTCCATTGTATTACTAGGTTTTAAAAAATACCTCTCCTAATAATAATCCTTTCATTCCACCAATTTTATCAGTAATATAAACAAATAGCTTGTTGTCTCCGAGCTAGGTGCAAAAGTTTACCCATTCTTTTGAATGATTTATTTAACAAGTGCAAATGTACTCTTTACCATTTAATTTACGTTTATCTAATTAACATCTCAAACCACTATACGTCAAAGCACCCAGACAAGCTGGCTTTAAGCCACACACAGACACACACATAGGCACAGATTCTACCACAAGTCCAATTTAAAAATAATTTCCAATAACATTATAGACATTAATCTCTTCATGACATGTTCACTGTGCTTGATTGGTTAAGCCTGGTGCGTGTGGACTTGCAAAAAACGTAAACAAACAGTAGAAAGAGCTGGAAGCCAGTGGTAGAAACATGGAGTAAACATTTTAAAGCACAGTCAATAAAACCTGTTACACACATAGAAAATAGTGTCATCTCTGCGTAGACCTGAGATATAAAAGATACAACAGGATAAGCGTTTGTTAACTGGGCAGCTCTTTCAAAGAGCAGGCACAGGTAAGATGGGCTGACTGCCTTCCTTCTGAGCTGTATCATTCAATGATTCTTTGTGCTAGTTCTCTATATCCCATTCAACTCTTTCATACAGCACCCACTACGAAGTTAAAAACAAATACAGAATTTTTCTCCATTATAGTTCCCAATCACATTACCTTGCAGACTAACATTTGTCCCTCAACCAGCATCACTAAAACGGAATATTTTGTCATGTATCTCATGCTATTAGTGGGATCTTGCTGTGTGCAAATTAATTGCTGTGTTTTCTAGGTTACAGCAGTGACCCAACTTCAAAAAGTATTTAATGGTGTGTACAGCAATTTGGGGCTTTGGGACAGCCCAAAATGGCAGATGGGGCCTCTGAAAGACAGCACCTCTAACAGTGCAGAACTCCCTTAGTCCTGCACAGGAGTGTCAGCCCAGATCAAGACCAGGAATAGGGTTTGAATCCACAACTTTAAGACTCAGAGGTAAAAGTGCTACCACTGAAAGGTATTATATAAATGTAAGTTATTTTGATCTATGGTAAATTAGTTTGATATTAGAAAATTATGAGCTTGTTGAGGGAACAATGGAATTATTCATCTACATTCAATGGACTACCATCTCCCCCCCTCCATGTGATGCCACCACCAAATAAATCTTCCTCTGCCCACCCAAGTTAACATTTTCAAGGGACCGTTCCCTCTATGATACCTTGGTCCACTCCTCAAAGACCACAACACCCACTCCCTTTCCCATAGCACCTTTCCATGCAAGCGGAGAAGATTTTTTAAAAATGAATTCATTCACTGGATGTGGGTGTTACTGACTAAGCCAGTATTTATTTCCGATCTCTAACTGGCCTTGAGAAGGTGGTTGTAGAACCACCTCCTTGAGCTGCTGCAGTCCATGTGGTTTGATACAACCATTTAAGAGTCAACTACCTTAGTCTGGAGTATCATGTAGGCCAGACCACATAAGATTTCCTTGCCTTAAGGGCATTAGTGAAACAGGTGGGTTTTTACAACAATTGACAAGTTTCATGGCCAGCACTAGAGTAGCATTTAATTCAAATTCCACAGATGATGTGGTGGGATTTGAACCTGCATCCCCACAGCATTAGCCTGGGCCTCAGGAGTACTGGTCCAGTGACAATACCACTGCATCACACCTCCCCATGAGATGCAGCACCAACTTTTACTTCCTCCCTTTTTACCATCTGATGTTCCAAACACTCCTTGCAGGTGAAAGAGATATTTCCTTGAACTTCTTTTAATTATCTCAATCTCTGTATGCACTCCTCACGATATGATCTCCTCTACATTGGGGAGACCAAGCTCAGATTGGGTGATCATTTTGCCGAACGTCTCAGTTCAGTCTGCAAACATGACACTGAGTTTCCCATCACCCATCATTTTAATTCCCTGCACCACCACTACTCTGCCCTCAGCCCTCAGCCCTTTACTGTTCCAGTGAAGTTCAATGGAAGCTCGAGGAGCAACACCTCTGCCAGGATCCATCGCAGGCGAGGCGGGAATTTCAGAAAGGCAGCCAGAAGTCCATAGACTTTGGGTGGGAGTTCCCGGTCCCACTGCCCTCATCTTTCAATTACACACTTTGCAGTCTTCAGATTCAACATTGAGTTCAACAATTTCACATCATAATCACTATTCCCGTTTCTTCAGACACCAAGCACTGGTAATAGATCTATTGTTGTTATTTACACATCCTCTAGACCCATCTTTAGTTTCTTTACTTGTCCCATTGCCATCTCCTTTTGCACCATCATTCCTTTTGTCACTTAATCTCTCCTGTCTTCCACCAGACCTTCCTTGTTTTTTCATCCCCAATTCCCCCCTTTTCCTGCTCCCGTGGTTGTTTAAAACCCTCACATCACTTAACTTTTTCCAGTTCTGACAAAATATCATTGAGCTGAAACCTTGGCTGGGAACTTTCAAGCCCTTGGCAACAGGCTGATGAGTGGGATGGCTGGCAAAGGAATACAGGAATGTGTTGGAGTCATGCCCAAAGCCTTCCTGCCACCATGCCATTTTGTGAGGAGAGCACCCAGTGAAACCTGGTGGCCTCCCAGTGGATTCTGGAGGGCGGTTCCTTTAGAGGCACTCCATAGCCCAGGGCCATCTCTACGATAATGGCACCGCCTGTGACTTCCCTTCAGCTGACTGCTGGGCCTTGACTTTGAAGGTGTATGGCCATCAATGTGCCCTTATCTTGCAGGTGCAACCCCAGCAATGGCCAACAATGAAATAGAAAACAGAAAATGCTGGAAAAACTCAGCAGGTTTGGCAGCGTCTGTGGAGAGAGAAATGGAGTTAACGTTAGAGTCCAATCTGACTCTTCTTTGGAAGAGAAAATGAAAACTCTGAAGAATCATATTGGACTTGAAATGTTAACTCTGTTTCTCTCTCCAGGGATGCCCCCAGACCAGTTGACTTTTTCCAGCGCTTTCTGATTTTATTTCAGATCTTCAGCATGGGCAATGGTGATTGGGCTGGCAGCTCTTGTAAGTATGACACCATCTTTAATGCATTCAGCCCCAGCAGCAGACCTTTAATTGGCCACCAGCCTCCCAGAGTCCCGCCACCAGCAGGATCGCCGCCAGATTTTGGACCTGGCAGCGGGACTTCAGCCTTTGTCATAAAATTCAGCCCCTGAACTCTGTTTCTGTCTCTGCAGACACTGCCGGGCTTGCTGAACATTTCCAGCATTTTCTGTTTTCAAACAAATTATTGATTCATCCAATTTTGGATGCCTGTGAATGAGGGGCAACACCCATACCCCCCACAGCCCACCCCAACTACCCCGCAACCCCCCTGCCCCCCCCCACCACCAACCCTTCTAGGCCACCAGCAAACCCAACAGGGGTTGCCAGGTTGTCTTCCACTTGGCACGTCCCCCACTCACCCGCCGCTGGTTGAATTCTTAAGTGGCTGTTTAAGGCCTTCAACTGATCTCCAGGTGGGATGGCGGCCTTCTATCCTTCCCAACCTGGGCTTAATCGGGGTGCAGGCAGGGAGGAGGAGGTGTCCCCGCTCCACACCCTCCTGGAATGGCAACCCCCACTACCCACTCCCCCTCCCCACCCCCACTGCCTGTGAACTTTCCAACGGTGGTGGGGCGTGTGGGGGGGTCATTCAATTCCACCTAGCAATCCAATTTAAAGTGCCATGTGAAAGATGCTAATAAGCGGTGGTGGACAGAACAGTAACTTAATGGATTGTTCTCACAAAGAGCTGGCAGAGGCGCGATGGCCCAAATGATCTCTCATTGTGATGACAGTAATTTTAATCTAAATTACCGGGTGGGAATCCCACATGATCGGGCTGGAGCTGATTTACACCTGGCTCAATATTACTCCCCACTGGCTGCAATTAAAATTCGGCTGGAGTCTAAAGCCAGCGCCACACCTAATCCTGTCAGTTGTTGAACAGACTAAAACTGCCCCCTTTTTTTCCCTAATTGAGTTATAAGCCTAAGAAAACTTGATGCTGAACATAGTGCTTTGAATAATTAAATTTTAGCACTTTCTAACCCATATAATTGAGCACATTACATGGAATGTAAATGTTCACTGGGTGGCAATAAAATAATAATTTGAGTATAACTTTTCTTTTCGATCCTGTTAGCTGATATTGTTGGCAGTAGATATGCTTGGACTGAGAATTTCAGCAGTTTTACAGTCCATGTTATCATGGAGATACAACAAGACCTTGCCCAAGTAAGAGTGAGATTAAACTGGCAGGTAAAACCATTTCCATCAGCAGTCATTCTGCTCACCCATGCTCACTGCCTACTGATTTGTGCTTTCACTCAAATAACACACTTACCTGGTTTACAGCCACACATACACAGTAAACAGGGAGCAGGTTCCTTTATCATGAGGACTCGAAACGTCAACTCTTTTCTTCTCCGCCGATGCTGCCAGACCTGCTGAGTTTTTCCAGGTAATTCTGTTTTTGTTTTCCTTTATCACTGTCCTGGATACAAAGGCACAGCAAAGATAACGTTTCATCACTTGGAAGGTGAAGGTGAGATTTAAGCGAGGCATTCAAAATGATGAAAGGTTGTAATAGAGTAAATTATTTAAATATTAATAGGGAGATGGGGAGGAAGCATTGGAGTGACTGTTTTTGTGGAAGCATGGATTCCTCAGGTCTGCGAAGGACCACTTTTAACCAGATTACCACTTTTGGACTTTCTTTTCCCGTCACAGCCAGCAGGCAGGCTTATAGCACCAGGCCAGGCCAGAAAGATTATAGAATACTCAAGAACACACAATAAAAAGAGGCAGGAGTAAACCATATGGCCACTTGAACCTGTTCCATTATTCAGTATGATCATTGCTGATCTTGGGCTTCAATTCCTTTTTCCCGCTTGCTCCCCATATCCCTTAATTCCCTGAGATATCCAAAATCTGTCCATCCCAGCCTTAAATAATTTCAACAACGGAGCATCCACAAACCTCTGGGTTAGAGAATTCCAAAGATTTACAACCCTTTGAGTGAAGTAATTTCTCCTCAGCTCAGTCCTAAATGATCGGCCACTTATTCTGAGACTGTGCATCTGTGTTTTAGACTCCCGACTAGCAGTAACATTCTTTCAGCGTCTACCCTATCAAACCCCTTCAGGATTTTGTATGGGACCTGTAATGGTATCACGAGGGCTGGGGAGAGCAGGAGAGGGTCCCAATCGCTGGGGAGATTGACAGGTTAGCTTAGGAGCAGGAGGAAGTATTCCTGCTTCTCTTGGACCACAAACAGTGCTAGAAAAGCACTGACCTCTCCTATGCAGCAATCATGACCTCCCTTTAGCTGTCAGATATGCCAAGCAATAGCATAGCAAGCCACTCAGTTCAAAGCAAATTAGGGAAGGGCAATAAATGAAGGCCTTGCTAGTGATGCCCACATCCCATGAAAGAATACAATTTAAAAAACGTGTAACAGAAAGGAGCGGGACTAGAAGAGAACAGTGCCACAGGGAAAGAGTGTAGAGGGAAGACGGTGGAAGAGAATTTCAAGATAGCAAAGGGACGAAGGAGAAAAAGAGATATGTTCAGTGTTCTTATTTGTGACTGGCCAATGCAATGTCGTGGATGGCATATTTGGTGAGTCTTGAACAAGGAGAGGTGGACAGGGAGGTTTGAAGTTCTGAGGCAATAGCAAAATGGCACCTCCATCTGTGAAGCTGCAGTACATCAACATTGCATCCCAGCCACCAAAGTAATGTTAGCTTAATAGGTTTCCAAATGATTCTCTAACTCTTAGGCTGATCATTTCCTGTCTTCCTTCTATTTTGACATTTAGTCAAAATGAGACAGTGACTTCAGCCAAATCCTAGGCATTTAAAACACATGTGAATCAATAAAATCAGAACCTCCTATTTTGTCACAGTGTTATCCTGGTGCACATGCTAAGGAAGTAGATTAAAATTTCAGTTAACAATATTTGTGTCTCAATTGCTAGCATAGGATGAAATAATTATAACGTACTGATTTTTTTTATATACTCAAGGACTGCCAGTTGATCTTAGCAATGTGGTTTATTAGGAACAGACTTGCTGAGGTAGTAAGTGAATTGCAATGATTTGTAAATATGCAACACTGGTGATAGGTCTGGATACAAGGAGCTGTATTAAAATATAACTGGAGTCTTGTCTAATTAAGATCAGTTGCTCTTCTAATGAAGACGGATTAATTGCATTAGAGTTTCTTTTGAGTTTTGATCCATCAGAGGACATGGGTTGCAGTAATTACAGGGAAATTACCAGCAGGAGACATTGCAAAGCATCTGCTCTTCTGAAAACGCAGAAACCTAATGAGTCAATTTCCACTTCCTGTTAGTAAAAAGATGTATTTCATTAGGATCACATTCATAGAGACACTGTGAAGAGTAAATTGCCTCAGTCTGATTTCCCTCCAGATTAATTAAAGAAGAAAAGGATGATAATTTGAAGTGAAATTCCTCATGAGTGGAAAATCCTTGTTGTCTTGAGCAAACGGTTGCTTCCTGAACTCAGGCTGCACCAGGCACCAGGTCTTTATATCAAGTTCTTTTCTGTCATCATCACTGCTGTTTGCACCAAATGCTTCACTTTGCATTTAAAACAGCTCCTTCACTCCAGAACAAGTTGCCAAAAGAGTCTGAAAGCCATGGAAACCACCAGCCCATGAAACGAGAGCAATGTAGACCTCTTAGCTTTTCTTGTTTCTCATTTGCTGGTTTGTCCTGTTGGAATTTCTTGGCCCTGGAGTTGTGAAAAGAGCTTTTCTTGGTGCCTTTGCTGCAATGATTAATAAGTGCTTACCCAGAGTATTCAGACATTAATATCAAAACCATAAGATATACAGAAATGAATTCAAACATGGATTTAAACTTTCTGTACTATTTATGAGGCTCAGTGGTTAGTTCCTGAGTGACCCAAGGCTTGAATGTTCTTTCTCGAATGTCATTTAGAAAATTTTATTGTATGGCTGGGGCCAAAAGACCATAAGACCAAAAGACATAGGAGCAGAAATTAGGCCATTCGGCCCATCGAGTCCGCTCCACCATTCAATCATGGCTGATAAGTTTCTCAACCCCATTCTCCCGCCTTCTCCCCATAACCTTTGATCTCCTTACCAATCAAGAACCTATCTATCTCGGTCTTAAATACACTCAATGACCTGGCCTCCATTGGCCCATTATGTCTATGCTGACTCTTTCCCGGGGGAATCTAATTACTTCATTGCCTCACAGTCCTTCTACTTTTGTTCAGTTGAAATGATTAATTACAACTCCCTTAGACCATACAATGATCTTCAGCTCAACTAATCCCTTTTCCAAAGCATTCCGTCCTCTAACAATTGCATAAAACAATTTCTTCTAACTGATCACCTCACTCTTCTAGCCTCTTTCCTCACTCCCCTAACACCCCCATTCTCTAAACCTCTTTTCTATAATCTTCTCCTCACTCTCCTAATCTTTGACTCTCTTAATCTCTCTTCTACCATCTTTTTCCCTCACTCCCCCAACATCCCTTCTCACTTTCTTACTGAACAAATGAAAACTGATCACTCCTTTGCTACTGACTCTCCAATCAGAAAAATTAGCCTTTCCACATTCAGCCAATCAAAATTCTTCATCTCTATTACATCTCCCCTTAGTCTCGGTGCTCCAGTGGAAATAGGCCCAGGATCTGACATCTCTCCTCATAAAAAGTTGTCTCACCCATGGTCTCATCCTGTGGAATTTACCATAAGGCTTGAATGACCTCTTTATAATAGAAGGATCAAACCTGCAAATTGTTCTCTAACTGAGACTAGAGTATATATTTTTATATCGATCTCTTCATTCTCACATTCTTTCTCCTTGTCATAGTGTTTGGGTTTGTCCACTGGATAATCGCCCTTATCTAGTATCACTCCTTCCTCTGCCATGTATCCTTGCATTCCTTATGATCCAAAGTGCACTTTCACTGCCTAATCCCTCACCAAACAAGAGCAGCCAATAATTGTGTATGCAATGAATGAACAGTATGATGTTTACATATTGAGACAAGCTAATTTCCAAACTTCCTGGGGGAAGGAAGAGATCATCTAACAATTTCTCTTAATGAATGCTCATTTCTAATTTAGCAATTCAAAGATAACTTGTAAAACATATGGATTTCTTTGTGCAACGCTATGCCCACAGCTCACCAAACCATCAATTTGAATTGCTACCTTGAAGTAGCACTTATTCTCTGATGTTGAACACAAGCCTCCCAAATATCTTCACCAGCCAAGTCCCAGGCGGTGCGAAAAGAATGAAGCTATTCTGGGGCAGGAAGGCTCGTAGATGGTCTTCCCACCCTGCTGCCAATTGAAGCCCTTAAGCGCCCACTTTAAGGACCTAATCCTGCCTTGGTGGGTGGATCAATCGCCACATGGTAAACCTGGAAAGCAAATCCTGTTGGATTGCTTACAGGATCCCACGCGTGTCCCTTGTTCAATGGAATCAGTGCTTAGTCGAGGGACTTGGCATTGGGGAGGTTGGGGAGGTGGGGTAGTGCTGAGAATCACACCCCTGCCCTTGCTGCTGACCCCCCTCAACCCCCTGTTGTGATCCCTAACTGTCAGACCCTGTCCCCGGTTGACTCTGGAATCACATGTAGGCCTGAGCAGGTAAGGATGGCAGATTTCCTTCCCTAAAGGACATTAGTGAACCAGATGAGTTTTTACCACAACAAAAACAGAATTACCTGGAAAAACTCAGCAGGTCTGGCAGCATCGGCGGAGAAGAAAAGAGTTGACGTTTCGAGTCCTCATGACCCTTCGACAGAACTTGCGTTCGAGTCCGAACGCAAGTTCTGTCGAAGGGTCATGAGGACTCGAAACGTCAACTCTTTTTTTCTCCGCCGATGCTGCCAGACCTGCTGAGTTTTTCCAGGTAATTCTGTTTTTGTTTTGGATTTCCAGCATCCGCAGTTTTTTTGTTTTTATCTTTGAGTTTTTACCACAATCGGCAATGGTTTCATAGTCATCATTAAAGCTTTTAATTTTTTTTTCATTTATTTTTTCAATGCAATTGGGCTGGACAATAATATCTGGGCAATCCACTGCTCAGATTTAAGAAACAAACAATGGTGAAAGATATTTTCAGAACATCTACAGATCAATAAAGCTAATGTGGTTGACTCTTAAATGCCCTCTGAACATGGGCAATTAGGGATGGGCAAAAAATGCTGGCCTAACCAGTGATGCTCACATCCCATGAATGAATTAAAAAATGAATTGGATGAGTTTTATTATGGACAAGCGATCCTCTCTACCAGTTTACCATTAAACAAAGAGGGTGGGTGAATGTTACTCCTGACGTGTTAGATCTTGCCTTCAGTGATACAGTAAATGAGGTGAGAATGAGTCAGCAGCTTACATGATATCTCTATTTTTATTTGAGCTGAATTTAATAGGGAGAGATGTAAAGATTGCAGACTCACTATCACTAGTTTTGCATGACTGGGTAAACTTTGAGACCCAATCTCACCCAATATATTTGCACTCCCACAGCCCTCTGTAAGACAGTTGCAATTATTATCATGCTCTTGTGATTCATGAGAAAGAATTAGCATTTCTATAGCACCTTTCTCAGCCTCAGACTATCCCAAAGCCCTTACAGCAAATGGAGCACATTGTGAGGAACTGAAAGAAATCAGTATTAGTGGGGAAATGGTGTTGGGGAAATTGATGGGATTGAAGGCCAATAAACCATTGGGGCCTGATAATCTACAGCCCAGACTACTTAAGGAAGTGGCCCTAGAAATAGTAGATGCATTGGTGGTCATCTTCCGAGATTCTATAGACTCTGGAACAGTTCCTACAGATTGGAGGGTAGCTAATGTAACCCCACTATTTAAAAAGGGAGGCAGAGAGAAAACAGGGAATTATAGACCAGTCAGCCTGACAGCGGTAGTGGGGAAAATTCTAGAGTCCGTTATAAAAGATTTAATAGCTGAGCACTTGGAAAACAGTGGCAGAATCGGACAGAGTCAGCATGGATTTATGAAAGGGAAATCATGCTTGACAAATCTACTGGAATTTTTCGAGGTTGTAACTAGTAGAGTTGATGAGGGGGAGCCAGTGAACGCGGTTTATTTGGACTTTCAGAATGCTTTCGACAAAGTCCCACATAAGAGATTAGTATGTAAAATTAAAGCACATGGGATTGGGGGTAGTGTATTGAGATGGATAGAAAACTGGTTGGCAGACAGGAAACAAAGAGTAGGGATAAATGGGTCTGTTCCTGAATGGCAGGCAGTGACTAGTGGGGTACAACAGGGATCGGTGCTGGGACCCCAGCTATTCAGAGTATATATTAATGACTTAGATGAGGGAATTAAATGTAATATCTCCAAATTTGCAGATGACACAAAGCTGGGTGGGAGGGTGAACTGTGAGGAAGATACAAAGATGCTTCAGTGTGATTTGGACAAGCTGAGTGAGTGGGCAAATGCATGGAAGATACAGTATAATGTGGATAAATGTGAGATTATCCATTTTGGTAGCAAAAACAGGAAGGTAGATTATTATCTGAATGGCTATAAATTGAGAGAGGGGAATGTACAGCGAGACCTGGGTGTCCTTGAATACCATTCGCTGAAGGTAAGCATGCAGGTGCAGCAGGCATTAAAGAAGGCAAATGGTATTTTGGCCTTCATAGTGAGAGGATTCGAGTACAGGAGCAGGGATGTCTTGCTGCAATTGTACAGGGCCTTGGTGAGACCACACCTGGAATATTGTGTGCAGTTTTGGTCTCCTTATCTGAGGAAGGATGTACTTGCTATACAGGGAGTGCAGCGAAGGTTTACCAGACTGATTCCTGGGATGGTGGGACTGACACATGAGGAGAGATTGAGTCAATTAGGATTATATTCGCTGGAGTTCAGAAGAATGGGGGTGATCTCATAGAAACCTATAAAATTCTAATAGGACTAGACAGGGTGGATGCAGGAAGGATGTTTTCGATGTTGGGGAAGTCCAGAACCAGGGATCACAGTCTGAGGATATGGGGTAGACCATTTAGGACTGAGATGAGGAGAAATTCCTTCACCCAGAGAGTGGTGAGCCTGTGGAATTCGTTACCACAGAAAGTAATTGAGGCCAAAACATTGTATGTTTTCAAGAAGGAGTTAGATATAGCTCTTGGCGAAAGGGATCAAAGGATATGGGGAGAAAGCGGGAGCAGGCTATTGAGTTAGATGATCAGCCATGATCATAATGAATGGTGGAGCAGGCTCGATAGGCTGAATGGCCTACACCTGCTCCTGGTTTCTATATTTCTATGTTTCTATGTGGCTGTTTAAAGCTGCAGCTGTCAAAATGTGCTATAGTGGGGCACTATGAGGTAGAGTTTCTATTCAATGAAGTCCATGGGCAAACACAATGGGTAAAATGTAATGCCCACCCCTGAGGCATGTTTGGAGATGGGGGTGGACAATTGAATGGGCGGGAGGGTGCCAGCTGGGGACCCTGTCCCCTTCCCATCTCTGCCCCACTCAATTCTGGGGCAGGAAGGCTCATAGATGGTCTTGCCACCCTGCCTCTAATTGGAGACCTTAATCGCCCACTTTAAGGGCCTAATCCTGCCATGGTGGGTGGATCAGTCACCACACAGTAAACCCGGAAAACAAATCATGTTGTGTTGCTTACAGGATCCCACGCATGTCCCTTGTTCAATGGAATCCGTGCTTAGTCAAGGGACTTGTTATTGGGGGGTGCGTGGGGAGGTGGGGCAGTGCTGAGAACCACACCCCTGCCCTTGCTACTGAACCCCCTCAATCCCCTCCTGTGATCCCTACCCGTCAGACCCCGTCCCTGGTCCCTTGGCAATCCTGAGCATTTCTTCTTTTTATTCACTCTTGGGATGCGGGTGTCACTGGCTGGGCCAGCATTTATTGCCTATTCATAATTGCCCATGAGAAGGAGGTGGTGAGCCGCCTTCTTGAACCGCTGCAGTCCATGTGGTGTAGGTACACCCACAGTGCTGTTAGGGAGGGAGTTCCAGGATTTTGACCCAGTGACATGGAAGGAACGGCGTGTTTGTCTGTGAACTTTTCCAATCGGAGGTTCTACCTTAATAAACATGTCATTGAAATCACCTGTTCCTACTAAGTTCCTTTTCATCACTTCCTGCTGAATAATACAAAAAAAATCCACCTATGTCTTCCATGTTGAATGAGAAACATTAGTGCTGATCTTAACAGGGTGGGTGGGAATTAGGAATCTGGGGAGGGATAGGGAGGAGGTGCAGGAGCTGCAGTGAATCCTTAGAGCCATGGTGTGTGAGGATAACTGCTGGGCCTCGTCTGCATATGCTGACTCTGTTGACTGTCTGAATCCAGTGGGAATGTCATCACTGGGGAGATGGTGGCATAGTGGTAATATCACTGGACTAGTAATCCAAGGCTAATGCTGCAGCAGCCGGTGGAATTTGAATTCAATTAATAAATTCTGGAATTGTAAACTAGTTCAATAATAGTGACTGTTACAATCATCAATTGTTGTAAATATTCACCTGATTTCAAGGGCTCCTTCGACAGCACCTTCCAAACCCATGATCTACTATCATCTAGAAGGACATGGGCAGCAGATAGATGGGAACACCACCACTTGGAAGTTCCCCACCAAGTCACCCATCATCCTGACTTGGAAATATATCCCCATCCCTCCATTGTCTTTGGGTCAAAGTCCTGGAACTCCCTCCCTAACAGCACTGAGGGTGTACCTACACCCCAGGGACTGCAGCCGTTCGAGAAGGCAGCTCACCAACACCTTCTGAAGGGCAATTAAGGATGAGTAATAAATGCTGGCCCAGCTGGAGAAGCTCACATCCCGTGAATGAATAAAAAAAACTAATGTCCTTTTAGGGAAGGAAATCTGCTATCTTTACCAGGCCTGGCCTCCGTGTGACTCCAGACCCACAGCAATGTGGTGAACTCATTACTGCCCTCTGACATAACCACTGAGTTCAAGGGCACTCAGGGATGGGCAATGACCACATCCGGTGAAAGAATAAATAAGAACCATCAGCGGCTCGAAGCAGATATTGATGCTGGGATTGGGGAAATCAGATCGTCATTAGGAACATTCCCAGGTAAGTAGGAATTGTGGGGTGGGATTAGGAAGTTCATGATTAGGGCAGTGGGAATAAACTCAGGGCAGGGAATGCCCAAGGTATCCCATAAGATCAAGTACTGCAGATGCTGAAAATCTGAAATAAAAGCAGAAAATGCTGGAAAAACTCAGGGATCTGGCAACATCTATGGAGATCGAAACAGAGCTAATGCTTCAAGTCCAAAATAACTCATCTTTGAATCCCAAGGTATCCTTCGGGGGCAGGAGGAGCACAAGGAATCTTTAAGAATTAAAACAAAAGCAGTTAGTTGGGCCTACAGTGGCCTGGATCCTTATGCTGCCATTGAGATAGTGAGGGCCTCATGTAGGCCCACTGTTAAAATGGTCTGCATATCCCAGTGACATCAGGGCACAATATTGCCAAATTTCCTTCCTTACTGCTGAAAAAAGAGACATGTCTAAGCTTTTCATCTTGCACTCCATCAGGACACTCACAAGAATACCAATATCAGGGGAAAAACAATAATTTATACTGTATGTGAAGAGTGTGCTGATTGGAAAGTGGCATTGCCATGGAGAATGCACAACCAATAGTGACTGACAATGAACAGCCAAGCATCGTTTGCAATTTAAACCAGGCAGCTTGACCCTGATTGGTCAAGGCATTGCCCTGAGGAGTGAGTCAGCGAGTGACTGTCACATATTTTGTTTAGCTGTAACAGGCAAATTTATGTACACGTTCTTTCTGTCTGCAAAGAACAGGGCCCTGTGTACTAATATATGTAGCTTCAAGTAGACACGTCTCTTTTTTCAGCAATACACAGGTTCTGTACTCCCAAACAGCTATTTCTTTCATTCCAACAGTGACTACACTTCGAAAGTACTTCATTAGCTGTAAAGTGTTTTGAGACATCTGCTGATCATAAAAGGCACTAAATATAAATGCAAATCTTTCTCTTTATGCCAGTTAAACCTGGTCCCCTGGGGTGGCTGGCTCCCCGCATCTGAATTTAGGTGGTGCATGGGGATTGTTGAGGATGAGTCAGGAATGCAGGCTTATCCCATCCCCAATCATCCTCACCCCCTCCCACACAATTCCCACCAAGTGACAGGCTTGGGGCGGAAATTAACCCTATTATTTGTGTTTAGAATGAGAAACAAAAACAGCTATTGTAAATGCGATCCGACAACACATTCAATAACTGTGTGGTCCCTATGATCGGAAAGCTCACATTCAGTGACTTCACAGTGATTTAGTATCAATTGAGCAGGAATTAGCTTTTCCCTGTGTTCCTGGGAGTAACTATTTGTTCATGGGCAGACCTGGTTTCAATATTTGTTTTGCTTAAATGGCAATTAGGATCCTGCAGATTTACTCAGAATTGGCTTGTGGAAATGAATTCTCTCAGATTAGGTTGGCATTGAAGAAGAAGGCCTAGTTGGCAGCCTTCCAGTAGTAAGCAGGCCCCAAGATATCACCTCAAGGGATAGTCTTTTGATGAATTATGAAACATCAGATCGTTCACTGCCGGATACTTTGACAAAGAGAAGCATCAGCATCAGGAGATACCAATACAAGAGAATCGAATACAGAGACCAGAAAGGAAAGAACTTGCAGTGATAAAGTTCCTTTCATGTTCTAAGGATATCTCAAAGCACTTTGGAGGTAATTAAGCATTTTTTAAACATAATCACTAGTTTTGTAAGCAAAGATTTTAAAAAATTGCATTTATGTAGCACTTTTCATGACAACTGGGCATATTAAAAAGTTTTACAGCAATGAAGAATTTTTTTCTGAAGTTTGATCACTGTTCATGTCACACTCTGAACTCAGGGGGTGAAGTAACTGCCCTTGACCTCATGGCAACATTTGACCAAGTGTGTCATCAATGAATCCTAACAAAACTGAAGTCAATGGGAAATAAGGGGAACAGTCTCCACTGTTTGGAATCATTCCTAACACAGAGGGAAGGTGCTTGTGGCTGTTGGAGGTCAGTCATCGCAGCTCCAGCGCTAACAATCCCAACCATCTTCAGCTACTTCATCAATGGCCTTCCCTCCAGCATGAGGTCAGAAAGTGACATGTTCATTGATAATTGCAAAATGTTCAGTATCATTCGGGACACCTCAGATACTGAACAGTCCGTATCCATATGCAGCAAGACCTGGACAATATCCAGGTTTAGGCTAATATGTGTCTAGTAACATTTGTGCCACACAAGTGCCAGGCAATGAGCATCTCCAACAAGTGAGAATCTAATCATCTCTCCTTGACATTCAAAACCACCTTTTACATCCACCCAAGCAGGTAGATGGGGACTCATCCAAAAGACAGCACCTCTGACAGTGAAGCGCTCCCTCAGTTATGCAATGGAGTATCGGCCTTGATTTTTGTGCTTATGTCGTGGGGGGGTGGTATTGGCAGGATTTGAATCTGGAACCTTGTGATTCAGAGACAAGTGGACTACCGACGGAACAATGGCTTTCACTAACATAGCAGTCAATTTACACAGCTCCCATAAGCAGCAATAAGTCACGGTTAATCTTTTTTTCCACTTGACAGAGGAATGTTGGCTGAGATGCTAAGAGAACTTCCACTTTTTTTCAAGTAATCCCATGGGATTTTTGTTATCTACCTGAACAAGCAGGTTGGTCCCCAATTTATTATCTTATCTGAAAGATGGCACCACTGACAGTGCAACACTTCCTCAGCACTGCACTGACATGTCCGCTTACATTAACAATAACTTGCATTTATGTAACTGCTTAACAGATGAAAATATCCCAAGACATTGCACAGGAACATTATAAAAAAAATTCACACTGAGCCATATAGTGTTTGTTTAAAATTCATTCACGGGATGTGGCCTTCGCTGGCTGGGCCAGCATTTATTGCCCATCCCTACTTACCCTTCAGAAAGTGGTGGTGAGCTGCCTTCTTGAACCACTGCAGTTCATGTGGTGTAGGTACACCTACAGTGCTGTTAGGAAGGGAGTTCCAGGATTTTGACCCAGTGACAGTGAAGGAACGGCGATATATTTCCAAGTCAGGATGTTGAGTGGCTTGGAGGGAAACTCCCAGGGGATGGTGCTCCCATCTAGCTGCTGCCCTTGTCCTTCTGGATGGTAGAAGTTGCGGGTTTGGAAGGTGCTGCCTATGGAGCCTTGGTGAGTTGCTGCAGTGCATCTTGTAGATGGTACACACTGCTGCTACTATGTGTTGGTGGTGGAGGGAGTGAATGTTTGTGGATGTGGTGCCAATCAAGTGGGCAGCTTTGTCCTGGATGGTGTTGAGCTTCTTGAGTGTTGTTGGATGCATTCATCCAGACAAGTGGAGAGTATTCCATCACACTCATAACTTGTGCCTTGGATAGGCTTTGGGGAGTCAGGAGGTGAGTTACTTGCCACAGGATTCCTAGCCTCTGGCTTGCTTGGTAGCCATAGTATTTATATGGCTAGTCCAGTTCTTTTTCTGGTCAATGGTAACCCCTCAGGATGTTGATAGTGGGGAATTCAGCAATGGTAATGTCATTGAATGTTGAGGGGAGATGGTTGGATTCTCTCTTATTGGAGATGGTCATTGCCTGGCACTTGTGTGGCCCAAATATTGCTTGCCACTTATCGGTCCAAGCCTGGATGTTGTCCAGGTCTTGCTGCATTTGGACATGGACTGCTTCAGTTTCTGAGGAGTAGTGAAGGGTGCTGAACATTGTGCAATCATCAGCGAACATCCCCACTTCTGACTTTATGATGGAGGGAAGGTCATTGATGAAGCAGCTGAAGATGGTTGGGTCTAGGACACTACACTGAGTGTCCAACAACCACAACCATTTTCCTTTGTACTAGGTATGACTCCAACCAGCAGAGAGTTTCCCCCCTGATTCCCATTGACTCCAGCATTGCTGGGGCTCCTTGATGCCACACTCCATCAAATGCTGCCTTGATGTCAAGGGCAGTCAGCTCACCTCTTGAGTTCAGAGTGTGACATTAAGTCAATAATCAAATGCTTTTTCAAAGAGATAGGATTTAAAGAGTAGCTTTAAGGAAGAGAGAGAGGTAGTGAGTCGGAGACGTTTAGGGGGGCAATTCTAGATCTTAGGCCATAAGCAGCTTAAGGCAAAGCTGCTAATGGTGGAGTAATTAAAAATGGGGATGTGTGAAAGGTCAGAATTGTTGGGGTGCAGGGATCTCAGAGGACTGTAGGCCTGGATGCGGTTACAAAGATAAGGATGGATGAGTCCAACAAGGGATTTAACTGCCTGAGCAGAGATGAGTCATCTGCCTTCAAAGTTATTGTCCACATATAAGCCAATAATAACTTTTATTCAGGAACCTTCAATGTCCTTTTGCTATTAAAGCTGAAAAAGATCCTTCTCATGTTTAGCAATGATATATTTGCTGTCTGTCTTTCAAATACTGTCAGCAAAATTTGATCATCTCCCATTAAACATCCCATCCTAATTGATGTGGCCTACTGCATTCAGTTCTGAAAACCACAGCTCAGGACAGATATTATGGCCTTGTAGCATGTGCAGAACAGCTTTATTAGGATGACACCTGGGTTAAAAGCATTCAAGTATGAGGACAGATTGTGTACATTAGGCTTGTATTCCCCAGAGTACAGAAGATTGAGAGATGATTTGATCAATGTGTTAAAAATGTCGTTGAGTTCCATATGATATGAAAGGAAATCCAGAACTTTACTCTTTTGCCATTTTTAAAAATTGACTTTCTGCGGAGCCAAAAAAGATGGCTGCTATAAGTCAGTTGACCACAGGTTTGACCCTTTGTCTGTAAGCTCTGCCCGGGAGTTACAAGGAAATATAGCTTTTTTTCTCTGTCAGTGGAATCTCATATCTCATCATACAGACCCCTTCTAATCATGAAACCAAAGTTGCTGACAGCCTCATCTCACACCTGGGACAGTCCAGGCCCATTTCAAAAGGGAACCAAAGGGGCATAATTTGCACCTGATAAGCTCACTTTGCTAGTAGAGTCAGTGGGTCTGCCTAGACAATGGCTTCCCAACACCAGACCCTCAATACGGATGGTTACTCTTTCAACAGCCAACAACTGGGACATTATCAGTCCTGAAATTAAAGCCAGTTCCAGATATTGGATAAATATCCATTTTGGAAGTCACTATGGAGAAAAAAGATCATATGACTCGAGTGGCTATTTTTAAATCTCTATACGCCTTTGAGAACTGAAAAATCGTCAGTCTGTTGTTTTAACATCAACTGGAAAGGACTCCGGCCACCTGGCTCAGTAAGCTGCCAGTTACCATCTCTTAGCTCCTCCAAACTCATGTTATGATTAACTCAGGTTAGTTTATTTCAAATTCAAACAACTGGCGGAGGATTGTCTGCAACTTCCCACTCCACTCCACTACATACACACACTGTCTCTCTCTCTCTCTCTCAAACACACACACATTACACAGAATTACACATTACACATCTCTGCTAGAACCAACTCAGTCTCTGTTCACCTGCAGCATCCTCACCAACTGCAAAGTGGACCCTACAACTCCTGTCTTCAGCCAGCTGAATTCGAACTTCTATGTTACAGAATTCCTCATTGGACTCTGACTCTGGACTCTGAAAATCATGTGAGCTAATATTCATTTCTGTGGTTCTTATACTATAAACTCCTTTTTTCTATCACCCCCGCCCACCGCGTAATGTGTGTGTGTGTGTGTGAGAGGGAGAGAGAGTGTGTGTGTGTAGTGGAGTGGAGTGGGAAGTTGAGGACAATCCTCTGCCAGTTGTTTGAATGTGAAATAAACTAACCTGAGTTAATCATAATGTGAGTTTGCTGTGGAATGTTAGTGAATTGGAGCACGCAAATTGAGGGATTGGGAAATCACGCCACCGCATACTTTAAAAGTAATTCAAAACTCTTTCTGCTTACAAGCAGGTGGTGAGAGGAAATCAGTGCAGTTTGCCTAACACTCTCCTGTCCAGAACAATGTTAAATGTATCCGATAGGCTAGCTACAGAGAGAGTAATTCCTTTGTAGGAAAGTCAAGAACACAAGGGACATTCAAAATTAGTATGAGGCTACATAGGAGCGAAATCAGGAAGCACAAAGGGTAATGAAAACCTAGAATTCTCTACCCACTGCAGATCCTCGGGGTTTTCAAAGAGAGAACAATAGAGTTTTGTTGGGTAAGGGTACAAAGGTGCCTACCATTTAGAAGGACAAGGGCAGCAGATACATGGTAACACCACTACCTGCAAGTTCCCCTCCAAATCACTCACCATCCTGACTTGGAAATATATCATCATTCCTTCACTACTACTGGGTCAAAATCCTGGAACTCCCTTCCTTAAAGCACTGTGTGTGTACCTACACCACATAGACTGCAGCAGTTCAAGAAGGCAGCTCAGCATCATCTTCTCAAGGGCAACTAGGGACAGGCAATAAATGCTGGCCTAGCCAGCGACATCCACATCCTGTAAATTAATTTAAAAAAAGAGTTGAAGTACAGATTAGCCACAGAACAGGTCTGAGCTGGTTACTCCTGTTGCTATGTTCCTAGATTCCAGTTATATCGATAAAGCCTGACCAGGGTGGGGGAATAGATTATTGTTGTGTTGTGATCTTCTTGGTTGCCACATTCATACCCAGTTAGTTCGCTGTCTGACTTGGGGCTGAATTTTCTGTCACCCTGCCAGGTCATATAAAATATGACTTGTGGCTGGCCCACCACCTTCCCCACCACCCCCAACCTGTTCCCCATAAAACAATAGGCAGGTGGATGTCAAAATCAGCAGCCCGCCCACCATTTAAACAAAATTAATGGGTAACTGAGCTTGCTAACAAGTCAATTGACCCGAATGTTATGCTGACCATGCCATAATATGGTTGGCATGAGCAGACGGGCAGGAGTAGGTAGGCCAGTTCTTAACGAGACTGGTTAAAAGGCGGGAAGGGAGGGGGTACTTCCGTTAGGGGGTGCCATGTGCACATTGGGGCACCCAGCCCCAGGATGTTACCACTCCTTTGTCACTTCCTGCCTGGCAACCAAAACCCAGCCTCCCGCAACACCACCACCCCCCCACCCCCCCCACCACCCCGCCCTCCTCCCTTGGTTCCCCCATCCCTTCCCATCCAATCTCTCTGACTTACCTCTCTCCGGGATCCATGTTATCTTCATTCTGGGGCCTAGTTGCAGTCTCAATGTCAGAACCCACTACCTGACTTCTGGTGCTGCTGGGACTGCTAAATCTGCTGGACCATCCCACTGAGGGGTGCCCGTCTCACTCTCAACTCCTTAGGGCACGTTGTGGTAGTGGGGTGGCCTTGTTTAACACTGATCATCTCAGGACTGACATTTCTTCCAGCCAGTGGGCAGAGGAGCAAGCAATATGCCCACCTCCATTCCTGTAAAATTATAACATAAGAAATGGGAATAGGAGTAGGCCATTTGGCCCTTTAAGCCATTCAATAAGATTATGGCTGATCTGCCCCAGGCCTCAACTCCTCTTAGCCAGCTCCTCATAGCCCTCAACTCCCCAATATTTCAACAATCTATCTACCTCCCCTTTAAATACTTTGTGATCTAGCCTCCACAACACTCTGGGGTAGAGAATTCCAGGCATTCGCTAACCTCTGGGAGAAGAAATTGCTTTGCATGTCAGTTTTAAATGAGTGTCCCCTTATTCTGTAACTATGTCCCCTAGCCTGAGATTCCACCACTAGTGGAAACATCTTCTCAACATCTACCCTGTCAAACCCCCTCAGAATCTTGTACGTTTCAATAAGATCACCCCTCATTCTTCTAAACTCTAATGAATAAAGGCCTAACCTGTTTAGCTGCTCTTGATAAGTCAACCCCTTCATTCCAGGAATCAGCCTAGTGAATCTCTTTTGAACTGCCTCCAATGCCAGTATATCCTTTCTTAAATATGGGGACCAAAGCTGTACACTGTACTCCAGGTGTGGCCTCACCAACACCCTGTACAGTTGTAACAAGGCTTCCCTATTTTTAAACTCCAACCCCCTAGCAATACAGGTCAAAATTCCATTTGCCTTCTTAATTACTTGCTGCACCTGCATGCTAACTTTTCATGTTTCATGGACAAGAACACCCAGATCCCTTTGTGCTGCACTTTTTGGAGTCTCTCTCCATTTAAATAATAGTTTGCCTTTTGATTCTTCCTACCAAAGTGCATGACCTCACACTTTCCTACCTTAAACTGCCAAGTTTTGTCCACTCACTCAACCTATCTATATCCCCTTGCAGATTCCTTATGTCCTCATCACAATTAAAACTTGGTCTTTGAAGTAATTGTTGCATCAGTTAAAGATACGATTGACAGGCATAATCATTGGAAAGCCATCAACATAGCACCATGAGACACAAAGGACCAATGAGGAATTTCAAACACAGGATTTGGCTCTGAGCCAGCGTTTATTGTAAGATTGGCATTCCATCTGCCAATGTACTTCATTGAGAATTATGTCAAACTGACATTATACCATTGGGGAAGCTTCATATTAACATTTATTTAATCCAATTGCTTGCCTGAAATCTTGGATCATCTGCAGATTTGCTTAATAGTTAAACAGTTAATAGGCAAAATAAGGGCTCATGGAATTGGAGGTAATACTTTAGCACAGATAGAGGATTGGTTAACTGATAGAAAGCACAGGGTGGGCATAAACAGGGCTGTTCAAGTTGGCAGGCAGTGAATAGTGGAATGCTGCAAGGATCAGTGCTGGGGCCTTAGCTACTCACAATCTATATTAATGGCTTAGATGATGGCACAGAGAGTAATGTATCTAGGTTTGCTGATGATACCAAACTGGGTGGGAAGGTAAGCTGTGGAGAGGACACAGAGACAGGTTAGGTGAGCAGACAGCAAAATGACAGATGGATTATAATCTGGGGAAGTGTGAAGTTATTCACTTTGGTCATAAGAATAGAAAAGCATAATATTTTTAAAAGGTGAGAAGCTTGTAAGTGTTGATGTTCAAAGAGACTTGGGCATGCTCATACAAGGAACGCAGAAAGTTAGTATGTAGATGCAGCAAGCAATTAGAAAGGCAAATGGCATGTTGATCTTTATTACAAGGGGATTGGGGTACAAGAATAAAGAAGTCTTGCTACAGTTCTACAGGATTTTGGTGAGACCACATCTAGAATACTGTGTGCAGTTTTGGTCTCCACATGTAGGGAAGGATATATTTGCATTTGAGGCAGTACAGCAAAGGTTCATTAGATTGTTCCCTGGGATGAGGGGGCTGTTCTATGATGAGAGGCTGAGTAAATTGGTTTATATTCTCTAGAGTTTAGAAAAATGAGAGCCGACCTCATTGAAGTCTACAGCATCCTGAGGAGGTTTGACAGGGTGGATGCTGAGGGATTGTTTCCATTGGTTGGGGAATCTAAAACATGGGGGCCACAGTCTCAGGACAAAGGGTTAATCATTTAGGACTGAAATGAGGAGAAATTACTTCATTCAAAGGGCTGTGAATCTTTGGAATTCTCTACCCTAGAGGGTTGTGGATGGTCCATTGTTGAATACATTTAAGGCTGGGTTAGACAGAGTTTTAGTCTCTCAGAATTAAGAGATATGGGGAGTGGGCGAGAAAATGGAGTTGAAGCCCAAGATCAGCAATGATCATATTGAATTTTGGAGCAGGCTCGATGGGCTGTGTGGACAACTCCTGCTCCTATTTCTTGTGTTCTTATGTTGCTCAAGTATAACAATAGTAAAGCCAAAGGTATCACATACAGTGTAGAAATACAGAAAGATTTATGACAGAGAAGGAAGCCCATTGTGACCTTGCCACATGAAAAAGCGTCATCCAGCCTAATCCCACTTTCCAGCTCTTGGTCTGTAACCCCTGTATGTCCCAGACCTTGAAAAGCATTCATGTGCTTTTTTAAATGTGATGGGAGTTTCTGCCTCTCCCACCCTTTCAGACAGTGAGTTCCAGACCCTCACCATCCTCTGGGTGAAACAAATGCTCCTCAATTCCCCTTTAATTCTTCTACCAATGATTTTAAATCTATGCCCTCCAGTCATTGACCTCTTACTAATGGAAATATTTCCTTCCTATTTATTCCATCTGGACCCCTCATAATTTATACATCTCACTCTCAGCATTGACTTTTCTAAAGAAAAAAATCCCAGCATATCTGATCTTTCCTCATTGCTAAAATCTTCTATTGGTTGCAATATATTCATAGATCCCCTCTGTATCAGCCCTAGTGCCAGTAATACAGTGGCCAGAATGGTACACAGTATTATAACTTCAATCTAACCAGGGTTTTCTGCAGTTCTAGCATAACCTCCCTGGTCTTATATGCCTCCTTGAACACCTTATCTGACTGTCCTGCCACCTTCAGGGATTTGTAGACTCCAAGGTCCTCTCCAATTCTCAAAATCCTACCATTTACTGTGTGTTCCCTTGCCTTGTTTGTGCTTTCTAAATGCATTACCTCACACTTTGTGAATGGAATTCCATTTGTCATTTGTCTGCCCTGCTGACCAGTCCAGTGATAGCTTCCTGCAGTGTACAGCTTTCTTCCTCACTGTCAACCACATGGTCGGTTTGTGTACCATCTGAAAACTTCTTAATCATGCCCCTCAAATATATACCATAAAAAGCAAGGGACCCAGTCCTGACTTCTGAGGAACCCCACTGGAACCAGTCTTCCGGTCCAAAAACAGCGGTCGACCATTATCCTTTGCTT
Source organism: Carcharodon carcharias (assembly GCF_017639515.1). NCBI lineage: Eukaryota > Metazoa > Chordata > Chondrichthyes > Lamniformes > Lamnidae > Carcharodon > Carcharodon carcharias. The sequence continues at coordinate 101,670,178 of NC_054480.1, forward strand.
CCTCGCACTGAGCCAATTCTATATCCAACTTGTCATGTTTTCCTGGATCATGTGAACTTTTAATTTTCTAACCAGTGTGCCAGGCCTTCCTTTATCAAATCTAGGCAGGCTGGCCTTGATTAATCCATGCCTTTTTAAATGATGATCCATCTCTCAGAATTTTTTCCAATAAATTGCCCACTACCAAGGTTAGGCTGACAGGTCTATTCCTTGCTCCCTTTTGCAATCAGGATCTGGAGCTAACCGTCCTCCAGCCCTCCTGCACCACACCTGTAGACTGAGAGGTTTGGAAAATGATGGGCAGAGCTTCCACCCTGTCTTCAGTAAAAGCAAGATACTATGGATACTGGAAATATGAAATAAAACAGAAAATGCTGGAAAAATTCAGCAGGCCAGGCAGCATCCATGGAGAGAAAAATGGCTGGAATTTTACAGTTCCACGGGGATAAGATGGCAAACGAGGGGATGTAAAATTGGTACCATGGCAGGGGTGCCATCCCCACTGCCTGGATGTCCCTGCCTATCCCCACTGCAATTTTACCAGGGGCAGGGGTACATTGGGTGACCAATGGACCAAATTAGGTCCTTAAGTGGCCAATTAATGACCACTTAAGGGCCTTCTCCCGCCACAACCGGGATTTTACCCGTTGCGGGTGTGGCTGGCACCCAAGTGTCTAGCCTGGCAGGAAACCTGGCAGGCTGATGGCTGGGCAAAATGGATTACGTCCTTCTTGACAGTTGAAAACCTGCACCTGCTCCTGTGCTTCTCAGCAATTTACCTACATATCTATCTTCCTCTGACTGCTTGGAGGTCTATGGTACATGCCCAGTAGTGTGTCCCTTTTTTATTCCTCAGTTCAATTAATCTGCCTCATTTGATGCTCCTTCTAGCATATCGCCCTCCTCACAGCTGTGATTGTTTCTTTCACCAATACTTTGACCACTGCCCCTCTTTTTTATTGCCTTCTTTAGCCTGCCTGCAAACACTGTAACCAGGAATGTTCAGCTGCCATTCCTACCCTTCTTTAAGCTGTGTTTCAGTGTTAGCTCTGATTTCATACTTCCAAGTAGTCCTTCGGTGCCCTCAGCTCATCTATCCTATTCACTAGACTCCCTGCGTTGAATTAAATGCCACATAATCATTGACCTTTGTTTACTATTTTCGGAACTTTATTGCCTTGATCTTCCATACTCACACTGATGTTCTGCCTTCTATTTACAGCCTTGTCCCTCTTCCTTCATAAACTATGCTAAGGTTCCCATGCTCCTGCCAAGCTAGTTTCAACTTTCCCCAACAGCACCAGCAAACCTCCCCACCACAACATTGGCCCCAGCCCCACTCAAGTGTAACTTGTCCGGCTTTTACAGGTCCCATCTTCCCCAGAACTGGTCCCAATTACCCAGGAATCTAAAGCCTTCTCTCCTGCATCATTTCTCCAGCCACACATTCATCTGCTCTATCCTCCTGTTTTTCTATTTAGAAGAATGAGAGGTGATCTCATTGAAACCTACAATACCTTGAGGGGGTTTAACAGGGTAGACACTGAGAGGTTGTTTCTGCTGGCCAGGGAATCTAAAACACCAGGGGCACAGTCTCAGGATGAGGGGCCGATCATTTAGGAATGAAATGTGGGGAAAGTACTTCACTCAAAGGACTGTGAATCTTTGGAATTCTCCACCCCAGAGGAGTGTGGATGCTCCATTGTTGAATAAACTTAAGGCTGGGATAGACATTACTTTGGTCTTTCAAGGAATTAAGGATACGGGGAGCTGGTGGGGAAGTAGAATTGAAGCCCAAGATCAGCCATGATCATATTGAGTGGCGGAGCAGGCTCAACAGACCATATGGTCTGTGACTGCTATTATTTCTTATGTTATTCTGGATATCCCCCAATATGGAGCACCAGGAATAATATGGAGATTACTACTTTTGAGGCCCTGCTTTTAAATTTATTTTCTACCTCCTTAAACTCTGCCTGCATGACCTTCTCCTTCTTTCTACTATGTCATCAGCTCCGATATAGACCACAACCTCTGGCTACTCAACCTCTCCTTTCAGAGTGCATCCTCTCAGTGACGTCCTTGACCCTGACACCAGGGAGGCAACACACCATCTTGGAGTCATGTCTGTAGCTGCAGAAACACCAGTCTGTTCCTCTAACCAATGAATCTCTTATCACTATGACTTCCCTGACCTTATTCCTCCCCCCGCCCCACTGCCCAACTGAGCCACCCATGGTAATGTAAAATTGGTTGTGATTGTATTCTCCAGAGGAGCCAACACTGAATTCAGTATTCAGACTGGATTCCAATTGGAGATTGAGATGCACTTGGGGGACTCCTGAATTACCTATTTTGTCCTGCCCGACTGTCTGGCGGACAGCCATTCACCCTCTGCCTGCACATTCTTAAGCTACAAGGTGACCAGCTCTAAAAACATGCTTTCCATATATCTCTCAGTCTCATGGGTGCACCACTGTGACTCCAGCTGCCACTCAAGCTCCAAAAGCCTGAGCTCGAGCTCCTTCAGCTGACAACACTTCATGTACATTTGGTTGCCCAGGACATTCCTGGAGTTCCCACATGGAACAGGATGTGTATTCCACAGGACTAAGATGCCCTTTCATGCCTCCATTTATTACACTAAATACACATAACTGAAATAAATCAAGGTTTATTTAAAAAAAAAACACTCACAAGCTTCTCACCAGACAATACCTTTTCTCATGGTAGCATCACTTTAGGTTTTGTCTGCTCACTCACTGATGTTCGTGGTCTCTCCTGGCTCCAAACATTATGCTGTTCTATGCTCCTTTCCTCCAGGCCTCCATCACAATAACCACACTAACCTACATCTCTATAGTATTTTTATCATGATAGAATGCCTCAAGGTGCTTTGCAAGCATTCTCGAACAAAATCTAACACTGAGCCACATGAGGAGATTTGAAGGCAAATGACCAAAAACATGACCAAAGAGAAAAGGTTTAGAGATTGTCTTAAAGAAGAAGAGGGAAGTAGAGAGGCAGAGGCATAGGGAGGGAATTCCAGATCTTAGGGCCTAGGCAGCTAAAGGCATGGCCACCAACATTGGAGTGATTAGAATCAGAAATGCTCAGAACAAAATTGTCAGAGCTTAGAAATCTCAGGGAGGGTGTAGGGCCCAAGAAGATCACAGAGATGGGAGGAGGCAAGCAAAGGGGAGATGAGCAGATGGTACAGGATGCGACATGGACTGCAGAGTTTTGAATGAGTTCAAGTTTGCAGAGGGTAAAACAAAGGAGACCGGCCAGTAAGATGTTGGCATGCCCAAGCCCAGAGGTAACAAAGGCATGGATGAGGGTTTCAGGAGCAGGCAGAGTTGGGCAATGTTATGGAGGTGGAAATCAGTGGAACTGGGTGTCATCAGCGTACCTGTGAAAACTAATGGTGTACTTTAGGATGATGTCACCGGGGAAAAAAATGTATATGAGAAATAGGAGGGGTGGGTGCAAAGAGTGATCCTTGGGGGACAGCAGCATGAGCAGAAAGAAAACCTTTGCAGGTTATACCTGTATGATAGATAAGAATAAAACCAGCAATTTGTAATCCCGCTCAACCAGTGGAGAAGGGTGGAAGAGGAGAACTGTGTGGTCGACAGTATCAAATGCTACAGACTGGAAAGGGTGAGAAGGGATTGCTGATCTTTGTTACAAAAACACAGGGTATCATTTATGACTTTGATAAGAGTTGTTTCTTTACAGGGTGAAAACTTGATTTGAGGGATTCAAAGATGAAGGTGTGAACATCTCTGTACCCTGGTTGCTGATTCCCCACCAAACCACTTTCTTGGGCTTTACCAAACTAGTGAGAATTACAGCATCATATTTAGCTTGTTTTGAGATTCTAACCGCACATCCTCCATCACAAAGACTGCTTATTGCTATTCCAGCTTCTAAAACCCTCACCCTCCTCTTTGTCACCTCCAGACTTGGCTATTTCAATGTATTCCTAGCTGGTTTCTGATTCTCCACCCTCCCATAAACCTCAGCTCACATGAAACTCTGCAGATTATATCCAACTCTACACCACCTCCTCTTCCTGCCCTCACTGACTAGCATTAGCTCTGGAAACTGCAACATCCCCAATTTGAAATCGTCATCCCCACGAGTTGACACGCCCTATCTCTGTGACTTCCTCCAATGCTGCAAACACCTCTGCCATGAACTCCCAGAATGACGGTCAACACTTTCATTTGGGAATCCCACTTTAATGGCAATTTGTCAAGAACTCAGAAATAAACATGGCATCTGCAGGAACCGTGATGTTTCATACTGTCAATGAGAAGACTTTGCTACCTGTGCTAATTAAAAAGTGTGAACATTCTTTTATTTTTAAAGTTGATGAATTAGTTGTGGCTTTAATTTGTTTCAATTTAGATTTGTATCACCTGTGGCTCTGTTGGTGGCACTAGCGCCTCTGAGTTAAAAGGTTGTGGCTGCGAGCTCCGACTCCAGAAACCTGAGCATAAAGTCTACCAACCAACTTGTACACTGCAAGCTCCCACAAACAGGAATGAGATAATCAGGTTTAGATAGTCTGATTCTTCCAGTGCTGTCAGTTGAAGGATAAGTGTTTGCCCCCTGCTCTTCTTTAATTATCACCATGGACTGAAAGAATGCTGCACTGTCAGAGTTGCCGATTTTTGCATGAGACTTTAAAGAATGACCTCATCTGCCCCCTCAGGTGGATATAAAAGATCCCCTGCACTAATTGAAGAGCAGGGGAGTTCTCCTCATGTGCTGGTCATCATGTATCCCCCAAACCAACATCACCAAAAATATAGAGATTATTTGGTCCTTTCCTCATTCCTGTTCATGGGATCTTGCTGTGTGCAAATTGGTTGCTGTGTTTCCTACATTACAACAGTGACTATGATCTAGGTTTTCTGGATGCTGCAGGAGTTCACCTGCTGGGCCTCAAAGCAGGGGTGGGGAGGTGGGTAACTCCAATTTGGCAGGCAATGGGTCCCAGGGCCAGATTTTACTGGTGGCAGCCAATTAAGTGCCATCCTTTGAGGGTCACATCCTGCCCCAAAAGATGTCAGCCCAATCAGAGGGCTGGCAGCTCAGCAGTGTCCTCAGTGCCACTGGGAGTTGTGGCCATCACTGGGAATGATGAATCTTTAGAGGATTCATAAATGTTCATGAAGGGCAAATAAGGCCTGTAGAACTGTTAAGCTGTCAAGTTAGTTAGAAATTGAAAAAACTGCCTGCCTGTGTCTATGAGAGTTGAAAAAAAATCTGTTCCAACATTTTCAATAGTCGTTTGCTGAGATAACCCTAAATGCTATCATTACAGCATTATTAATGCTTGACTGCTTTCCACAACCTGTCATTATCACAGTGGGGGACTAGAACTTCACAGTTTGATTGACAGCACAGAGGTTATTAAAGGATTATCTGTCTTTGATGTGGGGTTATGAATTTGCAAAGTATATGATGTGGGGTCATGACTTTACAAAGATCTTTACAAAGAATTAAGCACTTGAGGGGATATTTTTGTATCAAATGAGCTTTCATGAATGAGGGTGTTATTTTTTTAATTTAGTAAAATTTGTAATAGACATTTAGAAGTTCATTTTATTTAATCTCAGCATGGCTCCTGAGGCCTGCCCATGATGGATACTGAGTAAGTTGGCATAGAGGCTATAAAGGACCATAGGGATGGGTGGGAGTCATTAGTTGGCATGAGTTGGCATGTACAGGCATGGGGAACGGATTGGGGTTGAGGGGATGTGAAGGTTGAGGACTAGATGGACGAATGTTTAAGGAAACAACTGGGATGAAGCTCCAGGAAAATGAAGTGAGCCTTTGAAACTGCTTGCCTCGGCATCTGGCAGCCCCTGTGGCCACCTCTGGACTGTGTTCGGGGGTGGCAGGCCCGACTCCATCCCTCACTCACACCCCCAGAGCCAATTTGGGGCCCTACCGCCTAAGGCGGGTGTGGTGAGCCCTGAAATTTCTCAGCTGTGAGTATTGTCTCGAGAGTGAAAATCGAGGCCTGACTGTCTGAAAAACTGGGAGGAATGGTGAATCAAAAGATGAGGCATTGTTCCTTAAGCTTCTGTTGAGCTTCGAGCAAGAATTTGCATATATACAACCTCAAAACAACCCAAAATGCTTTAAGTTAATGAAGTACATTTTTTGGAGCATAATCACTGTTGTAATGTGGGAAACATGGCAGTCAAATGGTGCACAGCAAGATGCCACAAACCTGCAAGGTAATCATTCCTGGATCATCTGTTTTAATGATGTTGGTTGAGAGACAGCTCCTGGCCAGGATACTAGGGAGAACTCCTCTGCTTTTCTTGGAAATTGTACTGTGGGATCTGTAATACCCTCCTGAGGAGGCAGCTGTGGCCTCGGTTTAATATCTCATCCAAAGGGTCAGCATCTTCAACAGTGTAGTACTCCCTCAATTCAGCACTGAGGTGTCAGTCTATTTGTATACTCAAGTCCCGAGAGCAGGGTTTGAACACACAACCTTCTGAAGCAAGAGTCATACTAACTGAGTCACGACTGGCATGAAGTAACTGGGTGGAATTCTTGTTTGTTCAGGCTGATGAAGGCTAGTCACTGGATAACTGTATACACGTCACTGTCTCAGCGGGGAAAGAGTTAAAGTGTGTTGTGAGGCAGATTACAATTCTCTTCCTCACGTTAATTTAGATGACAGCAGCTCCTCCGATACAGCTAAAGCAACCTACTCCTCAACAGTGGTGGAAATTTTACAGCTGAGGAAACCTGTCTTTCCTCTGCCAGCTTGAGCTGGGCTGGCACGTGCTGCTGTCCCCCTCCCGCGATCCCCTACCCCCACACCCTCAGGAAGAAGTGGCACAGCAGAAGCAATGAGAAGCGGGGTGCTGTGTGTGTGTGTGTGTGTGAACCCTGGACATTGAAATCTAGAGGGATCGCAGAGCCAATGAGACAGCGGGTTGTTGTAAATGAAACTAGGTGTTGCTATTGCCAGGACAGTAATGATTTACAACAACACTGCTGATGAATAATGGATGCTCCCTCTGAAGTTCTGTTGCCAAGGCTATAAATAGGTTGCAAGGCAGCTGTTAGCTCTACATTTACATTTCTGACCCACTTTATTTCTTACCAGTTGGTACCATTTTGCAGGAGGTGAGTATAAATGAATTGTGAAGCCTTGTTCATTGCTGAGGTTGAAGATGGGAGTGTCTTCCCAGCTCCTCCCCTCTCCAGCCAATTTGGAAAACTTCCCAGATTTTATTTTTAATAATCTTAGAATAAAGACATCGCTGGCAAAGCTGGTCTTTACTGCCCACCCAAGTTAACTTGAGAAAGGAATGATGCAACTGGGTGGTTTGCGAGGATACACGAGGGCAGTTAAGAGTCAACCTCATTGGTGTGGGACTGGACTCACATGTAGGCAAGACTGGGTAAAAATGGCAAATTTCTCTCTCTAAAGCTTATTAGACAACCTGATCATTTTTCCGACAGCTTCATTACTGAGAGTAGCCTTGTACCATTATTCGTTTTGTTATTTAATCTCTCCTACCTACTCACTATCACCAGCCTTCCCTTTTGTTCTCTTCCAGCCCCCTTTTTCCAGTTGTTGTGTGAACTATGCTCATCACTAGTACATTAAGAGCAAGAGAATAATTAAGAAAAAGGTAGGGCCTATCAGGGATGTACATGGTAACCTGTGGGTTGATGCAGGGGATGTGGGCAGGGGTCTCAATGAGTGCTTTGTCTCTATCTTCACTAAGGAGAGGGATGATGCAGACATTCTAGTTAAAGAGGAGGAGTGTGAAATATTAGATACAATGAGCATAATGAGAGAGGAAGTACTGGAAGGAATGGCATCCTTGGAGGTGGATAAATCACCAGGGCCGGATGGGTTGTATCCCAGGCTGTTAAAGGAAGCCAGAGAGCAAATAACGGATGCTCTGAGCATCATTTTCCCAATCCTCACTAGATACAGGTGAGGTCCCAGAGGATTGGAGGCCGGCATACATTGTGCCATTATTTAAAAAGGGTGCAAGGGATAGGCCAGAAAATTATAGGCCAGTCAGTCTGACTTCAGTGGTGGGTAAATTATTGGAAACAATTCTGAGCAATAGGATAAGCTGTCACGTAAAAAGGCTTGGATTGGTCAGAGATAATCAGTGTGGTTTTGTTAGGGGAAGATCGTGTCTTACTAATTTAATAGAATTTTTTGAGGAAGTAACAAGAAGGCTTGATGAGGGTAGCGCAGTGGATGTTGTCTACATGGATTTTAGTAAGGCACTTGACAACATCCCACAGGGCAGAGTGGTCAGAAAAGTGAGATCCCATTGGATACAGGGGAAGATGGCAGGTTGGATCCAAAATTGACTCAGTGACAGGAAACAAAGTGTAATGTTTTTGCCAATGGAAAGCATTTCCAGTGGTGTTCACAGGGCTCAGTGTTGGGGCCCTTGCTGTTTGTTGTATATATTAATGATTTAAACTTAAATGTGTGAGGAATGATTGAGAAATTTGCAGATGACACAACAACTGGCCGTGTAGTTGATAGTGAAGAGGATTGCTGTCGACTCCATAATGATATTAGTGCTTTGGTTGAGTGGGCGGAGAAGTGGCAAAAATAAAGGAGAAGTTATTGAGAGGGGTTGAGGAAGTGAGAGACCTTGGAGTGCATTTCTACGAGTCGCTGAAGGTGGCAGGACAGGTGGATAAGGTGGTCAAGAAAACGTATGGAATGTTTTCCTTTATTGAGTGAGGTATTGAATAAAAAAGCAGGATGTAATTCTGGGACTGTATAAAATGCTGATTAGCCACAGCTGGAATTTTGTGTACCGTCCTGGTCACCACATTACAGGAAGGAGATTTACAAGAATATTTCCAGGGCTTAAAAATTGCAGCTATAAGGAAAGATTGGATGGGCTAGGGTTGTTTTCCGTAGAACAGAGGAGACTGAGGGGTGTCCTAATTGAGGTGTACAATATTATGAGGGGCCTAGATAAGGCAGATAGGAAAGACTTGATTACCCTAGCTGAGGGGTCAAATAACAGGGGCCATAGATTTAAGGTGATTGGTAGAAGGATTAGAGGAGACATGAGGAAAAGCTTTTTCACCCAGAGGGTGGTGGGTGTCTAGAATTCACTGTCTAAGTTGGTGATTGAGGCTGAAATGCTCAACTCATTTAAAAGGTACCTGGATCTGCATCTGAAGTGCTGTAACCTGCAAGGCTACAGACTGGGTGCTGAAAAGTGGGATTAAAATGAAAGGCTAGTTTATTTTTTCTCTTTTTGGCCGGTGCAGACACAATGGGCTGAATGGCCTCTTTCTGTGCTGTGACTGTTCTATGGTTCTATCTTCTGATGAAAGATCACAACCTGAAACAACAACTTTATTTCTCTCTCTACAGATGCTGCCAGGCCTGCAGAGTATTGTCAGCATTTTCTGTTTTTATTACCAACATAACTGTGGTGGGCTGAGCTGCTCTCTCTTTGAACCGCTGCCTTACTCTGACCCTTATTTTTATTTGTTGGCAAGATATGGCAGATCGCCATTTGTTGCCATCTCTAGTTCACCCTGGGAAAATGTTAATGCGGCTCCTTCATGAACCATTACAGTCCTTGTGGTGATGTGTAGTAAAGTGAGGTACCCTGCCCCTTTAAGAGAATGCAAGTGTACTGATCATGTGATAGCACTGATGAATCATTGTACACTGCAGGCAACTGAGAACTGTAAGCCTAGCTCTGGAGGTTTCTGAGTGAGCATGTATGATCTGGTGCTCTGCCCTATGCCTCAGTAAACTACCACTGCTCATGCTTACATCAGTCTCTCCCTGTTATTGATTACAAGAAGCAATTGAGGACAACATAGGAAGGTGTGGAGTTAGAGCTCAGTTGGCCAACAAACTCATTTACCTAAGACATAAAAGTGGTGACGAGGATAAAGATAAAAAGAAAATAAATTTCAAGACTGGTGAGCAAAGCATTGGAAAGAGCATCTATGCTTAGCCTATAAAATAGGTGACAGACAGCAATCGGAGCAGAAAGCAGTGATGCAGTTTAAAATTTTTTTAAAAATCTGCAGAATCACAATTGTGGGGATCCCACCAAAACTAGAAAAGAGCGCGAAACCCAGCTGAGGAAGGTCGACAGCTGCAGAGACAGGGTTAAAAAAAACGATGACTGTTTTTAAAGCAGCAATACATTTAAAAGGGTAAGTACATGAAAAATGGCTACAGACAGAAAATTATAAGAGACTCCAAAGAGAGCGCAACTTTGCAGAAGTCCAAACACCTAAATTTGTCATTACCTGGAAAGCCTAACGGAAGTGTAGTCCCCTTGCAGTCATTCACAATGCCGCAGTTCGGGCGTGTCGATCCATTGCAGATGACTGGTCTCAGTAAGTTGAACACCTAGCGTTCTTTTTTACCACTAATGACATCGCGGGGGAGGAGAAGAGGGCAATTCTTTTGTCCTCATGCAAGACGTAAGGACTGGTCCACAGCCTTACATCACCCAGCACCCCAGACTTGAAGACTTTCGACGAGTTAATAAAAATTGTACAGAGCCACCTGAGACCAAAGCCCTCAGTTACTATGCAGCACTTCATGTTCAATTCAAGGAACAAGGCTTCCAGAGGAGACAATAGCTGACTATGTGGCCATCTTAAAGGCATTAACTGAACATTGCGAATTTGGAACGTCCATTAGTGATATGTTGAGAGACCGGCTGATACGCAGGATTGGAAATGAAACTATCTAAAGGTGTTTGCTAGCTGAACCTAGTCTAGACTTCAATAAGGCATTAGAATTAGCTACCGCGATGGAGAGTGCTGTTAGAAATTCTGAAGTTATAAAAGATGCACAAAATGGTGCCGTCCATCTGGTCGAGTGGGACAATCCAGCAACAAAAAGCGCAAAAACTTCAGACTCCATGGAAAGGCGGGGAATACTCTGTAGCTCCAGACCATTGTAAAACAATGGTACTGCAGTGAAAATCCACAAAATGAATGAGAGAAATTCATCCAGGCCCCCAGTGAGCGAACGACAACTCAAACAAGTCGAGTGTTTTTTCTGTCACCGCTATAGCCACATGAGGTGGCACTGCAGACAAAGGCTAAAACAACAATATAAAGGCAGAAGGAAAAATCATGAAATATGCCTCATGGAAGGGCTAGAAGAAATAGAATCAGACATCCATTCATTATATAGCCTCAAAGTGGGTAGAACCAAGCCAATCCAAGTTGTCATATTGATTAACAGACATCATATTAAGATGGAGATTGATACAGGAGCGTCGATGTCCGTCATTGGAGAGCAGACATTTAGATACCTAAGTAAAGGAACATATCCTTTGAAGTTAGAAGTTATAAACACAAAGCTGAGGACATACATGGGTGAAGGAATATGACTGAAAAGGTTATGTTGAGCCTTGTTGATGTATGGAAATCAATCTGGAATGTTGCCCTTGTTAGTGGTAGCTGGAGAGGGCCCCAGCTTAATAGGCTGCAACTGGCTCGAAAAGATTAAATTGAAATGGGCCGAAATGTTTCAAGTTGCAACGAAAGGCTTACAGGAATTATTGCAAAAGTATGCTTCCATTTTCAATGACGAGTTAGGAAAGATATGAGAGCTACAGACCATGATCCATGTAGACTCAAATGCAACTCTCAGATTTATCAGAGCCAGACCAATCCCTTATGTTCAATGGGACAAAGTTGAAACCGAATGGGACAGACTGGAAAAATTGGACATCCTACCAGTGCCATCTTCTAAGTGGGCAGCACCCATTGTACCTGTACTGAAGCCAGACCAAACCGTGCATTTATGTGGTGACTATAAGCTAACTGTCAATAAGGTGACCAAACTTGATAGTCACCCGATATCCAAAATTGAGGAATTGTATTTGAAGTTGGCAGGGGGCACCACATATTCAAAGTTAGACACGAGCCATGCCTACCAGCAGGTAGAGTTGGAAAAGGACTCTAGGGAATTGATCACCATCACAGAAGATTGTATCAATACACATGTCTACACTTTGGGGTCTTCTTGGCTTGTGCTATTTTTCAAAGAACGATGGAAAACTTGCTCTAAGGATTTCCCCATGTTATCGTTTACTTGGATGACGTATTGATCATGGGACTGACCGACAATGAACACCTAGCAAATCTAGAAGAGATGCTCAAACGCTTTGCACAAGCCGGGGTACGTTTAAAATGAGAGAAGTGTCTATTCCAAGCTAAGGAGGTGGTTTACTTGGGCCACAAGGTCCATGTGCAGAGCCTGCATCCTGTGGAAGAGAAAGTCCAGCCATGCACGAGGCACCTGGCCCGAGAAATACCACAGAGTTTAAGGCCTTCTTAGGCTTGGTAAACTACTACGGTCGATTCCTCCCAAATCTCTCGACTCTGCTGGCCCCATTGTACGGCCTGCTTAAGAAGAACCAGAAATGGAGTTGGCAAGCCCCGCTCCAGGATGCCTTCCTGAAAATGAAGCGATTGTTAAGATTGTCAGCCTTGTTAGCCCATTTTGACCCCAAGAAGGAATTAATTTTAACATATAACACGTCCCCTTATGGGCCAGAATTTTTCCTTCAGAGAGTTGGGGGCGGGGCCCGCTCGCCGACACGAAAATGACATGGGATGGCGTTGGGAGGAACCCCCGATGTCATCCCGCCCCATTTACATATTCAGGAAGGCGGGGGCACAGTGAAATCAGCTGTCCGCCCGCTGACCTGTCAATGGCCAATTGAGCCATGGATGGGGTAGTTAAACCAATTAAAGGACCTGCCCGTCAAACCTTAAGGCTGGCGGGCAGGCCAGGAGTCCCAGCGGCCTTCTGAAAAAACATGAAACCTCATCCACCAGCGGGATGAGGTTTCATGTCTGTTTTTAAAAACTTTAATAAACTTTATGTAATATTTATTAACATGTCCCATCTCGTGTGACATTGTCACATATGGGGGACATGTTAATAATATTTTTACTTTGCTATTTTTTAGGTTTATTAAACTTTCAGCACTCTCCCTGAGACAGCACTTAGTCTCAGGGAGATGTGCATTCTTTCACGCATGCGCGCGAAAGAGCACACTTTGACAATTGGGGATTCCCTCTCCAACCCCCGCACAGGAAACGCATAGCGCTTCCTGCTGGGCAGCCTGCTGGGTGGGCCTTAATTGGTCCGCCCATTCAAAATGGCGGCGGGGCCCATTTCAGTGGCAGAGTTCGGTTGCCCACCCACCCATTGAGTGCTAAACTCTGCCCATGGAATCAGAGCTGTCCTTTCACATCAGATGGTGGATGGCTCCGAACAACCCATTAGTTAAACATCTTGGGCACTCTGTCACAAAGCAACAATTTTCCCAGATTGAAAAGGAGGGCTTATCTATTGTGTTCAGCTTCTGGAGGTTTGATCAATATCTCCACGGTTGCCATTTCCATATTATAACCGACCACAAGCCCCTGCTGGGATTATCTGGAGAAGATAAAGTGATACCCTCTATCGTATCGGCTCACATCCAGAGATGGGCACTAATAGTAGCTGCCTATGAATACACTTTTGTTCACCACTCAGGTAGTTAAATTGCACATGCCAATGCACTAAGCTGCCTTCCCCTGTCAGCTAATACCAGGGAGGCTCCGATTCCCCAGGGACTGGTCTTCGTGCTAAATTTTCTGGAATCCTCTCCTGTTCAGACTAGACAAATACATGAGTGTAGGAGCAGGGACCCACTATTGTCTAATGCCCGGGAGCAGGTCTTGAATTGTTGGTCAGGTAGATCTAAATCTGAGGTGACGAAGCCCTATTCTGATCACAAATATGAACTCTCCTGCCTGCATGGCACTTTACTCTGGGGATCAAGGGTAATCGTGCCCCAGAGGGGTGGGGTGGGGGAGTGCGAATGCTGTTATTAGGCCAGCTACATAGAGCTCACGCAGGCATTAACAGAATGAAGATACTCACACACAGCTACTTGTGGTGGCCAGGCATGGACTTGGATATAGAATCCCTGGTCAAAAGCTGTCCTCAATGCCAGCAGGTGCAAAAGTTCCCCCAACCCCACTTAGCTCCATTGCACCCATGGGAATGGCTGGGCGGCCATGGGTGCGCCTCCATGTTGAATATGTAGGACCCTTCTTGAGAACAATATTCCTTTTGCTGATTGACTCCCACTCCAAATGGATGGACGTCTATGAAGTCCGGTTGCCCACGTCGGCTGCCACCATAGACTGCGGCAGAATTTTGCAGTGTATGGGTTGCCGGAGGTCCTTGTGTCTGACAATGGGACCGCTTTTACCAGCGGGGAGTTCCACAGGTTCACGACCCTTAATGGCATTACCCATATCAGAACCTCACACTGCCACCCAGCATTGAATGGTATGGCTGAGCGGGCAGTCCAAACCTTTAAATCCGGGATGAAAAAGATGGAAGGGGATTGTCCCAGTTCTCGTTTGCATACTGGACTATGCCACACACGATGACCAGTATTGCCCCTGCAGAACTAATAATGAAGAGCCGTCTCCACACCCGCCTGACCCTTACCCGGCCAAATTAAGAGGGGAGGCTGGAGAAAATCCAAGAGGCGCAGAAGACCAGGCCTGGTGGTCATGGTCGTGGTAGAACTTTCATGGTGGGAGATGAGGTCCTCACGAAGAACTGTGAAGATGGGCCCAAATGGCTGTTAGGTGAGGTGAGTGCAGTAACTGGACCCCTCTCCTATAAATGGCTGAATAATTAGACTACACTTGGATCATTTCTGCAAAAGAACAACAGTTCCACAAGAAAAAATGCAGTCTTCATCCACGCTTGAGTCTGCGCCACATGTAGAGGACAGGTCACATGATTTGGAAGCACTGGTGGGACCCAAGGGGGTCGGGGAAACAAACCTGCCAATTTCCACTGAGGAACTGAATGGATATCTGTCCCCTGAAAAGGTGCTCTCAGAAACACCAGCCAAGGTTGTTGGTCTATGACACTCAACCAGCCAAAGAAGGCCTCTGGAGAGAGTTGACCTGTAAATAGTTATCATGTAAAACAGTGAATGTGTTTTAAGCTTGGGAAGGATGTGGTAAAGTGAGGTATCCTGTCCCTTTAAGAAAATACAAATGTACCGATCATGTGACAGCACAGACAAATCACTGTACAGCATGGGCAACTGGGAACTGTAAGTCTAGTTCTGGTGCTTTCTGAGTGAGCATGTATGATCTGGTGCTCTGCCCTATGTCTCAATAAACCATCACTGTTTATTCTTACTTGTCTCTCTTGATTTCAAGCAGCAATTGATGAGAACATAGGAAGGCATGCAGTTAGAGTTTGGCTGACCAATGAACTCATTTACCCAAGACATAAAATGATGGCACTCCCACGATTCTGCTAGGTTCAGGATACCAACCCAGTGACAATAAGACTCTAACCTGGGAATATCACATCATGATACATTTACAACATAATTATAATTATAATTTAGGTAGCAGATGTTATAAACCCCAGGCTAGATTGAAAGCCATGAGCCGATATATTTAGCCACACAGCATCCATTTCTCAGGTGCTAAATGGATTACTAAGCTTCCAACATGGCAAATAGGAAATTCAGATTTCTGGTTGGAATTCCAATGACAACTTTAAAAGGAAAAGTAGGCCTCCTATTATGGGATGATGTGGACACTTGGCTTTGTAAACAGAGGTATTGAGTACAAAGAAACAAAAACAAGGAAGACATGCTAAATCACTGATTAGGCCTCAGCTGGAATATTGAGCAACACACTTTAAGAAGAGTGTCAAGGCCCTGGAGAGAGTACAGAGGAATTTTACCCGGATGGTAGCACCAGTAAAGGATTTCAGTTATGTGGAGAGACTGGAGAAACTGGAATTGTTCTCCTTAGAACAGAGAAGGTTAAGGGGAGACCTAGCAGAAGTAGGTTTTGATTGAGTAAGGAAGGAGAAAGTGTTTCCTCTGGAAATGGGCCATTAGCCAGAGATTATGGGCATTATTTTCCACTCATCGGGCGGTCTTGTGCCCGACCTGAACGAGCGTAAAATGACGCACGATGATGTTGGGCGAGTGTCCCGGCATCATCGCACGATATTTCGGTTGATGGGCATGAGCAGGGGTCGGGGCCGCAGCCACCATTAATTAACAGGCCAGTTAAGGCCCTTGACAGCCCAATTGATGGCGATTTAACATTGCGCACGTGATTTTTTGCTTGTCGCACATGCGATTTTTTGCTCGTTGCAAAGGCGAAACGGGCAGACGGGCAGCCTGCAATTTGCAAAGCCTCATCCATGGCCAGGATAAAAAGGTTCAGCAGCATTGTCAATGTGGTTAGTGAGGAGTTTTTGAGATAACTTGCAGCTAGTTGCTTATTGGTACTTGACAGCTTAACCTCTGATCAGAGCTTCATTCTTAGTATTTCCACATGTAATTTCAGGACTCATTGATGTCTTCAAGGCCCCCTGAGGATTTGGACCATGTGGACCCTTCTAAGTATCAGACAGCCTTCCCTTACCCTGGAAATGGGGATTGTGGTCACCACTGGGGGCACCTCTGCTGAGGAGGAAGAGAGGGGCAGACGGGAGAGGAGGCCACATGTCCCAGTGCAGCTTCCAGGGGAGGGACCTGTGAGAGGAGAGGTGCACAAGGGGCACAGGGCCAGCAGGTAGTCCAAGGTGGAAGGGGCCGCAGAAGGCGCCACTGTCCTGTTGGCAGGGTTTACAGGCAGTGAAGCAGCTACCTCAATATGCCTGAGGTGCAATGCCGAAGGAGGCTCTCAAGGGAGGCCGTGACCTCCATTTGTCAGATAATTGGGCCTGAGATCAGCTCCAACTGCGTGGGTGGATACCCCATGCCAGTGGCTCTGAAGGACACAGTGGCCCTCAACTTGCATGCCTCCAGCTCTTTCCAGGGGTCAGTGGGGGATCTTTGTGGTGTCTCCCAATCAGCTGTCCACACTTGTGTCAAGCTGTTCAGATGGGCATTGACCTTCATCCACTTCCGCTGCAACCAGGCAAGTCAGACACAGCGAACCAGAGGCGTTGTGGCCATTGCTGGCTTCCCCCGTGTCCAGGGTGCAATAGACTGTACACATGTGGGCATCAAGGTGCCAGCAGGTGAGCCCAGTGCCTTTGTCAACAGGAAGGGGCTTCCACTCCATGAACAAACAGATAGTGTGTGATCACAGGATGCAGATTCTACAAGTCTGTGCAAGGTACCCAGGCAGCTCCCATGATGCCTACATCCTCAGACACTCCCAGGTGCCAGGGCTCTTCAGTGCTCCAGCCCGGCTGGATGGATGGCTGTTGGGTGACAAGGGCTATCCCCTCAGAAGATGGCTCGTGACGCCTCTCCGCCATCCAAGAACAGAAGCCGAGCAGCGGTACAACAGGAGCGATGGATCCACAAGGGCTGTGGTAAAGAGAACCATCAGTCTTCTCAAGATGCACTTCTAATGCCATTTAAGGGGCGCACTTCAATACCACCCAGAGCAGGTGTCACTGATAGTGGTTGCATGCTGCGCTCTCCACAATCTGGCACTGGCAAAGGGGGGACCCACTGAAGTAAGAGGATGTTGACATAGCTGCACAGTCCACAGCTGATGAGTCCAGTAGTGAGTCAGAAGAGGAGCATAGTGAGGAGAACACTGAGGGCATGGAGGCAGACCTTGGTAGCCTCCAGGGAGGTAGGGACACCAGGGATGCCTTGATCCAACGCTTCTTTAGCTAAGATGCAAAATGAGAGCTACCACCTGAGATGAGGAGAAATTTCTTCACCCAGAGAGTAGTGAGCCTGTGGAATTCATTACCACAGAAAGGAGTTGAGCCCAAAACATTGTATGCTTTCAAGAAGGAAATAGATATAGCTCTTGGGGCGAAAGGGATCAAAGGATATGGGGAGAAAGCAGGAGAAGAATATTGAGTTGGATGATCAGCCATGATCATAATGAATGGCGGAGCAGGCTCGAAGGGCCGAATGGCCTACTCCTGCTCCTAGTTTCTATGTTTCTATGTTTCTACCTGATGCCAGGACTTGCACCTCCATCCTGGATCATAGAAATAGCCCTTTCCTTGGCGTCCAAGATACACTCAGTGCTTGTGCAATAAAGTTTCGAGCCACCCACGTCCAGCATTACATACTGGCGTACCCTGCACCTACAAAACAAATGAAGCATACTCGGGCCAATAACACAAAAGCAAATGTAATTTAATGTTGGGACTCACATAGTATTGAACAGAACAATATCCAGTGTTGGTGGTCACATCATTAAAAAAGAAAAGCAAAATGGGGGTACAAAAGATCACCCATGACCATTCCCTCTTGTGCTTAAGGTAAACTTATGCTTTTGGTGCTACATCTATGTGCTCCCCCTCGCTGGCATCAGCATTGGAGACAGCCTGCTCACTCTGCTGTCCTGTTGGCCTTCATGACCTTGGTGGTCATCTCCGGTCCAGTGAAGCCTGTGCTGGCCCTGCCTGGGAGGGAGCAGCCAGTGCCATTTTCTGGCATCTCCCCAGTCACTGCAGCCTCATTGGAGCTCTGAAAGGAGCACCCAGAGATGACAGGCAGCTCATGCGCCAACGTGAGGTCGATCTGGACCTCCCTGCTCACCATTGATGGACAGGCACCCAGCTGGGAATCTGGGTCCCCAAACCATCTCCCACACTGACACTGACCAGCTGGGGTCAGTGCCTATGTGGGGCTTGCAGGTCCGAGTGCATCCCCAGGAATCCCTGATTAAGTCCATGGAACAGTCTCTCCATGAGAGTCGCCACCCTCTCGCTGGAGGAGGCAGTGCGTTCGGCCATGAGGGCCAATGCAGTGATCAAGCTCCTCAGGGACTCCTCCACAGGGAGACCATGGCATGCAGATGCTCTCGGATCTCCGCCAAATCTTCCCACACACTCCGCTGGACATCCAGCATCTGCTGCCTAATGGATTCCAGAAGCTCATCATCAGCCTTTGACTGAGCATCGTCCTGGTCTCCAGCCGTCCTCTGACTGCTGGTGTCCTGAGCACTCTGCCTCCACCTGTACCTTAAGCGAGTGTGAAGCGCCCTCACCAATGTGCACCGAGAGACTAGCCGCCGAACTAATGGCCGCTGAGGTGCTGGTACCTGTGCTGGTGCCTGGTTCAGAGAGTGGGTGTGATGCAAGTGATTGGGGAGCATGGTGGGTCTCCAGGGTCAGGGGTAGCTCCTGGAGGCCCTGCGCTTGGCTGCTTTGTGGCAGGTCTAAGGGAGAAGAAGGACTGTTAATAGCTTAAATTATGACACTGTCACTGTGCATGCCAGGCACCCTGGTGAGACAATGGCGATCTGCATCATGGTGCCCTCATCTTTCAATGATCAATGGGAGCACCAGTCTGGTGGCTCCTATCAATGATGCACAAGATGGTTTGCAGCACCCAAAACCCTCACCTCTGTGCATTGCACTCTTACCTTCATCTGGCCCCCGAGCCTTACTGTGGCCAGTTGATTGAGGGGCATGGCACCTCTCAAGCTCCAAGGCCTCCTGCTCATTTTGGGATGAGGAGAGGTGTGGGTCCTCCGCCAGTCCGTGACCTCTCAATATTGTTATGGGATGTCTTCTCCTGAAAGGATAGAGGAGCATTGATTAGTGCAATCTGTACCTGCAGTACCATTGCAACCTGGCCAACCCCACCTGAGGAGCACCTCACAGGGCAGATCTGGGTCGTGGCCCTTGAGGCCCAAGGCACTCAGTCCAAGCAGCCAGGGCTCACCCCCTTGGCCAGCTCCTGAGTCATTGACAGTTGGCACTCAGACTCTAACAGCCCTGAGCTCCATGGGGAGACAACCAGCCCAAAACAATTCAACACACTGACCCATGACAGCACAGTACTCACCCTTCCTGAGCACAGCCAGTGGAAGCACTTCCGGCACTGCACCCAGGTCCGCCGCACCACGTTGTGGCTGCTCACCCGAGCTGCCACCTCCTCCCATGCCCTCTTTGTGAGGTGCGGTGGCCTCCTTCTCCCATCTTTGGGGACAAGGTTGTCCCTCCTGGCAGCCAGCTCCTCCAGGAGGGCAGCGAGGCACTCATCAGAAAAGCAGGGGGCGAGTGCCCAGCCAACCTCACCTCCCGCCAGGTCTCTGCATCCTCGTTTGCAGCCATGTCAATGCAGCAACTCCAACGTGGGCAGCCTCCCTGGAGCTGCCTGCACCGTTTTTAAACCAGTCACCGGATCACCATTGGACCCGGCAGACAACAGGCTGCTGCCCCTGTCTGCCCCTTCTCAGATGTTTTGCAGCTGGCGTTCACTCTGGGTGGGCCTTAATTGGCCCACGAGCATGAAATTGTGGTCGGACCCTGATCACAGATGGCGGTGGGCTTCCTGGCTGCTCCAGCTCGCCCCCGCCTGACGAGGGCAAAATTCTGCCCTATGGGGGTGATTTTTCCCAGATACTTTAGATGCCAAAGAGCCTCCAAGATGATCAAGATGGGGTTTCAAGCTGGAGTGTAGGCTTTGCCTGTATTTCGTACAAGACACCATCTTGAACAGATCATCAGTAGGAATGGCAACTTGGAGGTTCATTAAGTAGGTGGTTTCCAATTAAATTACTCATTAAAGGGGCTTCATGGCATTTTGATGGGTAACACTTGACTTAATTCCCTCTCCTATCAGCAACCAGCTGGACGGGAGTAAACTGGTCATTGCTGAAGATTCTGAGTACTTGATGGTTTATCACTATCTGCTGTTCTGGAGGTCAGAAAGGTAATTTTGAAAATCATCTGGAGGCTTTCTGGGACACTTTGTCAAGCCTTCAGCAACACTTATCAACATTTACTCTCAAAATTCTCTGAAGAATTTACCTGAAGACATGAGGCTGAATTTTCTGCCTGTCGGGCGGGCGGGCCCAACCCAATCTCCGCCGGAGAATCAGGCCCCGCCGCCATTTTAAGTGGATGGTTCAATTAAGGCCCTTCCAGTGTGACATCTGCCGAGAAGCGCTGTACGGTTCCTGTGCGGGCTGGACAGGATTCCCCAAATGCGAGAGTGTGCTCTTTCACGCATGTGCACAAAACGCACACATCTCCCTGAGGCTAGGTGCTGCCTCAGGGAGATCGCTGAAAGGATTTCAAACTCTAAAAATAGAAAAATAAAAAAGTCATTAACATGTCCCCCTCATGTGACAATGTCACAGGAGATGGGATGTGTTAATAAATATCACAGAAACTTTAATAAACTTTTTTAAATCCTACATGAAACTTCATCCTGCCAGTGGATGAGCTTTCATGTTTTTTCAGAAGCCCACCAGGGCTCCTGGCCTGCCCACTAACCTTAAGGTTGGACGGGTAGGACCTTTAATTGTTTTAATTACCCTGTCAATGGTCTCAATTGGCCATTGACAGGTCGGTGGGTGGACAGCTGATCTCGCTATGCCCCCTCCTTCCTGAAGATTTAAATGGGGCGGGATGACATCGGGGATTTCCCCCATGTCATCTCACGTCAATTTCGCGTCGGCAAGCGGGCCCCGCCCCCTGCTCACCAACGGAAAAATTCAGCCCGCGGAGTGCGGTGCCATATTGGGCACCTAATGGAAGTTACCAGGAGAAAGTGGATGTTGTAGTCATTGACATCGTAGTGGAGTTCCCCTGTCAGAGGAGTGGGAGGAGATAAGGCAGATCTCAGCTGCAGGAAGAGAGAGATACAAGACGGCAGAGTGGAATTCTATTGCCCTGTCCAAGATCTGTGCACCGTCTCCCTGGGTCCCTGCGTCATCTGTTTACATTGACATTTCCCACAGCTAATCCACTGCATGCCCTCAGTGGAAGTGGGTGAATGCAAATTATATTTACCACTCCAAAAGCATTGCTTCTAGTCTGTGTTTGAATGCTAAAACTGCAATTGTTGGATTTTGGCATCTACAGGCACCTTTGAATCATGATAATCATCACATCGCCCAAATATTGCAGGCTGAACCCAGACGTTCATAAAGATGTTTCTTATTAGCAGTGTACCTGTTTAGTCCTTGATTCCAATTGTCAAAATGAATAACCATCTCCGGATTTAAAAATGAAACAAAGTACTCGAGGGAAAATGGGAAATTTCTTCTGGAATTTTACTGCATGTGTTGGGACCGTGATGGCACAGAAAAAATCCCTAGCTGTGGACATCTCATTGAGCCATGGGCACCACCCCTCAACCCGCCGCCCCCCCACTCCCATCACCCACACCCCCGATCCCCACACCCCAACCCCCACCCCCCACTCTCCCAACCCCCATCACCCACACCACCACCCCCTCACCCCCACAACCCCCATCACCCACCCAACACCCATCACCCACCCAACTCCCCAGCCCCCCACCCCCCATCACCCACCCTACACCCATCACCCACCCACCTCCCCAGCCCCCCAACCCCCATCACCCGCCCACCCCCACCCCCCCAACCCCCATCACCCACCCCTCACCCCCCCAACCCCCATCACCCACTCCCCAATCCCATTACCCAGCCCCCATGCCCCCCTGACCCCAATCACCCACCCAACCCCGCCCCCCCCAACCCTCATCACCCACACACCCAACCCCCATCACCCACCCCCCCCACGCCCTCCCGGGCCTCATCGCGCACATCCCACCGCAGGTTGCCACAGGGAAACTGCCTCCATTGAGCTGTTGGCCTCTCCATATGGTAAAGGTGGGAAGGAGATCGCCGTGGCCCCAATGACCTCCACCGATTGGTTTCCCTTGACACTTGGCATCCTGATTTTTTTTATCTTTCAACTTACTTGCAAAGTGCCTAAATCTCCAACTTGCCTCAGAAATGGCTACCTCTCCCGATGGCGTTACTGACGCTTCGGAGCTGCTGACCCTCTGATGGGCCTGGCAGCATCAGGAGCCCAACTGCCGTCCTTAATTGGACAAAGGCCCCGCTGGCAGCCAATCAGGAGGCCATCTGTGGTAAAATTCCTGAGTCACTCCTGCTGCAGGCATGAGTGGGGTTTTTTCTATGCTATCACAAGTCTCAATGCAAAGAGCAAAACTCCAATCTCTGTGTGGAGAAATTCCCCATTTTGCCTCGAGTACTTCATTTATTTATTTATACATGGGGCGTGGGCATCACTAGCTATTGCCCATCCCTAATTGTTGAACACCACTTGGAAGAAACACCGGCAGGACAGACCCAGCAGAGGTGGTGGCACAGTTTTATACAGTCAGGAGGGAGTTGACCTGGGAGTCCTCAACATCGACTCCGGACCCCATGAAGTTTCATGGCATCAAGTCACACATGGGCAAGGAAACCTCCTGCTGATTACGATGTACTGCCCTCCTCAGCTGATGAATCAGTGCTCCTCCATGTTGAACATCACTTAGAGGAAATACTGAGGGTAGCAAGGGCACAGAATGTACTCTGGGTGGGGGACTTCAATGTCCATCACCAAGAGTGGCTCGGTAACACCACCAATGACCGAGCTGGCTGAGTCCTAAATGACATAGCTGCTAGACTGGATCTGCGGCAGGTGGTGAGGGAATCAACAAAAGGGAAAAATATACTTGACCTCATCCTCACCAACCAGCCTGCTGCAGCTGCATCTGTCCATGACGGTATCAGTAGGAATGACCACAGTCATTGTGGAGATGAAGTCCCGCCTTCACATTGAGGATGCCTTCCATCATGTTCTGTGGCACTACCAATGTGCTAAATGGGATAGATTTCAAACAGATACAGCAACTCAAGACTTAGCGTCCATGAGGTGCTGTGGGCCATCATCAGCAGCAGAATTGTACTCGAACACGATCTATAGCCTCGTGGCCCAGCATATCCCCCACTTTACCATTACCATCAAGCCCCGGGATCAGCCCTGGTTCAATGAAGAGTGCAGGAGGGCATGCCAGGAGCAGCAACAGGCATACCTAAAAATGAGGTGCCAACCTGGTGAAGCTATAACACAGGACTACTTGTGTGCCAAACAACACAAGCAGCAAGTGATAGACAGGGCTTAGTGATCCCACAACCAACGGATCAGATCCAAGCTCTGCAGTCCTGCCACATCCAGTCGTGAATGGTGGTGGACAATTAAACAACTCACTGGAGGAGGAGGCTCCACAAATATCTCCATCCTCAATGATGGGGGAGCCCAGCACATCAGTGCAAAAGATAAGGCTGAAGAATTTACTACAATCTTCAGTCAGACGTGCCAAATGGATGATCCATCTCGGCCTTCTCTGGAGGTCCCCAGCATCATTGATGCCAGTCTTCAGCCAATTCAATTCACTCCATGTGTTATCAAGAAACATCTGAAGGCACTGGATACTGCAAAATCTACGGGCCCTGACAATATTCCAGCAATAATACTGAAGACCTATGCTCCAGAACTTGCCACGCCTCTAGCCAAGCTGTTCCAGTACAGCTACAGCACTGGCATCTACCTGGCTATGTGGAAAATTGCCAGGTGTGTCCTGTACACAAAAAGCAGGACAAAACCAACCTGGTCTATTACCGCCACGTCAGTCTACTATCGATCATCAGTAAAGTAATGGAAGGGGTCATCAACAGTGCTATCAATCTACAATTGCTTAGCAATAACCTGCTCACTGGCACCCAGTTTGGGTTCCACCAGGGCCATTCAGCTCTTGACCTCATTACAGCCTTGGTTCAAAATGAACAAAAGAGCTGAACTCACGAGGTGAGGTAAGAGTGACTGCCCTTGACATCAAGGCCACATTTGACAGTGTGTGGCATCAAGGAATCCCTAGCAAAACTGGAGTCAATGGGAATCAGGGGGAAAACTCTATGCTGGTTGGAGTCATACCTAGCACAAAGAAAGATGATTGTGGTTGTTGGAGGTCAGTCATCTCAGCTCCAGGACACCACTGCAGGAGTTCCTCAGGGTCGTGTCCTCGGCCCAGCTATCTTCAGCTGCTTCATCAATGACCTTCCTTCCTAAGGTCAGAAGTGGGGATGTTCACTGATGATTGCACAATGTCAGAACCATTCACAACTCCTCAGGTACTGAAGCAGTTCAGGTCCAAATGCAGCAAGACCTGGACATTTTCAAAGCTTGGGCTGACAAGTGGCAAGTAACATTCGTACTACAAAAATGTCAGGTAATGACCGTCTCCAACAACAGAGAATCCAACCACCGCCCTTTGATGTTCAATGGCATTACCATCGCTGAATCCCCCACTATCATCATTCTGGCGGTTACCATTGACCAGAAACTGAACTAGACTAGCCATATAAATACTGTAGCTACAAGAGCAGGTCAGAGGCTATGAATCGTGCAACGAGTAATCCACCTCCTGACTCCCCAAAGCCTGTCCACCATCTGCAAGACACAAGTCAGGAGTGTGATGGAATACACCTCATTTGCCTGGATGAGTGCGGCTTCTATAACACTCAAGAAGCTTGACACCATCCAGGACAAAGCAGCCTGCTTGATTGGCACCACATCCACAAACATTCCCTCCCTCCACCACCAATGCACAGTAGCAACAGTGTGTAACATCTACAAGATGCACTGCAGCAATTCACCAAGGCTCCTTAGACAGCACCTTCCAAACCTACGACCACTACCAGCTAGAAGGACAAGGGCAGCAGATAGATGGGAACACCACCACCTGGAAGTTCCCCTCCAAATCACTCACCATCCTGACTTGGAAATATAGCACCGTTCCTTCATTGTCATTGGGTCAAAATCCTGGAACCCCCCCCAACAGCACTGTGGGTGTACCTACACCACAGGGACTGCAGCAGTTCAAGAAGGCAGCTCAGCACCAACTTCTCAAAGGAAATTAAGAGTGGGCAACAAATGTTGGCCCAGCTAGCGAAGACCACATCCCGTGAATGAATAAAAATAAAATTTAAGGGTTAACCACATTGCTGTGGGTCTGGAGTCACATGTAGGCAGACTAGATCAGGAGAGCAGATTTCCTTCCCTAAAGGGCATTAGTGAACCAGATGGATTTTTACAATAGTTTCATGGTCATCATCAGACTTTTTAATTGCAGATTTTTAGTGAATTCAAATGTCACATTTGCCATGATGGGATTTGAACCTGGATTGCCAGAGTTTTAGTATACTAGCCCAGTGATAATACCACTATGCCACCATCTCCCAAAGGGGGTCATTTACAGTGAAGATTGAAAATAAGGACTAATCTGCATGGAAAAATGCCAGTGGCTCCATACAGTAGTCCTTTAACAGGGCCTTTGGGTCTACAAATTGGTGTCCAACCGAATGGGCCACCCCTCGACATCCAGTCCTGCTCCTGGGAAAATGTCCCCATGATGGATCTGCTAACCTGACACGGCTCCCCGCCTTTTTACCAACACCACCCCCCACCCTCCACCTCCCAGACAGACAGCCAGGGGCTGGGAAAGTTCTGCCCAGAGTTTTAGGATCTGAAATGCAACAGCTGAAAGACAAGTGGAATGAGCTTCCACAGGAATTTTATTAGAGAGTGGGACGGGTACTTGACGGGGATTAGTTTGAAGGGTTATGGGGGAAAAGCTGTAGTGTGGGACTAAATTGGACAACTCTTTCAAAGAGCTGGCACAGGCATGATGGGCTGAATAGCCTCCTTCTTTACTGTAAAATTCTAAGATTCTTTACCCATATCTGGAGCAGCTATTGGAGCTTTTGCATGTGCAAATAAAGGGCCAAGTGCAGAGGCAGAGTTGGAAACATGTGAACGTTTGAATTAGGAGCAGGAGCAGGCCATTCAGCCCCTTGAGCCTGCTCTGCCATTTGATAAGATCATGGCTGACCTGATTGTGGCCTCAATCCCACTTTTCTGTCTGCTCCCTGCACCCTTTGAATCCCTTGTCAATCAAAAATCTAACTATAAAGCAAGAAAAGCTATTTTTAAATGTAGTCAAAAACACAAGAGTCATTATACTGTTACTCAAATGCCAATGATACTGAAAAACAGGACAGAGACACATTTCAACAACATTTTAAAGGGTTTGCAAAACCCCTGTCAATTGAATGCTAGTTTATCACAAGCACAATGTTAATAAAAGGCTAAAGAGAAACAAAACAGGCCGTTTAATTGCCATCAAAATAGATTTAACTGATCAAGTTCGGGAGCTGTACAAATTCTCATTGAGCTGCACGTGGCTTCGGAGCAGCAGGTAACAGGGCCCTTGGCCTAACACCTTCTTGAGGCCCCACTGCAGCTGCTGGGTGCACTCAGGCCAACCAGGTCTTGGAGTCAACCGTCAACAGGGAAAGTAAATAACTCACCTGAATCTGGAGCTTGGAACAGGAGGGTCCCACATCATCCTCTGTTCCTGGTTCTGGCAGAATAGCCTCCCTCAGGAGACAGTGGAAATGGTTAATATTGATTCATTCCAAGACAAATTCTATTGATTTCTTCCAGGACTTAACATTTTGTGATATGATATAAGTATAGGAGCAGTTTGAATCTAAGGATTGTTAAAGTGTCGTAACAGAGCCTGGAACTTCACTGATGGAGTCTCAGTGTGGAAAAGCCGCACCAATGTATCCTGTACATCATATGTGCGGATAAGTCCCGAGATAGATTCTGTTGCCCAGAAATGGAGGGATAAAGGGACCATCACATTAGGAACGTGCTGTCTCGCTCCCGATACAGATGGGCAGGAGGTAAAACCCTGAACAAAATGTAAAAGAAAATCTTGTATTTTCTTGCTGCCTTTCACAATCTCAAGATGTTCCAAAGCATTTTACTGACAATGAAGTGCTTTTCTAAAGTGTACTCGTTGTATTATAGGAAACATGACAGCCAATGTGCACACAGCAGGATCTCAAAAACAGCCAGGTGATAATGACCAGGTAATCTGTTTATGTGATGTTGGCTGCAAGATGCCACAACAGCATGGATAACTCCACTATGACATCCTTTACGTCCACCTCAGTGGCCAGTCAGGGCCTCAGCTTAATGTCCTATCTGAAAGACAGCACGTCTGACAGTCTAGTATTCCCACACTACTGCACTGCGTTTGTCAGCCTAGATTATGTGCACAAGTCTGAAATTATATGTCCCTCCCCCCAATCAGAAGTGGTGGCTGGGAGGCTGGGGGTGTGAAATCGGGTGGGATAGTATGTGGGGTGTGGTAGGGGAGGGAGTGCCATGCTTATTGCCTTCCCACCTCTACAGGTATTTTACCAGCAGCAAGATAAGGGTTGGGCAGCGCACCTGCCCTTAGGCAAATTCAGGCCCTTAAGTGATCAGTTAATGGTCACTTAAGGGCCTCTTCCTGCTGCTGTTGCTATTTTACCAGTAGCAATGTTTATGGCACTATGAGTGACTCAGCTGTACAGTTTCTGAATGCACGCAGGATTCAGAAAAAAGATTGATGATTTTAATGCACAAATTGAGGAAAATGGAAATGATTTAATTTCCATTACGTAGCTACAGGGTGACCAAGACTGGGAACTGAATATCCAAGGATATTTGGCATTTAGGAGGGATAGGCAAAAAAGTAAAGGAGGTGTACTAGCCCTCTTCTAATGGATGAGATCAGTATATTGGTAAGAGAGGATCTTAGCTCGAAGGATCAAGATGCAGAATCTTGAGTTTGGGTGGAGCTAAGAAAAAGCAGGGGCAGCAAACATTGATGGGAGTTGTTTATGGGCTACCGAGCTGTAATGGTAATGTTGGGCATGGGCAGGAAATTAGAGATGCATGTAAAGTGGGTAATATAGAAATAATGGATGACTTTAGTTTACACATAGACTGTGTTAACTAAATTAGCACTAATGTTGTGGAGCAGGAATTCCTGGGGCAGGATTTTATGTCCTGTGGGTGGGTGTGTGCCCGACCCGAATGGGCATAAAATTATGTGTGACGATGTCAGGTAAGTGTCCTGACGTCATCATACACTCGCGTGATAATTCAGTCGGTGGGTGCGTGCGAGAGTCAGCAGCGTGCCAGCCAACAATTAAGGTTCTTAAGCAACTAGTTAAAACCTATTTTTCGCTGCCCGTTCAACGTTACGGTTGGCAGGCGGGCGAATTGACCAGGCAGCCTTTTGATCTTTAAGCAAACATCATCCACAGGTGGGGTGAGGTTTCCACAATGAAATAAAAATATAAATATGAACTTTTGGGCAGAATTTTTATTCTGCTGATGTTATTGTGAGTGAATCCCATGTCAGGGCACATTTTTCAGATTTAAAAAATCTTTATTATTGATTTTAAAATTCTTCAGCTCCCTGAGGCAGCTCCCTGCCTTCAGGGAGCTTTGAGTGTGTGCTCCCACCCCGCGCATGCACAGACTTTAGCATTCGCTCTCCTCCCGCCCCCACCCCGGCAGCGCTGAGGTTCGCAGTGCGCGTTTCATGCTGGCGGGCTGTTAATTGGCCAGTCAACCAGTGTGAAATCGCGGTCAGGGCCAATCGCGGGTGGTGAACCATTTCCTGACTGCTCCCGGGCCCACCTACCACGCCTGCCCGATGACTGGAAAATCCTACTCCTGGAGTGTGTACGAGATAGGTTTCTGGAGCAGGAAGTTGAGGAGCCAACTAGGGATTCAGCTCTTTTAGATTTAGTGTTGTGTAATGAGAAAGGGCAAATTAATAACCTTGCTGTAAAGGAGCCTTTGGGAAATAGTGACTATAATATGGTACAATTTTGCAATAAATTTGATTGCAATATAGTTCCTTCTGAAACTAGGGGTAGAATCATCCCAGATTTGCACTAAGTGCAGTAGCAGGCAGAAGAAAATGATATTTGACCCATTGGGTGCAATTGTGGCTTCTCACGGCGCATCGTCCCAATTCCTCCACATTAATTATGCATTCCTGGGAAACACGCCGTTTCGATGGCAGGTGGGGTCTCATTTGTCCACCACACCATCACCTCACTGCTTCATCACACCGGGCACCATATTTAAAGTACAGCCATGCCCACACCTCTCAGTGCTTCTAGCCCATGGCTGCTGCAGGGAAGACAAGACCCCGAAAGGCAAAAAGACTGCAGCCCCCAGGTTTAATGACGCTTCTCTTGAGCACCTTTTGGATGCAGTGGAGGCTCACCGTGGTGTCCTATATCCTCACTCTGGCTGCAGGATGGGCAGCAACATCACTAATCTGGCTTGGGAGGTGGTGGTAGCGGTGGTTAGCACCAGTGCCCTGCAGAGGAGGTCAGCCACACAGTGCTGCAAGAGGGTGAATGATCTCTTCCATTCTGCCAGGGTAAGTCACTCTTCTCATCATTCTCAACTCATACTCACAAACCCATCACACATCTACAAGGACCTCACACTTCAAGGGACAACACCACTAACTCTCACACACACTCTCACATCTCCATCAAGCTCATACCCTCTGGAGCTCACATCCTCATCCCATCCATGGCTCCGCTCACCACACAAACATTCCATGCAGTGCCATGTATCCTGCCCACACTTTCTTATCTGTTTTCATGCAGGAGAAGCTGCCTCACAACAGCAGGGAGAGGTCCCAGACTGGGGGTGGAGTGGGCCACATTAGGCCCATCATTCACTTTGAGGAGTGTGCCATCACGCTGACTGATGAGGACATGGGTCATGCCTGCAGCAACAATGAGGTTGTTGGTGAACACCCACATGAGGATCCCGAACCGCATCATCCCTCTCTCAACACAACTGAGTGCTCTCTCTCCTGCTTTTGACTCTTCTGCCATGCACTAATCATCTCTACTTTGGTTTACAGGGAGATCTGCCAAGCGACCGACACCCTCAGCCAGCCAGTCCCTCAGCTCCACCCATGTCCTCATGTCCATCCAAGATTCTAAGTGCTGCCCTGACATCCACAGCAGGGGTGGAGACAGCCTGAACAATGGTTGGCCCTGTTGCCTCTGACGCCTTTGGTGTGTGTCCTCTGGATAGCCGAGGCCTTGTGGGCCCAGGCTTGCTTTGGCTGTCCCCCATTGAAGAGCTGGAAATAAGCAGCCTGGATGACCCATCACAGCGCTTACCCACACCCTCCACCAGCACAGAGACACACACCTCGGTGGGACCTAGATCTAGAGAAGTTCACAATCTGGTGGTCACTGCACGGACACATGTCTGCAGCAGGAGGAGGCAGGTTCAGCTGAGCTCCCGGGCACTCAGAGGACTGCTGGGGATGTGGAATCTGTGAGGTCCAAGTCAGATGACGAACCTCTGGATTTGACCTTCTAACTCATTGTGAAGAGTTAGCAAAAGATGACGCAATATCACGAAGAGCTGTTAGAAGCCCTTAACAGAGTGTCATTTGAGTCGGTGGAGTGCGTCCACCTGCTGTCTGATGAAGTGGTGCCCATATGTGCATATGTTGAGGTCTCCAAGGGGAAGATGGTGGACACCATGGAGACCCTGGTCCAGCAGACCGCAAAGATACATGCAGACCCGCACTCCATCACGGGAGTCATGGGTAAGTTCGTACAGTGGTGATGTGAGAGAGAAACAGGGCACTTCGACATCCCTCCAGGTGCTCCTTCCCCTCAAGGAGTCAGGCCGGAGACCCTGGGCACCCGAAGGGAGGAGCAGTGCCAGCTAGACACCCCTGGGTCATCCACTCAGGAATCTCAGAGGCTGTCTTCTCCCTCTAAGACCCCTTCACCTGTGACCCTCTCAACCTCATCCTCTGTCACTGCAGAGGGAGCAGTTGGCCCACAGGAGGACAGCCAAAGCAAGCCTGGGCCCACAAGGCCTCGGCTATCCAGAGGACACACGCCAAAGGCATCAGAGGCAACAGGGCCAACCATTGTTCAGGCTGTCTCCACCCCTGCTGTGGATGTCAGGGCAGCACTTAGAAGTCTAAGGTGTTCAAAAGTTAAGAAATTCTGATCAAGTTGGTTGCATGGAATGTGTACGAGATATGTTTCTGGAGCAGGAAGTTGAGGAGCCAACTAGGGATTCAGCTCTTTTAGATTTAGTGTTGTGTAATGAGAAAAGGCAAATTAATAACCTTGCTGTAAAGGAGCCTTTGGGAAATAGTAATATGGTACAATTTTGCAATAAATTTGATTGCGATATAGTTCCTTCTGTCACTTTAAAATCTGGAAATATATTCACTTTCAATGAATAATTTGTAATGGCATCTTTCAGTCTCGAGTCCCCCCATTGCATCCCCTCCCATTGGCAGTTCAGCTGCATGCAGCGGGTCCGCGAGTAATTCTGGAGTGAGAAGTTTGTGTGTGTATGTGTGTCTCACACACCTACACACACCACACTCACACCACACACACAGACACAACACACACACAGACACAACACACAGACACACACACACACACACAGACACAACACATGCACACATCAAACACACACACCATGCACACAGACACAACACACACACATACACACACGACACACACACCACACCCACAGACACAACACACATGCATACACACACCACACACACACACACAACACACATACACACACACACACGCACATACACAGTCACTCACACACACACACACACATACATATATGCCGGAGCTGACATTCATCTCCCCTCACCCGCTGATCACACTCCCATGCAGCACCTGATCTCGCTTACTTTCGATTTAACCAGCATGTTGGGGATTCAGTTCTTCTTTTGCTCTGCCATCCTTTCCCCTCCCCCAATCACCCATTTCCTTTCCCCCATCACTGTCAAACCCTCTGGCATCACCTGCCACCTCCCCTCCATCACCTCCAGCCACAACTCTTTACTTTTGGGGATGTCCAGGTGAGTGTGAGCATTCCCTACTTTCCTGAAAATCCCACCCCATCCACACTGCACTCTCCGACCTCCTCCTTCCCACCCCCAGGGACTGTGTCTGTCTCCGAGTACCCACCAACCACCCTCGCCATCCCTTCTACCGATACTGTCGAACCCTCACCCTCCCAAACTACCACCTCTCTCTGCCCTCGGTCATTCTCACCATTCTCTTGTACCACACCCACTCTCAGCTCGCTCCTCAGGAGGCAGGAATGGTCTCATCATGCCCCTCTCTTGCATGTTCACCTGGCCATCCCCCCCTCTGGACTCCTCCCCTCCCTCTGGACTTGTTCCACCCCACCGGAACCCCTTCCGCCCATGGAACTCCTTTCCCTCCAGAACTCCTTCCACCTCCCCTGGACTCCCCATTACTTAGTCCTTCCCCCCAGCACCAGATTCCCCCCTTAGCACTTCCCCTTTCCTGACTCCTCCCTTCAGCCTTAATTCTTCACCCAGCCTTACTTCTTCATCCCCCTGGACTCCACCCCCCCCCAACCTCTCTGCACTCCCTCTTCCCCTCTTCTCCCCTCTGGACTCCTTCCTCTCTCCGGACTCCTTCACGCCTCCAACCTCCTTCGCTTACACCTTCCACCCCTCCTTTCCACCTAACTCCCTGGTTACTGTATTCTCTCCCATAACCCCCTCCCTCCAACCTCACCCCCCAACATCGTCATTCCCCCCTCCCAGTCTCATCCCCCCCGACAGCTTTGTTTCCCTCCCTCCCAACCTCGACGGTGACTTTTCACCTTCCGTGAGCTGCTTCACGGCGGATCCATGTCCATGAGAATCCAGCCAGCATGCCATGGTCATTCCTGTAGGCTCCAGTAGCGGTCGGCCTCCAGTGTTTTCTGCTGCTTGGATGTGAGCAAGGCCCTGGCCGTAAATCCTGACTTCTGCACGTCACACTTGTTAAGACACGTTTTGCACTGGTGTGTTTTCCAACTGACGTGGGCGGACGATCCAGCATGGGGGGAGGGGCGATTCTGGCTGGCTGGCCTTATAATGATATGCAAATATGTTACAACGTGGTTCCCAACGTCCGCTGGTGGGAAACGTGACCCACCATCGACGAGCTGAGCGGATGATCGCAAACTGGCTTCATGACGCCATGAAAGAGATCTTTGGCCTCCTCACCATATTGTCCGCTCACACTGCTGGACAAGCCCAATGCCAGTGGGCACGGAAAATTCCACCCTGGGTCCTAAATCAGAAGAAAGGAAATCACACAGGTATGAGGAGCAGGTTGGTTATGGTGGACGGGAAAATATACTGAACAATTTGGCGGTAGACAGGCAATGGCTAGTATTTAAAGAAATACTACACGGTCTGGAACAGATATACATTCCTCTAAGGCACAAATTGTAAGGCAGATCAACCTTGGTTAATGAAAGAAGTTAAAGATTGCAGGAGATCGAAGGAAGTGATTTATAAGGATGTCAGGAAAAGTGGTTAGCCTGAGGATCTGGAGCAATTTAGAACCCAGCAAAGGAGGACCAGGAAACTGATTAAGAAAGGGAAAAGAGAATATGAATGCAAGTTGGAGAGGAACATAAAGTTGGACTGTAAAAGTTTCTTTCGGTATGTGAAAAGCCAAAAATTAGCTCGGACAAATGTTGGTCCATTACAGGTAGGGACAGGAGAATTTATAGTGGAGAACAGAGAAATGGCAGAGAAACTAAACAGTTACTTTGTGTCTGTCTTCATGGAAGAAAATACAGAAAATCTCCCAGAAATACTCAGTGACCAAGGGGCTTGTGAAACTGAAGAACTGAAAGAAATTAGCATTAGTAAAGAGGTAGTTCTTGAAAAGTTACCTGAGCTGAAGGTTGGTAAATTCCCTGGACCAGATGAGCTTCATCTCAGAGTTGAAGGAGGTGGCTAGAGAGGTGGCAAACACTTTGGTGGCTATCTTTCAGAATTCTATAAATTCTGGAAAGGTTCCTGCTGTCTGGAAAGTAGCAAATGTAACCCCATTATTTAAGAAGGGGGGAAGAGGGAGAATGGAGAACTACAGACCTGTTAGTTTGATGTCAATCATAGGGAAAATGTTAGAAACTATTAGAAAGGAGGTGATGACTGGATATTTAGAAAAGAATGGTAAAACTGGGCAAAGTCAACATGAAAGGGAAATCATGTTTGACAAACATTTTGGAGTTTTTTGAGGATGTTAGTTGTAGTATAGATAAAGGGGAACCAGTGGATGTGGTGTATTTGGATTTGCAGAAGACTTTTGGTAAGGCCCCACACAGGAGGTTAGTAAATAAATTTAGAGTGCATGGGATTGGGGGAAATATACTAGTATGGATTGAGAATTGGTTAGCAGACAGAAAGCAGAGGGTAGGAATAAACAGATCATTCTCAGGGTGGCAGGCTGTTACTATTGGGTTACCGTAATGATCTGTGATAGGTCCACAGCTGTTCACAAGCTATAGACATGATTTGGATGTGGGGACCAATTGTAATATTTCCAAATTTGATGGTGACACCAAACTAGGTAGGAATGTAAGTTGTGGGGAGGATGTAAGGAGGCTTCAAGGAGCAAAGTGAATGGGCTAGAACATGGCAGTTGGAATATAATGTGAATAATTGTGAAGTTATTCACTTTGGTAGAAAAAACAGAAAGGTCGAATATTTCCCCCAAAGGGACCTCAGTCTCCTTGTTCATGAGTCACTGAGGCCTGAATTTTTCCCGCATCAGGCGGGCTCGGCAGGAATGGGCGAGAGCCGCCAGTGATCGGCTCCACACCCTGATTTCACGCGGGTGGGCCAAATAAGGCCCACCCTGCATGGATCGTGAGCGGTAGTGCTGAGCGCTGCCTGTGTGGGCGGGCGGAGGACGAAGAGCCAGATCTAGAACACAGTTCATGCATGCGTGCGAAAGAGCATAGCTTCACAGAGCTGCTTCAGGGAGATTGAAGCGCTTTTTAAGAAAATTAATAATGACGTTAACAATTTAATGAAACATGTCCCCTCATGTGACTGTATCACATGAGATGGGACATTTTTTTAATGGCAAAAGAAAGTTTTTATTTAATTTGTATTAGCTTTAGGAAACCTCATCCCGCTCGTGGATGAGGTTTCCTAAAAAATCTAAAAGCCGCTTGGCTTTTTCGTCTGCCTGTCAACCGTACGGTTGGACGGGCAGCATAAAATTGAACTTAATTACCTTGTTAATGGCCTTAGTATGCCCTTCAATTATTGGCGGGCATGCAGCCAACTCCAACACATGCCCACTGAATGAAATATCGCACATCATTTTACATTCCAGCATGTTGGGCATGTGCCCGCACGCCAAAGGTAAAATTCTGGCCTAAAAGTTAGCATGAAGGTCCAGCAAGCAATTAGGAAGATGAATGGTAGGTTGGCCTTTGTCACAAGGGGATTTGAGTACAGGAGTAAAGATGCCTTGCTGCAGATGTATAGAGTCTTGATGAGACCTCACCTGGAGTATTGTGTACAGTTTTGGTCTCCTTATTGAAGGTAGGATGTACTTGCCATAGAGGAAGTGCAATGGAGGTTCACCAGATTAATCTCTGGGATGGGAGGATTGTCTTATGAGGAGAGATTGAGGAGACTGGGTCTGCATTTCCCAGAGTTTCGAAGAATGAGAGGTGACCACATTCCAAACTTGCAAAATTCTTGCAGGGCATGACAGTGTGAATATAGATAAGATCTTTCCCCTGGCTGGTTGGTACAGAACCAGGGGATACAGTCTCAAATAAGGGGTAGGCCATTTAAGATGGAGATGAAGAGAAATTTCTTCACTCAGAGGGTGGTGAATCTTTGGAATCCCCTATCCCAGCGGGCTTTGGAAGCTCAATCATTGAGCATGTTCAAGATAGAAACCAATAGATTTCTGGAGACTAATGACATTAAGGTATATGGAGACAATGCGGGGAAGTGGCATTGAAGTAGAAGATCAGCTGTGATCTGATTGAATGGTGGAGCAGGCTTGATGGGCCAAACAGGTTTACTCCTGTTCTTATGTTTCTTTGGATGAGCACCTTGCCATCTGAGGAGGCCACCCAGTTAAAGCTGGCAGCTTTCCTGTGGTCTTGGCCGGGGGCAAGGGAGCCCTCCTTATTGGGTACCCTGTGGACCATGTGGGGCCCCGCCAGGACCAAGGACCACCCCACTAGAACACCCCTCCCTGCTCTCGTGACTGACACTCTTCCCCCCCTCCCCCTCCCCATGGCCCGCCTGATTGGCTCCAAAGAGCCCCAACCCCATTTGAATGCATTCCGAGCTGCTCCCAGGTCACTGGTCTGGGCCTACTGCAGTGCCAGCAGTGGTCACTGCTCCCATGGTTCTGCTAGGGCTATAGCGCTGCTGCCATCTCTTGGAGGCAGAACATCCTGCCTCAGAGGGAGGGAAGCCATGATTTCAGGTAACTAATAGTCAAAAACAGTCGTCTCTTCCCTTCTCAGGCCGACACAGCTTGCAGGTTCACCTATCGTACTCTCTCCAGGCACCTCCTCACATCACCATCTGAGCGGCTGACACTCATGCTCACCCTCATCTCATTGCCATGTCATTCTCATCTTGCGCAGTCATGCTCCACAAATGTTGTCATTCCACCATCTCAATACATTATTCACACTCTTTTTCTCCTTATAGGAGAAGAAAGCGTAGCACAGTAGAGAGAGGCAGAGAACTGGATGTGGCCCTCCAGTCATAGGCACCATAATCACTGCAGAGGAGGAGGTGTTGGACCGGAGTCTCAGCGTGCCTGGCTATTGATGCTGGGATATGGGGATCTCCCAGCTACCTGTTTTTTAACTCATTTCCAGGATGTGGGCTTCCCTGGCTGGGCCAGCATTTATTGCCCATGCTTAGTTGCCTTTGATAAGGTGATGGAGAGCTGTCTTCTTGAAATGCTGCAGTCCATGTGGTGTAGGTGCACCCACACTGCTGTTAGGGAGGGAATTCCAGGATGTTGACCCAGTGACAGTGAAGGAACGGTGATATATTTCCAAGTCAGGATGGTGAGTGACTTGGAGGGGAACTACCAGGTGGTGGTGTTCCCATTTATCTGCTGCTCTTGTCCTTCTAGGTGGTAGCGGTCGTGAGTTTGGAAAGTGCTGTCGAAGGAGTCTTGGCGAGTTGCTGCAGTGCATCTTGTAGATGGTATACACTGCTGCTACTGTGCACTGGTGGTGAGGGATTGAGTGTTTAAGGTGGTGGATAGGGTGTCGATTAAACAGGCTGATTTGTCCTAGATGGTGTCCAGCTTCTTGAATGCTGTTGGAGCTGATCTCATCCAAGTAAATGCAAAGTATTCCATCGCA
This sequence comes from Carcharodon carcharias, assembly GCF_017639515.1. NCBI lineage: Eukaryota > Metazoa > Chordata > Chondrichthyes > Lamniformes > Lamnidae > Carcharodon > Carcharodon carcharias. The sequence continues at coordinate 101,708,144 of NC_054480.1, forward strand.
CTCCTGATTTTTGTTTTGTAGATGTTGGACACGCTTTGGGGAGTCAGGAGCTGAGAGTGACACAAACATTAATCCTATATGTGGCAGACCCTTATACTACAAAGTTTCGTGCTCTATCAGTGGGGCCTGATGGTTTCACTGGGGCCTGGCGCTCTCTCACTGAGGACTGGTGCTCTCTCAGTTGAGAGCTGTTGAGGTGAGGTGGTTGCCTCTCGATGAGGCCTAGTGCTTTCTCAGTGGGCAGGTCTCTCATTGTTGATAATACTAATGAGCGAGAGCACCAGGCCCACAGAAAGCACCAAGTACCATTAAAAGCACTAGACTCACTGAGAGGACATCAGATCCACTGAGAGAACACCAGGTCCACTGAGAGCACCAGGCCCATGAAGACCACCAGAACCCCCTGAGAGCACCAGGCCACAGTGAGAGCACCAGGCCCTACTAAGAGAGCACCAGGCTCTACTGAGTGAGCACCAGGCCCCAGTGAGAGCACCAGGCCCCACTGAGAGAGCACCAGGTTCTACTGAGTGAGCACAAGGCCCGACTGAGAAAGCACCAGGCTCCAGAGTGAGCACTAGGCCCCAGTGCGAGCACCAGGCAGCAGTGAGAGCACCACCCAAAAGGAGACAACAATTCAGACCAGTACTTTGACTTCCCAGTTTTACTGATGTTCCATTTTAAAGTATACAAGACCTGTCCAGACAAGTATTTGTATTTCCCAGTTTTTAGTGTTTTTTCCTTCTGGGCAGGCCTCAGTGTGAGAGCACCAGGCCCCACTGAAAGGGAACCAGGCTCCAGTGAGAGCACCAGGCCCCAGTAAAAGCACTAGGGTCAACTGAGAAAACACCAGGCCCTAGTGAGAACACTTGGCCTCAGTTGGAGCACCAGGCCTCAGCAAAAGCTCTAGGATCCTACTGAGAGAGCAACAAGACCCAGTGAGAGAATAACAGGCTTTAGTGAGATTAACAGGCCCCAGTGAGAGAACCAGGCTCCTGTGAGAGCACCAGTCCCACTGAGAGAGCACGAGATTCTGTAGTCTAAGGGTCTGACACATGTAGGATTAATGTGTGACTGAGTACAGTACCACCCACCAGGTGATGTAAGAGGCATGTGCCCTGCATCCGGAGTTAGTCTAGTGTTGGACAGAGCCATGTGTACCCACGAGCATGGAGATGGCTCCTAGCTTGTACCCTTTACAGTATATTTGTAAGTAGTTCTAAGGGTCAATTAAGAGTTACAGTTAACTTTCATATGACTAAGAGGACTTTTCCAGACCTGCCAAACTGTAATCAACACCCTACAACATGCTGGCAGCTTATGGAAAATCCCAAGGCTTTGGAGAAAATGCACAGACAAACTGAAATGCTACGTGACTGAAAAAAAAGATTCAGTACAGCAGTCTGGACTGACACGGAGCTCCAGAAGCAGCAGCACAGGAGAAAAATTGTCAGCAAAAAGCTCCAAAGAAATGCATGAAAGCTGAGGGCAGAAATTTAAAACTCCCTACTGCAGCAGAAAAATCCACCTAGCAGAGGTGAGCTAAATCTTTAAAAACTCCAGGCGCTGCAATTCCTGAGAAGTCTTTAAATAATTCAGGCAGATGTGCAGTTTAAAAAAGCCTGCCGCTAAATCCCAATATCCGAGTCAACGACTTTGTGACTTTAAAGTGAAGCGCTGAGTAAGAGAACTCTGCAGGCAGCCAAACCAGGCAGCCATTGCTGAAATTATCTTTTCAAGCTGAGCGCAATTGCCATTGTAGAGGAGCCTGCCAAAACCGGCAAGTGTGGGAAATTCCTTTGTCTCCAACTGAACAGCAACAGTATCTTGAAATTCAGAAACCTCTTAAAGCATTTTTCATTTTTGACCATGGGTCAGAATTTAGATTTATCCAAGGGCCATACCTAATGGAAAACTGGGCATCCCGGCAAAGAGAATTTCTAAAATACCAGAGTACATCAAGTCTAAATAGGAAGTCAGAAAAAGTCCAGATTAATACTTTTTAATAAAAGTTTGGTAAACCTGTGGGGGAAGTATTCCTAATGCAAGACATTACGAATCCTCAATGAGCTTCGATGAAATATTAAAAGCCTTTGATGGATATTTTAATCTTCAAGTTGTGGAGACCACAGAGCTTAAAAAGAAGATAGAAAACACTCAATAAAGTGATGAAAGGACAAAAGACATTACCTGACCAAACCAGATCAGGGCACCAAAAAGGCCAAGACTTTCCCAAAAGCTCCAAAAAATATATCTTGTTGGAAACCCCGAAAAATCACCTGAACTGCAATCGTAGGTGGCAATGCAGAATGAGGGGCTGACTGTAAATGAAGGAAAGCTACCTGATGAAGTCCAAAATGAAAATGAAATAAGGTTGGAAAATGTTCACATCAAAGCTGAATTGGAGGATTTGAAACAAAAAATTCAAGCTGAGTATATACCTTTGAAAAAGGGTGACAAACTAAAGTCTTCAATTGACCAAATTGTTCGAAATTGGAACAAACACATTTCCAAGGCATCTCAAAGGTACCAGGAGGAAATAACAATTCTGAATTCCATTTTTGGCAAATCAAAACAGGAGTTGGGAAAATGCAACCAGAAATACAACCAGGCACAACAGTCGGAAAATGCACTCAAAGAAGTTGTGACTTTGAAAGAATTGAAGAACCAGTTGACAGAGAAGACTCAGGAATGTTTTATATTCCAGGAGGGAGCCAAGAAAGAGACTACAGAGCTGAAGAAAATTGTTGGACATTTGGAAGAAAACTTGGGAAAACATTACATTTCCAATGGTATATGTGAAGAGGTGAAAATTATGAACCTGGAATAGTAAGAGCAAGTAAAACTTCTCACAAAAGAGTGTGAAGAGTCTCAGAATCAATTCATGGGATTGCAGTTACCGAGTGTGAGCTGGAAGGATAGTGCAGAGGAATTGTGCTCTGCTAAATAATAACTGATCAGCATTGAGAACAAACTTTCACATACAAAAATGAGTTTATAAAAGAAAAAGGAGAACTGATAAGATCACTGGAATGTCACTCACAGCAAGTAGAACTCTTGAAAGAGGACTTGAAATGATTAAATGACAAACTTATAGAAACAAATTCAACAAAGTTAGATCTCCATTTAAAATTTGATGAAATTCAAGCATCAGAAGTCTTTAGTAAGCATCGTGCAAAATGCCTGGAACAGGAGAAAGAATTGCTGATGCATCAGAACACTTGCTTGAAAGCAGAATTAACAACCAAAACTGATGAACTTCTTAAACTTTGGCTGAATCTGAACAGCATGAAGGTTGAGACACATAATATCCAAGACTTTGCAAGCAGAGAAGAGAAATTCTATGAAACAGATTGATAATCTCACGAGTGAATTGAAAGAGTCTAAGGAGTAGTCAGTGACCATGGAAGAAAGATTTCCAACAGATCTGAATCCTCTGGTGAAATTGTCAATCTTGTTCTCAGAGTTCGGTAGTAACTCTGAAATGAAGACAACTCAACTTAACGGAGCAGTTGCTGAGCTGCATGAAGAGATTCATGAGCTCGAAAAACAACTGGAAAAGAAGAAAGGTCTCAAAGATTTGGGTAAAATTGTGAAACAAGTAAGAACGAATGTTCCATATTTGAAACAGAAACTTCCAGATGTGCCGTGAGCACCCATATAACGATGTAAGAAGCAAAAAAAGTGACAAGGAGATGAGGACAATGTTTGTCCACCCTGCAAGAAACAAATTAGGGTAGCAACCGCCGACCAGCACAATTGCTGAACTGACCAAGTATGGTTCATTATGAAAAAGTGGAAGAAAAGAATGAAAACATACCCCGGTGCCAGAACAACCTCCAAACCTATAGTAAAAACCAGCAGTGTCAGAGCCTACCACTCCTCCGTCAATAGTGCAAATGAGATATGGAAGGATTATAAGGCCTCCAGACTACCTGAACCTTCTAATTCATGGACTTGAAGGAGGGAGATGGGGTAGTGATAATATAGTAATGGCACTGTACATGTATGATAGTAATAACAATGTAAGACATAAAGTAAACTATAATCACTCAGAATACATTGGATAAAGACTTGGAAGGAGGTGTAGAATAAGGTCTGGCACATGTACGGTTAATGTGGGACTGAGTACAGTACCACCCAAACAGTGATGTAAGAGATACATACCCACACCCAGGGTCAGTCTAGTGTTGGACAGAGCCGTGTGTACCAGCAAGCATGGAGATAGCTCCTAGTTTGTATCCTTTACTGTACATTTGTAAATAGTTCTAAGAGTTAATAGAGTTACAGTTAACTTACATATGACTACACAGATTTCTTCAGACCTACTGAACTGTATCCAACACCCTACATCAGACCCCAGTGAGAGCACCAGACCCACTGCCAGTACACCAAGAGAACAGCTCACCCATTTTTTGCACCCACTCAAAATTGCTTCATGTGTATAGTCTTGGAATCTGACAGCCTGAGAATCTGAACTAGAATCTCCCATCTAATGCTATTTGCTCTTGCTGTCAACAGAGAGGAATTGTCTTTACAGCTCCTACAGTGGACAGCATTACAACACAGTGAATGTTGAGTTAGTTAAGTTATTAATGTAGGGTGACTCAATTTATTTAGATAATTAGTTTTACAAGAGGTTGCTTCAGTTAACAGCTGAATTCATTATTGTGAATCTGCTTGAGTGAGTTCAGAAACCTCCTAATTTAAACAGATTGGGCCAGTGGTTATTGACGATCTAAATAAATATATCTTTCCCAACTTGTAGAGTAAAAGAATTTGAGGATTATGAATGTACCTTGATGGTCACTATCTGCTGACATTCACTACAGATGAGGTTTCCCTGTGACTGATCAGTATTGTAACCCCTACCCCGACTAGCAGCACATTCCAGGGGAATTATCCTGACAGACAGCTATTGAGGCTCAAAATGCAGCTCTTTGTTTATAAAACAAAAGTTGAAGGCCATTGCTGTTCAGTTTCCCACGTCAATTTAAAAAGGATATTTGACCCTTCTTCACTCTGCCCTATTGACTTTTTTCTCTGCGGAACTCCTTGCTCCCCAGGCTCATTGTCCTTTGTTTCCATTAATGGCTCTCTGTCTCTCTTTTCCAATCATGCTTTGTAGCAGCACTAAAAGCGCAGCTGATCCCATTCTAATGGTCACGCAGGGATCCCCGTTGCATTTTCTTACACGTTTTTATTCCCTTCTGTTCTGGCTCTCTCCCATCTGTCACTTTCTTCAAAGGGCACATATCTCCTGTCTAAATGCCATGCAGTTTCCATCTGATACAAGTGCCCAATGCAATGTGTACTGTACAATTCACACACAGTGTGCTGTCACCCACACATGCACTAACTCTCATACACCCGTGCTCTCAGTCACTCACGCACACACACTTTCTCACTCACACACGTGCGCTCAAATACACACGCACATGCAAACACTCTTACTCATACACACTCATACACGCACACATGTAAAAACTTTCACTTACGCACACATGTTCACACACACAAACACTCTCACTCACACACAAACACACACACACACACTCTCACATGCACACACTCACACAGATTCATGCACTCTTTTACACACACACACACACACACACTTACACACCGGCACTCTGCGTTCATTGTTTGCATGTGTTCATCATTCACACATGTTCATTATTCTTGTGTGTTCATCATTTGCATGTGTTCATTATTCATGTGTTCATGATTTGCATGTCCATCATTTGTGTGTGTTCATTGTTTGCATGGGTTCTTTGTTCATGTGTGTTCATTGTTTGTCTGTGTTCATCCTTTGTATGTTCATCATTTGCATGTGTTCATCCTTTGTTTGTGTTCATCATTCGTGTGCTCATCATTCATGTGTTCATCCTTTGCATATGTTCATTATTTGAGTTTTTATCATTTGCATGTGCTCATTGTTTGCGTGTGTCCATCATTTGCACATGATCATTGTATGTGTGTTCATTGTTTGTGAGTGCACATGCTTTCATTGTTTGCATGTTCATTGCTCACATGTTCATCGTTTGCATATGTTCATCATTTTTGAGTGTTCATCATTTGTGTCTGTTCATCATTCATGTGCTTTCACCATTTGCACGTGTTCATTGTTTGCATGCATTCAACATTTGCACATTTTTATCATTTGTGAGTGTTCATGGTTTGTGTGTGTTCATGGTTTGTGAGTGTTCATGGTTTGAGTATGTTCATCATTCACATGTGTTCAGCAGTTGCAAGTGTTCATTGTCAGTGTTTGCAAGTGTTCATGGTTCATGTGTGTTCATTATTTGTGAATATTCTTTGTTCGCGTGTGTTCATTGTTCATGTGTGTTCATTGTTTACATGTGTTAATTGTTCATGTCTGTTCATTGTTCGTATGCGTTCATCATTTTGTCTGCTCATCATTGGTGTGTGTTCATTGTTTGCGGATGTTCATTGTTTGTGAGCATTCATATTTTGCGTGTATTTGTCATTTGCAGGTATTCATTGTTTGTGTTCAAAATTTGCCGAGGGTTCATTATTTTCCTGCATTCATAGTTAGTGAGTGTTCCTTATTTGTGGATGTTAATTGTGAGTGTTCATCAATTTTTTCTGTTCATTGTTTGCCTGCATCATTGCAAGCGGGTGTTCATCATTTCTAAATGTCCATCATTTATGAGTCTGTCACTCGTGAGTGTTGGTATGAACAGGTTCCATTGTACTTCAGTTATCTCTCTATTCCCTGCCTCAGCACAAAACGCACTGGAGACTTCATTACACCAGAAATAATCAATAGTATCCTGCTTTTTTATATTTTAGCTCGCAATCTCGGAGCCATCAATTCTTAACGTCATGTTTTACAGCTCTCTCAGTGGGGCTGTTAGTCAGTAATGCTGGTTTTTGCTGCTCTCACATTACCACATGTGCCTCTGTAGAGGAATGACATTTCCCACTGCCTGAAGGGAAATTGGTTCAGGCCTGGGTATATCTATTTTGAATTAATCACTGGTTTGCTATAAATTATATTCCTACTGAGAGGACTTTGGTTTTTAATTTAAAATGTGGAAACCGTATAGGTACAGCATAGGACAAGATGTGCTGGAATGCGATTCAAAACAAAATCACAATCCTCAATGCAGTGTCGGTGTCTGGTAGGTCTGGGTGAAAGCTAATTGACCTGTTCTGTTCAATATTTCCCCACACCAGCAGCAATCTGCTCTTATTAAATACTTAATGAAAGTCAGCATCCCCACAGCTGCGAGCCTGTGCATTCTCATCTCACTCTGAAATGAGCTGTCGCCACACTTGTGTGATCTGCAGCAATGGGGTGTTCATTGAGAGAGTAAGAAGCTTTGTTTTACTGAGTGGAACGAGGAGCATTAGAAATAGGAGACAAAGAAAGATTAAGGTCCATGTAGCTCACCTTCTACCATCTTGGTATTTGCATGATACAATGATAATGGAGTTGTTAACTCATCATAGCAATCAATGAAGAAAGAAAATTGTATAGTGATTTTTACATCGCAAAGAGCTTTAAAGACAATTAAGTATTTTTGTAATGTAGGAAACACAGCAGCCAAGCACATAAAGCAATGCAATAATAGCCATTTAATCTATTTGAGATGTTATTTGAGGGAGCAGTATTGACTGGGACACCAAGAGTTCTTGCCCTTCATCGAAATAATGCAAGGGTATCTCTTACAACCACTTAAGAGGGAGACAGAGCCTCAGTTTAACTTTGTAGCTAAAATACGTGGCATCTCTCACAGTGCAGCAATCCCTTGGTACTGCACTGAAGCATCAGCCTGGATTGTCTGCTCCTGTGCACTTGAACCCACAACCTTCTGATACAGAGGCAAAAATGCACTGAGCCATGGCTGACACAATGCAGCAGTCCAAAACAGACCAGGTATGAGGCAGAAAACTTTGGCTGCAGAGCTCTGTGGGAGGCAGGGACACGTAATTCATTGCACTTAACAACCAGCAGATCCCAACACAGCCCCCACAGCGAGACCTGCTCAAAACGGTGCCCACCCGGCTGCCCACGATCGGGCCCCAACCACGATTTCACACTAGTTCGAGAATTAATGACTAGTCAGTGTGAAACATGTGCTGATAACCTCAGAAATGTTGGGATGGAGGCGAGAGGAGCACGAGTGTGCGCATGTGCAGGGGTGCGTGAAGTGAAAGCTCCTGAAGGCACAGAGCTGCCTCAGGGAACTGAAGATTTTTAATATTAAAAAGAAAGATTTCAAAAATAAGGAAAACCCATGTGACATGTGAAAAACGTGTTTTAAAATTTTTTATTCTCTTGTTAGTCACTGCTTGAAACCTTATCCTACCTGTGGATGAGGTTTCGCAAAAAATGCAAAGGTCGCCTGGCCTTTCACCCATCTGCCAACCGTAAGATTGGACAAGCAGCAAAAAATTAAATTTAATTAATTGACTAATAAGCTTAATAGCCCTCTTAATTGTTGGTGGGCGCGCTGCCGACTCTTGCACGCACCCGCTGACTGAAATGTTGCGTGAGTGCACGATGACATCGCGACACTTGCGCGACATCATCAGGCACTATTTCACAATTGTGTGTGTTGGGCGCAAGCCCGCATGCCAAGCTGAACATCCTGCCCAAAGGCTGCAACAGGTATACGGGCAGCAGTGCCGGTGCCTCTGGGTCTGCAGCATGACAGGGATGTGGAGCAGAGGCTGTGGAGAGGGAAATCTCCGTGTCATCCCCTCCGCCAAGTTGGAGCCAGACTCCTCCATGCTCCTTTATGGAGGCAGGAGGGTGTCTGGCACACCTGACAATGCACCCAACATCTCGGTGAGTAGGCCCATCAATGCTCTCTTCTCTGTCACCCTATTGAAATCCTCACCTGAGTCCTCGGTAGCAGGGTCTGGAAGAGGGTGTGCAGACTGTGCCAAATACAGGGCCCAGGCTCTGGGTGGGGGCTGGTGGGGGGGGACCCCCAGGCTCGGGCCCACTGTTCCATACGGTTTCATGTTGTCCATGCTGAGCAGCCAGAGTTGAAGACCTGAAAGACCGGCTTAAAACAAACAGATCTGCCAGGCTGAGAGTTCTAATATTTTTCAAGCCGGTTTGTCAGTGTCAGGTCAGTTTCATTCGTTGCTGCTGCTTCCAACCTTTGGGCGGCTTCATAATTCTGTTTTTTTTGAAAGCCTGCCAGGGAACCACGAAGCTGCCCGAAGGTGAAAAGCAGAAGAAGTGGGTTGGAGAGAAGGTTGGTTGGAGGGTCAGGGGGAAGATTGGGGCCAGAGAGGAAAGTTGAGGGGTGGGGATGGGGGGAAGGTTATAGGGGTTTGAGGGAGGATGGATGGAGGGGTGGAGGGGGGTGGTTAGAGGGAAGATTGGGGGCTGGGTTGGGGGAAGGTTGAAGAGGGGTCGGGGGGGTTGGAAGGGGGTTGGAGGGAGATTTGAGGGGTGTTTAGAGGGAAGGTTGGAGAGAAGTTGGAGGGAAGGTTGGACAGGAGGTTGTGGGGAAGGTTGGAGGAAATTGGAGGAGGGTTTGGAGGTAATTTGGAGACGGGGTTGGGGAAAGGTTGGAGCAGAGTTGTGGGGTTTGGAAGGAAGTTGGAGGGGTTTGGGGGGAAGGTTGGAGGGGTAGGCGGAGGGTTGGAGCAGGGTTGGGGGTAAAGTTGGAGGGAGTTGGGGGGAGGTTGGAGTGGGCTTAAGGGGAGTTTGGGGGAAGATTGGAGGGGCAATGTGGGGGAGTTAGGGGGGTTGGAGTGAGGGTTGGAGGAGGTTAGTGGAGGGTGTTGGGGGGGAGGCTGATAGGGGTTTTGGGGGTGTTAGAGGGTTTTGGAGTGGGGGTTGGGGAGCCATTAGAGGGGGATTGGAGGGAGGTTAGTGGGAATTGGAGAAGGTTGGGGTCAGTTTGAGGAAGGTTATCTACAGAGTTGGATCATTTTGTAAATGGAGTGATTGCTTCATAGCCACTTTCCAAACATCAGTTAATTTCTCTGTGATTAATTATCCTTCGAGAATTAGCATTGGGCATCCAATTTCCCCATTGGTACAGTTACTGTGCCTGCTGCATGCAGGTGTAATGAAAGAAAAAAACCTACATTTATACAGCACCTTTCCCAATGTATCCAATTGCTTTAGAGCCAATTGAGTTATTTTGAGTTGTAGTCACTGGTATGATGCAGGCAATGTTATCAAATGGATGGAGCAGACTCAAGGGGCCAAATGTCCTCCTCCTGTTCATAATACATATGTTTGGTAGTCCAGAGCTTGAGTATTGCTGAAGTATGGCAACCGTGTAAATAGGCCCCGAGCCATTTGCTCACCATGCAATCTCGATGTTAAATAGGGCACATCAAAGGCATCCTGCGGGATAATGGCTGCCCTGATCAGATCATCTTGCGCTGTATATCACGCAAACTCATGAACAGGCCTAAGGCCGTCACTTCTGGCCCTGAGATGTGCTCAATCTACCTCAGATTACATTGGAAGGGCAAGGTATCTCAAAAATTTGAGCAACAGGTGAAGCTAGCTGTTTCACGCTGCTACTATGCAGCCACTAACAGGATACTGCCGTCAAACCAAAAGGATGTTCCGCTCATCACACAAATGAGTAATGTGGTGTATGAATTTCAGTGCCAGTGTGATGCTAAGATTGTAGACAATATACCCCAAAGGCTAGCAGGTTGTATCAACTTGACCCAGATGCTGTTCGCAATGGGCAGGGTACAGACTGTACCCAACCAGCCCGTGCTTGCAGAACTCAAAGCACAGCGTCCAGCATTATATGTGATTCCACAATTGGACAACATTTGCTAAACAATCCTCAGTGTGCTAAGAATTACATTGATAACCAATTTAAGATTGTCAGTCAGGCTTGCAGTGCGTGTACTGGAAGCTACATATATTAATACACAGGGCCCTGTTTTTTGCAGACAGAAAGAACATGTATACATATTGCGCCTGTTTCAGCTAAACAAAATAAGCGACAACCATTCGCTGACTCATTCCTCAGGGCAATACCTTGACCAATTAGGGTCAAGCTACCTGGTTTAAATTTCAAACAATGCTGGGAAGTTAACTGTCAGTCATCATCAGTGGTGCATTCTCCATGGCAATGCCACTTGCCAACCATAAGACCATAAGACATAGGAGCAGAAATTAGGCCATTCGGCCCATCGAGTCTGCTCCGCCATTCAATCATGGCTGATAAGTTTCTCAACCCCATTCTCCTGCCTTCTCCCCCTAACCTTTGATCCCCTTACCAATCAAGAACCAATCAGCACTCTCTTCACATGCAGTATAAATTATTGTTTTCCCTCTTATGTTGGAATGCTTGTGAGTGTCCTGATGAGTGCTAGACAAAAAGCTTCAACATGTCTCTTTTTTCAACAATGCGTATGTTCATATGTCATTCTGGGGTGGATGAAATTAATTGGGCAACATGACCTTTGTCGTCCATAATTATCTTGTGAATAGAAGGTGGAATCATATCTGGAGTTCTGATTATTTTGTTGCTGATGAAAGTTTACTCTGAGTAGGATTTATGGGGTGAGATTGCCAGGATAGAAGTGCATAATGGGTGCACAGTGAATCAGTAAACTGACACTGCTGATGATTCTCAAGAGTCTTTTCTTTTGATTTCAATCTTGTCCTTTCATCTATTTATCTACCATCCCAATCTATCTTGGTGCCTTTTATGAGTTTTTTGAGGTCTTGGAATATCGTGATAAAGTTGTGTTGCAAAGTGGAGATTGAAAATACCTTGTAGTGAGAGCAGCAATCAGCAGAGTCTTCAAACTTACTAATCAAGAAAACACAGATACAATTATGAACCCTAAAATAAAAGCAAAACACTGCAGATGCTGGAATACTGATCAGCAGGTCTGGCAGCATCTGTGGAGAGAGAAACAGAGTTAACTTTTCGAGTCTGTTTGATTCTTCTTCAGAGCTGAAGAGAGGTAGAAACGTGATGGAATTTACACTGTTGAAGGGGGATGGGGGCTGGAGCAGATGGAGCAAAATAGAAGGTCAGGGATAGGTGGGAGCTCAGGAGAGATTTGACAAGGATGTTATGGACACAAGACAGAGGGAGTGGTAATGATAGTGTTAAAGGCTCTGATGAAGAGTCATGCGGGCTCGAAACGTTAACTCTGTTTCTCTCTCCACAGAAGTTGCCAGGCCTGCTGGGGCTTTCCAGCATTGTCTGTTTTTTTACAATTGTGAATCATTCACTCTTTGTTCTCTGGCTTCATAAAAGTTGTGTCGCCCAGGCACACTTGAGAGCCTGGAAACAAGAGAAGCACCAAGGCCCACGATTTCAATCCCTGGCCTTGTTCGGTAGCAGAATTTACCTTGCCTTCCCTCCAGGGACGCTGGCAATCAAACCACCCTTTAATCCTACCTGGTTGCAGCCCACTCACATCCGGTGACCCACCACATGCTGATTTTAATTCTATACTAGCCTCTAAAGTACTTGCAGTGCCAGTATTTGAACTGCTGACTGCAGGTGTCAGATCAAGTGATGGGGCCTCTTCGTCAGTGTTGTGCTGCTCTCTTCCTCCTGTGGCTCCTGTGGCTGTGTAGGCGGCAGCTTATGGGTGTCAGGAAGGAGGAACTCGGAAGGGGAGGATTGGGATAAGGGGTCTGAAGCAAGAGGTCCATGGTCACACCATCAGCAGCTTAATCGTCATGCCTGGCGCCAGTTCAACAGCTGGAGGGGCAGGCCTAATACTTCCAGTCATATGGCATTTCCTGAGTGTAAAGGGCAATTGATGGTTCTGTCAGCACCTAAGCTTTTACCAACAAAGAGCTGTTCCCTCAGACCCCAGATTGCGGGGACAGTTTTCGATGATTAGTCTCTGGAGAGGACTGACCTCAGTCACTAAGCAGAGAAAATAGGGTTGGAGACCTGGAACATTGAGAAAGATGGACAGTCTGTACCTGCAAGAGACTGAGGGCCAGAGGCAGACATTGAGATGACGTGAGAGAGAAAGTTCCTGGCCTGTCCATCCAATTCCCCTGATCTCCCATGCTCCATGTGCCATTTGGAAGCTTGTCCAGAAAAAGCAGGCCTTTAGGCCTTGTGCTCCACCTCTCTCCTGTTGGAGAATCAGAGAGGCAGGCGGAAGCACTGCAGGTAGGGCCTCTTTTCCGCTTTTTAGGAGCATCAGGCTCAGAACTACCCAATATCTGCTTTCTTACAGAAGCCAAAAGACCCCAGTCATGGCAGTTATTGCTGCCAACACAGACGTGTCAAGTTTGGGATAACCCCACTAGGAGACAACAGACCCTCCACGGAAGATGGGCCTCTCCCTGGAGTGTGACTGGCCAGTCAAATGACTCAACTCATCAAATTCAAATGCACGGAGGCCTGGAGAACGTATTGGAAATAAGAGGGGAGAGGGAGATCTAGAAAAAGAAGCCCCAGGTGTAGAGTAACGGGTTAACATCAGGAGCATCTGATACTGGTGTAACTATGATGCAATGTCACTTGACCAAGAGACTGAGATCTGGTGAGAAACAGAAGTACAACATTGTGTAGAGTAGTGAGGTACATTCGTAAATGAACAAGGGTGGTTTTTACCAATAACAGTCCATGGTAGCATTCGTAGGGTAACAAGCAAACCCTAAAGAAATCTCATCTAGAGCTTGAACTCAAAGCAAAACACCAGTAATACTAGTATCTAATCAAAATAATCATCCCAATGACCACTCATTCATCAGAAAGTTCTTGGGGGGAGTTTTCTGTTCTGGAGACTAAGGCCGGAATTTTCCGGCCCCATAGGCATAAGGCATCATGACAGGTGGGGGAGGGGGAACAATATGGTGAGAAGGCCAAAAATAGGTTTCATGCCGTTGTGAAACCAGTTTGCGATCGCCTGCTCAACCTATCAATGGCGGGACGTGTTTTCCATCGTCGCACATCAGGAATCTAATTTCAATACTTTAGCATCTCATTATAAACTGCTTGAAGGAATCATCCCCCACATCAAATTTACCACCCATATTAGCGTGATTTCAGAATGGCGAGCTTCACGACTGCCGAGTTGAACTTCAGGGGGAGCTCGGAGGTGAGCGCACACAACCTTGCGCAGCGCTCGTGGACATCACCTATAGGACATCAAGGAAGAGACACCACATATTCGCAGTGGGCACAGGCAAGTTGCTTTTTCCCACCACTTTCAGGGCTCCGGTGTGGGTCAGGGTGGGGAGGGGATGTTGATGGGGAGCTGGTGGATGACAAGGCAGCACAGACTAAAGAAAATATTTAAGCACATGCTGGGGAGGTGGGAAGAGGGAGGATGAGGGAAGTGGCCATGCACTTGGAAAAGTTTATCAAAAGTGAGCATTCTTCCACAGCTGAGACCGTTTAGCTGCAGCTCCATTGACATGTCTGGAGTCAGGCCTCTGAAGATTTTCTGCCCACTCAAGCAACTCAAAATCATGAAAGTGCCACCAAACCCTCCAGAACTTTTCACCCCTCAGGCGCAGACTGCAAATGAATGTGTGTTTTGGGGACAGCAGAGCAATTGACCAACTGGGCAAGTAGAAGCCCCTTGGGAAAGGTGGCCATGGCACAGTCAATGTTGGAGATGCTCACAGCCCCTTGCAATGTATTTATTAATGTTTGGACCAGTATCCATCATGGTTCAAGCTAACAGTGCAGCCTTGCAGTGTGGGTTAAGAGAATGCCTGTGCCTGAGCTGAGAGCACAGCATGCAGTCCAGCAGCTGAAGCTCCCACCGATTGGTCAAGTGGAGTGGGGCAGAGGTGGGCAGGGTTTTGGACAGCCAATGAACACACTACACATCAGCCATCCAAGTGGTGGCCACCGCTCACCTGCATGCGTGAAGGGGCCTTCAGACTTAACCAAGAAATGATCTTAATATACCTATGGTAATCCACGCGCCTCACTCTTTGATCCTACAGGAGGAGAACATCAGGATCATGGAGCCTGGTGATTTAGTGGTATGCCTCATGGCTTACAGGGAGCAGAGAAGAAGAAAAAGAGAGCAGTGGTGGTATCTGGCTCGGCAAAGGGAGGAACACCTCCCTCAAGATGAAGGGGCGGCAGGGCTTGCAGCGCACGCGGCTGAAGATCCATAGTGAGACATCGCTCATAGGTGCCTCACTAGACCCAGGGTTTAAAGGCCGTGCTTGTCATCTCTGCAGATTACTGAGGACCAGTCCTTCCGAAGACCGCGCATGTCTAGGGAATTGGTCGGTCACATCTGCCACCTGCTGCTGGATTTGGCACCACAGGGACATGGAGGGCATCCACTGCCAGTGGGTCCTTCCAGGGCTCCACAGGTGACCTGTGTGGGATCTTACAAGCCGCTACCCACAAGTGTATCCAGGAGGCCATAGACACTAACTTCACAAAGGCACAGACTTTGTGCATTTTGCCCAGGATCAGGAAAGAGAGGAAGCAAGAGCGCTGGGATTTTCACAGGTCTCAGGTTTCCCACAGGTACAGGGTGCCATTGATTACACTTACATGGTGCTTAGATCTCCATGGCAACAAGTAGTCAACTGTATCACTGACTCACTGAATGTTCAGCTGATGTGCGACACCATAAACACACCCTACAGGTCTGCGCACGATTACCAGAGAAAGTCCATGACTCTTAGGTCCATAGAGGCTGCAGGGTTGGCTCCTCGGGGACAAGGGCTACCCACAGAGGACGTGGCTGATGACGCCCGTACAGGGGCCTCAGGCTGCAGCAGAGCGACAGTATACCGAGGCTCATACTGTGACCTGGATCTCGGAGGAGCAAACATTAGGTGTTTTGAAAATGAGGTTCCATACCTCGATGGGTCCGGTGGAGCACAGCAATACAGGCTCCAGAGGGTTTCGTGTATCATTGTCGCTTGCTGCATGCTCCACAACTTGGCACTGCAACAGGGGGAGGACGTGGCTGAGGAGGAAATGGAGGAGCTGCACAAAGGGAGATGACAGTGATGAGGTCCTCGAAGGTGATGATGCCGGCGATGAGGCCATTGCACTGGTCAGATGGGGTAGGTGCGCTTGGGAGGCCCTCAAGATTCATGGTGGATGATGATGAGATGCAGTGAGGACAGACCTGACATCCTCACCTTGCATCTGTGAGCGTTTGGCTCTCGTGTGGCTGATGGGAGCGCACATACCCACAGTACTCAGGCTCATGTCTTGGAGACTCAGCAGAGGCCCTAATAGTTGCTCGATTCCAGGAAAATGATGATGGCATAAAATGACGACACTCCACAGACCTTCACATAGCCTCTGGGAAGGTCTGACTCCTGTCTGGCTGAGGCAGCTTGCTTGTGCTGTGTGATCAGGGTCATGTCATGGGGAATAGCCACGAAACTTTAAATGCACCTGACCCTTTGTCAGCCTTCAACACCTGTCCCCTTCAGGAGCACAGCGTCACCTCAAAGATGCTGAGAGCACACAGAGAGTATGAGAGAACTCTGTGGTGCCTGCCCACAATATTCTGGCAGCAATGACCAGCACCATCGAGGCGCAGGCATCAGTAATGTTTCCAGTGAGCGTGAGACTGGACCATCACTTTGGTCTGAAGGTTACATACTGCACAGGGGAGAGGGCCTGGACTGAGACACCTGCCTTTATCTTATACAGGAACCAAGGTTTCACATCTGACTGACATGAACACTGCTCATCAGAACAAGGAGCCATAGGCAGAGAGACATTCTTGGGAAAACAAAAACAGAATTACCTGGAAAAACTCAGCAGGTCTGGCAGCATCGGCGGAGAAGAAAAGATTTAACGTTTCGAGTCCTCATGACCCTTCAACAGAACTAGGTGAATCCACCTAGTTCTGTTGAAGGATCATGAGGACTCGAAACATCAACTCTTTTCTTCTCCACCGATGCTGCCAGACCTGCTGAGTTTTTCCAGATAATTCTGTTTTTGTTTTGGATTTCCAGCATCCGCAGTTTTTTTGTTTTTACTTAGACATTCTTGGGAGTTTATTTACAATAATGAGCATTAAATGCAAGTGATTCTGATTGCCCTGGTGTATGCACCTGCTCATCCTCTTCCCTATGGGTGGCCAAGGGCCCCTGGATGACTCTTTGGGGAGAAGGGGAAGCTGGAGTGAGATCGAGCTGCCCTGCACCCCTCTTGTGTTAACACTGCTGGTGGCCAACTATGGTGTTAGTGATGGAATTCAGCCCACAAAGCAGTGCAGGACTGAAATCCTGGACCAAGGTCTCCATGGCGGCTGCCATCCTACCAGTTTTGACCTCAGTGCATTGCAATGCTGGCACTATCACCTCAGACTGAAGACATACAGAATCCTCCATCGTGCCTTGCAATCTGAGGAGTGCAGCAGACATCCCTTCCTGATGTTCCTGAGCTTGCCTTTGCAGCTCCAGCAACTGTGACATGACTGAGTCCAGAGGCTTCTCATCTGACTCAGATTCAGCAGATTTCTGGCCTCCAGTAGTCCTCCGAGTGCTGGAAACCTGGGAAGTCCCTGCCTCTGCCTGCTGTGGATCAGACAGTGTGATGTGCTCACCAGATTGTGATCCTGAGGCTACTCTAGAGCTAGGTCCCACTGAGGTGTGTGTCTCAGTGCTGGTGGAGGGTGTGGGTGAGCGCTATGCCAGGTCTTGAATTGGGGTGTCATCAGATTCTTCTTCTGAGGTGTCTTTGGGGCTTGAGTCGAGGCCCTGGGTTGTTTCCCAGATGTGCCTGCGAAAGGAAGGAGAGATAACTAGTGTATGGCAGGGGACTGCGGAACAGGGGAACTCACTCACAGCATGGTTGTTTGATGGATGTTGTACTGCTGGATCCTCACTTGGTTGAGCATCGATGACCTTTCTGTCAGCGCAGGAAAGGTGCAGATCATCAAGGGCCAGCTGGGTGACTATTTTCAAAATCCGTGTGGACCTTGATGTCGGGCATTCCTCCACCAGTCTGCAACCTCACCCGCTTGTTGTGTGCCAGCATGTCCTGCAGGAATTCAGATAGGGTGTAAGCATGATGTCTGCCAGGCCAGATGAGAAGGATGCCTGGCATGTGTGGGAGGTGAGTGGTGCCATGGACAGGATGAGGACACGATTCACAGGGCAGAGGAAGGTGTGTGTGAGAGAGTGAATGGTGATGTCCCTTGAACTGGCAGTGAGTGAGGGCCCTGTGGATGTGTGATGGGTTTGTGAGTGTGTGAGTTGAGAGTGATGAGAAGAGTGACTTACTCTGGCGGAACGGAGGAGATCATTCATCCTCTTTCAGCACTGGGTGGCTGTCCTCTTTTGCAGGGCAATTGGCACTGACAACCGCTGCCACTGCTTCCCATGCTGGATTGATGACCTTGCTTGTTGGCCTTTACCCAGTTGGGGAGGGGTTGCTAAATTTGGGGGCAGCATGTTTCCTCCCTTTGGCAACCATGAGTTTCCAGCAGCTTCCGATCCTTTAGAGAGACAGTTAGCTCTGTGCAGGGGCGCCCTTTAAATATTGCACTCAGATTACTGAAGGCCTGAGGTGACAGCGGGGTAGGTGATTCAGGGACTTCTCCACCAGCGATCCGGCCTGTTTCCCGGGAATGTATTATTAATGAGGCAGCATGCGCCGTGAATGGGATGATAGGGCACGAAAACCCGCCATTGCAGCTGGCAGCTACAACGACTCATTTCCCATCCTCTATCGCACTTCCTGCAAATTTGGGCTGATTCTGACCTAAGTCCAGTGGTGGGTGGGAAAAACGGCAGGATTCCTGGTCGGCGGCAAGGCGGGTGAAAAAGAGTGATCCTCTGCTTTTCTGCTCATTAATTATGCATGAGTGAGGAGTTGAGCAGGCAAAAAGACGCCCGCCCTGCTGTTACCTCATGGGATCAAAGGCCCTGGCACGATACTTAAAGGGCACCCGGACAGACATTCACTCAATGTAGGCCAGGAGCTCCGCATTACTGCTCCATTACTACAGTCACAACTTGTCCTGGAGAAGCTCGTGATGTGGGATTCCAGGACATATGAGGGGGCCTCTGGCATTGCCTTTTGTTCACCTTGAGACAAGAGCACAGCTAGTGATACGCCCGTGGTTGGGCCAATGCTTGCCGTTGCAGTGTTCCATGTTCATCAACCTCTTGACATTATAAAGACTCCATTTCCCCTTGCTACTCAGGCCCTTGCTTCTCCTGGCCCTGTGCAAACCTGCGATGGGTCCTCCACATTCTCATCTGGATGAGAGCCATTCCCAAGGCAAGGTTGCTGCAGCCTGCATCATCGATGCTTCAGTGGATGTGTGAATGAATTGAAGTGAGCATGTTCTTTACAGGTTTCACTCCATCTCAAAGCCAGCAGCCCTTCACCTGGCCTCCATCCAGACATGGCATCCCCACCCCAACCCTTCCAGGTAAAGGACATCCTGGAGGACCAGAGAAGGGTTTTCCTCCCATTCATACATGAATGTGTATGGAGACATTGCTCTTTGACCAGGGTGATGACAGCCATGTGCAAGAAGCCTCAAGTACACACTTAAATACTTGTCTCCACTACCTTCAAAACTCTATAAAGAGACCATTTCTCTGGCATCGTAGAAAGACTAACTGCATGATCCCTTGTCAACCATGACCATTCATCCAGGAGGATGGAGATTTGGAGTCACAAGTTGGTTTCCTTCCACTAGCCATTTGCCTCGAAGGCATCCACCTCCCTCCCCCCCTTCATCCCTGCCTCTGACTGAAGTTGATGGCAAATGGCACAGAATGAACGGCAGCTCCACATCTTGCTGGGATCTCCAGTTTATGAGGCCCATGAGTTGGGAATAAACCTGCTGCCTTGTGGGCGTCACCATAGAGTGAAAATCATAACTTGGCATTGTAGTCATCAGTTTCCTCATGATTATTAGGGTGTCACTTTAGTTGGCCAATTATGCTGCCCTTGAACTCCACCCACCTGAAAAGATTCTGCTCCCAGTTCGAGGTATCACAGTTTTACATCTAATGGAAAAATGGTGTGCATAACATTCCATACATGCTCCGCCACCTTCTACCCTCCTGCTATCAACCACCAACTTCCCTCCATCACCATAGGCCCACCCAATGTCACCCTTGCACTTCCCCCATTACCCTGGATCCTATAACCATTCACCTCCACATGTCATTTCCACCCCTCAGAGCTGATACCTGTTACCGTCCCCTTGCCCCCCTTGACTCTGCCCCATCTCCTGCTGCATCCCATTTCACTCTCTGTGATTGTTCCCTCCTACCATGAATACCTTGAGTTCTCTCCCTGGGACTCCACCATCAACACCACTGACCCTGCCCTTTAAGACACCTCCTCCCTTCCCCAGACAACACCCCCACCTTCCCCTATAAACCTACATCCCCTGTCCAGCCTCGGAGTTGCCTGTGATACACGCACCCAAATTGCAACCCTCTTAAATGTTGGTGAAAGCAGTGTCTATGTGCCTCGAAGTTGTTGATGAAGTGAAGCTCACCAGGTGCACACCACTCATGTACAGTTATGAAACAGGCCATTCTAATCACCTGCGGGCGGGGCATATAATTTGGAGGGGGAACATGATTCCAGTGAGTTGGCTCTTTAATGAGCATTCATCAGATTCAAATGAATGCATATGTGGCTCCCCACATTGCTCAGCAGGAAAGTCACCTTTAACCTGCCATCAAAGTCAGGAGAACAAAATTCCAAACTGATTTTCCAACAGCGGAAAACTGACTTTCCCATTACTCCAAATTTTGTGCCCCCCGCCCACCAGAATTCCAGTTGCTGATGGGAACGAAAAATTCTGTCCCCCATGACACGCACACATATTTTGAAGGAACCAAGGGTTCACTAAGTGCTTGAGGGAGCGACAGAATTCAGACTCGGGTCACCCAGCCAACATGGCTGATGGCACTGCTGCAGAACTCCCAAATACCACTGGAAAGAGCTGACAAACACACACATTCAAGAGACTGATATACAATACTTTGGGCCTCCTGAAATGCTGGCTGATATTTGGATCACCTTGGTAATGCTTTCCAGCATGGCCTCGGGTAAGTTGGTAGAATAATTGCAATATGTTGTATAGTGCCTAATGTTACCATTGACAGAGGCCTGTTTGTGATTTCTCACAGTGACCTGGAGTAAAGTGAGGACAATGGAGGTGATGAACCCTCTACAGCAGATAAACCAGTGCCCCAGGTAGCACAAGTACAATCGTCACTTATCAGTGATTCATTGTTTTTCTCTTAAGGTACTCAGGGCATCTCTTACAGTAGCTTCTGCAAATAAAATCTCAGCTGAACAGAGTTTGTTCAGGAATGGAAATGTGCCCACAGTGCCACTTATGTCTCCCTGGCCCATGTAAATGAGCTGCCCTCCCATAGACCCCATTAACACATTTCTGTAAGCTCTTACACTCCTTCTGTTGTACTGAGCACCTTCACCTTACTCCCCGTGGAAATGTTGAAGATCATTGATCCTTCTTACTCACTTCTGACCTTTTTATTCACCTGCTTGTACCACCCTTACTTGGCCTGTTCTTGCTGATCTTATGTATCTGTGTACTTGAGATTATACATTTAAAGGTGTTCCAGTGGTGGTTGATGGTAGTGGTGTGTTACAATTCACTCAGAGAGTCTGGGTTGCTGTGGGAGCATGCACTTTTTACATAACAAAAACAGAATTACCTGGAAAAACTCAGCAGGTCTGGCAGCATCGGCGGAGAAGAAAAGAGTTGACGTTTCAAGTCCTCATGACCCTTCAACAGAACTAGGTAAATCCAAGGAAGGGGTGAAATATAAGCTGGTTTAAGGTGTGTGTGCGTGTATACACACACACACCTTAAACCAGCTTATATTTCACCCCTCTCCTATATTACTCAGTTCTGCTGAAGGGTCATGAGGACTCGAAACATCAACTCTTTTCTTCTCCGCCGATGCTGCCAGACCTGCTGAGTTTTTCCAGGTAATTCTGTTTTTGGTTTGGATTTCCAGCATCCGCAATTTTTTGTTTTTATGCACTTTTTACATGTATGTTGTAGTCTGGAGCTATGGATAGTGATGGTAGAGGCTTCAATATTCTTCACATCACATGGCTGACCAACAATCTCTCACAATCCTACCACCTGCCGCTAGAGTGTGTTGGACGGATTTACAAGTTGATACTGAACCTGTTCGGATATGTTATGAACTCACCTTCCTCGGCCATCAAGCCATGGGGCGGGGCTCAAACCCAGAGCTCCTGGTTCAGAGATAGTGATGCCACCCACTGTGCCACGGGACCTCCAAAGGTTTTCCACTTGCTCTCTAATGAAATTTGGTTGAACAAACTCCACCAGACAAATTACTTAAGTAATTCTTTAATTTCAACGACATCAGCAGCTTGTATTTTTATAACACCTTAAGCATAATAAAAATCCCAAGGCGCTCCATAGGAGCATTATAAAGCAAAATTTGACACGGAGCCACTTTAGGGGATATTACCGCAGATAACCAAAAGCTTGGTCAAAGAGCAAACTTTAAGGTGTGTCTTAAAGGAGGTGAGGGAGGTAAAGAGGTGGAGAGAATTAGGAAAGAAATTCCAGTGCTTATAACCTAAAACACACAGGATTCGGGGTAATTTATTGGCACGGATTGAGAATTGGTTGGCAGACTGGAAACAGAGAGTAGTGTGTCCCTTTCGGAGTGACAGGCGGTGACTAGTGGGGTACTGCGGGGACCAGTGTTTGGGCCCCAGCTATTCCCAATATATATCAATGATTTGAATGAGGGAACCAAATGTAAATTTCCAAATTTGCTGACAACATGAAACTTAGTGGGAACGTGAATGGTGAGGAGGGTGTTAAAAGGCTTCAAGGTGATTTAGATAGGTTGAGTGAGTGGACAAATACATGGGAAATGCCATGTGAATTTATCCACTTTGGTTGGAGAAACCGAATGGTAGAGTATTATTTAAATGGTGATAGATTGGGAAATGCTGATGTACAAAGGGATCTGGATGTCCTTGTACACCAATCACTGAAACAAGCATGGAGGTGCAACAAGCAGTTAAGAAGGCAATTGGTATGTTGGCCTTCATTGCGAGAGGACTTGAGTACAGGAGCAAGGATGTCTTACTGCAGCTGTACAGGGCCTTGGTGAGACCTGGGAGTGACTGAGAAAGCCACCGCCACCCGCGATCGGGGCCGGACCGCGATTTCATGCTGATGAGCCAATTAAGGCCTGCCCAGTGTGAAACGCTCACTGCAGCGCTGCCTGTGGAAGGGGTAATGGGGAGGAGGTCGAGCGGGGAGGTTTGTGCAGGTGTGCGCAGGAAAATCTCCTTGAAGCACTGAACTGCCTCAGGGAGATGAAGATTTCTGAAAATAAAAAAGAAAAATTTTAAAAATGCTAATAACATGTACCCTCAATGTAACATTATCACATGAACTGGAACATGTTAGAAATTAGTTTGAAAAATTTAAAATGTTTTTTTAATGACTGATTGAAACCTCATCCCGCCTGAGGATGAGATTTCACAAAAGATCCAAAGGCCGGTTGGCCTTTTTGCCCACCCGCCAACCGTAAGGTTGAATGGGCAGCAAAAAATTTCATTTAATTAGATCTTCAATAGCCTGAATAGGCCTGTTACTTGTCAGTGGGCACGCTGCCGACTCCCGTGCATGCCCACCAACCAACACACTGCACGAGTGCATGGTGATGTCGGGATGCTCGCCCGACGTCATCGTGCGTCATTTTATGCTCATTCTGGTCGGGCATGCACCCTCCACATGAGCGTAATATTCTGCCCCTAGGGTATTGTGTGCATTCTTGGTCTCCTTACCTAAGAGAAAATATACTTACCATAGAGGGAGTGCAGCGAAGGTTCACCAGACTGATTCCTGGGATGACAGGATTGTTGTATGAGGAGAGATTGGGCTGACTAGGCCTGTATTCACTGGAGTTTAGAAGAATGAGGGGGGATCTCATTGAAACGTATAAAATTCTGACAGGGATGGACAGACTGGATGCAGGGATGATATTTCCTCTGGCTGGGGGATCTTGAACAAGGGGTCACAGTCTCAGGATATGGGGTAGGCCATTTAGGACTGAGATGAGGAGAAAGGCCTTCACTCAGAGGATGGTGAACCTGTGGAATTCTCTACCACAGAAAGCTGTGGAGGCCAAATCACTGAATATATTTCTGGACTCTAAAGGTATCAAGGGGTATGGGGAGAGAGCGGGAGTTTGATGTTGAGATTGAGGATCAGCCATGATCACATTGAATGGCAGAGCAGGCTCAAGAGGCTGAATGGCCTACTCCTGCTCCTATTTTCTATGTTTCTATGTTTCTCAGTAGCTGAAGGAACAACCACCAGTGATGGAGCAATTAAAATCGGGGAGGTTGAAGAGAACAGAACTATAGGAGCACAGAGACCTTGGAGGGTTGTGGGGCTGGAGGAAATTACACTTCTTTGGAGGGGCGATGACATGAAGGGGTGTGAAACAAGGACGAGAATTTTAAAATCCAGGCACTACTTGACCAGGAACCAATGAAGGTCAGCAAGTACAGGTAGGATGGATGGATTTGCTGCACATAGATTCACACACTCAGCATCCACAATTAATAGGTCGAATCAGAGGGCCAGCAGAGAACCAAGATCTGTTCAGGAGCGTTCCAACTGGTGAACAGTACTTGCCTGGTCGATGGAGTTGAGAGCGCGTTCAGGATCCCATTCGGTGACCAAACTTAGTTATGCATTTTGGTGCATTTAAAATATTCTAACTACTCTGAAACTAAGGCCACCTTAAATTGAACATGATAAGATCAAGTTATACAAGGAAAATAATGTGTCAAAAATAAAAATGTCACTCTATCAGATATACAATTTACAAACTAATTGATCAAGTCAACATATAATGCGGGGTTGAAATTTGGCGGTTGTATTTTGGAGCCCAGATATGCGCAATGCAGGAGGCTTAAACCTGCCCCGAAACTGGGCTTTGGGCCTCACTTTAATGAATTGAGCGGGTTGCAAGCGACTCCACAGTCAGCTTGTCCATTGCAGATGGTGAACCTCAGCAGCAGAGAATTTGGTTGACGTCAAGTTTACAGATAGTAGAATGTGGGTGACTGGCCAGGAGTGCATTGGCATAGTCAAGGATAACGTAACAAATGTGTCGATTAAATTTCTTTAAAGCTACCCCTATCAAAGTGACACACTGATCTTTAATTCTCAATATTCTCTCCTGAGTGGCCTACTCCTGCTCCTAATTTATATGTATATCCCTGAGTATCAGAACATGCTGCATGAAGACGGGCCTACTGGAGATAATCGAGGCTCTTTACCCATTCTGAGGTTGGCACCTACATGCCATGGATTGTAACGGTGGAGACATTATGTCTGCATAGGAGTGCTGTGTTTGACTGCAGTAGAGCGCTTCTGTTGGAGATTGGTGACTGATGGAGTTTAAGGGTTAAATTAAGGGTTAAATTCTATCTAAAGCCTATTTAGTAATTAACTAAAAGTTGCTGTTAGTGTTGGAAGAAGGTGAGTTTTAGACTGGAGAGGAGAGACCAGTGAGAGCGGTATAACAGGGCACGAAAAACAGAGGCCGAAACCAGAGAGGAGAGGCCAGTGTGAACGATATAAAAGGACATGAAAAACAGGGCTGAGAACGGAGAGGAGAGGCGTATCCTCAGGACCTTCAGGCGGTAGAAGTGACGTCACGATTGAAAAAGTAATGCGACGCAGGGGAGGCAGCTGATTGGTAAGTAGGGTCAGGTGAGTACTTCTACTTCTACTTTTTCTACTAATTAAACTGCTGCAGTCCATTAGCTTAAACAAAATAAGGTGATGACTTTGGACTGTAGTGGGAATGTTTGGAGTGGAATAAGGCTAATAGTGTAGTTAGTATTCTTTAAAGGGAGTAACTAATGAGCTTAATCTAAAAGGAAGTTACGGCAGCAGAGCTTGTACCAGTGATATGCTCCTCCTGCACTATGTGGGAAGTCATGGACACTTCCAGTGTTCCTGGTGACTATGTGTGCAGGAAGTTTGTCCAGCTGCAGCTGCGGCTAGCTGCATGTTGGATCTGGAGCTGCAAGTGAAATAATTGTGGAGCATCCATGATGCTGAGATTGTCGTGGACAGCACGTTCAGTGAGGTGGTCACACCGCTGGTAAAGACTGAACAGGCAGAAAGGTGATGGGTGACCAGAGTAGTGAGTAGTGGGTGAGACAGAGGAGAGGAAGGCAGGTAGTGCAGGAGTCCCCAGTGGCTGTCCCTCCTCTAACAGATATACCATTTTGGATACTGTTGGGGGAGACGACTTCTCGGGGAAAGCAGCAGGAGCCAAGTCCACAGCAGCATGGGTGGCTTTGCTGCACAAGAAAGGAGGAAGAAGAGGGGCAGGGCTATAGTGACAGGGGATTCATTAGTAAGAGCAGCAGACAGGCATTTCTGCAACTGCAGAAGAGACTCCAGGATGGTATGTTGACTCCCTGGTGCCAGGGTCAAGGATGTGTCGGAGAAGTTGCAGGGCATTCTGAAGGGGGAGGGTGAATAGCCAATGGTTGTGCTACATATTGATACCAATGACATAGGTAAAAAAAGGGATGAGGTCCTACAAGCTGAATATAAGGAGTTAGGGCGTAAATTTAAAAAGTAAGATCTCAAAGGTAGTAATCTCAGGATTATTACCAACGCCACATGCTAGCGTGAATAGAAATAACAGGATATATCGGATGAATACGTGGCTGAAGAAATGGTGTAGAGGAGAGGGATTCAGGTTCCTGGGACACCTGGACTGGTTCTGGGGAAGGTGGGACCAGCACAAACAGGACAGGTTACATCTGGGCAGGACCACGACCAATGTCCTTGAGCGGTGTTTGCTAGTGCTGTCCGGGAGGGTTTAAACTAGAATGGCAGGGGGATGGGAACCTGAGCAGGGAGACGGGGGAGGGGGGAAACAAGGATAGACTGAAAGACAGAAAAGTAAGAAGCAAAATTGGAAGGCAAAAAACAAGGGTGAGAAACAAATAGGGCCATAGTGCAAAATAAAGCAAAGATGACTAACAAGATTCAAAAGACAAGTCTAAAGACATTGTATCTTAATGATTGGAGCATTCACAATAAGGTAGGTGAATTAACAGCACAAATAGATATAAATGGTTATGATATAGTTGCAATTACAGAGACATGGCTGCAGGGTGACCAAGGATGGGAACTGAACATCTAGGAGTATTCAGTATTTAGGAAGGACAGACAAATAGGGAAAGGAGGTGGGGTAGCACTGTTAGTAAAGGAGGAAATAAATGCAATAGTGAGGAAGGATATTGGCTCGGAAAACCATGATGTGAATCTGTTTGGGTGGAGATAAGAAACACCAAGGGGCAGAAAATATTGGTGGGGGTTGTCTCTTGGCCCCCAAACAGTAAAAGAGATAGATGTAAGGGAAGGCACTAAACAGGAAATTAGGGACGCATGCAATAAGGGTACAGCTGTAATCATGGGTGACTTTAATCTATATATAGATTGGACAAACCAGACTAACAATAATACTGCGGAGGGGGATTTCCTGGAGTGTGTGCGTAATGGGTTTTAGACCACTACACTGAGGAATCAACTAGAGAGCAGGATATCCTAGGCTGGGTATTGTGCAATGAAAAAGGATAAATGAACAATCTTGTTGTGCAGGGTCCCTTGTGGAAGAGCAACCACAAAATGATGGAATTGTCCATTAAGATGGAGAGAGAAGAAGTTGAATCTGAAACTAGGGTCCTGAATCTAAATAAAGCGAACCACAAGGGTATGAGGGATGAGTTGGCAATGATAGATTGGTTGAAGGTGGATAGGCAATGGCTAATATTTAAGGAGCGTCTGCACGAATTACAACAATTACTCATTCTTGTCTGGCGCAAAAATAAAACAGGAAAGGTGGCTCAACCATGGCTTACAAAAGAAATTAAGGACAATATTAGATCCAAAGAGGAGACGTATAAAATTGCCAGTAAAAGCAGCAAGCCTGAGGATTGGGAACAGATTTAGAATTCAGCAAAAGTGGACAAAAAGATTGATCAGGAAGGGGAAAATGGAGTATGAGAGTAAACTTGCAGGGAACATAAAAACTATAAAAGCTTCTATAAATATGTGAAGAGAAAAATATTAGCAAAGCCAAATGTAGGTCCCTTACAGGCAGAAACAGGGGAAATTATAACGGTGAATAAAGAAATGGCAGAGTAATTGAACACATATTTTGGTTCTGTCTTCGAAAAAGAGGACACACATAATTTCCCAGAAATGTTAGGGAACTGAGGGTCTAGTGACAGGGAGTAATTGAAGAAAATCAGTATTATTTAAAAAAATGGTGCTAGAGGAATTAAAGGGGTTAAAGGCTGAAAAATCCCCAGGGCCTGATAATCTACATCTCAGAGTACTAAAGGAAGTGGCCCTGGAAACATTGGATACATTGGTGGTCATCTTCCAAAATTCTATAGACTCTGGAGCAGTTCCTACAGATTGGAAGATGGCAAATATAACCCAAGTATTTAAAAAAAAGAGGGAGAGAAAAAACAAAGAATTGCAGACCAGTTAGCCTAACATCAGCAGTGGGGAAAATGCTAGAATCTATTATAAAAGACATGTTAACAGAACACTTGGAAAGCATGAACAGTATTAGACAAAGTCAGCATGGGTTTATGAAAGGGAAATCATGCTTACCTAATCTACTGGAGTTTTTTGAGGATGTAACTAGTAGAATTGGTAAGACCCCACATAAGAGGCTAGTGGGCAAAATTAAAGCACATGGGATTGGAGGTAATATACTGGTATGGATTGAGAATTGGTTGACAGGCTGGAAACAGGGAAGAATTTTCCCGTCGGCGAGCGGGGGTGGGGCCTGCTCGCTGACGCATAAAATGACACGGAATGATGTCGGGCGGAACTCCCGTCGTCATCCTGCATCATTTGCATTTTCGGATCGGTGGGGCGGCAGCCGAATCAGCTGTGTGCCCGCCGCCCTGTCAACGGCCAATTGAGGCCATTCAAAAAGCAATTGAACCAATTAGTGGACCTGCCCGTTCAACCTTAAGGTTGGTGGGCTAGTCGGGAGCACTGACGGCCACCTGAAAAAGCATGAAACCTCATCCACGAGCGGGATGAGGTTTCATGACTGAATTTAAAAATTAAGATTCACTTTTATTTAAAGTTATGTCCATGTCCCAACTCATGTCACATGAGGGCACATGGACGGTAAATGAAATTTTCGACAGAATAACCTTTTCATTTTGGGAGCCGATCTCCCTGAGGCAGCACTTAGTCTCAGGGAGATTGGAGTGCTCCTTCGCATGCATGCGCGAAAGAGCACACTTCCGCATTTGGCATTCCCCCCCCCACCACCAGCACAAGGAAGCACATAGCGCTTCCATGTAGACATCATGCTGGGCGGTCCTTGATTGGCCCACCCACGAAAAATGGTGGCGCACCGTCAATCAGAGGCGCCGATCGGAGGGCCACCTGACCACGTCCGCTCCCGCACTTCCTCCCCCGATTGGGGGGGAAAACTTTGCCCAGAGAGTGGGAATAAATGAGTCTTTTTCCGGATGGTAGACTGTGGTGTACCACAGGGATCAGTGCTTGGACCCTAGCTATTCACGATATATATAAATGTCTTGGATGAAAAAACCAAGTGCAATATTTCCAAGTTCGCTGACAGCACAAAACTGGGTGGGGTTGTGAGTTGTGAGATGGATGCAAGGAGGCTTCAGGGTGATTTAGACAAGTTGTGTGTGTGGGCAAACACATGGCAGATGCAGTATAACATGTGAAGTTATATGCTTCAGTGTGAAAAACAGAAAGGCAGAGTATTATTTAAATAATGATATATTGGGAGATGTGGATGTACAAAGGAATCCGGGTGTCCTTGTACACCAGTTAATGAAAGTAAACAGGCAGGTGCAGCAAGCAATTAGGAAGGCAAATGGTATGTTGGCTTTCCTTGCAAGAGGATTTGAGTTCAGAAGTAGGGATGTCTTATTGCAGTTATACAAGGCCTTGGTGAGACCACACCTATTGTGTGCAGTTTTGGTCTCCCTACCTAAGAAAGGATATACTTGCCATGGAGGGAGTGCAGCGAAGGTTCACCGATATTGCAGATTGCAGGACTGTTGTATGAGGAGAGATTGGTTCGACTGGGCCTGTATTCACTAGAGTTTAGTAGAATGGGAGGGGATCTGATTGAAATGTATAAAGTTTTAACAGGGATAGACAGACTGGATGCAGGGAGGATGTTTCCCCTGGTTAGGAGTCTAGAACCGGGGCTACAGATTCAGTGTAGGGGGTAGGCCATTTAGGACTGAGATGAGGAAAAATTTCTTCACTCAGAGGGTGGTGAACCTGTGGAATTCTCTACCACAGAAGGCTGTGGAAGCTGGGTCATTGAGTATATTCAAGAAAGAAATTGATAATTTTTTGGATATTAGGGGCACCAAGGGATATGGAAAGAAAGCAGGAATATGGCGTTGAGATAGAGGATCAACCATGGTTATATTGAATGGCGGAGAAGGCTCAAAGGACCGAATGGCCACCTCCTGCTCCTAACTTCTATGTTTCTATATTATGGGGTTGAAGCCGGAATGCAGGTCTGAATTGGATGAGTTGGAATTGATCCTGCTCAATGCTGTTGAACTGGTAGCTTGGAAAGAATCAAAGGGAGGTAATGGAAGCAAGTCTTCTGTTTGTCCCAGACACTGGAAGCATTGCCTTGGCTTTCTGCCATTGATTTGTACTTATCCCTATAGGGGACTAACTGTAAACTGACAAAGCTCATCACAACAGAGAATTCATCTGACAGACAGCTGTGTGACTGCTGCATGACCACATTCACATATAACTGCTCTGCAAATCTCCTTCCTCATTGCGGGGCTACTGTTGGCTCTACTTCCTCTCAATTTCCATCTGGTGTCTGCTTCTGCCAATCTGCCACATCCTCTTTGTTACAAACATGACACTCACCATTCTGTTCATCGATGGCAATCAATTTCATTGTTGTGCCGGCTGTCCTCTCCCTGAATCATTGTGGATGCGCTCCATATGAAGCTGAATGCAACCAGTACACAATTCTGGATGGCACTGAGGCATAGAAATTCATACACTCAGAATCCATGATTAATAGGCAGAATCAGGGTGCCAACAGCTCACCAAGACTTGTTCAGCAGTGTTCCAACTGACGAACAGTGCTTACCCAGTCAATGGAGGAGAGAGCTCATTCAGGGTCCCATTCAGTGATCTATCTTGGTTGTGCATTTAAAATATATTAACTACTCTGAAACTAAGGCCGGCTTGAAATGAAAATGATAGGAACAAGTTATAAGAGGAAAATAACGTGTCAAAAATAAAAATGTCAGATATGTAATCTACAAACTAATTGATCAAAATATTGCATACTGCAGGGGTGAAATTCGATTGGTCATGTTTTTAGGCCTAGACTTGCGTGTGCACAAACCTAAACCCACCCTGAAACTGGCCTTTGAGTCTCTTAATGAATTGGGTGTACTGTAAGCACCTGTCTCAATCCCACAAACAGCTCATCCATTGCAGCTTGTGAATCTCAGGCCTCATATCCTTAGGGCAGGTACAGAGGGTGGAGGATAGTGGGTGAAAGGCTGATTGCAGTTGTGAGGAGCAGGGTGGACCTAGGAGGAGAACCCCTGATCCACCTGGCTTCACATTTATTGTTTTAAAAATTTAACTTTTGAACCTTCTTGGTGGCAGCTGTTGTCTAGGCCTGGAAAATGCCTGGAAAAACTGCACAGATTTCAGACTGGCATCACCCTGGGGAAGCCCAATTTCTCAGAGGGGTCTGAACTGAGCAGTAGGCCCTCATTGGCATATGGAAGGGGTCCACTACCCGTCTTAGAATGCCACCCCAGATTCCTGAAAATTATCCAAAATGTTGAATGTTTGCCACATATTCATGGGAGTGTACGGCATTGCTCTGTGAAATTGATTAATTTGCCCACAGAATTCCATCAGAGAAAGAAAGCCCAATGATGACTATTTCTACCTCTGGGAATCAAGACCAATAGAGGATTGAGCTGCAACAATAATCATTTTAATGAGGAAGCCCATCCATCCCTCTTAATCTTCGACAGTTCGTCCATTGCTGAGTCCCCGGCCATCAACATCTGAGGGTCACCATTGATGAAAATCTGAACCGGACCAACCCCCTCAACACACCGGCTGAAAGAGCAGGGCAGAGGCTTGGTATTTATTACGATCTCCCTCTAATGCTGCAGTAACATTGTGATTTCAATGTAAGCCACACCCTTTCTGATGTCCTCACCACAACAATCTTACAGAGGGACTACAGAGCATGTTTGACTAACTCAACCAACCCTGGTACAAATTTACAAGAAGTTAGAATTCAGGGACAGCGAGTAATTAGGAAGACAAATGGAATGTTGGCCTTTATTGAAAGGGGTGGATGGGGGTTTGGGGTGGTGGGGGGCTGGTTGGTATAGTATAAAACTAGGAGAATTTTGCTACAACCATAAAGGGCATTGATGACACCACCCCTAGTGTACTGCTTATAGTTTTGTCTCCTTACTTAAGGAGAGACAGTTCAGAGGAGGTTCATTTGGCTGATACCTGGGATAAAGGGGTTGTCTTTTGAGAAAAGGTTGAGCAGGTTGGGCCTATATTCACTGAAGTTTAGAAGAATGAATGGTGATCATATTGAAATATATAAGATTCCGAGAAGACTTGACAGGGTAGATGTGGAGTTGATGTGGGGGAATATAGAACTAGGGGGGCACAGTTTCAAAATAAAGGGTCTCCCATTTAAGATGGAGATGAGGAGGAATTTCTTTTTTCAGACGGTCATTACTATTTGGAATTCTCTTTCCCAGAGAGCAGTGGAAGCTGGGTCATTGAATACATTCAAGGCTGAGCTAGACACATTTTTGATTGTCAAGGGAGTCAAGAGTTATTGAGGGCAGGCAGGAAAGTGGAGTTCAGATCACAATCAAGTATGATCTTGTTGAATGGCACAGCAGGCTCAATGGGCTGAGTGACCTACTCCTGCTCCTATTTCTTATGGTCTTATGTAATACATGTTGACCTAGTCCCATCTCTCTATTTAATGCCTAAAGTTTTATACACTCCAGTGGGCTTACCTGAAGATGGTAAGAGAGACAATTATTAAGATCTATTGGAAATAAATGCTATTGACATTCTATCCTAACACTGTCTTGGCATCCAACTTAATCATCTCTAGTACCAATTTAGTTGTGCTTGTTTAAACTTCTGTTGAAATCTCATTACAATAATTTATATTCCCTATGAATTTGGATTTTGAAATTTGCCTAATCAAATATTTATTGCCTGACATTATTGCATGCAATTTTAAAGAATATGAGCCTCTATGTATCATGCCTCGATCTACCAGGAGTATGCTTATCTATTTTCCTCATTCCCTGTTTCGGCTGATTGATTTGTTCTTTAAATTTAGATTATTTGTTTCAGTTGCATTTATAGATTTACTTTATATGTAATGGAAGTCCAGATTGTGTTCAGTGTGTGTACTGTGTCTTCTGAAAAGTGTCAGTGTGGCTCAGCTGGCAGCATTATCACCTCTGAGTCAGAAGCCTATGAATTCAAACTTGCTTCCACAGACTCAAGCACTTAATCCAGGCTAACACTCCATTACATATGATTGTAAAATGTAGTCAGCTGTGCCATCCAGTAAGATCATGGCTGATCTTCTATCTCAACTCCACTTTCTTGCATTATGTCCATACTCCTTGGTGCCTGATCTCTGAATTAAATATACTCAACAATTGAGGTTCCACAGCTCTCTAAGTTAGAAAATTCCAAAGATTCACAATCCTTTAAGTGAAGGAATTTCTTCTTATCACTGACTTAAATAACCTAGATAAAATAGTGATGACTAAATAATACAAATAAAATAAAAGGGAATGCTGCACTGCCAGAAGTGTCATCTTTCAGACGAGGTATTAAACATGCCCTCTCCAACTTATATTTACATGGTGGCTTTAACATAAAACATTCCCAGGGCATCTCAGAGAGGCATTTTAAAACAAAATGTGACACTGAATCACATTAGGAGATATTCGTCCGGGTAACGGGTGTTGGGAATATTTCCCTCTTGGCCCACCCACCTTGGGAGAAACTGCCTCCAAGGACAGCTTTGTGTTTCTAAAAGTGGTCTAAAAGCACCAATCACTCATAAGGGATTGGATAAACATGGTGTGGGTTCTTATTAAATTCTAGGCACAAGTGAACAGATATACATGGATAATAAGCTTGAAGATATCAGAGCTGCGTGTATGGCCTGCTGAAAGCAAAAGTGATACTAAAACTAGATTGCATGACACACTTTCTATCAAGTGATGTCATGTTGCAATCCCTTAAAGGCACATTACAATGGACAGTATTTTCATTGTGGCTGGGGGGTGGGGGTGGTGGTGGTGGAGGTGGGTGAGTGTGGGCTGCATTTGGACAGTAGATAGCCACAGGGGCTGCCGGGTGAGGAGGAGGGCTGTTTGAAAGGCCTGCCTTGGTTTTGTGGGACTTCTTCACAGTTAAAATAAAATAAAATAAAAATAGAAAGACCCTCCAGCCCTCACCCCCCCACACACTCCCCATGCCAAGGTATGCCTCCTCAAACAACCTCTATGGCTCCTCATGCCCTCCATGCCAATCAATGACACTTCTATGCCTGCTCACCCACTATACACTATATAAAGCCACTGAACCCTATTTTGACAGTAGGATGTGTAAAAAAGAACATTTTTTAAAAATGTGTTTACGGGATATGGGCACCTCTACCTATGCCAGCATTTATTGCCCATCCCTAATTGCCCTTGAGAAGGTGGTGGTAAGCTGCCTTCTTGAACCACTGCAGTCCCTGTGGTGTAGGTACACCCACAGTGCTGTTAGGAATAGAGTTCCAGGATTTTGATCCAGCAACAGTGAAGGAACGGTGATATATTTCCAATCAGGATCACAAATGACTTGGAGGGGAACTTCCAGATGGTGGTGTTCCCATGTATCTGTCCTTCTCCTTCTCGATGGTAGTGGTTGTGGGTTTGGAAGATGCTGCCTAAGGAGCCTTGGCGAGTTCCTGCAATATATCTTGTAGATGGTACACACTGCTGCTACTGTGCTTCGGTGGTGGAGGGAGTGAATGTTTGTGGATGTGGTGTCAATCAAGCAGGCTGTTTTGTCCTGGATGGTGTCAAGCTTCTCGAGTGTTGTTGGAGCTACACTCATCCAGGCAAGTGGAGAGCATTCCATCACACTCTTGACTTGTGCCTTATAAATGGTGGACAAGCTTTGGGGAGTCAGGAGGTGAGTTACTCGCTGCAGGATTCCTAGCCTCTGACCTGCTCTTATAGCCACAGTATTTATATGGCTGGCCTTGTTCACTTTCTGGTCAATGGTAACTGTCAGGATGTTCATAGTGGGGCATTCAGCGATGGTAATGCCATTGGATGTCAAGGGATTTATTGATCCTATAGTGTATAGTGGGTGAAAGGGCATGGAAGTGCCATAGCTTGGCATGGGGGCATGAGGGGCCATAGGGGTGGGTGGGGGGCATACCTTAGCATGGGGGCATGATGAGAATCCTTTTGAGCTTACCTTTTAAAGTTCCCCTCATGTAGACTATGGTTCATGACACCTCTGAAATGCTGTGAACTATGACCCATTGAAAAGCTGATCCAACTCCATGAAAATTGTGGAGAATTAGGACATGCCTATCCCTACAATGGAGCCGGTCGGTTTGGGAGTGCAGGGTGTGGGCTCGCCACTTGAACCAGCCTGCAGCCTTTAAAGGTGTTCCCAAAAATTGGAAACCCTGGGAATGGGGTCAGGAATCATGGAATTGGGTGCCAGGCATTATTTTGAAGGAGCTACTGAGTCATCCAGGCACAGTAAAAATCCAGTCCAAAAGATTGGCTCAAGTAGTAGGTCTTAAGGAATGTCTTAAAGGCAAGATAGGATAGAAAGGCAGTGAGAGCATTCCAGAGATTAGGGCCCAAATAACTGAAAGTACAGAGTGATTAAAATCAGAGCTGCACTGAGGCCAGAATGAGATGAGCGCAGGTATAGTGGAAGGTTGTGGAGCTGGAGGAGATTACACAGTTGGTTGAGGGGAGTGGATGGGGTGGGGGTGGAGGGCAATTTTGTAAAGAAGGATGACAACTTTAAAATCAAGATGTTGCTTGACCGGGAGCCAATGTAGGTCAGCGAGTGCAAGGATGATGGGGAAACAGGTCTTGGCGAGTTAGGATATGGGCAGCAGAGCTCTGGAATGACCTTGTTTATTATTATACTATTATGTGGTAGGAATATGTTGGAACAGGCAAGTCTAGGGGTAAAGCATGAACGAGGGTTTCAGCAGCAGATGAGCTGAGACCGAGGCAAAATTGGGCAGTGTTACGGAAGGGAGATAGGCAGTCTCAGTGAGGGCGTGAATAAGTGGATGTAAAAGATACCACAGAATGATTCAAGATGAAGGCAGTTCTCACTGGTGTCCTGGCCAACATTTATTCCTCAAGCAACATCACAAAAACAGATGATCTGGTTATTATCACATTGATGCTTTTGGGAATTTGCTGTGCACAAATTGGCTGCAGTGTTTCTTACACAACATGAGTGACTATAGTGCAGAAGTGCTTCATTGACTTTTGAAGCACTTTGGAATGTCATGAAAAGCTCTGAATGGCTGGAAGTCTTTCTTTTAAAAGGAGAACATGTGGTCATGTGATATGCTCAATAAATTTTAACGGCTTTGAGCTATGGATTAGATTCTTTGTTCAAAACTATTTTCAAATCTGATAAATTAATGTGAATACTGAAAATACCATTGGTGTTGTTTACATTGATGCTCCAGAGGAGATAGTTTACTGATCCAGCTTCCTAATGTTGTTATAGCAACAGAGAAGAAAAATCTGTCTGGCATATGCTGTATGTGACATGTTAGTACTTGGTGAATATCATTGGGTACAGAGTGAAAGAGCTTCCATTTTCCAATACTGTATTCCTCATCTCAACAGCTCCATTCATCTTCCCACCTTTCTGCTGTGATTTGCATTTATATAGCACCTTTGGCATACTAAAAACATCCCAAGGTGCTTCACAGGGACGTTATTAGACAAAATTTAACATTTAGCAACATCAGGTGAAAATAGGACAGGTGACCAAAAGCTTGGTCAATCGGATAGGTTTTAAGGAGCATCTTAAAGGAGAAGAGAAGGATCGAGACAGTTTGCTTTAGGGAGGGAATTCCAGAGCTTAGGGCCCAGGCAGCTGAAAGCATGGCCACCAATGGAGGAATGATTAAAATCGAGGCTGAGTAACAACACTGAAAAGGAACTGAGGCAGTGTTGCTCCCCAGAAACAGAGGAGACTTATTTAATGCACACTATTTTTTAAAACAGTGTTTATTGAATTCACCATTAATTCTAAAGCTTCTTTCTGTCAAAATGACACATTTAAAGTACAAAATACTTCAGTACATCAGGACCTATCATTAAAATCACTAACATAGAGCACAATAATCACTAAATCAGGCATATCATTCCTCACAATTAATAACAAAGTTATTCTATAAACAGTAATCATTCAGACAATCACTAGAAGAAGTGCTGTTTGCAACTAGTATTCGCCTTCTTAGTAAAGTTCTATTTACACAACCATTTTTTTTAATGCTGGGTTTCCATGAGTGTACTGTGTTCAGCCACTTGGGCTTCCAGTTTTCCAATATCATGGAATTAACTTTAACTCAGTTCAACCCTTTGTTGTCTCTGCTTCATCTGGCGGTGTCATGTTTCTGACCGACAGTGGCCATCTATACCGATGGAGAGTCAATCAGTCCATCATTTCCAAGTATTCTGGAATATTCCATCTCCAATCAGCCTGTCGCTGACTGATGAACTCTCTACCCATCTTTGACAACCTTACCCAGCATTGAATCTCGACTGCCCCACTCCCTCATGGAATCCTCTAGAACGAATGGCATAGTTGCTGTAGTGCAAACTCCTTCTAGAGGTCCAAGGGGATTGACTCCAGCTTTGAGTGAGCTGACTTTACTATGCTTAAAAAAACCGACCAATCATCCTGTCTAACATGAGCACGTGTCACTAAACATTAAGCAGGCGACTATTATTTTCAGATTACGTTACAAGTAATCATTCTGTATAGCTTTCAGAACAAGCCAGTGACATTCATAAAAATGACCCAATACATTGCTAATCCTGGTCATTAAGAGGTTCACAGGCAATTGTAACAGCACAAAAAGGTTTAGCAACTGAAACTTTAGCTGGAACAAAGAAAACATTATTGTAATTCTGTGCAAAGCTGCCATTCCGTCCTGAAGAGGTCAAAGGCTAACTGCTCCTCTTTCCCAATTCATCTGTTTTCCACAGCACTGAATCCTCATTTTCCACCCCTCCCAATCTTCAACAAAAGGAGAGTACAGTGACTGTTAGTTGCTGAAGCAGGCCCGAGGGGCTGAATTCCTGTTCAGCCTACTCCTGTTGCTATGTTTTTCTGTACAGTTCTGACATCAGTGTGAATCTTGGCAGGGGGAGGTGGGTGTTCAAAGGTGTGACACCTATGGATTGGACTGATCTTCAGCAAATGGCTGAGAATTGCTTAGATTCAATCTGACAATGAGGTAACAAGTCACAGAGCTGGCACTGGGAAGAGCCTTTGTCAATCTCGAACTGTGGGATTATGATGTGCAAACCTCAAATTTAACCTAAAAGGAAATACACTACAGATAGCATCATTTGTCATCCACATCCCAGTTGATGTAGGTATTAATATGGACCCTAATATCTAATTAATATATTGCATTCCTATATATTGCTTGCATTTCAAAATTGGACAATACATGTCCTACATATAGACCTGATAGCTTGTTTACAGTAGATCTGTTTCAGGTGCTTCATATTCTCCCATATCATAGAGATCATATGTTGGGATTAATTCACAATTGTTCTTAAATTTAAAAAAAGGGAAATGCTGGAAATACTTAGCAGGTCAGGCAGCATTTGGGGTGATATAAATAGAGTTAATGTTGTAAGTTGACCTTTCAACCCTGTTTCTCTCTCCACAGTTGCTGCCTGGCCTGCTGAGCATTTCCAGCATTTTCCATTTTCATTTCAGATTTCCAGCATCCAGTATTTTGCCTTTGTTCAGTTTGTCTTAGCTCAAGATTGCAGCCTTGTTCTAGCAAGTCAAGCGAGATCATTTTGCTTGCCAATTTACAATCAATAACCATGTCAATCAGAAAATTTTAGCACCCAACTATCCCTTATACAATTAAACTATCTGCAAGTTCATGCCAACACTTATTTTGTAAGGGTTGGTTATTGTTTGGCACAGGTATACAAAGTCATTACTGTCCACATGTCTTCTACAAAGTACCATGCTTGACTCAGAATGCTGATCAGCATATTAAATAGTATTACGCCATTGGGTCAACCACTAGTTACACAAATTTCATTTCTTGCTTCTTTAACCATTACCAATTTAAAACCACAACTTAAGTACAAGACTACAATTCCATAATTCTGAAATAGATAAGAACACAAGTAACATGCGAGTTGAAATGGCCCATACATCCTGGCCTCTGAAGTAATTAATTGACTCCAAAGCGCTTTGGGACATCCTGAGGTTGTGAAAGGTGCTAGTAAATGTAATTCCGTCTTTCTTAACAATAGCTGACCAATATCTCATGAAGGGTCTTGGGCATTTAGACCTGGAACTCTATTGCTGGCCTTTGGCTTGTTTTCCAAGTCAAGGAAAGGCTCAAGCTGCAATGAAATCAGTTTTGAAGAAGGGTATGAATTATCAGCTGGAAAAGTTTGAAAACCGAGATCTCCATGGAAACTGTTTTATTACTCCCAGTTTGTTCAATGTGGGAATAAATGTATTGCAAGGATAGTCAATTCTCATATGGATAGTCAATTCTCAAGATTAAAGCATTATAGGGAGCTGGGTACCATGAAAATTTCAATAGGATATGTACAAGAGATGCCTCTCCATTTTAAAGGCCCTGTTCAGTCTTTGAATCTCCTGTTGGCTTGAAGTTTCTTGAAGTAAGCATCCTGATCACTATCTGTGCTGGCTTCCCGCTCACCTAGGAATACGGGGTTGGGTTTTCTCCTTAGTGTTGAGTCCCGGCTGGAGGCAATGGTCAGTGTCTCTGAATTGGTTTCACTCCTCTCAGCTCCCGCGACATTGATTGTGGCAACACTGCAGAAACGAGTATCTTCCTGCTCAAGGTCACTGGCAGAAGAGCCAGGAGAGATGCCACTATTTTTGGCTGACCTATAGCTCCTGTAGTCCCTGTTCAGGTCATTCAACTCATAGGCATCATGAACGTCAGTACTGCCCTGAGAAGACTTCCATTCCCAGGGTCCCACACTGCCATTTCCAGAAGAGACGTGCACTATTGGATGGGACCCATGGGCATCGACTGTGACAATACTTGAGGAGTCGCGCTCGGAAGGGGATTTGTAGTGCGAGGAGTCTGAGCTACTTGACCCTTCAGAGTGTTTTGGCGTTACCGTTATCATGCTCTGTTGTTTCGACATGGCAATGACTTGCATGATGCGTGGCTGGTTGCTGGGTCTCGGGACTCCCCCCTTCTCTGCCATGAGCATCCACTTTGCCCGAGCTGAGTTACTTTTGGGGGAGGTGCTGATACTTCCTTGGGTCTCTTCAGGAATATGAACCAGCTGTGAGGGTCCAGGCCTTGACTGGATCAGTACCCGTGCGCCACTTGCTCTGTCAGAGTTCCTGGCTTGCACTGTGGGATACAGAGACGAAGGCGTTGGCTCATCCTGATCAAATCCTGTACCCCTCAGCTCCAAAGCTGTCCTCATTTGGGGCTGAGATTGGCTGATAGTTGGGTCATGATCCAAAGACATGCTATCAATTGACTTCTGCTTCCACTGGGAAATGAGCTGCTTGGACCGAGAGGCATCCATCGAGACATGGATTGTCATATGGCGCCGGGCAGCTTCATCCAGATTTGGCGTGTTGACACGGGGCAAAGTGTTACTGAATGTCACCATGTTTTCCTTGCCCATTGGGCTGCGTGGTGCCAGTAGTTCCACATCGACACTGGCACGTTTCAGGCTGTTTAGGGAATTTTTCTCTCGTTGTGCTAAGTGGTGATCCAGACCATCAAGCCTTGGCTGCGGATTCAGTTCGTCCGTGCTGAGGGATTTACTTTGCTGATAGACAGAGTCGTGGCGTAGATGTGTCAGGGGCCTAAGCCCACCCTTAGGAGGAGGTTTCGCAGGAGAAGCATCCTCCGAGGCCTTGAAGTTACCCACAGCATGAAATCCCTGTAAAAGAAAAAGAAGGGACAATAATATCCAATCTTTGTGACAGAGATATGATTGAGTTTTAAGCTTTGAAATTAAGGAACATCTGTATTGAAGATGAAAAAGATCAAAACACTTCTTAATTTCAAAACATATTGTCTTTACCGTGATGAGCTATGTTAATGCCAGGGAATTAAACTCTTCCTTACAACCCTGAATCCAATTTCTCTTCAATGTAAAGTGGGCACTGGATATTCTCACTCTCTGTCCCTGCACCATCATAACTTCATTGGACATGCTGACCTTCTCCACTGAGGGGGCATTCACCTCAATCTCTTCAGTGCACCAAGCCCACTACTTGCATTTAACAGAATTGTAGGAGCTCACAAGAATGGTCTTGAATTTACAGGCCATTCAGCCCAACTGGTCTGTGTTACAATGAGCCTCCTCTCACCTTACTTAATCTAACGTTATCAGCATATCTTTTCCATCTTGATGTGAGACAAATGCTTCTTCTCAGTAGTTTAAATATGTAAATTACTGAGGATGGGTTGCAAAACTTGACTTGTATTCTTTTGCATATAAAAGGTTGAAGAGATGAAATGATTAGGTCTTTAACATGATAAGGGGATTTGATTGAGTAAATAGAGAAAAAGTTTCCTCTGATGGAGGGGATGGAGCTAGGCCATTTTGGAATGAAATCAGGGTGTACTTGTTCACACAATGTAGTTCAAATTTGGAATTCTCTCCCCCAAAAGGCTATGGATGCGAAGGGTCCATTGAAATCTTCAAGACTGAGATGGCTAAGTTTTTGTTAAGTGAGCTCAGCACAGGATATAGAGCAAAGATGGGTAAATTGAGCTGACGTTTGGATCAGCCATGATGTAGCTGAATGGTGGAACAGGCTCAAGGGGCTGAATGGCCTCTTCCTATTTCCAGGTTTGTAAAACATTCTAATAAATGGTACTACACAGAGTGTACTTTTCTAATGGTGGCCTGCAGCCCCTTTCAAATGTCAATGTCCTCACATATAAATTCCCATATTTATTAGGGTGATGTTTTAAGTCTCAGTTAATTATTGTATTTACTTCTGACAAGAGAGTACTCTGTGAATAGCACTCATCCTTTCTCAAGTCTCATAAAAAATACACATTAAGAGTTGCTTCAATAAACCAGTATATTGTTGTAACATTTGCTAAGCTATAATTATCCTAGAACCTTCATCACTTGTCAAGTCCAGATGTATAATTAATGCTGACAGCCAACACTGTGGTAAAAGTCTCCAT
Organism: Carcharodon carcharias; assembly: GCF_017639515.1. Taxonomy (NCBI): domain Eukaryota; kingdom Metazoa; phylum Chordata; class Chondrichthyes; order Lamniformes; family Lamnidae; genus Carcharodon; species Carcharodon carcharias. The sequence continues at coordinate 101,750,709 of NC_054480.1, forward strand.
GGAAACAACTAGTTGGCAGATATTGCAGTGGGCAACAATGAATTATTTCACTATCCAACCTGTCCCCTTGCCCTGCAGTGTACCTAGCAAGGTGCAACTTTTGTTGGTCTTGACTTGTAATTTGATAGGCCCTTGCCAGGTGGGCTCACTGAAGCATGAAAGAAACAGATGAAGAACCTGGTGAACAGCAGCAACAGCGATGCAGTCAAGAGGACGAGCAACAAAGCAGTGCCAATTTCTTTGTGGTTCCCTGGATGGCACAAAATATCAATAATCTAAGAATAACTAAGGGCCGTTATCATTCCCTCTTCTCCTAGATCAACATATGAGCAAAACAGTGAGATATTCTAACCAAGCTTGGCGTTTGTATAAATTCTGATCTGATATTCCGATACACTGTGCCTCCTGCCAATGCAGCATGGTCGTGCAAGTTGGCTGCCCATACCCATTTGCCCATGCACACTGCTCTGCGTAGGCTCAGAAATCTAATGATGTGCATGTATCAGTTTGCCCAGCACACCGTCAACTCATTTTGCTTTCTAACTCAAGTTATTGCAATATGCTCTGCATTTGTGGATTCCATGGATCCCACATATCACTTGGTTCAGAATATCTAGCTCACAAGCATTTTATTGACACTTGTGCCACTTTATTCAGATGCATGGTACATAGTTCATGAAAGTAAATAAGCTGTGTTCATATCGCACATTGCCCCCCTATAAAGATGCCGGTTGGCAGCAAATGCTGCCATTCCAATATTCTCCTAGGCAGCCTCCCATCTTACGGCATCCATAAACGTGGACTAATTGAAAAATCTACTATCCACCTACTAACAAGGTGCATGAAGACTCATTCATCCATCACCTTATTGACCTACATTGGCTCTTGTTACACAATGCCTAAATTTTAAAATTCCCATCCTTGTTTTCAAATCCCTCTGTGGCCTCTCCCTCCTTTTCCTATCTCTGTAACCTCCTCCAGCCCCACAACCTTCTGTGATGTCCACATGCCTCTAATTCTGGCCTCCTGAGCATTCGCAATTTTCATCATTCTGCCAATGCAAGCTATTTCAGCTGCTGAGGTCCTAAGCTCTGGGATTCCCTCCTTATAACTCTGCTTTGTTAGCTCTCTCACCTCCTTAAGATATTTTTTAAAACCTACCTCTTCATTTTCTAATATCTTCTTGTGTGGTTTGGTTGCAATTTTTGTTTGGTATTGCTAGTTCCTATGAGGTTCCTGGAACATTTTATTAGGTTAAAGGCGCAATATTAATGCAAGTTGATGTCGATAGTTTTTCTGGTTCTAGATCATAAAATTGAGGAATAAAAACTGAAAGGAAAAGCTCAGCAGGTCTGACAGCATCTGTGAAGAGAGAAACAGAGTTGATATTTCGAGGCTGTATGACCCTTCTTTATAGCTGAAGAAAAGTCATACAGGTGCAAAATGTCAACTCTATTTCTCTTCCCATAGCTGCTGTCAGACCTGCTGGGACTTTCCAGCATTTTCTGTTTATGTTTCAGATTTCCAGCATTCAAAGTATTTTGCTTTTATCTTAGTGTTTAATTCACTACCGCTTCTTTTCCAGGAATGCCTACTTTGAAGAAGTACTGCTCTTCTCTCCGACAGGATTTCCGCTTGTCTCTTTTGCCTTGTTCACCTTCATTGCTTTCCATTTCTCTCCTGGTGTTTGACAAGGTTTTTACCAAAACTCACTTTCACAGCCATATTTCCTACCTCAGTGACTGTCTCCGTCTCCGACATACCCCACGTGGATTCCAACTGAAGTTCCATCCCTCATGTTTCGAATCTACCCAGGATTACAGGTTTCTTTGGGACATACAATGCTCCTTGGACTGCTGTTCTCGCCACATCCTGAGATCCACACTCAGTGCCATGCGTTGCCATTTGCACACACTCGACCTCTCCCTCTAGCAGCACCGACACATCCTATCTCAAAGCTGTTCTTGCCTCCAGTTTCATTTTATTCTTCATTTCATCTGATACGTTAACAAGAAACTTTTTCTCTTCCTTTCAGGTGCAAAGGAACACAAGCTCCAACAGCTTATTGATACCAGTGCCCAACCAGGACCCTCCACTCTTCCTGACCCTCTGACCCCATCCCGTCTTCTAACCCCAGCCCTCACCGTGTAGTCACCATACCTTTTGACCTTCCCATCTCTGATGCTGAACATTCTGTGCTCAGCAAAGGGCTTAGTTTCATACCCTTATGCCCTCATCTCAATGTATTTTGGGCTCGGTGCGATGCTGAATTCTTCTTCCGCTGCCTTTGTCTCTGTGCTCACTTCTTTTGGCAGGAGTCCTCCCCCCCATTCAATGGATCCTTTCACCAGCCGCCAGTATTGTCCCTCCGCCTGGGCCCCTCTCTCTGGCCTCTTATCTGCTCTTGATCTTTTCATTGAGAACTATCAGCATGACATCGGCTGCCTCAATTTCTCTGCCCCTCTCACCCACTCTAACCTGTCTCCTTCTGAACTTGCTGCATTCCGTTCTCTTAGGTCCAACCCTGACTTTGTTATCAAACTTGCCAACAAGGGCGGTGCTGTTGTTGTCTGGTGTACTGACCTCTACCTCACAGAGGCTGAGTGCCAACTCTCAGACACTTCCTCCTACCTCCCCCTGGACCATGACCCCACCACCGAACATCAAGCCACTGTTTCCAGGACTGTCACTGACCTCATCTCCTCTGGAGGTCTTCCCTGCTCTGAAGGAGGGCATACAGACTTGAAACATTAACTCTCCACAGACACTGTCAGACTTGTTGAGTTCTTCCAGCATTTTCTGTCTTATTTTAGATTTCTAGTATTTTGCTTTTATCATAAAATTGAGGTGTGAGGGGAGAACTGAGTGGCACAACGAGTTAAATACAGAGCCTTTCATATATAGAACCTGGAATCAAATCCAGTCTAGTCTATATAGCAACATAAGGACATAAGAACAACAGGAGGCCATTTGTCCCCCAGAGCCTGCTCCTTAAGTCAATAAGATCATGGCTGATCCACTACCCTTGAGTTCCTTAAAGTCCAAAAATCTATCGACCTCAGTGCTGAATATTCTTAATAACTGAGCATCCATAGTCCTCTGAGGTAGAGACTTTCAAAAATTTCACACCCCTCAGTGGAGATGTTCCCACTTATTTCAGTCCTAAATGGCTGACCCCTTTATTCTGTGTCTATGACCCCCTAGTTCTAGGCTCCATTTCCAGGGGAAACTGAATCAAGGCCTTTAAGAATTTTACATGTTCCTATAAACTCCAGAGAATATAGGCCCATTCTACTCGATATCTCCTTGTATCCAACCCGCTTATCCCAATCTATCGACTTTAAGGATTCTATGTAAAATAAGTGTGGGTATGAGCCTTTAGAACCCATCACTAATTGATCTTATTCATAAAGGTTACAGCTTGACTTAGGCAGGAAATTGGAAATAAATGTCACACTGCCTCAATATGAAATGATCATCTCAGGTTGGATTGAGTTAATGCTGTTGGGGTAGATCACAGAGAGCTTTACCCTGTACCTAGCTGTGCTGTACTTGGTCTGGAAATGCTTGTCCTGACCCTGGTTACCTGAAATGGGAATAGTTTGATTCTGATACAGTGAATGTTTTTCTAAATGTATAAACACATGATGGTGTGACATAAACTCTGCTAAAATGCATCTTCATATAATTTATGCACAAGGTTACCTTGACAAAAATGAAAATTGAAAGGGTATTAAGTCTGATTCTGATGCCTTGATTTTGAAGGGATGAAGCTCAGATTTGGAATATAAGTACTCTAATGATAAAATAATTTCCTGCTAGTGTCTCTCGATGCCTAATTAATGAGAATCTATGGTTCCAGGGCATACTGTGTCCCCATTCTAGTGTTTCTTATTGATTGTACAGAATCAGAAACTGCCTCGTTAATAAATATTCACTCACTCAGGCTGGAAGTGGGTTACGTTTAATCAAAATGCTTTAGCGCAGCAATGACGACTGTGGTAAAAATTAGAAAAAAGATCAATTGTAATAGGTCTATAAACAGAACATTGGCAGTACTGGAGCTTCTGGGCTGTTCATCAGTTAAAAGTCTGGACAGGTTTGATGAAAGGTGCTACGCCTGATTGGGATCAATGGCCCAGATCTACGAGGAGTGGCAATCAACATCTGACATTTAAACATCCCATATGGCAGCTAGTGCTATAAAAAGGGGGTGTGTCCTGTCTTCTCTCCACCCCACCACCCCCGCCTTCCAGCCACCGACTCCAATCAGCTGCGACAGAGCTCTCTGAGGGACACAACACTCCACATTTCTGGAAAAGCTGCGCTTGGAAGGTCCCAATGAAATGTGGAGCAGTGTCAAGTCGGCGAGGGGGGAAATGTGGAGTGTTGTGTCCCTCAGAGAGCTCTGTCGCAGCTGATTGGAGTCGGGGGCTGGAAGGCGGGGGCGGTGGGGTGGAGAGAAGACAGGACACACCCCCTTTTTATAGCACTAGCTGCCATATGGGATGTTTAAATGTCTAGTTTGAACGACTGTGAGTGGATGAGAGAGTGGGTGAATGAGTGAGGTAAGTAGGGTGGGTGAGGTAAGTGGGTAGGTGCATAGAATGGGTGAGGTGGCAGGTGTGTAAGTGGAGTGGGGCATGTGGTAGGTGGGCAGAGTGGCATGTGGGCAAGGTGGGAAAGGTGGTGGTCAGGTCTAGGGGTAGTTGTGTCAGGAGTAGTCGGGTGCGTAGTCAGGTAGTCAATTCAGAGGGGGAGGTAGCCAGGTCTGGGGGGGGAGGGTGGGGGTTGGGGGGCGGTTTGATCTGTGGGTAGACGGGTGGTCAAGGGGGGGGTTGGTTTAGTCGGGTTGGGTTGTGGGGGATAGTTGAGGCATGTCGGGTCAGGGGGGTTTGTTGGTTTGAGGGCTTGTGTGGGATCAAGTAGGTTTTGGTGGGTTAGGGGCAGAAATTAGAGGGTCAGTTCTGTAGTTACCCAGGAGCTAGACTAGGTTTTAATCTGTCTAACACTCCATGGGTGACTATTCAGGTAAGTAAGTTGGAACTATCTGAAGACTCTCCTCTAGTTCAGATTTGCAGAGGGCCCTGGGGAGGAAGGGAAATGTCCATTGGAAGTTGAAACTTCCCTGGAAATTCTTACATAGATAAGTACGTCAGGACTTCCACAGGGTCCCCAACGACCTGGAGACTGGAAGCTTTGGGCCATTACCTTTCACTCTACCAGATATCATTTGTGGCTCAGTCAGTAACACTCTCCTCTGTGAGTTAGAAGGCCATGGATTCAAGTCCCACTCCAGAGAACGGAAGACATAATCTAGGCTGATATTCCAGTACAATTCTGAGGGAGTTGGTGATGGCACTTTTCAGGTGAGATGTTAAACCAAGGCCACATAGGGCCTCTTGGATAGACCTAAAAGATCCCATGATATTATTTGAAGAAGAGCAGGGGAGTTTTCCTAGGTATCCTGGGCCAACATTTATTCCTCAACCCATATCACTAAACAAACAAATTATTTTGTCATTTACCTCATCTGATGGCATGTGGGATCATGCTATGTGCAAATTGGCTGCCACGTTCCCCAACATAGCAACAGTGACGACAGTTCAAAAGTTTACAGTTGGCTGTAAAACGCTTTGGGACATCCTGAAGTTCTGAAAGTGGTTGCATAACTGAAAAGATTTGTTTTAGTTCTTTTTTAGATTCTCTCCAATTACTTCCATTGAGATTCCAGAGGGGTGAATCTGCTCAGAGCATCTCCTGATAGCTCACCGTAACTTTGGCAGGTGCCCATTTAGAAGAGAGATGAGAGAGGTCTTGCTGAGACTGGTCCCCGAGAATAATTCCCTCCCCGTAACTGGCCAATGCAGCATTTACAAGATTATGTGACAGGCTCTATGCTATTGGTCACTCACCAGATATGCAGCGATCCCCGCCCCAAAGATGAAGCCCACATATACATCTATTGGATGGCTCCTGTACTGGGTAATCTGGGTCAGGCCACAAATACCTGCAGCAATTGCAAAGGCAAAAACCAGCACTGGCTTTAGGAGTTTGGTGCAGTCAGATATCGTCGAGTTAAAGTACATCTGAAAAAAAGCATAAAGGTTTTGTTCAGTCCCTCAACATGTTCCATCATTTAGTTGGGTCATGGCTGATCTCTATCTCAATTCCATTCACATGCCTTAGCTCCATATCTCTTGACATCCTTACTATCGATCTCAGTCTTGAAAGCTCCAGTTGTCACACCACTACAGGCTTTTGATGAAGAGAATTCCATATTCCTGCCATGCTGTGTGTGAAAAAGTGCTTCCCGACTGTCCCCCTAAATGGCCTAGCAATCATTTTAAAATTATGTCCTGTCATTCTTGATTCTGCCATTAGAGAAAATAATTTCTCCATTTCTGCCTTATCATTTTATCTTTTAATGTTATAAACAGCTTGATCAGGTCATCTTGTGACCTTCAAATCTCATGGGAAAACAAGACAAATTTAAGCAACCTGCTCTCATAATTTAATCCTCTAAGCCCAACTCACAAATGACATCCTACGTGACTATAACAAAGGTAAAATATCCCTCTTAATCTTTCTCGACTGGTCTGCAGCCTTTGACATGGTTAACCGCATCATCCCCCTCCAACAGTTCTCCTCCAGCTGTGTGGGACTGTACTTGCCTCATTACATTCTTATCTATTTTATCGTAGCCAGAATTTCACTTGCAATGGCTTCTCTTCCAGTTCCTATGCCATTACCTCTGATGTCACCAAGAATCTATCCTTGCCCCCAATCCCCACATTTCTCATCTACATATCGCCCCTGGCAACATCATCTAAAAGCACAGCATAACTCTCACATATACGCTGATGACACCTAGCTCTACATCACTGCCACCTCTCTTGACACCTCCAATGTTTCTAAATTATCGGACTGCTTATTTGATATCCAGCACTGGATGAGCAGAAATCTCCCTCAATTAAATAATGGACGGTTCAAAACCATTGTCTTCAGTCCCCATTCCAATCTACGTTCTCCAGCTATCGACACCATCACTCTCCCTGGTAGCTGTCTGAGACTCAGCCAGACTGTTCGCAACCTTGGTTTCATACCTGACCTCAGGATGAGCTTCTGTCCACATACCCACGCTATCACTAAGAATGCCCATTTTCACCGATGGAACATCACCTGATTCCATATCCGCTGCTGAAACCCTCATTCATGCCTCATTGCCTCTAGGCTGAATTATTCCTATGGCCTCATTGTTTAGGGTGACCAACCGTCCCTTATTTTACGGGATTTTCCCATTTTTGAGGCCACCGTCCTGTGTTCCGGGCTAATTCTGTCCTTTAAATCTTGAGCACACACAATACCCGCTCTCCTCCTGTTTGCGCACTTTCACAGACCTGTTCTCTCTTCCCACTCTCACAGCCCTGGGCAGCAGCCCCCTCTCCCCCAATCCAACGGGCTCCCATGCTCAAAGTGTCCCATAATTTTCTCCATGAGAGTTGGTCACCCAGTCCCAGTTGGTCTGCCACATTCTAACTCCATAAACTTGAGGTAATTTAAAACTCTGTTGCCTGCATCCTTACTCGCACCAAGTCCCATTTGCCTGTCACCCCTGTGCTTGCTGACCTACACTGGCTCCTTGATAAGTGACGCCTTGATTTTAAAATTCTCACCCCTCCCTATCTCTGCAGTCTCTCTCAGCTGCACAATCCTCTGAGATATCTGCACTTCTCTAATTCTGGTCTCTTGATCATCCCTGATTTTAATCACTCCACCATTGATGGCTGTACCTTCAAGTGCGTGGACCCCAAGCTCTGGAATTTCCTCCCTAAACCTCTCTAACTCTCTCCCTTTCTTCCTTTAAGACACTCCTTAAAACCTACTTCTATGACCATGATCTGCCCTAATGTTGTCTTTTGTAGCTTGGTGTCTAATTTTGCATTATAGTGCTTCTGTGAAGCACCTTGGGATACCTTATAATGTTAAAGGCACTGTATAAATATAACTAGTTGTTGTTGTGTTAGTATCATTCTGGTGAATCTGTGCTGTACCCCCTCCATGGCTGATCTGTCCTTCCTAAGGTGCAACAAGCAGAGCTGAATGCAGTATTCCAGATAGAGTCTGGCCGAGCAGTACAGGTGAAGACAGGTGCAAAGTGACACAAAGGCTGGTTCAGATTACAATATAGTCTTATTATTACACCTCAGGGCTATGCTATTTATAATTACATATTGGGTAGTGTCACTCTCCTGAACATAAGCCCTCAGACCATTTAAGCTGTTGGTCAATGTTTCTATGCCAAGAAAATATCTAAAATCCGAAACTTACAACAGGGATTGGGAACACTCAGGTTAAATGTAATGGGAATGATTGGGAATAGTGGCCTGAATCTTCTGGTCGGCGTGTAGGGGTGGGCCCTGCATGCTGTCACGTGAAATGGCATGTGGTGATGTCAGGCGTGCGTCCTGACGTTACTGCATGTCATTCAGATCTTCAGGTTGGCGAGAGCGCACTGGAGTTGGCTGCGCACCCATCGAACTGTCAAAGGCCTATTAAGGCCATTTAAATATCAATTAAAAGAATTAACAGAGCTGCCCATCCAACCTTAAGGTTGTTGGGTAGGTGAAGAGCCCAGGCAGCCTTCACATTTATCATGAAACCTCATCCACGGGCTGGTTGAGGTTTCATGAAGGTTTTTAAACTTTAATAGAAGTTTTTAATAAAATCCATAGACATATCCCAGCTCATGTGACACTGTCACATGAGGGGACATGTCCGAGTAATTTTTAAAAATCTTTTATTGATTTTTTGATTATGAAATTAAACTCCCTGAGGCACGGAGCTGCCTCAGGGAGATTTCCGAGCTTTTGCGCACACATGCGACTCAGCCTCCTCCACCAAACTGCACAGGTAGCGCTGAGCACTTCCAGGTGCGCTTCACACCAGGCAGGCCTTAATTAGCCCACCCATCTAAAATGGTGACACACAGCCTGTGCCTGCTCCTGCTCAGCTCCCCCAGTGGGGAGAAAATTCTCTCCATTGAGATTCCACATAATGGGAAGTAATTTGAGACATTCAACCTCTATGAAAAGTGAATGTAATGAGATTTTGTGGAAGCTCAGATGAATAGAAGAGTGATAACTGTACTGCAAGAACTCCAGGATTTCCATGTGAGAATATAATCTTCCTTCCTCCAGCGTCGGCCCAAATAAATGAGAGACTCACCGAGATATACACTGCAGCGAAGGCTGAGATTGTGGCATGCTGGGAAGGGAAGCTCTTCCTGTGGATAAAACATAATGAAGTATTATGCTAAACACACTCTGCTCATTGTTTATTACAGGCCTGCAATCTGTAATTCTTCCTCTTAACTCTTTGTAAAGCAACCATTTTACTCATCGTAGCAAGTGTTCTTTCAACAGAAGAAAGGATAAGGTAAAATGAAGTTTCACCAGCAGTATTCTAATCCCAGTGTTGTTGAACTGAGCGATATAGATCATTGAATTTCACCAGGCTTGCAGTGATTTCCTATGAGACTTTAACTACAGCAGGTAAAGTCAGGGTGAATTCACAGCCCAGGTTGTTTTTAAAAACTAACATTGATTTTCTCCAATTATGCACCATCAGTCAAACAAACTTAGAAATGTGGAAATTCATGGCCATGATACTTTGGTGCCCGGACCAAAATATTGACCACTGCACTAGAACGCTTTGCATACAGAGGAAATTAGGGTTGCGAAGAGGCCTTTCAACCCATGGAGGAGCCTTTTCTACCAATCAAGAGGGTGATCTGGATCTTAAAACCATCTACCTGCTTTGGTTCCTTAACACCTTTATGTCATAGAAATCTATCAAAATCTATCAGTTTTGAAATTTTCAATTGACCTCCCCAGCCTCAACAGCTTTTTGGTGGAGAGAGGGTTCCAAATTTCAGCTACCCTTTTTGTAAAGAAATGCTTCCTGAATGGCCTAGCTCTGCTTTTAAGATTACGCCCATTTAGAAGAAAAAGTTTATCTCTATTTACCCTATCAAATATTTTAATCAGATAATCACACCTTATTTAGAGCTTCTATAATTGAGAGGGGAGGTCTTGTGCCACAGTGGGTAATGTCCCTGCCTCTGAGCCAGAGGATCCACATTCGAGGCCCACCCCAGGGCTTGCTGGCCAAGGGAAGTTCATAATGTGGCCAAATAGGTCAAGTATCAACTTGTAAATCCTTCCAGCATGCACCAATGACAAGCGGTAAGAGCAGGAGAGATTCCTGGTCAGCCATGTGATGGAAAGAAAGTTGGAGCCCCATGGTTCCAGGCTACAACATGTGTGTAAAAGTGTATGTTGGCAACTCGGACTCCCTGAATGAACTGTAACACACCACCATACTCGAGAGAATGCAAGGCTAATCTATGAACCCTTTCCTCTTAATTTAGCATATGAATTTACAAGAATGAGGAAAAGACCAGCTGCTCTATCAAGCCTGCCCTACCCACACCATCTTGATGGCTGACATTTCTCCCCTGCTCCCAAATAAACAAAATTCAGAGATTATTTAGAAGGGACAAAAAACACTCTGCTCACTTAACATTGCCTCAAAATATGATCTTCAGATGCAATAAAACATACCCAAGGTACCCTTAATTCAGTACAAGCGTTGAATTGCTTCCTTTGAAAATTCTCAGTTTACTTATCACTAACTCCAGTAATGAGGCTTTCTCCTGATATGATGCAGTTTGAAGCTGATAAGGCACAGAATGAGCTCCTGGATGATACGGTGAAATGGGCTGTGAGAAAAGCAAAGGCTGGGAAAAGCATAGATAGCTAGGCTCTTGCCTAACCAAAGAACTGATCTATAAAAGTAGAGCAGACAAAGACTCTTTATGCAGAGGAATTAGTGGAGGAATTAGCACTACCCTGGGACAGAAGCAGATCCACTGTGCTGCAACACTGATTTCACTGGTCATGGCTGGTGCTCAGCTAACATACAAAAGTTCTGTCGAAGGGTCATGAGGACTCGAAACATCAACTCTTTTCTTCTCCGCTGATGCTTCCAGACCTGCTGAGTTTTTCCAGGTAATTCTGTTTTTGTTTTACACAAAAAGATGTTCTCATTGTTGCAGTTTTCATTTGGCTGAATGAGAATGCAAAAGAAAACCAATTCTCTTTAATAATACCACATCCTATTCTCTGACAGAATAGTGAATAAGCTTGTGAAAATCACTGGCAACATACATGATAATTAAGCTGCTGGCTTGTGTATGCAAATGGAGTCATTACTATTCATACTGAAGTAAGGCTGGGTCGCACTGCCAAGAAGAAACAGGAGAACAGATGTGGGCTCCAAATTATATGGCATAACTCACCAATTAAATAGCTCACAATATAAGGGATTCTCAGTCAGTTCAAAAGGCCTCCTAGTAGGTGGCTAGTTAGGATGTCCACCCATTGGCAACCATGTTCATGTGGAATGATCCCTCATAAAAGATTGAAGTTCAACTGCCTTCTTCTCTAAGTCCACCAAGTCAATCTTCCCCTGAAGTTGTCCACTGTCTGAGACCTGAATGTACATCTTTCTGTAGCTTGTATTTCCCCTCATGCCCTCTTTGAGCTTATCTTGCTCACGAGACTTATCTTCTGCTCCCTTAAGCCTATTCCCAATAAACTGCTGATCACCCACCTTCCCTTCCTGGATGCTGATAATGTTATCCATTCATCTCTTCTTCAAATTTGCCATCATCACAGCTCTCACACCCCCTCCAAAAAAAAACACTTGATCCCTCTATCCCAGCCCAACATCCAACATCACTTTCCTCTCCAAAATCCTTGTTATTGACTCCCAAATCTATGCTAATTTTTCCTGCATCTCTCCGAAATCAGGTTTCCTGGCCACAACCACTGTACTGAGTTGACATGTAGCTCTACCTCAACACCACCTGGTGCGATCCTTCCAATGTCTGATCAGTTCCACTGCTTGGCTGATGACCAATTCTGGATGAGCAGAAACTTCATTCATTTAAATATTGGAAAAACTGAAGCCATTGTCTTTGAGCCCAGCTTCAATCTCCATTCGCTAAGCATTGATTCCATCCCACTCCTTGGTAACTTTGTAAGGCTGAATCAAACCATTCCCAACCTTGGTATCTGATTTGACACTCAAATGAGCTTCTAAACCCACACCAGACCACATACTTCCACCTCCATAACATCGCCCATGTCCACCTCACCCTCAGCTTATTTGCAGCTGAAACCCTCATTCCTGCCTTTGTTACCATTAGACATGATTATTCCAGTGCACTTCTGGCTGGCCTCCCATTTTCCTACCTCCATAAACTTGAGCTCGTTCAAATCTCTGCTTCCCTTTCCCTAATGGACACTAAGTTCCAGTTCAGCAATTCTATCTCTCCAACCTGCTTCAGGCCTACAGCTATCTGAGATATTGGGCTGAACTTTCCCCCCGTTGGGAGGGTTTTGCTTGGGTGAGTGTGAGCAAGTGTGCACCCGATTGGTGCCCCGATCGGGTGCGCGCTGCCATTTTACATGGGTGGACCAATTAAGGTCTGCCCAGCATGACGCTCACCTGGAAGCGCTGAGCGCTCCCTCTGTTGGCAGGGGGGGGGATTCGCTGAGTTAGGAGGTGCTTCAGGGAGATTAGTTAAAGTTTTTAAACGCTAAATACAGAAAAGAAAATATTATAAGACATGTCCCCTCATGTGACAGTGTTACAGGAGCTGGGACGTGTCAAGGAACATTAATGGAAAACTTTATTTAATTTATAAAAACTTCATGAAACCTCATCCCGCCCGTGGATGAGGTTTCATGAAAAATGCGAAGGCTGCCTGGGCTCTTTGCCTGTCCACCAACCTTAAGTTTGGACGGGCAGCTCATTTAACTATGTTAATTAATTTTGAATGGGCCTTAATAGGCCTTTGACAGTTTAGCGGGCATGCAGCCGACTCAGCTGCATGCCCGCCAAACTGAAAATCTAAATGACGTGTGGTGACGTCAGGACACCCGTCCGACAACACTGCGCATCATTTTACATGTCGCCGAGCGAGCCCAACCCCAGCTTGCCAACCGGAAAATTCTTCCCATGGTGTTATGTGAAAGCAAAGATTTTTCTTTCAGTATTACTGAAAAAAGAGACATGCTGTCAAAGTTTTTCATTTTACATCCAGGACAAATACAAGAACACCAAATTTCAAAGGGAACAACAATTTATACTGCATGAGAAAAGGGGTGCAGTATAAATTGATGTTCCTTTTGAAATTTGGCATTCTTGCATCTGTCCTGATAAGTGCAAAATGAAAAGCTTCGACAACATGACTCTCTTTTTAGCAATATTTAACTTCTGTGCTACCAAGTGACTATTTTGCTTTCAATTGGAGTATCACTGTATCAAGTATCGATGGAAATCATAGCCAGCTGACTGCAACTGGTAATGAGGGCAGAAAAACACAGTGCATGTGCCAGAAAGAAAGAATGAATGAATGCTTATAACAATAAGGGTCAAGATCACATTGTTTTTGAAGCATGAATGTAAGATTCCTTTACTATGATTTCAATAATCTTCCAATCATTTCTAGTCATTTAAAAAGCATCTTTCAAAAATATTGGCTACTCAGTCAACAATATTCTAAATTCTCTTAAAATTAAGATTTAAACAGGAACTTAGAAGGAGTAGGCCATTCAGCCCCTCAAGCCTGTTCTATCAATCATTTGTATAATGGTTGATCTGTATCTTAAACTGCCTTAGCTCCATATCCCTTACTGAATAAAAATCCATCAATCGGATTTTGAGTGGTCCAGTTGCCTTCAAAATCCACAGGGAGAGAATCCCAGATTCCCACTACCCTGTGTGAAAAAGTGCATCCTGATCTCACTCCTAAGTGGCCTAGTTCTGATTTTAGGATTATGTCCGCTCGTTCTTGATTCCCCCACCAGCAGGAATTGTTTTTCTGTATCCACCCTAGAGAATTCTTCTAATATTTTAAAGACTGCAATCAGATCATTCCAAATCTTCTAAGCTCCAAGGGAATACAAGCCAAGTTTATGCATTCTCTCCTCATAATTTAGTGCTCTAAACCCCAATATCATTAGCTTTTTTTATTTAAAAAAAAGGCTTACTCTAATTGTAAGATACTTTGTATCCTCAATCTCAGCCTCTGAGGCAATATCTCCAATGTTATAATTTAAAACACTGATTGACTATCCCTCAATCTTTCCTGCTGGCTTTTGACTGGTTGTGTGCTATAATCATGTTAGATCTTTTCACTATGCCAAAAGGATTTGCAATTCAGGGAGAATTCAAATGTATTTTAAAAACTAGATTCTGATTTCTGTTTTTCCAGCTGCTTAATGTCCCCCATTCATTTCCTGCTATCTGGCATCCAGAGTTTAATCTAATTACAGCATTTATATTCCTTGCTGTCTCTCTTGTCGAGACTGCAGGACTATAATTTGGCGTGTGTCTCTATTCTTGCTGTCAAATGTTGGATATATCACAAAATTCTAATAATCTTGGCTCTTGCGTTCCTGAGTTGTCAGGGTACACGTCTCGTCTTCTTATATGACTTGCTTTTCTGACTTGCTGATAGTCACGAGCTGTTGACAGCTGAGGTTTCCCTGCTCTCCTAGTCCCATCTCAATGCTTCCCAGTTTTGTGTCAGACAGTTTATTAACAGGTTGCAGCTGTGTGTGATTGGGATGGCGACAGGTGCCTTGTGAAATTGGCCCTGCTGGCTGCGGGGAAGACGGAAAGACCTGGAAGAATTGAGATTGGAGAGTCACCACGAACACATGCTGGATCAATGCTTGCAAAGCAAGTTATGGCTAACTCAGCTGTTGAACAGCTGCTGATGATAGAAAACACCAGATGATTGCACTGACCCGCGGCCGAATTAGTGCATCAAACTCAGGTGTTGCTATTGGGTTTGTTTCTGTATCCCTGGATGAGAGGAATGTCCCTCATTCAAAGGCACTCAGTACCTGAATAGGGGGAATAACATTTGGAAGGGTGGGGATGCTGAAATCCACCCCCTGCCCTCGCCTCTGACCCCCTTACTCACTTGCCTGTGACAACAATCTGAAGGCCCCCACCCCGCTCTCAATCACCTTTGGCATGGGTCCCTTGTTGATTCTGGGCCTTCGGCGGATGCATTACCATCAGCTGCCACTGCTTCTAGGGTCCTTAATCATTAGGAAAGCCCAACACTGGCCAGTTAAGGGCCTGATGGGCACTTTATTTCATAGGGCATTCCGTGACTAAGGCTACATGGGGCTCCTGTTGGCGGGGCAAGACCCCAATCACAGGCATGAAATTCTGCCCCAGGCCTCGAGCACAAAAATCGAGGCTGATATTCCAGAACAGTGCTGGGGGAAAGCTGCATTGTTGGAGGTGCTATCCTTCAGATGAGATGTTAAGCCAAATACTTATCTTCTCTCTCACATGGACGTAAATATTCAATGGCACTATTTTGAAGAAGAGCAGGGGAGCTGTCCATGGTGTACTGGCCAATATTCATCCTTCAATCAGCATATCACAAAAACATATTATTTGGTCATTGTCACATTGCTGTTTGTGGGAGCTTGCTGTGCGCAGACTGGCTGCTGTGGTTCCTACATTACACAGTGACTAGACTTAAAAAGTATACAATTGGCTGTAAACTGCTCTGAAGTATCTGGTGGTTGCAAAAGATGTATTGTAAATGCAAGTCAATGTGCCAAGACCACCACAGCAGCCATGTGTTCCTAACATTTACAGACCCTGTGCTGCTGAACTTGTCATGACCTTGTTAAGGACCCATGATCCTAAATATCTCTGCAAGGACCTGATGAAAAGACCTTATCATTCTAGATCCATCCACAAAGGAGAAACATTAACTCCCAGACAGGAAGCTGGTAGGACATGTGGTCAACCTTCCCCGGAGCTGCAGTCAGAGGACTTGGGTACATTTTAATGGCAGGGCCTTATTTACATGGCCACCTGAAATAGATGCCCACAAGCAGCTCACCAATACTCTGCCTGTGGATATTAGGTGCCCACAGGACTGGGAAGGTGGATGAAGGGACTGGCCTAACTTGTTTAGTGAGGCCTGGAGCAGCTCAACTGTTCTCTGAGCCCTGTAAAGTAAACTTCAACTCTTACCCTACAGGGCTTCTGCTTTGTACATTCCAGGTTATATTGAACATGGTTCTCACAGACAACATCCCTCTCAGTTGGTCATTAGAATTGCATCAGGCTCCTATCTAAGTGATGTGTGTTATGGTTTCTATCTGAGTGGTGTAACTAAGATGGGTCCTAGCTAATTTGATGTGACCCCCCCAACAAACTTGCCTAATTGTATTAGGTCAGGCAGGCACCTCTTCCATCTGATAAACGGCTTTGTTAAAATGGATGCCAGGCAGGAACCAAGTGCTGAATGGAGTGTTTCTAATTTGACTGAATGGGGGAATTTAAAATTCTCCCCTCAAGTCTCTCCACCAGATTTCTGTGGCTTGTTGAATTCCCTCTCAGGGAAGGAGTGAAGGCTTTGACCTTGGGACCCCAATTCATTCTATGCTATCAGATTTCAACAGCATCAAATTCACTGGAGGCCTGATTCCATTTCAGTTACCCCAGGAGCATTTGGTTACTTATTACAGACTTGTGCAGTATCAGTGCTGAATACCTTAATGTCTTGGTTAAGTCAATATGTTCATTTGTTACTAATATTATGTTAGACAATTTCCACCCACAAGTGTTAGTTCATCATTGGAGTTTCACCAGCACACAAATAGAATGGATGACTCAATGTCAGAAGAGTGCAGGCCCCATTTTCAAGCTCACTGTTTATGTAGGAGGTGCAGGGCTACACAGCAACACTCCACCAATGTGGTGTATTGAACAGGAGTAGAATGTTATCTTTCTGTATAGCATCCTCAATAAATGCCCAAGCACTAAGAAGGAGAGTCATATGGACAGAAGAGCTAGGAAGGGTTGAGGATAATGCTGGACAAAAGGACAGTCTGGGCCGCAGACACGACCGACAGGTCAGGGTTGGTGGTGTTGCCCATTGCTTTGGGATAGCAAAATCATTTTGGAAAGACAAAGAAATATCAGGCTAGAAATGACTGTTGCCAACTAACTGGCCAATTTTTAACAGATTCAGTTTGACATTCCTCTGTCCACCATTGGTAATGTTATGGTTACATTGATTGGCTGGTAATCTAGAGCATAGAACTAATAATGCAGAGAAATGGAGATCGAGTCCTACCATAGCAGTTTGAGACTTTGAATTCAGTTTATATGTGAATCTGGTACCACATAAAAGTAGTTGCACCTTAACTATTCTTTGGGACTGAATGTTCCCCCTGTTGGAGGGGGGATTGTGCGGGAGGTGGGCGGGAGTGAGCTTGAACCCAATCGGCGCCCCTGATCGGGTCCGTGCCGCCATTCTACGTGGGCGGACCCAGCGTGACATTCACCCGGAAGCACTGAGTGTGCAGGTGGGGGTGGGGATTCCCTGAGTCGGGGCTTGCGCTCTTTCGAGAATGCACTAAGGGGGGACAGAAATCTCCCTGAGGCACAGAGGTGCCTCAGGGAGATTTGTTTAACTTTTAAACATCTAAATAAAGCAACTAAAAACTTTTAAAATATGTCTCCTCATGTGACAGTGTCACATGATCTGGGACATGGCAATGAATCTTTAAAATAATTTTTATTGAATTTTTAAATACTTCATAAAACCTCATCCTGCCCGCGATAGCAGGGCACATGTTCATAGCATGAACAGACCCAAAGTGCCTTTCTTTTAGTTTGTATTCAAGGTTATGCCTACAAGAGTAAGAATAGTTATTAGTGAATTGACATTAATCTTTCAGTGACTGCATCACTGTGCTCTTTTAATCATTGATGAGTGAGAAAGCGGTAGTGTAATCATTACGTGCCTGTACCAGTAAATCAGAGAATGCAAGTTGAAATCCCTCCATGGTATATTGGGAATTTTTGAATTCAGTTTTTGACAAAAACTTAGAGCAAAAGTGGCTGCCTTCTGGGACACGGGGAGAAGGTGGGAATGGGATCAACTGGATTGTTCCTCGAAAGAGCTGACACAGTGTTGATGGCCTCTTTCTGTGCAGTGCCTGTTAATGACTCCATGAGTTTATGAAGCTATTAGATTGTCATAACTAAAGAATTAGGGAAGGAAACTTCAGTCCAGCCTATATCTGACACCAGCCCCACACTAACAGATGTAAACAGGTATGATATAGTCAGGATTACGGAGACATTGCTGCAGGGTGACCGGGGTGGGAACTGAACATCCAGGGGTATTCAGTATAGAGGAAGGACAGACAAAAAGGAAAAGGCGGTGGAGTTGTATTGCTTGTTAAAGAGGAAATTAACACAATAGTGAGGAAAGATATTAGCTCTGATGAAGTGGAATCTGTATGGGTAGAGCTGAGAAACACTAAGGGGCAAAAAACATTAGTGGGGGTTGTATATAGAACCCCAAGCTGTAGTGGTGATGTTGGGAATGGCATTAAACAGGAAATTAGAGATGCACATAATAAAGGAATAGCTGTAATTATGGGTGACTTTAATCTGCATATAGATTGGGCGAATCAAATTAGTAACAATAATGCAGAGGAGGAATTCCTGGAGTGTATACAGGATGGTTTTCTGGACCAATACATTGAGGAACCAACTAGAAAACAGGCCATCCTAGACTGGGTATTGTGTAATGAGAAAGGAACAATTAGCAATCTAGTTGTGCGAGGCCCCTTGGGGATGAGCAACCATAATATGATAGAATTCTTCATCAAGATGGAGAGTGATGTAGTTGATTCTGAGACGAGGGTCCTGAATCATAATAAAGGAAACTATGATGGTATGAGGCGTGAGTTGGCTATGATGGATTGGGAAACGTTACTTAAAGGGATGATGGTGGATAGGCAATGGCAAACATTCAAAGAACGCATGGGTGAACTGCAACAATTGTTTATTCCTGCCTGGCACAGAAGTAAAACAGGAAAGGTGGCCAAACCATGGTTTACAAGGGAAATTAGAGACAGTATTAGATCCAAGGAAGAGGCATAGAAATTGGCCAGAAAAAAACAATAGACCTGAGGATTGGGAGCACTTTAGAATTCAGCAAAGGATGACCAAAGAATTGATTAAGGCCAGGATTTTCCCCTTGGCGATTTGGGGGTGGGGCCCACTCACCGACGGGAAAATGATGTGGGATGACGTTGGGAGGAACCCTGGTCCCTTTAAATTTTTAGAAAGGCGAGCGGACAGCGATATTAGCTGTCTGCCGCTGACCTGTCAATGGCCAATTGAGGCCACTGACAGGCTAATTAAGATCATTAATTACCTGCCTGTCCAACCTTAAGGCTGGCGGGCAGGTCAGGAGCCCCAGCGGGCTTCGGATAATACATGAAACCTCATCCACTGATGGGATGAGGTTTCATGTCCGTGTTTAAAAAGTTTAATAAAGTTTATGTCATTTTTATTAACATGTCCCATCTCGTGTGACATTGTCACATGAGGGGGACATATTAATAATATTTTTATTTTTCTGTTTTTTTACTTTTGTGCACTGTCACTAATCTCCCTGAGACAGCACTTGGTCTCAGGGAGCAGTGTGCTCCTTCGTGCGCATGCATGAAAGAGCACACTTTGACAGCTGGGGAATCTCTCCTCCCACCCGCACAGGAAGCCTTAATTGGTGCACCCACTCAAAATGGCGGCGGGCCATTTTTCAGCGGCTGGGGTCGGCTGTCCACCCACCGCCGAGCGGTGGGGCCCGCACACCCAACAAAGGCAAAATTCTGCCCTAAGAAGGGGAAAATAAAGTATGAGAATAAGATTGCGGGGAACATAAAAACTGACTATACTAGTTTCTATAGGTATGTGAAAAGAAAAGGTGAAGACAAATGTCTGAAACAGGGAAATTTATAATGGGGAACAAAGGAATGGCTGACCAACTAAATACATACATTGGTTCTATCTTCACAAAGGAGGACACAAATAACATACCAGAAATGTTGGGGAACACAGGGTTTAGTGAGAGGGAGGAAGTGAAAGAAATCAGTATTAGTAGGGAAATGGTGTTGGGGAAATTGATGGGATTGAAGGTCAATAAATCCCCAGGGCTTGATAATCTACTTCCCAGAGTATTTAAAGAAGTGGCCCTAGAAATAGTGGATGCATTGGTGGTCATCTTCTGAGATTCTATAGACTCTGGAACAGTTCCTACAGATTGGAGGGTAGCTAATGTAACCCCACTATTTAAAAAGGGAGGTAGAGACAAAACAGGGAATTATAGACCAGTCAGCCTGAGGTCGGTAGTGGGGAAAATTCTTATAAATCTTATAAAAGATTTAATAGCTGAGCACTGAGAAAATAGTGGCAGTATCGGACATAGTCAGTGGGGATTTACAAAAGGGAAATCATGCTTGACAAATCTATTGGAATTTTTTGAGAATGTAACTAGTAGAGTTGATGAGGGGGAGCCAGTGGATGTCGTTTATTTGGACTTTCAAACAGCTTTCAACAAAGTCCCACATAAGAGATTAGCATATAAAATTAAAGCACATGGGAAGGGGGTACTGAGATGGATAGAAAACTGGTTGGCAGACAAGAAACAAAAAGCAGGAATAGACAGGTCTTTTTACAAATGGCAGGCAGTGACTAGTGGGGTACCACAGGGATCAGCTATTCACAATATATTAATGATTTAGATGAAGGAGCTAAATGTAATATCTCCACATTTGCAGATGACACAAAGCTGGGTGGGAGGGTGAGCTGTGAGGAGGATGCAGAGATGCTTCAGTGTGATTTGGACAAGCTGAGTGAGTGGGTAAATGCATGGCAGATGCAATATAATATGGATAAATGTGAGGTTATCCACTTTGGTAGCAAAAACAGGAAGGCAGATTATTATCTGAGTGGCTATAAATTGTGAGAGGGGAATGTGCAACAAGACCTGGGTGTCCTCGTACACCAGTCGTTAAAGGTAAGCATGCAGGTGCAGCAGGTAGTAAAGAAGGCAAATGGCATGTTGGCCTTCATAGCGGGAGGATTCGAGAGGAGCAGGGATGTCTTGCTGCAATTATACACGGCCCTGGTGAGACCACACTTGGAATATTGTGTGCAGTTTTGGTCTCCTTATCTGAGGAAGGATGTACTTGCTATACAGGGAGTGCAGCAAAGGTTTACCCGACTGATTCCTGGGATGGCAGGACTGACATATGAGGAGAGATTGAGTCGATTAGGATTATATTTGCTGGAGTTCAGAAGAATGAGCGGGGATCTCATAGAAACCTATAAAATTCTAACAGGACTAGACAGGGTAGATACAGGAAGGGTGTTCCTGATGGTGGGGGAGTCCAGAACCTGGGGTCACAGCCTGAGGATACGGGGTAGACCATTTAGGACTGAGATGAGGAGAAATTCCTTCACCCAGAGAGTGGTGAGCCTGTGGAATTCATTACCACAGAAAGTAGTTGAGGCCAAAACATTGTATGTTTTCAAGAAGTAGTTAGATATAGCTCTTGGGGTGAAAGGGATCAAAGGATATGGGGAGAAAGCGGGAGCAGGCTTTTGAGTTGGATGACCAGCCATGATCATAATGAATGGTGGAGCAGCTTTGAAGGGCTGAATGGCCTACTCCTGCCCCTATTTTCTATGCTGCTATGTTCCTAACATGATTAAAACCTAACAACCCTTTAAAAAGGGTTGGCTGGACTGGAAAATTTTTGTTATGAGGAAGGCTTGGATTGTTTGACAGGATGCTGATGGATTAATTGAAGTGTATAAAATTATGAGGGCCCTCGGTTGAATCAATATGGATGACATATTTACCTTAACAGATGGATCAAAAATAAGGGGACGCAAATTTAATGTAACTGGTAGAAGGCTTTGATGAGAGATGAGGAAACATGAGAGATGAGCGGGCAATAGGGACCTGGAACTCATGCCTGAAAAGATGGTGGGGGCAGAAACTCTCATCATAGTTAAAAATGTTCTTGGATGTCTTCTTGAAAAGCTGGGACCTGCAGGGCTACAGACCTAGTGCAGGAAGGTGAGATTAGGCTCGGTAGTTTATCGCCAACTAATAGGGACACAAAGGACCAAATGGCCTCTTTCTGCATCATAAACTTTCTATGACTCTATGAAAGATGCTCAATAAGCCTAGTCAGTCACTCAGTCATACCAGACAGATGAAGGCCTCAGGGCAACGAGGAAAATGGTGGTGGTGTTTACAGTTCACACATGGGGCAGAATCTTCTGGGGCAGGCCCTGCTCGCTGACACGTAAAATGATGCGTCCCGGCATCATTCAGATCTTCAGTTGAGTAGGCGCACACCAGTGTCGGCTGCACGCCCGCCGATCTGTCAAGGCCTTTTAAGGCCATTTAAATATCAATTAAAATAGTTAACTGAGCTGCTTGTCCAACCTTAAGGTTGTCAGGCAGGCGAAGTGCCCAGGCGGCCTTTGCATTTATCATTTATCATTTATCATTTTTCAATAAAATTCATTGACATGTCCACGCTCATGTGACACTGTCACATGAGGGGACGTCTTAAAATTTTTTTTCTGTCTTTATTAAAATTTTTAATGATCAAACTGATCTCCCTGAGGCAGCTCTTTGCCTCAGGGAGATTCCTGCGCTCTTTCGCATACATGCGCGAAAGACCACAGGCCCTGGCTCTGCCTGCACCCCCCGCCTGCACAGGGAGCGCTCAGTGCTTCTGGGTGCGTGTCACACTGGGCGGGCCTTAATTGGCCCACCCATGTAAAATGGCGGTGTTGAGTCCAATCGCAGGTGGTGATTGGCTGCGCGCCCACTCCCGTCCGATCCCCCGACAGGGAGAAAATCCTCCCCATGGAGTCCGAGTTGCTGTGGCAACATGCACTTTTATAAGCTTGTTGTAGTCTGCAACTATGGGTAGTGATGGTCGAGGCTCCAACTTTCTTTCCCTGACACAGCCGACCAGGAATCTCTCATGCCTTTATGGCCTGTGTTGGAAGGATTTGCAGGTTGACCATCATCATGTTTGGTCATGTTATGAAAGCACCTTACTTGGCCATCAATAGATGAAACTCAAACCCAGAGCTTCTGGCTCAGAAGCAGGGACCCTCTCTGCTGAGCCACACAACCTCCATAGAACTGGTAACAGCAATGCCTAAATCTGGAGACTTCTATAAATCGATTACCTTGCAGAGATGATTGCGTGATGATCCAAACCAGAGCAGATATCCTTTGTGATGTATGGGTTGTTGTCACAGGAGATGCCATGGAAGGTGTAGTTCGGCTTGCACACTGTTAGAAAGAAGGGAGCATGGTAGCCAGTTGCCAGCTGTATGATGTCGGTCACAAGGGCCGTAGCACAGAGCCCGAATACATGCACACCTGCAAAACCAAAATGGATAAAAGATCAGAGATGCTCAGTGTGACCACATCCCATTCTGGAAAAAGTAACCCCATCCCTGACCCTGACATGGCCTTGGCCATTAGGGATTTCCACCCGCAGTCGGTACCCCACCAGTTGTCCCCTCCAGGACTGACTCTGTGGCTGAATGATGGGATTGTCAACATATTAAAAAGGAAAGAAAAGCCCTGAAGACATCAACTTATATCCCACTGAAGGCCTCAGGCAAGATTGAGGCCTTCAACAGATAAAAGCTGTGAACAGGAATGTGGCTACATCACGGCCCACCCACTCCATCTTGACGACCATTGGCATCGCTAGCATGGGGATTACAGCCAGGCTTCACCTTACGATCCCAGAAGCAGCAAGAACAGGGATAAGCAAGAGGGAAATGAGTTTAGAGCCTTTTCTTTATATTCTTTCATGGGATGTGGGTGTCACTGGCTAGGCCAGCATTTATTGACCATCCCTCATTGCCCTTGAGGTGAACTATCTTCTTGAACTGCTGCAGGACACGTGGTTGAGGTACACTCAGAGTGTTTTTAGGAAGGGGGTACCAGGATTTTGACCCAGTGACAGTGAAGGAACAGAGATATAGTTCCACATCAGGGTGGTGAGTGGCTTAGAGAGGAACTTCCAGGTGATGATGTATCTGCTGCCCTTGTTATTCTAAGTGGTAATGGTTGTGGGTTTGGAAGGTTTTACTAAAGGAGCCTTGTTGAGTTGCTGCAGTGCATCTTGTAGATGGTACACACTGCTGCTACTGTTCATCAACGGTGAGAGGGTGAATGTTTAAGATGGTGGATTCCTCTACAGTGGCAGCATGCACTTAAACAGACACATATAGATGACAGGTAAGAAAGAGTCCAGGCTTAACTATTAGGCTTTATAAAAGCTTACTAATAGTCATCGCCAAGTCCCACGAGTAAATAATGGTGACTTGGATGAGATACCAGAGAGGAACAGCTGTTTATGAGTTTACAACTGGAATGGGGAGAGACAGCATCACTGGATGAGAAGGAAAGGAGGAGTGAAAGAGGCAATAGTTCATCATATTGTCATTCCCCAAGAACAAATAGAGCTTCAAAGAGAATGGGATGAATAAAATCAATTTATCCTTGGTCCATTCCCTCCAATTCATCTCAACTTAATATCCTGAGGGAGGTAACTCCAGGGGAAAGTTCACAAAAAGAGGGAGCTGTGAAATTCCTTCACCAAAAAGAAAGTATGTCACTGCAGAATGATAATCGCAAAGATAACTGAATTTATTCAGGTAATCACAGAATCAGAAGACTCAAGAGGTCCATGCAGGTTACACATGCTTCCTTCCACCCCATTGCATCCACCCTATTAGCACATCCTTTTGTTCCTTTCTCCCTTGTGTACTCATCTCCCTTTCCCTTAAATGTATCAATGCTATTGTGTCTGCTTTCTGCTGATCAATCCACACTGTTAAGTCTTTTATGCCGACAGCATGCCAACAATCTGCTGCCATTTTGTGATAACTGCTTAAAAATCCTCCAAAATCAAAACAAAGAGGTTTGGACCAACTTTAACCATCAGTTGCTGTGATGAAACTCACGTTTGGTGCCGAGCGCCTCGATCTTGTTACTTTAACACTTTCTCCAGGCTCCACTCCTGGGCCAAGACACTGATATGTTGGCACACTTAATGTAGCTATTCCCCACCAAATTAATGGTTAATTAATGCTGAAATTTGAGCTATGGGCTTATCACAGTGAGATCGGAATTAAACCTGTCAGAAAACATCTCCTTTAGGCTCTGGCAACCTCCAGAGAATGTTGATATTGCTCTAAAAACTGGGCACTGAAGAGAGCCAGAGTTCCAACAATAAGCAGGAACCAATATAATGTATTCACTACATATTTCTCCAATTTCTTTGTCAGTTTGACTCTCTCTATCTGTTTCCTACAGGGAGAAATATTCATCAATGCAACTACCCCACTCTCTGGAGAAAATGGCCCAGATGGCAAAGAGTTCAACAAAGTAAAAGCTTTCTTTGAAGCGTAGGGCAAGGAAGCAGATGTTAGCTTTCAAATTCATTACCAATGCAAAATCAAATGCAGTAATGACCTTTTATGTCAGTGACTGTAGTCAAAGCCACATTGAGACAGTACAGATTGCTGAAAGCTATCCCAAACAAAATAAATTGTTGGAAATTTCAAAGCTCGAATTCACCCTGTTCTCAGTTGAAATAGGCCCTGCAGAGGCCCAAGTTTAGTATTCCTCGATGATGAGATTAAGGTAGTGCATGTTACATCTTAGCTGTGATTCAATGATAGCACTCTCACCTCTGAGGTAAAACATAGTGATGGTTCCAGCGACAGATTCTAAACTGACACAGCAGTGAATTACTGAGGGAGTGCTGCATTGCTGTCTTCTGACGAGATGTTAAACCCCTCAGGCAGATGTAAAAGATCCCATTACACCATTTGAAAAGGAGCAGGGGTGTACTCCCCAGTGCCCTGGCCAATATTCATATCTCTCAGCCAACATCACTAAAACAGATTATCTGTTAATTTATCTCATTGCTGTCTGTGGGAGCTTGTTGTGCCCACATTGGCTGCTTCCCCATGTGAGAATAGTCCTTCAAATATCCTTCAAAAGTATAGTACTTTAATTCCATGTAAAGTGTCAAGTTAGGAGGTCCTGTGGTTGTGAAATCCACATACATATGCAAGTTCCTTTTCCTTTCTGCCTCCCCTCCTCCCTGCCCCAACTCTTCCCTGTGCACCAAGAGAGAATTAATAAACTAGCCATTTATCTAAAGGGTTGAATAAATGCCCATAGCAGAGCTCTAACCCACATCAGCTGGAATCTAGTTATACCAGCAACCAACTACCATTCACATGAAAAAATGTCTGGGTACCATACAGCCAGAAACTTTGGCAATGTTGATCATATGGTGCTAAACATTGCCAGGAAGAGTGACCAAGGTCAGGATACCAGCACTCATCTGAGAAACAGCTGGTTGTTGCAATGGAAAACCAAAGGGTTGGGTTCAAACGAACTACAGGTTTTTCTTCCATCAGATCCATCTCATGAAAGCCCAACCCTTTCACTGTGGAGGTAGCAGTGTGTTGTTGTCAATCAGCTTGAACTAGACAGGCTATAGTCAACCAGTGGAAATCAGGATTGAAAGAATTTTCCATTTACTGTGTCTTTCACAATGTCACAAATGCTTTATAGCCAATGCAATACTTTGGAAGTGTAATCACTTTGTATTATAGGGAAGCCCATGAGTCAGTTTCTGTACAACAAGATTTTACAAACAGCAATGAGATGATGCCCAGGTAATTTGATATTATTTGAAGGGTACATTTTGGCCAGAACACCAGGAGCTCTCTTTCTCTTTTTCAATATAGCCATGGGATCTTTCTGATCCATATTTAGGGGGCATTCAACCAACAGCACCTCCAACAAACTCACACACTCTTGCTGTTAGCTTAGATTATGTGCTCAAGCCTCTGGAATGAAACTTGAACTCACAGCCCTCTCCCTCAGAGGTAAGAGAGCCATGGCTAACAATCATTATTATTTGAAAAACTACCAAGGGAGTGTTGTGGATAGGGAGGAATTAAATGGAAGGAAGGTCTTCTGCCTGAATCTGCACTAACTGAGGTAGCCTCAGATGCTTCACTAACCAAATAACAAAGTATCAATCACCAACTATAACTCTTCAAATATTTAACAGTATAAGAGCATAATTGTAACACTCTGTTACATACGATAATACAAGTCAAGTGCAGGCTCCCTTCACAGCTAACAGCGAGCCATTTAAATGGGCAAAATGCCGTTAGTCAACATAAGCATGAAGCCATGTTTAATAGTGTCTGATCTGAAGAGAGTTTCCACCATTTTCTGCTTTCCTGGCTAATCAAATAGGATTGGAAAGGAAGAGGATTCCAGCTGAATGCTTGGGTGATGAAGAATCATTTTAGATTAATCCTGGGGGAATTATTTGTTAGAAAACCTGATAGAATTCATATGATGTACATATGTGACTAATCTGATTATTGTCTGATATATATGTGTAGCTTAAACTAGACATGTCGTGATATTGTGCTGACTGTAGTAGGGCAGTCAAAAGAGATTTGGTCCAATGCATGTAAATAACTGTGGCTAGTAACTATTTACCATCACATTCCTGATGATGGTGGATGATGCAGTTTTGGAAAGAGTATAGAGGAGGGTCATTAAATTAATTCCCAATTTAAACCATTTTACTTATGAAAATAAGATAAAAGAGTGTAATCTTAGGGTGATGTTGTGGAGCAGTCGGCTAGCTTGTTGATGAATACTGATTTGCTGAATTTGTTCATGTGAGAACTGTACCTGTTCCTGTCTGAAGTGGAGATCACCTTGTACAAGAGCTAGGTGCTGGGGAGAATCATCAGGGCCAGAATAATCTCCTGGACTCATTTCAAATAACTGAAGCCCTGGAAGAATTTCCAAGATTTTCTCCCTCAAGTTGGCCTGGGTTTTTATCTGCATTTTTGCCCCTCCCAAATGATTATGTGTTTTTTGGGTGGAGTATGGAGTCTATGGGTTGAATGTTTTCTGATCCCACAGAGATGGATTTGGATACGGGATTGGGAGCAAAGTGGGAGAATCTCATGTTCAGCCAGCTCCCGGTGTAATCTTACTTCTGAGCGATCTTGCCGGAGGTGGGGTCTGACTGATACCTCCCACCAACCTGGTAGCACCAGGAAACTAATGAGGTTCAGTTAAGTCCCCAAACTGGTGACACTGCTGGGATCTTCCCAGTAACGATGGGCTTGCCACTGAGACTGAAGCCAGCCATTGACTGGAGATGGCAGACCAGGGTTGCAGGGGGTGGGGCCAGTGAGGCATCCTTTAAGTCTATCGCCCTCCCAGAGTCGTGCATGCCAGAGGGACTCCCCCTACACACTAATGGCCAGGTAGCTATAGTCACACTTAATCTTCAGTGGGCTCCTCCATATTGAGGCTCCTGTGCTTTCTCCTACCTACAAAGGCACCCATTTCTCCCAGTAGGACTTGCCACTGGACATCACTGCAGGCCCTCCTTTTGGGCTTGCCAGTTCCCTGTTCCACTCACTGTCCTTAATTGCATGGGGCTCCTGGAGGGAGCTTCTTAACTGGCTGCCTCTGGGAATATCATGACTGACATCTCGCCATGGCTCCTTCCAGATTTTGGACAACCTCAGCAAAATTCCACCCTGTATATTGTGATGTTTAAGGCATGCTGAGTGTGAAATTGAAATCACTAGGGAAACGGTACCGAGCAAACTGATGGAGCTGCAGGCTGGCAAGTCTCCATATCCCAATGACCCGCATCTTAGGATCTTAAGAGGTGGCTAATGAGGTCGTTGATGCACTAGTGTTAATTTTACAAAATTCACTAGATTCTGGAAAGGTTCCATCAGATTGGAAAGTAGCAAATATAACCCCTCTATTCAAGAAGGAGGGAGGCAGAAAACAGGAAACAATAGGCCAGTTAGCCTGATGTCTGTCATAGGGAAGTTATTAGAATTGATCATTAAGAAGGTTTTAGCTGGGCACTTAGAAGAGCTCAAGGTAATAGAGAAGAATCATCATGGTATTGTGAAAGGAAAATCATGTTTAACCAGTTTATTGGAGTTTTTTGAAGGAGTAACATGTGCAGTGGATAAAGGGAGACTGTGGACGTACTGTGCTTCAAGCAAAGCAGGCTGGAAGGGCCAAATGGCCTACTCCTGCTCCTGTTTTCTATATTTCTATTTTTCTATTTTCTATGTACTTGGATTTCCAGAAGGCATTTGATAAGATGCCACGTCGAAGATTATTATGGAAAATAAAAGCGCATAGTGTAGTGGGTAACATATCAACATGAAAAGAAGATTGGCTGGCTGGCAGAAAGCAGAGAGTACGCATAAATGATCTTTTTCTGTATGGCAGGATGTGGTGAGTGGAGTCCTACAGGGGTCTGTAATGGGGCCTCAACCTTTTATGATTTACATCAATGACTTAGATGAGGGGAGTGAAGACATGGTAGCTAAATTTGCAGATGACACAAAGATAGGTAGGAAAGTGTGTTGTGAAGAGGCCATGAGGAGATTGCAGATGGATATAGATAGGTTGAGTGAGTGGGCAAAGATCTGGCAAATGGAGTTTAATGTGGGAAAATGTGAAGCTATTCACTTTGGCAGGAAGAACAAAAAAGCAGAGTGTTACTTAAATGAAGAATGGCTGCATAATTCTGGGGTGCAGAGGGATCTAGGTGTCCTTGTATATGAGTCACAAAAAGTTAGTATGCAGGTACACCAAGTAGTTAAGAAGACTAATGGAATGCTATCCTTTATTACGAGAGGGATTGAACATAAAAGTAAGGATGTTATGGTTCGGTTATTCAGGGCATTGATGAGACTGCACCTTGAATATTGTGTGCAGTTTTGGTCTCCTTATTTAAGGATGGATTTAAATGCATTCAAGGCAGTTCAAAGGAGATTCACTAGATTGATACCTGGAATGAGTGAGTTGTCTTATGGCGAAAGGTTGGACAGGCTGGGCTTGTTTCTACTGGAACTTAGAAAGGCGAGGGGTGATTTGATTGAAGTATACAAGATCCTGAAGAGCCTCGTTAAGATGGATGTCGAAAGGATGTTTCTTCTTGTGGGTGAGTCCAGAAGTAGGGGGCACTGTTTTAAAATTAGGGGCCGCCCTTTTAGACAGAGATAAGGAGAATTTTTTTTCTCTGAGGGTTGTGCAACTTTGGAATTATCTGCCTCAGAAGGTGGTGGAGGCGGGGTCATTGAATATTTTTAAGGCAGAGGTAGTTTCTTTTAGGCAAGGGAATCAAAGGTAATTGGGGTCAGATGGGAATGTGGAAATTGAAACACAAGAACATCAGCCATGATCTTATTGAATGGCGGAGCAGACTCGAGGGGCTGAATGGTCTACTCCTGTTCTTATTTCTTATGCTCTTATGTGACAGACTGGATGAACAAAGGGATCTTTTCCTGCCTGTCATTGTTTGTATACTTGAACATTGCCACCCTCTGTACTGAGCTCTATATAGCAAGTCTTGGAGTGGATAGATTCATGGCATAATCCCATGCCAACAGCATTGAAACTATTTCAAGTATCGGTTGAGGATAGGGATAGGTCTAATTTCCTACCTGTGCTCCATGTGAGCTGCTGGGAACATGGGATCACCGAGTAGGGTCTTTACAGTAAAACAGGACACTGTATCAATGTTGACATGTAATTAGTGCAACTGATGAGTAAAGTCCTTCTCAATGCACTTGAACTGGACACTGGAGAATCGAAGGAAAAGAAGCCCATCCTTTAACACTGATACAACCCTTCTTCCAACCCTGTACTATTGCTAGCAGAGCCATCAGCCATTATAATCAAAACTATGGGATTCTCTAGATGAAACACCTCCATTTTGCTTCATCACTCCTCACACTCAAAAAGGTTCTGTCTCTTCAACACTGCCATTACCTCCCCCCCCACTAATCCTTGACTGCTGGTTACTGGTGCAAGCAACTCTACCACAAAACGTCTGATGGGATCTAAAGATGAGGGTGCCTTGCTAACATGGCACTATGGGCATGTGATTCCCAAAGCTCTTCACACTCTGGCTGGGGCTCGCGCCTTCTGTCTGGGTTTTTCAGAGGAAGATAGAACATAGGAACAGATCCTTGAGTCTGTTAACATGCTATGCCTTATGATCAGTGGTCTCCAGTCAAAAGCTCAGGCCTCCTACTTACCATTCCCTGTTTAATCC
The DNA here is from genome assembly GCF_017639515.1 of Carcharodon carcharias. Classification (NCBI taxonomy): domain Eukaryota; kingdom Metazoa; phylum Chordata; class Chondrichthyes; order Lamniformes; family Lamnidae; genus Carcharodon; species Carcharodon carcharias. The sequence goes on from NC_054480.1 coordinate 101,781,896, forward strand.
TAACTTTCCTTGACTGGCAATTGGTTGATGCTTAATTTGGCTTAGGTTTTTTCCTAAGAAAGTGGGAGTGCAGAAGAAGCACAGGGGGTTCCTGATGTCTGTTCTGCACACCTCAATGAGGATTTGACATTTGTCATAGACTAATAGATCGAGATTGATTGCTGTGATTAGTCAACAACCCTATTACTATGTATCATGTGACTATCAGGATGGTGAACTAGATGGACCTTGGCCTGTCTTTGTCTAATATTTTAGATGTTCCTATGAAAGAACTTGACGAGTAGTTTGCATAGTATTACTGAACGTACCAACAAACCTTACAGTCCGCCTGAGGAAGGAATTGAAGTTGCAGCCTCCTGCATTAATGCTGCCCTCAGAACCTTCTTTATTCTTCAGCTTTGATTGGCAGCAATAGACAATCCCTTCTCCAATCATAATCTGAAGTAGAAAACCACACACAGGAAAGGTATGATGAAAAGAAAATGGCTGCAAAATATAATGGCCCAGGTTTTCCGGTCAGTGGCAGAGTTTGTGTGCCCACTGCTGACTGCGATTTAAAATGTTTGCTTATCATTTTACACTGGAGCAGATACACCTTCTGATCCTGGCTCCAGTTTGAATCCAGCAATGAACCGAGTCAGGAGACCAAGTGGCCAGCATAATTCCAGTGGAGGCATGGCACTGTTTTTGTCATAAACTGAAGACACATCCCTTAAGGTTCAGTTCATTAAATTATATTGTTTTTAAATGAATTTGTCAACCTCAGCATTGCACAGCCTCTCCCTCTGACAACATTCACGGCCCCACACCCCAACAATGCTCACCCTTCCCTCACTCATCTCAATATATTCATACCCCCACCCCCGACAATGTTCACCCCCTCCTTCATCCCTAACAATGCTCACCCCCCTCGAACATCCCTGACAGTGTTCAGCTCCCACCCCCAAAAGTGTTCACCCCCGCCGATTCTTATTCTCTCTCTTATCCCCAACGAAATCCACCCCCTCTCTCGTCCTCCGACAATGCTCACCCCTTAGGACATTTAATTGGGTTGGAGGGTGACAGACCCTGCCACCTTCCTGTCTCTGTCTCAATTAATTCTGGGGCAGGAAGGCTCTTGGGCAATTAATGCCCACTTAAGGGCCTCATCCCGCCATTGATGGCATTTAGCCAGCAGCACGCAGGGAAGTTGCCATGTGAGAAGCCCGAAAACTAAACCCTGGCACATTTGCGTACAGACTCCCAAGGGGTGGCCTCTTGTTCAAAGGCATTCAGCACTTGATCAAGGGACCTGGCATCAGGAAGGGCGCCGTGGGGCCCGCTGAGAACCAAGCCCAACCCTTGTTGCTGACTCGCACAACCCCATCCCACCATCGCTCACCTATGCCATGGGTCCCTTGGTGATCCGCGCCAAGGGCAGGTGCATTACCGGCAGCTACCACAACTCCCTCAGCACTGCACAGCTGATGGCCTCTGATTGGCCAAAAGCTCATGGGGGGTGGGATTTCCACCCACAGGATCCTTGATCCCAGGGAAACCACTCAAGGGGTACTTAATTTGGCAGGCAGGCCTTCCCCAAAGGCGGCAATATAGGGCTCTCACCAGTTCTGTGGCTGAGGGCAAGATCACCATCATCTGCATTAAGAATGAGCCCTTGTAAACAGAACCAAATACTGTACGTAACATAAAGAGCACCACACCAGGAAGGGGAGAGAGTTGGGATAGAACCAAATAAAAATTAAGACAGAATACGGTTAGATGACTGAATGGTTTGTCATGATTGAAGTTCCTGAGCTTAAAGATTTGGGAAGGCCTCACTTAAAGCTTTAAATAAATTACATGTGGGGAGTTCTCCCAATCGCCTACTGTCATTTCAGAGAAAGATCACGTGGAAAATCAAAGAAACAGCTGCTTCTGCCATTTCTGCCCACTCTCTGCCTTGGATAGGGGATCATTTGGGGAGAGACCCTGCAGAAATTTACCCCAATGCGTAGCCCCTGAGACCTCACAACACTCAATTACATAGGTTACCAATTTGTTTTTGAGGCCTGAGCAACTGTCTTCAGTCAGAATGTTGTTTACATGCCCTCAATGAAGATACTCTTAGAAGTACTAAGAGGTGAAAAGATTCTGCCAACTAATCTGAAGATTATACAATGTAACCTCTCCAGTCTGGAATGCTTCATTTCTGGATTTTGGAATTTTCTGGATTATAGAATGACGTCAGAATGCATAATCACAAATGTGTGAACCAGAAAACACCAAAGATATAAATATTTACCTGGAGCATTAAACAGTGATGAAACATTATAAAGCAGTAATAATAATCATTATCCAAATACTGTAATTTTCATGTTTTCGCTCCCAGAGTACTGTATTAAAATGATAGCATGAGTTGGTTGGATCGGTTCAAAACATTTCTGTACAACTGGTGTTTCTGAACAATGAATTTCTGGATTGGGGAGGTTACAGTGTTGTAGGGAGAATTTACTGTAACCTTCAGATCAGTTGATTCAAAGAATCCCGTTGCCCAATGTACGTTGGAGATGAGATAATAAGGTTACTCAGAGTTCCATGTTATCTCTAATTGCAGTACTTAAGATGATTAAACTTCACTAGGTGAAAAGAAACTATTTCCCCTGATGGATGAGCCTAGAACAAGGAGCAAAACCTTAAAATTAAAGCAAGGTCATTCAGGGGTCTTCAGGAAGCACTTCTTCAGGTGGACGTAAAGATCCCATGACTGTTATACCAAGAAATGCCTGAAATTGTCCCAGCAACTGTAACTGCTCCTCATAAATAATTGGTTATAAATGCAATGATGTTCCCCACTACACCTGAAGCTTTCAACAGTTGTGGTTACTGATCATAGAGTGACTTACAGGCCAGGTTATCATGCCTCTGTCCGTATCGGATATCTAGAACTCTCTGACCCAAACATTTGGGGCTGGTGGTCATCTGAAATATCCAAAACTGAGATTGATAAATTTTTGGTGGGTTAGGCCATTGAGGCATAAGGAATCAAGATGGTAAATGGAGTTGAGGTACAGCTCAGCAAGGTCTAATTGTGTGGTGGAGGAGACTTGAGGGGCTGAATGGTCTCTTCCTGTTGCTTTGTCATTATCAAGCAGTACTCACCGAGTATACTTTAGGTTACTTACAGAGGCTGCTGGTCCAGCAAATGCCAAGCTGAGGAGCATCAGTAATGGGATGAGTTCCTCACTGGGTTCCACATAGGGCATGCTCAATGCACGGTCATAACACTGAAAACCCACTTTGGCTGGTCTGAACAGGTCTGTCAGCTCCAGGAAGTAAAGTGTAACGATTGATGAAGCCACAATGGGAAGCTGCAATATGAACAACAAATGTAAGTAGCTCAGCACAATACTAACTTAAATCTCATCACTACCACCCTCTTTGCCCAACAACAATGGGTCAAAAAGCAGTTCATTACTTTTGAAAACACTCTTGCCTCTGAATAAGAACCTGTGGTTTCAAGCCCCACCATGGATGTCAGCATAGTACTGAGGGAGGGCTGCTCTGCTGAAGTTGCCATCTTTCTGGAAGCTTTTTCAGATGAACTGAGGTCCCAACTTCTTGCTCAGGTGGATGTAAAGATCCCATGACTGTTATTCCAAGAAATGCTTGAAATTGGCCCAGCAACTATGGCTGCTCCTCATAAATAATTGGTTATAAATGCAATGGTGTGCCTGGGTCTTCGACAATTGGTGGTTACTGATCATAGAGTGACTTATCAGGCCGTGTAGGATTGGGAGTGAGCAGGACCCGACTGTGGGATTCCCACCCGTGTTCCCGGCATGCGGGATTTTTTAAGGAGCAGGATAAGGGTGCTGGTAGTGCGCCCGCTCACATCAGTCCTACCCTTGTCTACCTCATTGTGTGGGGATTGGGGGGGGGGGGGGGGGGGGTGGTGGGTGCGGGGGGTGGGGGGGGGGTGTAGGGGGGTGTATTTTAGACTATTTTCTGTTTCCATGAAGTCGACTCCATTTGGTAGGAAACAGCACCTCAGGTGTTTACAGCACTTCAGAGGATTGATGAATCATGTGGACCCTTGTCTGCACTTGGGAATGTTTTGACAGGTAGTTCAAAAGATGTTGACAACTTAACATGTCACAATTAGATGCTGTATGACAAGTTAAAGGATGTCTTTTAATGCAGTGATTGTAGATAAGACAACCTTTAGAAAAGGTAAGTGACCATTAAATTGGCCAGCATTGTGAAAGTGGATAAGTCTTCAGATGCATTCAACAATATTAAGATTCAGATTTTAATGCGTCAATTGGACCATCTGATATGATCTTTACACTTATTGAAGCCAGGCCATCTGTTCCATTACTTCAAAGGTTTTATTGTATTATGTTCTAGAGGTTTTGTTGGCATAGCTGTGCAATGGAATCTCATTTTGAATGCTTGGCTGAGCTCCAAACTCTACTAATAGTTTTAGCTCATCGGGGCTATTGATACAGCTGTCAAGGGGACTATGAGCTTTGTTTTAACTTCCTAAGAGGATTAAGGTTTTTTGAAAAGATTTTTGAATGGCTGTTTATTTATTGTGACAGTGGAAGAGATGTGAGAGGAACTCGAAGACTTCCCAATGTTATTACAGTGCTCATGAATTTTTCCCTAGTGGATACTGTACAAGTGGGCATGTGTGGGGGTGGGGGATGGTGTGGTGAGGGCTAGGGCATCTAACACTTATATAGAAACCTGGCCAATGTTCCAGCGAACAGAGGCAGATCTCCTAACCTGCCCAGCTAAGCATCCACCCATATCCATTCCCCACATCTGCTCTTCTTCAGGAGATAGTGGCACTGACTCTAGCCCATCCCCACCATGAAAATAGTGTGGATGTGCGTTGTGGGCAGGAGTTTGGTTTGCAATGTCGGGAAATGGCCCGACCTGTGGTTCCCACTTTGAAGATGAAAATCCAGGCCATTGTCTTTATCAAGGAAATTCACAATAGTCAGATAAAGATTAACTCTGAGCCAGGGGAGATATTAAGCCAGGCATCCAAACACTTGGTCAAAGTGGAATATTTTAAGAATCACCTGAAAGGAAGGGAGAGAGGTAGAGAGGCAAAGGGGTTTTGGGATAGAACTCCAGAGCTAATGGCTGAGGCAGTTGAAGGCACAGTCACTAATGGTGGAGTGATTAACAGCAGGAGTACTCAAGAGGCCAGAATTAGGGGGAGTGCAGATATCATGGAGTGTTGTGGGGGTGGAGGAGATTTCAGAGATAGGGAGTGACATAGCCATGGAGGGATTTGAAAACGATGATGAGAATTTTAAAACAAGGCAGTGTCTGACCAGGATAAGTCAGCTGCCAAGGGGGAGATGGGTGAATGGGACTTGGTGTGAGTTTGGATACAGGCAACAGAATTTGGATAAACTTAAATTTATGGATGGTGGAAGATATGAGACCGATCCAGAGAGCATTAAATAATTAAGTCTGGAGGTAAAAAAGGCATGGATGAGGTTTTCAGTAGGATTCAATTTAGGGACATCTCCCAGGTCTGCATGTGTGCTGAAACCTTGTGCATCTTGTTATTTTTAGAGTGAGCATCAGCCAGATGTTTCTCGAAGCTGCTGGTGAACAGTGTGGAAGGACAGGGTTTGTGTTTATATTTGTTTCATCCTGAGGAGTGCTACAGCCTACCCCCAGCTCAGTTCGCTTGGTGCAGGCTGAAGCTCAAAATTGAAACCATTTTGTGATTTGTGTCTCAATTCCAAAATACCTGGAAATCTCAGGTCATTTATGCCCTGTGAAGTTCCACCTGACACATAACTAATCATCATATTGTTTGTTTATATCATTGAGCAAGTGTTTTTTTTAATCTCCCTGTTATTCACTGGTAACCTGTCCCTAGGCAATTATCTTCTACAATGGAAGTTGGACACTTAGTTGGATGATGCTGCTGGTTCTACAGCAGTTCAGCACATCCTGTAAATATAATGTTGTGTTGAACAACAGAGAGCTGATAATGACAATGTTTTATGTGCTAGAGGAATGAACGTTTTTCCATTTTGATTACCAATCGCTGGTATTTGGTATGGCACAGGGCCAGCCACTATTTGGCCTGACAGAATGGCCTCTATCCCAACCACTGGACTCATGAGTGCCACCTACTGCAACACCATGGGATTTCCATTTCTCACATTGAACATACTTCTAAGAGATTGCCAGTTTGGTGTTAATTAATCCTGAACTGTCGCCAGTTTTATGCCACTTATTGAGCCCACTGAAACTGTTAAATAAATCTCTCATTGGATCCTGTTTACCAATCATGAGAGGAGAATTTAACCCTGTTTTGGTTCACATTGAACTTAAGACTCAGAAGCTAAAAATTTCTCAAATTGATATTTTTAAACTTTTAGAGGCGCAAAAATATCACATTTTTTTCTCTCAAATATATTTTAAGTATATTGTAACTTTGTGGTAAAATGCAAGTAGAAACAAAAACCCAGCAATCATGAAATAGGTTAAGTCAATGTACAGATGTCCTAACAAACTGCACCTCAACTTCACAATGTGAGGCTGTGTCTAGGATTCACCATTCACCCAAGCTCACTTGGCCATTCAAGGTGGAGGAAATAAAGACAACAGAGGAAACCCTCCCAGCACCCCTAGCTCCCCACCTTCCCCTCCCAACATCAACACCTGGCCAAGGGAAAGAAATTGTGAGAAACAAAAGCAACTATGTGAAGGAAAGTCAAGGATGATGGAAGGCCATTCAATCCAAAGTAGATGATTCCTCCTGTGCCTCTTTACAATCTAATGTTCTGTCATTGTTACTGTTAATTATGTCATAATTAATGTTAAGAACTAGACCAAGGTCTGGTGTGGACCAGGTCTTCCCTCCTTATAGTTTTTCTCCCTTTGAATATCCTATTGGTCTCTCCCAACAGCAACTTTCATGTACTTAATGCCATTAATATAGCAACAGATCCCAAGTTTCTTCACAGGAGATATTCACAGCATTTTCTTTTTGGTTAAAGGCCTCCAGTTAGACTGAAGAACATTCCAGAACGTTCGCTGTTAGGACAGACCTATTTCAGGGAGGGACTCTGAAATAAACACTAGGTCCGCCCCTCATTTGGAAATGGAAGGGGCCTACTGCTGGTGTAAAATGGCTATGGGCAATACCTGAATATTGCCTGAATGAAAATGAATTCAGGTGTACTTCAGGTGCTCTTGCTGCATGAGACTTAGCTCCACAAAAGTGGACATTTTTGACCATATTTTGTTCCTGAGAAACTGATGCAAGAATATCCTGTTTCCCACTTCCACCTTCTACGCCCATTCTGTGTTCAAGAAGAATTCCTAGAGTGGGTTACTCGGTCGGCAGGCGCAAACCACTCTCACGCTTTAGCAACATGTCCCCTCAACACATGCACCATGAGAGGTACCAGTGTTGCACTGTGAAACATCAAGCAGAACCTCACTACAGACAGTATGTCTGAGCTGCCCTTGGTAAAGAACAACTCTTTCTGTCTCTGCATTAGAACGAAAACCCTTTTCAGAAACTGGTTGGATTCTTTCATTTAAGAGCAGAATTCTAAAGAATTGAGCAGGAAACTGGTTTACTCGCTAACTCCAATGAATTCCTGTCAACGAGGGCCTCAGAACTGGGCGTGGTCTTTTAATTCATTACACATAGTGGTTTCCTACTCACACAAACAACACCCGGTATGAATTATCTCATAGTGAGGCCTTCCCTCAGGCAGGTTCTGGAGACCCCTCTTGCAGCGGCATTCAACAGACCCTTGAGAGTTTAGTCACTCAAGATTGTTAACCTAAAAACCTTCACAATCAGTACAGGGCTTTATTGCTGGGGATGACTTGTGCATGTATTATATAAATAAATATATTATATATACAATTAAATATATATATTTGTATAATATTATATATTGTAGATTTATATAATATTAAATACATATATAAAGGTGTGTGTATATATATCTGGCTACTACAAATCAAGAGTTAATGAAGGAGTTGCTTTTATACCAGCACCCTGTTCAGCTAAAAGCACATCACGTGGATCAGGCACAACATGCAGCTTCACACCAACAATGCACCATGAAGCCATTTTCAGTTCTGCCAAAGACTATCTCCAGCAGCACCAGTTATATGCTTCCCTTTGATACTCTCCAACTCCAATTTATTTCATGGCAAAATTGACAAGTCAATGGAAGATCTGTCAGCAGTTTTGCACTTTAATTACAGCTTCTCACGGAAATGGGCTGAATATATCTGACATCTGACTTCATTACCCAACTTTAAATGAAAACATTTGGAAGATTTTTTTCTCTCCCCTGACGCACAAGCAATCTTTGCTATTTATTGCCTGCCAACTAACACTATCTTCGCTTCTTCTGTTACAGAAAAAGCAATTTTCTACACAAATCTCTTTCAAGACTTTTATTACTGTCAGAAAGACTTCTGAGATTTATTGACTTTCAGCTCTTAAAACTAGAAAAATAATTTGCATTTCTATGGCACCATTCATGACCAAAGGATATCTCAGAGCAATGAGGCACATTTGGATTGTAATCATTATTGTAATGTAGGAAACACAACAGTCAATTTATACCCAGCAAGCTCCCACAAACAGCATTGAGATAAATAACTAGGTCATTGCTTCAGCACGTGTTGGTTGAAGGATGAATATTGACCAAGTTACGAGGGTTAACTCCCCTACTCTTCTTCAAATAGTCTTTGATGTCCACCTGAGAGGGCAGGCAGGACTTCAGTTTAAAGTCTCATCCAAAAGGCAGCACTCCCTCAGTATGGCATTAAAGTTTTGGCCTTGATTATGCACCCAAGTCTCTGGAGTGGGGCTATGAAGCCACAATCTTCTGACTCAGAGGCGAGTGTGGCCAGACCTGAGCCATGTCTAATACTAAAGCCATTCACTTGTCTTTCTATTTCTCTTCTCTGTCCACAGATCTTTTTATCTCTTTAATGCACTCTCTTGTTGCCAACATTTGACTAAATTAGTACAATAGTTCTAGGTCACATCACCTCAAGAGCATATTCAAATACTTTTCAAATGTGATGAGAGTTTCTGCTTCATCACCCTTTCAGGCTGAGAGTTCTAGGCCTGCATCATGCTCTGGATGACAAAATTACTTCTCAATCCCCTCTAAACTTTTCACCGATTAATTTAAATCTGTGCCCTGGTTATTGATCTTTCTGCCAATTGATACTTCTTATCCAATCTCTTCAAGTTCCTCATAATTTAATACACCTCTATTTAATCTCCCGTCACCCACCTCTGCTCCAAGGAAAACAACCCCAGCCTATCTCGTCTTTCCTCATAACTAAAGTTTCCTATTCCTAGCGATGCACTGCCTGGAAGTGGTGGAGGTAGTTCAATTGAAGCATTCAACAAGGCATTAGATGATTATTTGAATAGAAACAATGTGCAAAGTGTAAGGGGCCATGTGGGATTGTGCAGTTGTGACGGGCATGGGAGCTTGTACAGGTGTGAATGAGTACAGGGGTTTGTTAAGGTGTGAGGGAGCATGTGGGCATTAAAGAAAATATTGCAGTGCTGAAGACTGAGGGACAGAGGGTGTCTCAGAAGGGTCAAGAACAAAGTCTATTTGGCTAGAGCAAAGGAACAATCGAAGTGCAATGATTGTGCTCAGTGTATTCTATAGGACACCAGCTTGTGGAGATAATGTAGAGGAACAAATTTGCAAGGAAATTATGGAGAAGTGCAAGAATCCAAGGCTCCTTCGACAGCACCTCCTAACCTCCCAAACCCACGACGACTACCATCTAGAAGGACAAGGGCAGCCACCACCTGGAAGTTCCCCTCCAAATAACTCACCATCCTGACTTGGAAATATATCACCATTTCTTCACTGTCGCTGGGTCAAAATCCTGGAATTCCCTTCCTAACAGCACTGTGGATGCACCTACACCACATGGACTGCAGCGGTTCAAGAAGGCAGCTCACCACCGCCTTCTCAAGGGCAACTAGGGATGGGCAATAAATGCTGGCCCTGCCAGCAAAGCCCACATCCCGTGAATGAATTTTTTAAAAAATGATCAAGTAGTTTTAAGGGGGGACTTTAATTATCTAAATATAAGTTGGGGTAATAGTAGTGCAAAGGGCAGAGAGGAGAAAGAGTTCCTAGGATAGAATTTTTATGTTGGTGTGTGGGCGCGTGCCCAACCTGTTCGGATGCAAAATCGCACATGATGACATCAGGCGAGTGTCCTGACATCATCCCGCACTTGGGTGATATTTTGGTCAGCGGGCGCACGCGTGTTGGAAGCTCTCTGCCTTCAGGGATCTTTCATTCAGCACTCGCCTGTGCCCACCCTTACGTCAGTGCCCTCTGTAAATCTTCCTCCAGTCCGAAAAACATCTATTCACCACTACTCTGTTTCCTGTCACTTAGCCTATTTTGTACCCATGTTTCTAATGTTCCTTTTATTCCATGAGTTCTAACTTTGCTCACAAGTCTGTTGTGCATAACTTTGTCAGATGACTTTTGGAAGTCGTATACACTTCATCAACAGCATTACCTTTATCAACCCTCTTTGTTACTTCTTCAAATAACTCCAGCAAGTTAGTTAAAGACGATTTGTCCTAAACAAATCCATGCTGGCTTTCCTTAATTAACCTGCCATTGCCCAAGTGACTATTACTTTTGTCCTAAGTTATTGTTTCTAGAAGTTTCTCCACCACTGAAGTTAAACTTCCTGGCCTGTATTTGCTGGGCTTATCTTTACACCCTTTATTGAACAAGGGTGTAACATTTTCAATTCACCAGTCCTCTGGCACCACTCCGAGTCTGATGAGGATTGGAAGATTATGACCAGTGCCTCCGCAATTTCCACTCTTACTTCTGTCAGTGTCCTTGGATGCATCTCATTCAGTTCTGGTGCCTTCACAGCTTAACCAATACCACCTCCTCATCAATTTTAAACCATTCTAATATTTGAATTGTCCCCTCTTTCACCATGACAAGGTAGCACCTTCTTCCTTGACAAAGACTGATGCAAAGTATTAATTTAATATCATACCCGTGCACCCTGCCTCCATGTTTAAATCCCTTTTATGGTCCCTAGTCAGCCTCACTCATCCTCTTACCACCATTTTATTCCTTATATTCTCACACAGCTTTATGTTAAATGCCAGTCTCTTCTCACACTCTCTCTTTGCCTCTCTTATTTGTTTTTTTCAGTTCTTCTCCGAATCTTTGAGAACCAAGCTGATGTAAATTATATCATCCACCTGACATCTGTCATAAGCACACATTTTCTGCTTCAACTTAATATCTGTCTCTTTTATCATCCAGGGAGCTCTACCCTTTTGTGGGAATATACTTTGACTACACTTGAATTATCTCTTCTTTAAAGGCAGTCCACTGTTCATTACAGTTTTGCCTGATGATCTAATTTATTTGGACCAGATCCATTATTACCCTGTTGGAGATGGCTTTCCCCCAGTTAATTATTCTTACTATGGATTACTCCTTGTCCTTTTCCATAGCTAACCAAAACCTTATATGTTCCCTAAACATTCTCTCATTGACAAATGATCCACTTGGCCCTCATTCCCAAGAATCACATCCAGCAATGCCTCATTTCTCATTGGATTGGAAACATACTGCTGTAGAAAATTCTCCTGAAAACACTCTAAGGGCAGGATATTTAGGCCGATGTGTGGGCACAGTCGGTGGGTCCGGGAATGCACTGCCACCCACGATTGGCCCCTGACTTGGATTTCACGCTGGCTGGCCAATTAACGTCCATCCAGCGTGAAGTGTACGCTGCTGGGGTGGGGGCAGGAGGAGTTGTGGCATACCTGGGGCCTAAAAGCAAATTGAATATTTCTTCATTTTCCCGACCTTACCACTATGCCTGGGTGCAACTCCAGCATCCACAGCAGAGGTGAAAACAGCCTGCTGACCGCTACTTCCTGATGTCTGCGATGACCTTGATGAATGTTTGCTGGCGGCCCAAGGCCTGGAGGGCCACAGCCTCATGAGGGTCTCTTGCTCAGGGCAGATATATCTCCTTGGCCTGAGCAGCTGAAGTGGATGGGGTCACTAGCAAAGAGGATTCTAAAGAGCTGGGCGCCCTTGGAGCATTCTGAGAAGAGGCCCCCCAGAATGTCCGGCTGATGCTCATCCTCCCTCCAGGTGCCTGAGGGCCCCACCCCGACTCCTTCAGGACGTTTTTTCCCCCTGGAGGGAGGTCAAGGTGTCTCATGCCCCTGTCACCTCCGTCTTGATGGTGCTCATAAGCATGTGTGGCCATGGAGTGCAGGGCTGAGTGCAATCCTGGCAAAACCTGCTGGACCAAGGTCTCCATGGTGGTTGCCAACCTTTCCAATGGTGACCTTGAGGTGCTCACATGTCAGCAGCACTATATTAGAGAAAATGTGGATGGACTCCTCCATCTTTTTCTCTAGTCTGCTGAGTGACTGTTGAATCTCTGCCCAATATTCCGTCCATCGCCTGTTGTTGCATCTCCAGCATTGAGTTGGCGGCTGCTTCCAGAGGCTCATCATCTGACTTGGAATCAGAAGTTGGATGGTCTCCAGCAGCCCTCCTAGTGCCTGAAACCTGGGCTGTCCTTGTCTTGGACTGCTGCAGGCGTCTGTCACTGAGATGTTCTCCAGTAGGTGAGCCCAAGCTATGCCTCACTGAGGTGTGTGTCCCTGTGCTGGTGGAGGGTGTGGATGAGCGCTGTGATGTTTCTTCCTCAGTTTCATCTTCTAATGTGGTCTGGGGCCTTGGACTTATGGTGGGCACCCTAGTTGGCCTCAAATTGCTGGTGCCTATAACAGAGTTTTAGTTGATAAGCATGAGGAATGTAAGACTACGTCACTCACTGTGGTTGTCAGGATGTGATGAACTCATGGAGGAGTGATCCTTACTTGGTTGCTGAGACAATCTGATCCCCCCTTCCTTGTCCTCTCCAGGGTTCCCGGCTGCTGCCTCCTCAAACTCACTGAGGTCAATAATGTTGGCCATGCATCACCACCCCCCCTCTCCCCCCCTCCCACCACCACCACCACCACCCCACCCCCCCCAACCCCCCCACCCCGGTCTGCTCTTTTTCCCATCTGTTGTGGGCAAGCTTGCCCTGGATGAAGACAAAAGAAAGGCATGTGATGAGAAGGGATGGAGCAGAGGTTGGGAGGGATGCATGTTCCCTGTGTGTGGGGAGCCCTCCCCAGCAGGTCTGAGGATGGAGCGTGTGCAGCATGATAGATGGGATGTTGGCAATGTGAAAGGTTCCATTAGTCAATCAGGGGTGATATGTATCCCCTGCTAGTGGTTGTGTGAGGTCTCTGAAGGCAGTAGCCCTTTAAGTAAATGATGCCATGATGAGCGTTTGATATTGGAGGGAGTTGAAGGATGACTGACCCTGGCGGAGTGGATGAGATCATTCATCCTCTTCCTGTGCTGGATTTCATTTTGGGCGCGGTTGCCAGCTGTGCTGACATCCCCTCTAATGGTCTCTCAGGTCAGAGAGGTGAGGCTGGTATGTTTTCTGGAACCATCCCTGATTTAGGGCATTCCTGTGTGCCCACATTCCTCTGAACAAAGCCTCAAAGGCCTGGTGGCTGAAGCAGGGTGCTGCCTTCTTTTTGGCTCGACAACATGTCTAACGGTCTTCAGGAGGCTGGTGAGCTGGAGATAGTGAGATATACCTGCTCCGATGTCATTTAAATATGATGCCCAAGCCTTTGACTGCAGCAGATAATGACAGAGCAGATGAGTTAGCTGCCGACCTGCTAGGTGATACAGGAGTTATATTCACCCGAGCATTGTTAATGAGCTTCCAAGTGTGAATCGGGCATGATTTCCCACTATTCAGAGCAGTGGGATATGCACCACAAAACCCACCCACCAGTGCACTTAGTTTCAAAAATGGAAAATTTCGCCCACTGAAACTGTCAAGTGAAATGTCAGGGTAGCTGTCAAGGAGCTGTCAATATACAAGGAACTGTCAAGATAGCTGTCAATCCGTCAAGGGATTTACAACTCCTGCCCTTTAATTTTAAAATACAGTCTGCTGTGTCAAGAAAAAAATCAGTGCTTGCTATTTCACTTTGACTACTGACATAAGTCTCAGGGTTATCACTGCAAAACTAGGGCTACATGACTGATTTCGGTGGAGTGCTTGTCAGTTCACAGTTTGATTGACTGTTTCAAGTGGTTAGAAACTCTTTGAAGTGGGACTTATGCATGGGCTGGCATTAGTTGGCAAAAAGTTGGCATTGGGGTCTAAAGAGTCATGAGGGTGAGTGGAGGAGCATAGGTTGGCATAGAGGCTATAAAAGGCCATTGGGGGATATATAAAAGGTCATAGGTTGGCATGGAAGGTGTGAGGGGCCATGAGTGATTGATGGGTGCATGAGGTGGCATGGCTTGGCATGGATAGGGTGGGAGGAGTGTATTGGGGAGGGTGAGGTATAAGAGCTGGAGAGCTGTTTTTTTGTTTTATTGTGCATTTTCATAGCCTCGATAAAGTGCTGAAGCACTGAGGCAAGTCTGTTGCCCAGCCCTCCTCCACACCCAGCAACCTCCAACCTTTTTCTAGGTCACCCACCATGACTCCCATTTTCACTTGGACTGAAAATCCAACCTTCTGGAGCACCTTCCCCTGGGACAGATTTGCAAAGCCGGGAATCGTACCGACTCTGCCCCTCTGACCCGGGAATGAAAGTTCAGGCTGTACACTCCAAGGCCCCTCTGTCCCTCTGCACTTCTCAGAATCCGAAACATTTATTGTGAATTCCTTTGCCCTTATTATCCCACCATGAATGCATCACCTCAGACTTCTCCAACTGAATTCCATTCACCATTTTTCTACCCACAAGACCAGTCCATTGATATCTTGCTGCAGGCTACAGTTTCTTTTTCACTATCAGCCACACAACCAATTGTCATATCATCTATAACCACCTTGATCATTCCCCCATACTTAAGACTAAATCATTACATATATACCACAGACAACAGTGTACCCAGTATGGAGTCCTGTCAAACAGCCTTGCAGTTACAAAGATACCATTACTTATAAACGTTTACTTTCTGCCATTGAGCCCACTTTGGATCCAACTTGTCACTTTCCCTTGGATCTGATTGATTTTTATGTTTCTGACCATTTTGCCATGTAGACCTTATCAAAAGCTTTGCTAAAATCCATGTAGACAATATCAAAAGCCCTATCATCATCCACCCTCCTTACCTCCTCAAAAAATCCAATGAAGATAGTCAGTCTCAAATCCATGCAGACTGTTCCTCGATTAATCTGTGGCTCTCTAAATGACCATTTATACTGTCTCTCACAGATTTTTCCAATACTTTGCATGCCAACAAAATTACGTTGACTGGTCTATAATTGCCCGGACTATCCTTTCCTCCCTTTTTAAACAATGGTACAGCATTAACAGTCCTCCAGTCCACTGGCACCATGCCTGTAGTCCAAAAGAATTGGAAAATGATGATCTGAGGTTCTGCGGTTTCTTCCCTTGCTTCCATTAACAGCCTAGGATATATTTCACCCAGCCCTGGCAATTCATCCACTTTTAATGATGCTAAACACCTTAATGTTTCCTCCCACAATATGTTTATCCCCTCCAACATTTCACACTTTTCCTTAACTACAATGTCTGTTTCGTGCCTCTTTTTTGTGAAAACAGATGCAAGGCATTCATTCAGAACCTTTCTTATATCTTCCGCCTCCACACATTACCTTTTTGGTCTCTAATTGTCCCTATTATTTCCTTCATTATTCTTTCACTTTTTATGTAGTTGTAAAATATCTTTGGGTTTCCCTTGATTTCACATGACAATATTTTTTTCGTGTTCTCTTTGGTTTCTTAATTTCCTTAATTTCATTCCTGCTCTTTGTCTAGTGTAAGATAAAGCAAATACAAAAAGATCCCGTGAACATAAAGTTATTTTTTATTAGGGCAATACAAATTACAGGGCAATATAGTGGGAAGAAAAACTGACAATTGTATACTGCTTTTCACAATCTCAGAACATCCCAAAGTGCTTTTGGCAATGAAGTACTTTTTTGAGGTGCTGTGTAGGAAACATGGCCAAATCGGACCAATTTTTCTGGGTTGGCATTTGATATTTTTGTCCCTTCCTATGAACAGTCAGGATGCTGCACAGGAACAATTTCAGAATTTAACATGGGGTCAGATAATGCAGTACTAGGACAGGTAAATAAAATTTGATCAAAGAGATTGGTTTTAAGGAGTCACTTGAAGGAGGAGAGAGGTATGGAGTGGTTTTGGGAGGGAATTCCAGAGCTTAGGGTCTCAGCAGCTGAAGGCACGCCTGTCAAAGTAGGCGCAAAATAAATCAGGGATGCGCAAGAAACCAGAATTAAAGGAATGCATTGTTCCTGGGCTGGAAGAGGCTCCAGACATAGGTAGGCATGGGATCATGGAGGGATTTGAACACAACAAAGAGAATTTTAAAATTGAGTGGTTGCTGGACTAGAAGCCAATGTAGGTCAGTGAACCCACGAATAATAGGCAATGTTTTCTTTAAGCTGGCCAAGCAACAACCCAGACATTACCATGCAGGTCACGTACAAGTTGTCTCCTTTAAGATAACATTTAAAGGTACCATGTGCTTAAATGAATAGGACACTCCCAACAGAAAACAACAGGGTCATTGGTGATGGGTGAATGAGAATTGGTGAGTTTTAAGGTACTTGCAGCAGAGTTACGAGCATGAGAAATAGGAATAGTTCATATTGTCCCTTGAGCCTGCTCCACCATTCAATATGACAGGCTGATCTTCCACCTCAACTCCACTTTCCTACCCACTCCCCATAACGATTTCTGTAGTACCCAGCTCTGAATATACTCTTCGGTTGAGCATCCATTCCAAAGATTCAAAAAATTCACAACCCTTTGAGTGAAGAAATTTCTCCTCATCTTGGTCTCGAACAGCTGATCCCTTATCCTGAGGCATTGGCTCCGATCTTCCGGTCTCCAGATTGTTGGAGGCCAGACGTACCCCCCAAGATGCACTTCGGGACACTGTAGGTGTCCCAATGCAATGACTCAGTTGGAATTGCTTGGGAAGCTTGAACTTCCAATGGACCATCCTCTTGTTCCCTGGGACCCTCTGAAAATGTCTCCAACTCCGAGTTAGGGCCAGAGACTTTGGATAGTTCCAACTTAACTAATCTGGGTAGTTACCAAGGAAATGTTAGACAGAAAGAAACCTAGTCTAACTCCTGGGTAACTATACAACTGAACCTCCCCAACCCCTCCATCCCAACCCCTGTCTGCCCCCTGATCTCCCCAGTATTCCACCTGACTCCCCTCTGATCCAGCTTGGTTAACCCTCACCACTCAACAGCCCCCCTGACCAAACCATCCCCCACCCTCACCAACATGAACAGACTAGCCCCTACCACCCAACTCCTCCCCTGACCTGACCTGACTAGACCCCAACACCCAGCATAACATCCCCGAGCCCCCAACTCTCCCCTGACCCTACCTGACTAGCTCCCATCACCCGATTCCACCCCGACTTCCTCCCTAAGAAGACTTGACTAGCTCCCGATCTGGCAATACCTCCCAAACTGACCCGACAACCCCCCCTCCGCCCACCTACCCATCACACCCACCTTCCACCCTATACAACTGCCTCCCTCCCATGTCATCCCACCCAGCTCTCACCCTGTTCAACTACCACCCTACCCACCTACACATTTACACACTCATCCATTCACTCAAACTCATTCACTAACACACTGAGAAGCTTGGGGGCTTTTCAGCATTTACCCGAACACAACAGCTAGTGCTGTAAAAAAGGGAGTGTGGCTTCTGCACAGATGTTCCTCGCTGCTGTGTGAAAGGAATCCTGTGCTGAGGGCGCTCTGGAGGATCCTCTATCAGAAGTTGGAACCTTTTCAACAGACTCAGGTAAGTGGATAGTTTTCTGTCTGATCAGAGTTGGACACAGGGGTACCAACTCTGATCGGCAGTTTTGGTGCAGTGATCCCTGGTTTAGGACTCTCCAGCCAGGAGAAACAGTCTCCCAGTATTTCCCCTGACAAGCCCTCTAAGAATTTTATATTTCTCATTGAGATTGTATCTCATTCTTCTAAACTCTACTCAATTTCTCCTCACAGTGTAGTCCACTCATCCAGTCCACTCATCTCAGGAATTAGGTTAGTTGAAATTTTGCTGCATGTGCCTCCAAGACAAATATATTCTTCCGTGGACACGGAGACCAAAACTGTGCACAGTACTCCAGACCTGGTCTCACCAAAGGCCTTACATAATTGCTGCAAGACTCTCTTACACATATACTCCAACCACCTTGCAATGAGACAAACATAGACTTCCGAATTGCTGTACCGGAATATTAACTTCCAGTAATTTGTGTAAAAAGATCCCCAAATCCCCAGAATGCCAATATTTACTAGCTTCTCTCCTTTTAGAAAAATAACCTACTTTTCAATTATTTCTCACAAAATGGATAATTACACACTTCCCCATATTATACACTATCTTCCATCTTCTTGCTGATTCACTTAACCTATCTACATCCCTTTGCAGCCTCTTTAAGTCCTCCTCATAGTTTACTTTGCCAGTTTACCATGCTGTGTTTCTGGGCAAGCTAACGTGTACCCATTAAACTAAAGATTCCCCATCATCTTGTAAATCCATCAGGGATGCAAGTACAGTTAACTCAGGAACAAAATATTGACGTTGGGCAAGTCTGGCCTGGCCATGTTTACCACACATCTCTAATTGACTGAAAAGGTGGTGATGGACCTATTTCCTGAATGTCACAGTTCTATGGTGAAGCTGCTCCTACAATAATGCTTGTTAGAAAATTCCAGGACTCTGAACTAGCAATGCTGACAGATCGGTCACTTATATCCACATCGGGAGTGTGTGCAATTTGGAGATATGTTCACACCAGAATGGTTTTCCTGCCCTTCTCAATGGCAGATAGCACAGTGTCAGGAAGTATTACAGAAGAAGGAATGGTGAGTTGCTATAGTTCATTCCATAGGTAAGTGGTTCTCATTTTTTTATGTTGAAGGACCACTTTTACATATAAACATATGAACATACAAATTAGAAGCAGGAGAAGGCCCCTCGGCCCCTCGAGCCTGCTCTGCCATTTAATAAGATCATGGCTGACCTGATTGTAACCTCAACCCCACATACCCACCTACCCCCAATAACTTTTCACCCCTTTACTTATCAAGAATCTGTCTACTTCTACCTTAAAAATATTCAAAGACTCTGCTTCCATCGTCTTTTGAGGAAGAGAGTTCCAAAGACTCTCAACCCTCAGAGAAAAAATTTCTCCTCATCTCTGTCTTAAATGGGTGACCTCTTATTTTTAAACAGCGACCCCTAGATCTGAATTCTCCTATGAGGAAACATCCTTTCCACATTCACCCTGTCAAGACCCCTCAGGATCTTATATGTTTCGATCAAGTTGCCTTCTACTCTTCTAAACTCCAGTGGATACAAGCCTAGCCTGTCCAATCTTGCCTCTTAAGACAACCCACCCATTCCAGGTATTGTTCTAGCAAACATTTTCAAATGGATTAATAATCATGCCAAACCAATCTAAATGATAATGCTTTATAATACACAGAGTCACGATGAAATAGTCAGAATGGAACTTGCTCAGCATTTGCTATTACAGATGTTGAGTTTTGACACTGATATTCTTGTAGTTTGTTTCTTTGATCCACGTCTTTGAAATGATTTTACCAGTTTTCTCTGTAGAAGTCGTACCAACTGTAGTATTAGAGATTTAACAAAATATTTTTAAGCATAACGCAAAATGGTTGCTTGGTGAACCGAGAGCTGACAGGAAGAAGGTCAGATTGTGAACAGACAATGACCAGAAGAGAGAGAAAATGCCCAGACATGTAGGCATAAAGGAGTCAAATGCAGCTACACACACAGAACCCTGGAACAAAGGACCAGCCCAGTGTGGTTTGAACACTGCAATCAGGATGTGGGCAGTTGTGATGACCCCAAAGACCCATCATCTCATTAGGGGGGTAACTTGAGGCTGAAAGGGCTGTGCCAATGAGAAAGCGACATCACAACAAATGTAGAATGCAGGTCCGACAGAAGGGTATAAAAACTGGGTGTGCAGGAGACTTGTGGCTGCAGACGGAAAAGAGGGTAGCCTGGTCAGCTATGAATGTGAGTTACAGAACAGGATGATTTGACAACCTGATCTTGTCTGTCTCTCAAGAAACCAAGCAACCCGATTGTGAGTGTATATTAGCAGATATTTGTATCAGTACTTTTACATTAATATTGATTTATGCGCTAAGGGATTTAGGCTAATAAAAGTGTTGTTTGATACACAAGTAAAGTGTACATTGAGTCATTGATATCTGGAGTAGACCTCTGAACCACAAGGATTAAGCAGCTGATCCAAGGAAGGGGATAGCCTGCAGCAAACAGATAATTACCTGGAGGAGCCATCTGAGGACCATTTCACTGTTGTAAACAGTGATGAGACAGACCAAATAACAGAGATAAAGGATGAGTGTGCCTCTACTAACGTTCTAGTACATCCCAACTGAATGTCATTTATTGTGGTCAAAGATAGCCTATTAATGACCTACAAACCCAATCAGTTCACAGATCACATTCAATACAAACAGCTATTGACTACATCACTATTAACAGCAGTCACAACATATTCTGATGTTTAACTGACTCAAACTAGGTTATGTTAATTTTTTAAAAAATCTTCCCATAAGCAAGTGCCTTCAGTTCGATGACACTTGAATGTGACACTCGCAGGAATATTTCACAGATCTGTGCAAATCCAGCTCAGTTTCTCCATCTTAAGGAATTCACATAACAGATGTAACATGGTGGAAGATTTAAATAATGCAAACTGATAGCTTTTCCACAAATACAAGAATTGAACCAACAAGGGATTAATATATATCGGAAATGTGGAGATGCTCAGCGGCCAGGTAGCTATAAAGACACTTGCTCGCTGCACTAGTCCATATTGAATGCAACTGAGTATCACAGCAGCAGCTGGCCTCCCACCACCTCCATCCCCTCAATGGGAGACTCATCAATGGAACCCATGGCAGCCAAGGTGCCCATCCCCCTGAAAAGGATGAGCAGACAGGGGCTTCAGGCATGGACACCTTGTCAGCTACCCATGTAGGACTAACATGAACTACCATTAATTTAGACAAAATGGGTGGCTTGTCTTTTCTTTCTTTCCTTTCCCCCCTTGTGTTTTTATCTCTCTCTCATCCACGGAGAGATTATTTAGTGGAAAGTCCCTACAGAACCCCAAGAATCTGTGGACCTCAGTTTGAGAACCACAACTGTTAGGTCATATGTAGAGCAGTCAGAGTGTCTGGTCATGATGGGCATGGATATTGAGTCCAGTGGCAAGGGTGGGATTGATCGAGTAAAGTGCTCCCTCCTAGATGAATTGGGCTTTTCCAGTTTCTGCAGCTGCACCCATCCAGGAAAATGCTGATTGTTCCATTACATTCCTGAATTCAGCCCTGCAGCTGGAGAGGCACTGATGGGTCAGGAGGTGAGCTATTCATTGCAGAGTTCCCAGTCTCTGACCTGTAACTGCCATCAAGGTATTGATGGTGGGGGACTCAATGAAGGCAATACCATTGAAAACCAAGGGGAGATGGTCATGCTTCCATTGTTCAAGATTATTATTATCAAGATTAAGTGGCATAAATGTTACCAGCCAATTGACAGCCACGACCATCTTTCTTTAGGTCAGGTATTATTTCAGCCATTGAAGAGTTGCAGTTTTGACCCTCAGAGGCTTCCATTTTAAAGAGCCTACCTAAGTGGGAGGGTGTCACTTGGCAGGAATGTGGCCAAGCACCTCCAGTGAAACAAAGGGCTTGCGGGAATGGGGAAAGCATGGGAGGTGGGAGAGATTTTAGGCCTGTGCTCATGAAGCTGGGCAGTTAGAACGGAGCTTGTATCCTGGGAGCACACATTGGGAACTTGGATTGTAATTTCCTTTGTTTGACATCCCCCATTCATTTTGATGGATAAGGAAATCTCTGTAGGTGAGTTCCTGATATGCACTCCTGCTACACAAAGCATTGCACCAGGAGCACTTATTCATAAGATCTCTCCCCTGGCCCTGCTAAGTTCCATACCTTACATTGCAGATTGACTTATGTTCTGTCACAAGGTGAAAGATGGTATTAGTCACTGCACAGCTACAGACTGTCTTTTACTACAGCGCCAACTCCTTTTGCACATTCATCCCTCTTTCACTTGTCACTCTGCTACCACTATGCTGTGTTGACCAGGTAAATGCCCAAAATGTGCAAGAGGTAAGTTGCTTACTGTCAGGCTCTAGATCACTAGCAGAGCCTCACACACAACCAGTGCACATCAGGAAGCAGTGAGTAAAGAATCAGGATTTTCCAAAACATCTCGCCAGTCTGTGTAATATACACTGTTGTGTATCAATTATAAATAAGAAATTTTGGGAACATCCTATGAAAGATTCCAGGTAGAATGAGCCCAATTAATCCATTCAGCCTGCCCCATATAAAAGCAGTGACTTCAGCTTCACAATTAGGCCACTCCCAGCCACCATGGAATTTCAAGAGAAAATCCAATAAAAACCTGAGCCCAATTAGGGAAAAGCCCATCTGGAAAACAGAGAACTTGAAGCCGAAAAAGCTTGTCCCTGTTTTATAGATGGGTTTCATAGAGCATCTTTTCACCTTAACTGTCCATGACCTTCTTTCCACCATAAAATCAGAAGTGGGGATGTTCACTGATGATTGCACAATGTTCAGCACCATTTGCGACTCTTCTGTTACTGAAGCAGTCCATGTCCAAATGCAGCAAGACCTGGACAATATCCAAGCTTGGGCTGACAAGTGGCAAGTAACATTTGTGCCATGCAAATACCAGGCAATGACCATCTCCAACAAGAGAGAATCCAACCATTGCCCCTTGATGTTCAATGGCATTACCATCACTGAATCCCCCACTAACAACATCTTGGGGGCTACCATTGACCAGGAACTGAACTGGACTAGCCATATAAATGTCGTGATTACAAGAGCAGGTCAGAGGCTAGGAATCATGCGGCGAGTAACTCACTTCCTGACTCCCCAAAACCTGTCCAAAAGGTGGTTAGGAATGTGATGGAAGACTCTCCACTTGCCTAGATGAGTGCAGCCATCACAACACTCAAGAAACTTGACACCATTCAGTGCAAGTAGCCACCTTTATTGGCACCCCATGCACAAACATTCACTCTCTCCACTACCAATGCACAGTGGCAGCAGTGTGTACCATCTACAAAATGCACTGCAGGAACCTTAGACAACACCTTCCAAAGCCACGACCACTACCATCTAGAAGGACAAGGGCAGGAGATACATGGGGACACCCCCACCTGGAAGTTCCCCTCCAAGCCACTCACCATCCTGACTTGGAAATCTATCACTGTCCCTTCACTGTCACTGAGTCAAAATCCTGGAACTCCCTTCTTAACAGCACTGTGGGTGTACCTACACCACACGGACAGCAGTGGTTCAAGAAGGCAGCTTACCACCAGCTTCTCAAGGGCAATTAGGGATAGGCAATAAATGCTGGCCCAGCCAGTGATGCCCATATGCCATAAATGAATAGAAACCCAGTTGATGAGGCTGAAAACCATCCCTCTAATGAACAAGTCTCCATCTCACCAAATCCCTGGTCTCTCAAGAAACATAATTGCACATTCTCTTAAACCCAGTTAAAATGTCCAAAGCAGCTCCTGGTGATTTACTCCACATCTCCAATACCCTTTGGGCCACAAAGTTTGAATAGGTTTCCCTTGTTAATCCTTTGATGATCCATGTGCTTTGGGAGGCATTTATTTTCTTTTCGTGCAATGTCCCCTTAAGACAGAAATGGGATGGGAAGCATTCTGAAAGATGGTTAATTTGAATTCCTGATTATGGTGGTTTCCTGATTGTGACACCTGGGGTTGCCATGCTGATGAACAGCTAACAAGCAAAGGGTAAAGCAAAAACCAATTGCAGTGGGGTTGGATTTCAGTCTGTGTTTTCAGTTTGACAGTTCAGAACACATGGAGAATTTGGGTGAGTAAAACAAGCAGGGATCTCTCTGAGTGGAACAGTTTTATGTTTGACAGTTTCAGAACAGATCCTGATGTTGTAGCACATCTCTGAGAATGGAGCAGAGGCAGTATTACTGTGTGTACAGTTGTAAAGGACAGAACACTGAAAACACAAAGGATGAATTTCCGGCTTCATGGAACAAATGGAAATGGAAATTCTGCAGTGACACTAAAAAGGGAGGAATCACTGATTGCCTAATCTCAAAATGGTCCAGATACTGGATGCAGGTGTCACTGCAATGGAAGAATTAAAGACAGGCTGAAAGCACAGTTAGCAAATCTGACTATTACAGCAGAAGACAGAATTAGAACAGCTATAATAGGTGAATGAATCCCAGGAGTTCACAAGGAACTGTCCATCGATTGATACTATTCAGAGACATGTACTTCTCACACTGTCCAAAGGGGCAGCAGATACAGAAAGAAAACCATGGAAACAAAATAAATGTGTCTATGGGCTGAATTCTGGTGCGCTTGTGTTAGAAAGTGATCACATACCAGAGAAAGACCCTCTGTTACTGTAAGATCTCCCACTTGCACTAGTGGTCCTGTCAGATGTAAAAGCGTAAGCACAGGCTATAGTTTGCCACACAGGCCACAGAATAACCTCAGAACAGGACAGAAGTCCTTATTATTTTGAAATTTTGGTGACTGCAAATGAACTTTAGGACAAACTAATAAGATACAAAACAGGGGGAATTAAATAGTTGGAGAGAGTTTGGAGTTTATTCTGATGTACCAGATTAGGGGCATCAGGGTCACATCAGTGGATTTGTACTGAGAAAGTACTTGCAGATTTGACTTGATGGCTGAAGCTAGTTGCTTGGGTTTTGAAGAGTCACACAGATGGACTATCCTACAAATGGAAATGTAATCTTGAAAAAATTTAGCTTTTGGCCACATATTCATGGGAGTGTAGATCAGCTGACATAAAAAATAAACACACGTTTTGTCCCAGATGTTTCTGAAACCACCCCAAAAGGAACTAAACAAATGTATCTTTGGCCTGAAAGAGGCCTCAATGGTGTGGGTACTTTTCAGTGAGATTTGTTTTGCTGAAAACAGGTTGTGTTCAATCAAAAGCAGATCCCACAATGTTTTATTGGTATCATAAAGGAAAACTTTCAGGCATCTTTTTGATGTATTTTGATGATTTTTTTTTAAAAATTGGGTGGTTCTGTGGAATTAGGGAATTGTGTTACTAATAAGGTTAGAGTAGAATTTAAAATTAAGAGTCCAGCTGGAGAAGCTTTTAAATATATTGCTTTAGATATTAAGCAGAGTAGGTCTAGAATAACTTTAAATCAACAATCCTACTTAGAAAGTCTTACTCCCATCCCAGTTAATCATACTATGTCATTACAGAAAGAAAATAGGCCAGATTTTCCAGTTTCCAGATTGTCGGATGTCAGGCGTATGACTGAAGATGTGCATCGGGACCCTATGGAAGTCCTGACATGCAGAACTATATGGGAATTTCCCTGGATGTTTATACGTCCAGTGGGCAATTCTCCTGCTCCCTAGGACAGTCTGTGAATGTCCCCAGGCATAATTTTCCATTCTGGAGACTAAGTCCAGTGACGGGCGGGAAAGTCGACGTGATTCCCACTGGGTGACAGGACAGCTGAACACACACGATCTTCCACTTTTCAGCTCTTTAATTATGCGCCAAAAAGAGATCAGCAAATCTTGTGGTGAGGTGGGCAGGAAGTCGCTCACCTCACCTCATGGGGTCAAAGGTCCTGGCACCATATTTAAAGGACACCCAAATAGATATTCACTCATTACAAGCCCGGAGCTCAGTATTAGTCCTCAGAGCCCGTGTGGCCCCAGCTTGTTCTGGAGAAGCTCATAGATATGAGCAACCACATCTTGGGACTTAACAAGGGTGCCTCCAGCATTGCCTTTTGCTCATCAGTAGGTAAGAGCACTGCTGGCAATACACACTTGGTGGGGCAATGCTCGCTGTTGTAGTGGTCCATGTTTGCCAGCCTCTTGATTTTACAGATGCTTCGCTGCCTCTTGCTGCTCAGGCCCTTGCTCCTCCTGGCCCTTTGCCACCTGGCATTGGGCCTTCCTTCTCATCTGGATGAGAATCAGTATAAGGGCAGGGTTGCCCACAGCCTGCATCATCGATGCTTCAGTGGATGTATGAATGAATTGAAGTGATACATTTAGTGAACATGTTCTTTATAGGTTTCCCTCCATCTCAAAGCCAACGGCCCTTCGCCTGGCCTCTGTCTAGACGTGGCATCCCCACCCCAACCCTTCCAGGTAAAGGACATCCTGGAGGGCCAGAGAAGGGTTTTCCTCCCATTCATACATGAATGTATATGGAGACATTGCTCTTTGACCAAGGTGATGACAGCCATGTGCAAGAAGCCTCAAGTAGACATTTATCCACTTGTCTCCACTACCCTCGAAACTCTATAGAGAGACAATTGACCTGGCAGCATAGAAGGACTAACTACATGATTCCTTGTCAGCCATGACCATTCATCCAGCAGGATGGAGGTTTGAAGTCAGGAGTTGCTGCCTTTGCAACCCATGCCCTTTGGAAACATCCACCTCTATCCCTCCCTTCATCCCTGCCGCTGACTGCAGCCGATAGCAAATGGCACAGAATGAACAGCAACTCCACACCTTGCTGGGATCTCGATGTAATGAGACCCATGATTTGGAAACAAACCCGCTGCAATGCAGCCTTCACCATAGACAGGAGAACACAAGTGAGCATGGCTGACATCCAGTCGCCTCATGATTATTAGGGTGTCCCTTTAGTCAGCCATTTGTGCTGACCTTGAACTCAACACGCCTTAAGGACCCTCCTCCCACTTTGAAGAATCTCACTGTTTGACTTACTGCGTGGTCAAGTCAGTTTGGAAAAAGACTGCATGTCACCTTTCAAACTCACCCCGCCATCTTCTACCCTCCTTCTATCACCCACCAACATCCCCCCCATCACCATAGACTCACTCAATATCACCATTCCTCTCCCCTCTGTGGCCCTTTAACCTGCCCCCATTACCCTGGACCCTATCACAATCCACCCTTCACATGTCTTTCCTCCCCTCAGAGCCAGCACCTATTACAGTCCCCATGCCCACTCTGACAGGCCCTCTCATTATCCGAGCCACCTGTCTTGTGCCCCTCAGTGACCCACCCGATGAGACTTTCACCTACCACATTCTCACTCTGGACCTGCCACTCTACCGCATCCCACTCCCCGCTCTGACTGAGCTTTCCTCCTATCACCAGCACCTAGTTCTCCTTCCCATCCCCAATTCCCCAGACAGACATTCTCCCCTTCCTCCCTGTCACTTGACATTTACACCCCCTTTCCCCAGACATTCTTCCCCCCTTCTTTCTGGTTGTTCACATCCCTTTCCCTGGACATTCACTCCCCACTCTTTCCGTGGACATTGTCCCCTTCCATGGGCACTCTCCCCACTCTTCTCCCATAAGCCCTCCTTGTCCAGCCTTTGCTCCACCCTACAACCCTCACGTGATGTCCCCAAGAAGGAGAAAACGCACCTACCGACCTCAAAGTCATGGAAGAGGTGAAGCTCACCAGGTGCATCCCACTTATATACAGTTGTAAAACCGAACATTCTAAATTTTCGCTGGTGGGAACGTAATTTGGAGGGGGAACTTAATTCTAGTGAGATGGCCATTTTATGAGCATGCATGAGATGCTAATGTTGCAAATGGAGTTCCTGACATTGTTCGCTTAGAAGATCGAACCGCCTCAACTGTCAAAAGAACAACATTCCATCAGTTTATCCTGCCGTTGCGAAACAGATTTTTGCCTCTCACTAAATTAAGTGGTCCCACCCACCGCGATTTCCATTGCTGTCAGGAGCAGAAAGCTCTGTGCTCAGACCCTGAATTAGAGTGGGAGACTTGGGAGAGGCCCATGGTACTTACCTGGACAGTTATCGAAGTAATGCTAGAAAGATTAAAACCTAGGGCGGAATCACCCCAGATTTGCACTAAATGCGGTAGCGGGCGGGCGATGTTTTACCTGCCGGCCGCAATGGCAGCTTTTCACATTGTATCGTCCCAAACCCATCGCATTAATCATGCATTCTCGGGAAACACGCTGGTTCGATGGCGGGCGAGCTCTCATTCTCCCGCCATGCTATCACCTCGCTGCTTCAGCACGCTGCACATCATATTTAAAGTCCAGCCGCGTGCACACATCTCAGTGCTCCCAGATCACAACTACCACAGGGAAGCTGTCCATGAAAGGCAAAAAGACTGCAGCCCCCAGGTTTAGTGACACATCACTGGAATGTCATGTGGAGGCCCGCCGTGATGCCCTCTATCCTCGCGCTGGCTGCAGGATGGGCGGCGGCATCACCAATCCAGCATGGCAGGTGATGGCAATGGTGATCAGTGTCAGTACTGCATAGAAGAAGATCACCATCCAATGCAGATGGAGGATGAATGATCTCACCCATGCAGCTAGGGTATGGCAACCATCTCATCACTCTAAACTCACACACTCAAGCCCATCACACATTCACTGGCATCTCACTCACTGCCAGCTCAAGGGACATCACCACTCATTCTCAAACACATCTGGTCTTACCTCCTCTGGAAACTGCCTCCTCAGCCCTCACCATTTGAGGCCATTCACAGATCAATATGTTCCCCATACACACTCTGGGATGGCCTCCTTCCCCAGTACAGCCCTCGTCCTGCAGCCTCTTCCCTTGTCTCAGGTCACTTCTCCCCTTTTGCCAAACAAGCCCCAGCCCAGCAGCTGTTGAAAAGCCTCCCACATATGGCTGATCTGCTAGGTAGAGACCGGCCTGTGAGCTCCCCTAAAAGTGATGTAGTGCTGTCTGTGAAGCCTGGCGCTGATGACTGTGAGTGCTGACTGAAGCAAGATAGGCAACGAACCTTGAAGTCCTTAGCAAAGTGCAGTTCGCCAGTGCTGTTGTGAAACACGCCAGCGTGTTTTCCCGCCAACATGAGTCTTGATCCAGTGTGGGGGTGGATGAGTCTGATGGGCAGGCCGAATAATGATACACAGGTGTATTACAATGAGGTTCCCGACGTCCGATGGTGGGAAATGCGACCCGCCATCGACAGACTGAGCAAACGATTGTAAAGTGGTTTCATGCTGTCATGAAACCGATTGCGCTTATTGTCTGCTCACACCATCAAATATGCCCGGCGCTGGCTGGCACGGGGAATACCAGCCCTAGTCTAACACCTGGGTAACTATATAACTGACCTACACCACTGCGCCCCCCCAACCCCCCTAACACTGGGATAGGTACCCCGCCACCTCCCCACCTCCCCTGACTCAATCGGGAATGTGAAGGTTTGCAGGGAGCCTTCCTGCCCAGATACCAGTTGAGGCCTTGTGACAAATTAATGCCCAATTTAGGGTCCCATCCCACTGCCATTGGTATTAAACCAGCAATGGGTGGGGGTGGCAAGCGGGGATTTGACAGTCAGAAGGGGGTTCCCCAACTGAGTGCCACCCTCCCTGCCTTTTCCTACAAACCCCAGCCCTTCTAGCTAGCAACCCACCCTGATGTCGCTTGCCTTTCTCCAGGGATCCCACACTGAATCTTGGTGAAGGACAAAGCATATTACCACCAAAGCCACTGCTCCCGGTGGCACTGCTCGTATCCCAATCACAGAACTGTTGCGGCACAGAAGGAGGCCATTCGGCCTATCGCGTCTGCACCTGTTCTCCAAATGAGCGTTATGACTTAATGCCGTTCTCCAGCTTTTACCTCATATCCTTGCATTCAAATAATCATCAAATGCCCTCTTGAATGCCTCGATTGAACCTGCCTCCACCACACTTCCAGGCAGTGCATTCCAGACCCAAACCACTCGCTGCATGAAAAAGTTTTTTCACATCACATTTACTTCTTTTGCAAATCACTTTAAACTTGTGCCCTCTCGTTCTTGATCCTTTTCCGAGCGGGAACAGTTTTTCCCTATCTACTCTGTCCAGCTCCCTCATCATTTTGAACAGCTTTATCAAATCTCCTCTTAGCCTCCTCCTCTCCAACCTCTTCAATCTATCCTCATAACTGAAGTTTCTCATCCCTGGAACCATTCTTGTAAACCTCTTTTGCATTCTCTCAATGCGCTCACATCCTTCCCATAGTGTGGCACTCAGGACTGCAAACAATACTCCAGCTGAGGTCTAACTAGTATTTCACATAAGCTCAGCATAACCTGCTAACCATTGTACTCTATGCCCCTATTAATAAAGCCCAGGATACTTATGGATTGCTGCTGGCATCTGGTTGGCTGGCAGCTCTCAGGGGTGGGGTTTCCACACTTCTGTGGTAAATGCAGCAGTTAAATGTCCCCCATGGAGCCGGGAGCCCTGGTGCAGGGTTTCCATGCCAATTAGGGACTTAATTCCTCGGGGCTTGGGAGTTTCGGCTGGCAGAGATGCTGCCAGTTTTGGTGGCAGGCGTTGGGCCATCCTGCTGTCGCCCTCATTAAATTCCATCCACTAACTCTGCTTCTCTCTCCACAGATGCTGCCAGATCTGCTGAGTATTTCCAGCACTTTCTGTTTTTGTTTCAGATTTGCTGTAGCCATGGTATTTTGCTTCTGCATAAGAAAATAATGATAGAGTTAGACGAAGTAAGGCAAGAGGAGATTGGTGTGGAGCATAAACACTGGCACAGATTACATGGGTCAAATGTGTACAGTTGTTCAGTAATTTAACCAATCGTGGGCATCACCTTACGGAGATTTAAAGACTAATCTAACCATAGGGTTCACATGCAGTGCCCCGGCAACCTGTGCTTTGCTTTCATCATTTATTGTTGCCATGTGAACCCTTCGACTGGGTAACTGCTATGGAATTCCTTTTGGGGCACTTGGCACTCTCCATTTGTCCCTCAGGCTTTATCTACCTCAATGCACAGTTGCAAGTTGAAACACTGTTTCCAGGGCATGTGCAACCTTCATTTTCGTCTCAACTCTTATCTTCCTCAGACCCTTTATTGATGGTTGTGTGAAAATAACAAAAACTCCGTTAAACTGAGCAGACAATTCGATAAGTCTGCAGCAGCGAGCACACATATCATTGCTGCAATGCAGAAAAATGTTTCAAATGTGCTTTACAGAAGAAATCTTTTAAGTGAAAGGATGTTGGGCTATGGGGGTGGGGGTGGGGGTGGGGGTGGGGGGGTGGGCAATGGGTGGGGGGGTGAGTTAGGAAGGTGGCTGAAAGCCTAATCAAATTGATGGGTTTTAAGAATGTTTATAAAAATAAGGAGTCTTGGGATGGAGTTTTTTAATGTTATTTTTATTCATTCATGGCATCACTGGCTAGGCCAGCATTTATTGCCCATCCCTAATTGCTCCTGAGAACTTGCTCAGCCATTTCAGAGGGCATTTAAGAGTCAACCATATTGCAGTGGGCCTGGAGTCACATGTAGGCCAGACCAGGTAAGGGTGGCAGATTTCCTTCCCCAAAGGACATTAATGAACCAGGTGGGTTTTTACAACAATTGACAATAGTTTTATGGTGATCATTAGATTTTTCTATTGAATTCAAGTTTCACCACTTGCCTTGGTGGGATTCAAACCCAGATCCCCAGGGCATTACCCTGGATCCCTAGATTACTAGTCCAGTGGCAATACCATTATGCCACCTTCTCCCCCATACCAGGAAGAAAGCATCTCCAATGCATGTAAAAGGTTAACTTCATAACTCAGGTTAAGAACCATCAATGTCTGTTACTATGAGAGTGATTGCTACTGATCACTTTACTACAACAAGGTCATGAACAAGCGTGAGACAGTTTTCTCAGATCAGTAATTCTCGCTCCACCATGAATACAATATTCCCATCCTCACTGATGGGGGAGCCCAGCACATCAGTGCAAATACAAGGCTGAAGCATTTGCAACAATCTTCAGCCAGAAGTGCCGAGAGGTTGATACATCTCGGCCACCTCTGGAGGTCCCCAGCATCAGAGATGCCAGTATTCAGCCAACTCGATTCACTCCATGTGATATCAAGAAAACGCTGAAGGCACTAATACTGCAAAGACTCTGGGCCCTGACAAAATTCCAGCAACAGTACTGAAGGCTTGTGCTCCAAAACTTGCCACACCCCTAGCCAAGCTGTTCCAGTACAGCTACAACACTGGCATCTACCCAACAGTGTGAAAAATTGCTCAGGTATGTCCTGTCCACAAAAAGCAGGACAATCCAATGTAGCCAGTTACCACCCCGCCAATCTACTCTCGATCATCAGTAAAGTGGTGGCAGAGGACATCAACAGTAATATCAAGCAGCACTTGCTTAGCAATAACATACTCACTGACATTCAGTTTGGGTTCCGCCAGGGTCACTCAGCTCCTGACCTCATTACAGCCTTGTTCAAACATGGACAAAAGTGTTGAACTCCTGAGGTGAGGTAAGAGTGACTGCCCCTGACATCAAGGCAGCATTTGACTGAGTGTGGTATCAAGAAGCCCTAGAAAAACTGGGGTCAATGTGAATCGGGGGGGAAACTCTCCACTGGTTGGAGTCGTACCTAGCACAAAGGAAGATGGTTGTGATTGTTGAAGGTCAATCATCTTAGCTGCAGGACATCACTGCAGGTGTTCTTCAGGGTAGTGTCCTAGGCCCAGCCATCTTCAGCTTCTTCATCCATGACCTTCCTTCCATCATAAGGTCAGAAGTGGAGATGTTCACTGATGATCGCACAATGTTCACCACCATTTGTGACTCCTCAGATACTGAAGCAGTCTACATCCAAATGCAGCAAGGGCAATTCAGGGTGGGCAATAATTACTGGCCTATCCAGTGCTGCCCAAATCCCATGAATGAATTAAGAAAGGAAAACAATTCTGCTGATGAAGCCTTGTGTCTCTTTCCAAACTTTTGCAAGCTAGCTTATGATAGCTTACACTGAGAACTTCTTCAGTTAGGGGAGGCAGAAACACCTACAAATTCTCAGTGTAATTTTCACAATATGCTTGGATCTCTAAAAATATGTCCATAAGATCATCAGAACAGAAGAAAAAGGAGGAGTAGGCCATTCAGCCCATCGAGCATGCTGCGCAATTCAACAAGGTCATGGCTGACCTGATTGCAGCCTTAACTCCCTTTCCTGCCTATTTATTCCCCATAACACTCGGCTTCCTTGCCAATCAATAATCTGTCTAATTCAGCCTAGGATATATTCAATGGCCCAGCCTTCACTGCTATCTGTGGAAGAGAATTCCAAAAGACTACTGACCCTCAGAGAAGAAATTCTTCCTCATCTCCATCTCAAATGGGAGGCCATTTATTTTTAAACTGTGCCCCCAATAGAAGTGTTCTAGATTCCCCCCTGAATGGAAACATCTTCTCAGCATCTACCCTGTCCAGCTCCCTCAGAATCTTATATGTTTCAATAAGATCATTTCTTCTAAGCTCCAATGCTTAACCTTTCCTCATAAGATAACCCCTTCAACCCAGGAATCAGCCTCGTGAACCTTCTTTGAACTGCTTCCAATGCAATTATATCCTTTCTTAAATAAGCAAACTAAAACTGTGCACAATGCTCCAGAAGCCCTGCCAGCAATGTCCTGTACAGTTGTAATAACACTTCCCTACTGCTATACTCCACCCCCCTGTGCAATAAAGGCCAATGTTCTATTTGCTTTTCTAATTACTTGCTGTACCCACATGCTAACTTTTTGTATTTCAAGTTCAAGGACATCCAGATTCCTCTGTACTGCAGCATTCCATAGTCTCTGTTCATTTAAATAATATTTTGCCTTTCTATTCTTCCTGCCAAAATGGATAACCTTACATTTTCCCACATTATACTCCATCTGCCAAATTTTTGCCCACTCACTTAACTTATCCATATCTCTTTGCAGACTCCTTGTATCCTTCTCACAACTTGCTTTCCTAACTATCTTTGTATCATCAGCAAATTTAGCTAAAAATACCGTTGGTTCCATCATCCAAGCCATTAATATAGATTGCAGTTGAGGCCCCAGCACAGATCCCTGCAACAGTCCATTAGTACAAGTCAACATTCATTCTTCAACCAATTTAGCAAAAAACAAATTATCTAGTTATTACGATTGCTGTTCATGGGAGTTTGCTGTATGCAAATTGGCTGTGAGGTTCCCATGTTACTTCAATTATCCACCTGCATCAAGCAAGACTTTTCCTAGTTACATATATTTATATTTAACCTCCTTTATTTGGGAATTAAAAAATGGGCCCCCCCCAACCCCCGGCTTTTTTCTTCAGTTTGTCCTTGTCTCCATTCCTTTAATACACAATTTTGGGGCACTCTCCATTCTCTGACAAGTTCCACAGATTACCACATGGACTGCAAGGAAGCAGTTCACCACCACCATCTCAAGGCATTTAGGGATGGGCAACAAATGCTGCCTTTGCCAGTCATGCCTGTATCTCATGGAAGGATAAAAACAAAAAAAATTATCAGGAGAGCGGTTATCTGGTTTGTAATTGAGACTGGAGATTCCAGTGTAACACACTGACCTCCTATCCAGTGTAGCAGCAGCAGAATAATTTGAAAGTCTCTGTCACTATATTAAGAAGTTTCAGTTCATCTGATGCACACGGACAATGAGGGGGACTGGGCTTTGGTGGCAGCACAAATTGGTGATTGCTGCTCATTTTATGCCTGATTTTAGGGCAGGCTGAAGATTCACTATTGGCTGTTTCCCAACATCGCCCAAGATCAAGTTCATCCTGGATGAAACCACGATAAAGCTCGTCCCAGGAGCACTGCCGCAGAGGTTGGGGGTAGTCTTATTGAGGAATTTAGCTGCACTGGGGGTCTCTCCCAAACATTCACCTGTAACTCTGGCACATAGAGTTCAATGTGAGGAAGTGAGAGGTAATCAACTTCTGGCCCAAGAAAGATAATTCGGAATATATTCTGAACGGAGAGAAATTCAGAGCTGTAAAGAAACAAAGCGATTTGGGAGTCCAAGTACCAAGTACCATCATTTAAAGCTCATTGTCATGTATAAAAATCAAACAAAAAGACTAAAAAATATTGGCTCTTATCTCAAGGGTGCCAGATTTCAAATGGGTGTAAGTGATCCTTCAGTTGCAGAGAGCTCTGGTTAAAGTCCAGTTGCAATGCTGTGTTCAGTTCTCAGCATTACACCCGAGGAAGGATATATTAGCTTTGAGGGGGAGCAGGACAGATTTACTGGAATATTACTATAGCTTCAGCAGAAAAGCTGAGAAATTCTTGAAAGAACAATGTACTGCATGGGCGATCGGAGGGCCCCAGTGGTAATACTCAGTACAATTGTCTTTGCCAAGTGACCAGCTCTCCTCATTCATTCTCAGAGTGGGCTCATTTTACAAGGATCTGTATTGGGTGCTGGCCTTCTCCTTCCCTGTGAAGACAATCACCAGTTAATTCCCACCCCCTGCCCTTTCATTCGTAATCTGCCCCAGCTTGTAAGGATCAGCTGAGCCGAGCCTCCATTTACAGAATAGTCTGTAAGGCTCAGTATCAGTTAGCTTATATTTTATCACCCAACTGTGCCAGCTTGTGAGAGACGGGGAAGCTACACAATACTGGACTGGTACATCCATCTCTTTCATTGAATGATAGAGTAGATTCTTACAGTCATTATTCAATGTCAGCAAATCCTCTCTCATTTACACTGGAAGTTGTATTTTTGAATACCATTGCCTATGGCCAACTGATCATTCATTCATCACCAAATTGGGCTAATTGACCTAGTCTTTCCCCTTATGTTTTAAGTGCCAGATATTTGCGTAACTAAAGCACTGTTAAGATGTGAGGCGTGTATGTTATTTTGGCAAGGTCAATAAAGCCAAAAGGGTATTCATGGGGAACTTCTTTACCCAAGGGAGGGTTAGAATGTGAAGCTTGTTACCATGTGGAGTTGTTGTAGAGATCAGCATTGATGCATTTAAGAGGAAACTAGATAAGCACGTGAGACAGAAAGGAGCAGTCAGATATGCTGATGGGGTTAGAAGAGGAGGAGGCTTGTGTGGAGCAAAAACACCAGCCTTGACCAGTTGGGCTGAATGGCCTGTTTCTGTGTTATAGACTCAATAAAATTCTATGTAACACAAGATCTGCTTTCATATTACAAAATGGTCCATGTTTGTTTGCATCCTGAGAATTGTGCCAGCTGTGCTTCAATTGGTGGCACCCTCTTCTGAGTCAGAGAGTCTCACTCCAGAGGTTTGAGCAGATAATCTAGGCTGATACTCCTATGCAGTGCTGAGGGAGTGCAGTACTATCAGAAATGCCATCATTTAGACTTTATGACAGACGGAGCCTTTGTTTCTCAGCTGAATGTGTAAGATCCCATGGCACTATTTTGAAAAAGAGCAGGGGAGTTATCCCCAGTGACAAAAGCAAAGAACTGCAGATGCTGGAAATCCAAAACAAGAACAAAAATAGAAATACCTTGAAAAACTCAGCAGGTCTGGCAGCATCGGTGGAGAAGAGCACAGTTGATATTTCGAGTCCTCATGACCCTTCAACAGAACTAAGTAAAAATAGGAAAGGTGTGAAATATAAGCTGTTTTAAGGGCGGTGGGTGGGTGTTGAGACAAGAAGAGCTAGGTAAAGAGCCAGTGATAGGTGGAGACAACCAAAAGATGTCACAGACAAAAGGACAATGAGGTGTTGAAGGTGGTGATATTACCTAAAGGAATGTGCTAATTAAGGGTAGAAAGCAGGTCAAACAAGGTACAGATAGCTCTAGTGGGGGTGGGATGAAATAATACTAAAAAGGCTAAAAGGTAGAGATAAAACAATGGGTGGAAATACATTTAAAAATAATGGAAATAGGTGGGGAAAGAAAAATCTATATAAATTATTGGAAAAAAACAAAAAGGAGGAGGAAGAAACAGAAAGGGGGTGGGGATTAAAGAGAGAGTTCATGATCTAAAATTGTTGAACTCAATATTCAGTCCGGAAGACTGTAAAGTGCCTAGTCAGAAGATGAGGTGCTGTTCCTCCAGTTTTACTATTTTTACTTAGTTCTGTTGAAGGGTCATGAGGACTTGAAACGTCAACTGTGCTCTTCTCCACCGATGCTGCCAGACCTGCTGAGTTTTTCCAGGTATTTCTATTTTTGTTTTTGTTTTGAGTTATCCCCAGTGGCCTGGCCAATGTTTGGACCTCAACCAACATTACTAAAAACATGTTATCTTATTATTGCATTGTTGTTTGTGGGTTCTTGCTGTGCACAAATTAGCTGCCACTTTTCCTACATTACAACAGTGACTTCACCTCAAAAGTAATTCATTGGCTTTAGGGTGCCCTGAGGTTATGAAGGGATATCACATAAATTCTCTTTTTTTTTGAATGTCCACTGCACAATAAATAACCTAGGATAGGATTTTTGGGTCGGCGGCAGCTGCAATCGGCCTCCAACCGTGATTTCATGCTCGCTGGCAAATTAACGGCCAGCCGGCATGAAAGGCGTGCTGAAAGGCTCAGCACTGCCGGGGTGGGGGGTCGGAGGAGGGCGAGTGCTGAAGTCAGGGGAGCCCAGAATGAAAGCTCCCTGAAGGCAGAGAGCTACCTCAGGGAGCTGAAGAATTTAAATTCAATAAAAATAGATTTAAAAAGCCTGAAAAAAATGCCCATGTATTAGAATGAGTCACCTAAACATATGGATGCTGGAATTTGTGTCTAAACATTTTTCTCTTTTTTAAAATTAATCTTGAAAACCTCATCCCACCCTTAGATGAAGTTTCCAGAAAAATGAAAAGGCTGCCTGGCCGATTCACCGGCCTGCCAACTATAACATTAGACGGGCATCGAAAAATCCCAGTTAATTGCGCTGTGAATGGGCTTAAAAGCCCTCTTAATTCTCGGGAGGTGCGCTGCTGACTCTAATGTGCGCCCACTGACCAAAATGTTGTGCGAGCGTAGGACGACGTTGGGACGCTCATCCTACATCATCACGCGCGATTTTACACTTGAGCCAAGTGAAAAATTCTGGCCCTCTTTTCTGAGTGCCGGTGAATGCCACCAGTCTGAGTATGTGCTTTGTAGATAGGATTTATAGAATGGCAGGCAGGTGTACGAAGGTGTATTAATTGCCAAAGACATATTGTACAGCATGTGACTCACCTCGACAAAGTAGAAGCAAGGAAGCAGGGTCATGCTGTCCTTCGAGAGCTTCTTCTTCTGCATTTCCTTTGCAGAGATCATTCTGACGTTTTCTGCTGCAAGACGAGGAGCAAGTCACATATCCTGTCACAAAGAAGGAAAAGTTGCTTCAATTCCATCCTGATTTCATTCTACCAATAATACAACCAGGTCTTTTATATAATGCAGTGTGTTTTCTGAATGCATATATATCAAGCAATGTATACTCCAGCCATTATAGCATGTTCATTAACTCTCAATCCATGCAAATAATGAATAGCAGGAAATAATTGCAAATCGAACATCATACTAAGAATGGAAGAAGGTATCAGAAATCAGGAGAATGATAGAATCACAGGTTGTTAAGTACAGAAACAGGCCGTCCAGCCAGCATAGAATTATAGAATCTTAGAGTCCGGAAATGGTAACATAGTGGTAATGTTACTGGA
The DNA here is from genome assembly GCF_017639515.1 of Carcharodon carcharias. Lineage (NCBI taxonomy): Eukaryota > Metazoa > Chordata > Chondrichthyes > Lamniformes > Lamnidae > Carcharodon > Carcharodon carcharias. Next base: position 101,820,666 of record NC_054480.1, read on the forward strand.
CTAATATCCCAGTGATCCAGAGTAAAAGCCCAGAGACACGAGTTCAAATTTGCCTGTGGCAGCTGGTGGAATTTAAATTCAATTAATTAATGAACCTGGAATAAAAAGCTAGTCTCAGTAATGGTGACCATGTAATTATCATCAATTGTTGTAAAAATCCATCTGCTTCACTAATGTCCTTCAGGGAAGGAAGTCTTCCATCCTTACCTGGCCTGGAACAAATGTGACTTCAGACCGACAGCAATGTGGTTGACTCTTCACTGCCCTCTGAAATGTCCTAGCAAGCCACTCATGTATCAAATCGTCACAAGAAAAAATAAGAATAAAATGCACAGACCACCCAGCATCGACCTAAAGACCAGAAATGACAAAAGAACACACTCGCCAGTCATCCTCACTCACACCTTGGGGAACTGTGCCAAAATTGGGAGAGCTGTCCCACAGCCTAGTCAAGCAACAGCTTGACATAGTCATACTCACCAACGTACTTATTCACCCAATGTCCCAGACTCCTCCATCACTGTCCCTAATTATGTCTTGTCCCTCTGGAAGGACAGATACACCAGAATTGACAGCACAGATGTATACAGTGGGGACCCCATGAATTCTCTTGTCATCAAGTTAAACATGGGCAAGGAAACCTTCTGCTAATTACCACCCACTGCCCCTCCCCTTTATCACCACCCCTCCCAACATCACCCCCTCACCAGCTGATGAATCAGTGCTCCTCCATGTTGAACACCATTTTGAGGAGGCATTGAGGGTGGCGAGGGCACAGAATGTACTCTGGGTGGGGAGATTCAATATCGATCACCAAGAATGGCTTGGTAGTGCCATGAGTGATAGGGCTCATGAGCCTTAGGCTCCGTAGCAGGTGGTGAGATAACCAATAAGAGGGGGAAACCTACCTGACCTCATGCTTACCAAACTATGCGCCGCAGATCTGACCATGTTGTTAGGGGCAAGTATTGCATAGTCCTTCTGGAGACAAAGCCCTGTCTTCACACTGAGGATACCATCCATCGTATTGTGTGGCACTATCACTTTGCTAAATCATAGAATTGTTATGGTACAGAAGGCCACCATTTGGCCCATCGTGTCAGCTTTGCAAGAACAGCTCACTCAGTCCTACTCTCCCACTTTTTCCCCATTGCGCTGCAATTATTTTCTCTTCAGATAATTTTCGAAAGCCACAATTGAATCTGCCTCTATCATATTCTCAGGCAGCATATTCCAGATCCTAACCACTTGCTGCAAGAAAATATTTTTCCTCGTGTCATCATTACTTTTTTTAACCAATCACCTTAAATCAGTGTCCTCTGATTCTTGCCAGTGGGAACTGTTCCTCCCTCCCTGCTCTGTGCAGCCCACTCATAATTTTGAACACCTACCAAATCTCCTCTTAACCTTCTGTTCTCTAAGGAGAACAGTCCCAACTTCTCCACTCTATCCACAGTAAAGTTCCTCATTCTTAGAACCATTCTCGTGAATCTTTTCTGCAAGCTCTCTAGTGCCTTCGATCCTTCTTAAAGCATAGTGCCGAGAATTAGACACAGTATTCCAGTTGAGGCTGAACTACAGTTTTATACAGGTTTATATAATTTGCTTGCTTTTGTACTCTATTTTCCTATTGATAAAGCCCAGGATCCTGTATATTTTATTAACCGCTTTCTCAACTTGTCTTGCCACCTTCAGGGCAGAATTTTACACCGGTGGAATTTTACAGTCCCGCAGAAGTCAATGGAATTTTGAACGGCACGCCGCATTTTATGCCTCCCCCCCCAGTCCCCCCCACCGCGATGGGGCTGTAAAATTCCACCCCCAGTATTTTGTGCACATACATAGGCAGGTCCCTCTGCCCCTGCACCCCTCTTAGAATTGTACCTTTTATTTTATATTGCCTCTCCTGCTCTTCCTGCCAAAATGAACCACTTTACACTTCTCTGCATTAAATTTCATCTGCTATTTGGCCACCTATTCCACACCAACCTGTTTATATCCTTTTGAAGTTTATCACTATCCTGCTCACAGTTCATAACACTTACAATTTTTGTGCTATCCACAAATTTTGAAATTGTGTCCTGTACAACCAAAACTAAGCCATTAATATATAACAGGAAGAGAAGGGATCCTAATACTGGCCCATGGGGATCCCTACTGTATTCTGAAAACAACCATTCACGACTACTTTGTTCCTGTTACTCAGCCAATTTTGTATCCAAATGGGCTAGATTCAGAACAGATCTTGCAGCTCAAAACCGGGCATCCATGAGGTGCTGTCTCTTCTTAGACAGTCTTTCTGAGGCACTGTGGGCCATCAGCAGCAGCAGAATTTTATTCCACCACAATCTGTAATGTCATAGCCTGGCATATCCCTCACTCTACCATTACCATCAAGCCGGGTGATCGTTGAGTTTCATTGAGGAGTGCAGGAGAGCATGTCAGGAGCAGCACTGGGCACACCTAAAAATGAGGTGTCAACCTGGTGAAGCCACACCCCAGGACTACATGAATGTCAAATAGCTGTAGCAGCATGTGCTCAGGGATCCCACAACCAACAGATCAGATCTAAGCTCTGCACTCCTGTCACATCAAACATCTCCATCCTTAATGACGGAGGAACCAAACACATCAGCACAAAAGAAAAGGCTAAAACATTTGCAAGTGTTTCCTGCCAGAATTGCCAAGTGGGTGATCCATGTCAGCCTTCTTTTGAGGTCCCCACCCATCACAGATGCCAGTCTTCAACCAATTCAATTCTCCATACATGATATCAAGAAATGGATGAATGTACTGGATGCAGCAAAGAGTATGGACCTGCCAAAATCCTAGATGCAGTACTGAAGACTTGATGTCTAGAAATAACTATGGCCTGAGCCAAGCTGTTCCAGTACATTGACAAGACTGGCATTTACCCATCCACTACCTTAACATTCATACCCTCCACCACCACGAGTGCACAGTAGCAGCAGTATGTACCATCTACAAGATGTGCCACAGGAATTCACCAAGGCTCCTTCAACAGCACCATCCAAACCCGCGACCTCTACCACCTAGAAAGACAAGTGCAGCAGATGCTTGGGAACACCACCTGCAAGTTTCCCCTGAAAGTCACACATCATCCTGACTTGGAACTATATCACAGTTCCTTCATTGTTACTGTGTCAAAATGCTGGAACTCCCTTCCATCAGCACGTTGGGTGCACCTATACCACATGGACACAGCAGTTCAAGAAGGTGGCTCACCACCACCTTGCAATTAGAGATAGGCAACTAATGCTGGCCTTGGTAGTGATGCACAATTGTGTGAATTAATTAAAATCAGACCATTCACCCCAGTATAGAATGTATGATCAATTGCACATCCCACTATGTTAGGGCACTAGTGGGTCCTGGATGATGGGAGTCAGCCTGGCTGCAATATCATCATAAGCACCCCTAATTAAATAGAGAAACAATGGAGTGCTAAAAGCTACACTTCAGATCAGAGGCAGGGCTGCTGGATGGAGGAGAGGTAGGGTGTCCGCGTGTGTGTGTGTGTGTGGGGCCTAATGATTAGCACACAAGAGTGCTGAGCTGCTTTTAGTTCAATAGGTTGAACTGCTGTGTTGGCTATCATAAAACAAGGGGCTCTGGATCACTTGTCGGAAGTGGATTATTGATTTTGATTAACCACTGGAGAGCTATTGTTAAAGTTGACAATAAAGGATTCTGAATTAGCTGTCAGCTAACACAACAACAGCAACAGTTCTTCCGATAGATTTCTGAATGCTTAGGGGAGCAAAAGGAACAATGACAGGTCAAGAGACCTGCTTAATTGTTGAAGGTAGGCCCGAGGAAGAAGTTGAGGCCTTCATGAAATGATTTTGAACATATTGCTGCAGTGGTATTGTGGCCACAAGAGGACTGGATGGTGTTCTTGGATCCAATGACAGGGCAGACTATCGGGCTATTTATCATGGCTCCATAGCCAGCTATTATGTTGTCAAGGGAACCATTTTACAGTAATTTGGGGTAATTGAGGACAGGCACTGACCACACTGCTGGGCATGAAGACTGCGGGCAGGAGAGATGCTCGGCTATGTTCCACCAGCTGTCAGACCTGTGTTGAGGTTAGTTGACCACAGGAAACATCTGAGACCCTGAAACTGCAGAGATGTTTTGCAGGAACAGTTGATAAGGATGTTATACTGATAGGGTCAGAGTTTATTTGGCAGCACCTCCAGCTCAGTACATGAGGCAGTGGACTGAGCCTGATCAGACCCTGCGTGTATAACCTTGCTGGATTTGGATGAACATTCTATGAAGCTCAAGAAGGGAGTGCTTGCTTCATTGGTGTGCCCTTTACACCAGTACACAGGTCATTCTAGATGGCCTAAACCTAATGGAAAGAGGAGACTGGGATCAGAAGAGCAGCAGTCCACAGTGAAGGGACAATGGAGTGTGAGGGAAGGGGGCAGTAAAGGTAAAGTCAAAAACCTGTCAAGTGAAGACTGAGTAGGGATGCAGCAAAAGGAAGAGATTACCATCTCGGGATCTGACCCAGGGAACTGGGTAGGGGTAAAATGTGAGTTCACAGAAATACGCCAGTCACCCCAGTATGAAATCATAGAATGTTACACCAACAACAACTTGCATTTATATAGCACACAGCACAGCAAAACATTATAAGTTGCTTCACAGGAACAATTTGACACCAAACCACATAAGAGGATATTGGACAGGTGACTAAAAGCCTGATCAAACAGGTCGGATTTAAGGGGTATTTTACACTGAGGAGAAAAGAGAGAGAGAGACGGAGAGGTTTAAGGAGGGAATTAGAGTTTAGGGCCTACTGATGCCAATGGTTGAGTGAAGAAAAGTGGGGACACACAAGAGGCCTCAATTGGAGGAGCGCAGAGACCTTGGAGTGTTTGCAGAGCTGGAGGAAGTTACAGAGATAGGGAGAGGTAATTGAAATTAAAAATGAAAAGTTTTAATTGAGGCATGACTGAATTAGAAGCCAATGCAGGTTAGTGAACACAGGGCCAATGGGTGAATGAGACTTGGTGCAAATTAGGACACAAGCAGCAAACGTTTGGTTAAGTTCAAGTTTTGTGTGGATGAAAGGTGGGAAGCTGGCTAGGAGTGAGTACAGTAACAGATCACCCCAGTAGAGTCATAGATTTACATTTATATAGCACCCTTCATGAATCTCATGACCTCCTAAAGTGCTTTACAGTCAATTAAGCACTTGTGCAGTGTAATTGCTGTTCTAATACAGAAACACAGCAGCCAATTTGTGCATGGCAAGCTCCCACAAATATTAATGTGACAATGCCCAGATAATCTTTTTTTGCGAAGTTCATTGAGGGATGAATATTGGCCAAGACAGTGGGACAAACTCCCCATCTCCCCTGCAAAATAGTTTCACATAATGGTTCACATCCACCTGTGAGGACAGACAGGGCCTCAGTTTTAACAACTGAACAATGGGTAAGGAGTGGGTGATCCTAAACTCCTGGTTCAGAAAACACAAGAATTAGGAGCAGGAGTAGGCCATTCAGCCCCTTAAGCCTGCTCCACCATTCAATAAGACCGTGGCCCTTCTGGTTGTAACCTCAACTCTACTTTCCTGCCTTCTAAAAGCCATGCTGAGGTGAGAGTGATACCACTGTGCATGGCTGAATCAGATTAAGCAGATGGGTCTTCCACTGCAATGTGTCCCACAGACATTAACAACTTAACAGGGAGGCAGTCTGAATTATCCTTATGCTGGATGTCAGCTCTGCCTGCTGTTCCTGTAATCTTCAACACTCTGAACTCCTACACTGCCATGTGAAAGCAGTGAGACTGCAGTCGAGACAGCCTCTTCTGTTGCATCCAACTTCTGAACTTGCTTTGGATTCAACAGAAATGGTAGCTGTCAATCTGGTTTAGAAAGAGACACTATTATGACCGATGCAATTGGTAAAGTGGAGTTATTTAAAAATATGAGAGGGAAACTTTAAACAACTGTCGTAACCTACAATTTTAAGTGTTGTGTTTGAGATGCAACTCTAAATTAAGGAATCAGACCACCAGTTCTCGAGGCTTTACATTAAACTAATTGAAACATTTTGTTAATGCATACATGTTAAAAATATATATACACATGGCTACAAATTACTACTATCATAACTTTTAACAAATTCCCAAACTAATCTCCATTAAGGCAACAGCAACCCATAGACTGAACCAAACACCAGACAAAGCATTTTCACCTTACGAATTAAAAATGAGGTTATTTTTACTGTGGAACCAGTTGGAGGCTTGCAGCTGCCTTTTGATCGTACATTGCCTCTGCCTGCACACCCGAAAACTACTGAAGTTATACCTACCACCACTGATTGAATTCAAATTTCCATTGTCTCACCAGTCTCTTTGAACTTTAACTTTTAACAATGAAACCATATTCATTGTACTAATTTTATTAGCTGTTAGAAAGGTGTCAAGTTTTTACCCCACTTCTTGAATGCTCTATTCAAAAATGCAAATGGATGCTAACTCACTTACATGTCAAAACTAGTACCCATCAAAGCACCCAGACTAACTGGTTTTAATCTAATTAAGACACACCCACAGACTAAACCTCTATTTTAAAAGGAAAATATTTTCCAAAATATTATATACATTAATAGCTTCATGACAGACACCCATCTATCTAAAACACTGCCTCATGTATTATTAGACTGCTGGACACCTAAGCCATTATATTTGAGATGAGGAGAAATTTCTTCACCCAGGGAGTGGTGAGCCTATGGAATTCGTTACCAAAGAAAGTAGTTAAGACCAAAACATTGTATGTTCAAGGAGTTAGATATAGCTCTTGGGGTGAAAGGGATCAAAGGGTATGGGGAGAAAGCGGGAGCAGACAGTTGAGTTAGATGATCAGCCATGATCATAATGAATGGTGGAGCAGGCTTGAAGGGCTGAATGGCCTACTCCTGCTCCTAGTTCCTATGTTTCTATGTTCAAATCCAAGGCTGGTTGATCTTTTAATTAATGGAGCTCAGTGTTTCCTGTGTAACATTATATTGGAACAATTTATTATTCTATTAATAATGTATTTCCTTGTTAATATAAAATACCATATTAAAACTCAGGATGGTTGTAACACCACAAAATAACGTCCAATCCTCCAAATCCCCAAACTCCCCAGTCTGCTATTGACCATATAATCTAGCTGCTTTAACAGAGATCTTTACTGTTTTGATAGGATATTCATTCAGGCAGATTTTAAAGGTTCCATAGCGCTATTGAAAAGCATGACATGGACTGTAGTGGACTGTTGCTGGGCTAGCAATTTAGAGAATGAGGCCTGGGTTTTTGCACAGTCAGAATGACTCCGGAGTCATTTAAAAATGGTGGGCGGGACCCAATTCTGAGTTTCTTGCCCCCATTCCTGGCATTTCCAATTTTCACCAAATCAGAATAAGGGTGCAGGTAATGAACCATTGTGGCTGCAATATGTGGAATCAGGCCATGACTTGTGGTTCATGGCCCCTCAGAGGGGTCATGATCCATAGCCTGGATTCAGGAGCCTTTTGAAAGGTAGGTTACAAAGGTCTTACCATGCCCTCCATGCCTCTTCCTTGCCTATCTTATAGCTCAGTGCCAACTCATACCCACCACCCACCCCCATAGCATAGCCCCTTATACTTTCCATGACAACTCAGTGCCAACTCATGCCTCTTCCATCCCACACCCACCGCCCTCCCCAACCTCCACCCTACCTCCCATGTAAAAATTGTATGCATCTGGGCACTTTTTACCTGAGTCGAATTCAGCGAATCAAGAAATTTCCTGACTCAAGCTATCTGCCTCAGTAGCCAAAATCCGGCTCTGAGTTTCCAAATCCCATTTCAGCAGCTTGGAAAGCCAACTTCATTTTAAAAGAAAAATCTATTAAGGAAAAGCTGGTACCATTTAAAAATGACCATAAAGTTGTTAGATTGTCATAAAAACTCACTAGTTCACCAATGTTTTCGTAAAAGAGACTTATTATTACCATGTCTGGCTTATATAGTTGTACCAGTCCTTTTCACCTATCACTCCTGTGATTACTGACCTACACTGACTCCCAGCACCCAAATGTCTCTATTTTATTTCTTAGCCTTGTTTTCAACTCACTCCATGGCCTTTCTCCTCACCGTCTCTAATTTTCTAGAACCCACCAACCCTTGAAGAATTTTTTCTTCTTCCAATTCTGGCCTTCTGTCATTCACCCTGCACCTTTGGCAACCATGCCTTCAGCTACCTATTCCCCAAGCTCTGATATTCCCTCTTTAAACTTTCACCTCTCCTCCTTTTAAGATGCTCCTTAAAACCTACCCCTTTGACCAATCTTCTGGTCACCTGATGTCTCCTTCTTTGTTTTGGTAACAATTTTTGTCCATTAATGCTGCTGGGAAGAGCTTTGGGATATTTAACAATGTTATGTAATACATAAATGAAAGTTTCCATTTCAATTGGCTCCATTTCTACAACAACATGGCAGACTCTTCATTGCCCTGGCAAGACTGGTATAAAGATGGTTCATCGCCACTACCTTCACAAAGAAGGTCAATAAATATCCATCCATCACTTCCAGCAATGCTCACATCCCATGAATTATTCTTTAAAAAAAGGAACTGTACTCACCAATATTCTATCTTTCACCAGCATTCCAACAAGCAGTTATTTGATTAGTGTACTGCATATAAAATTAAACTTAAGCACAAAAAAAGCCATGAGTTACCTTCACAACGTATAGACTATAATCCAGGTTTCTCCTCATGGTTTGAGAAAGTCAAACTACTGTGAAACTTACAGCCCTTTTTGATGAAATAGATAATTTATTCATCTAATATTATTTCACTCACTCTGTTTCCTTCGGAACCTGGAAGCTGTCAGGATTCTGCCAACAGCCAAATGGAGATGTTCGAAGCCTTTCCTGGTTGTCCCTGGTGTGTTGGGCCTTGACATCTGCTCTCTCACAGGAGATTGCTGTTTACCATTTCAGTCAACAGAAACAGATAGCTTATAACTGGGGCAATCTCACTCCCACAACCATCAGAAACCAAAAACAACACTCCTTTTAAAATTGGCTATTCAATACAATTTGACCTGAATGTGCAGCGAGTTAAAACAAGGATCCCAGGAGGAGGCAGCTGGGCCCAAGTTTACACCCAGATATGTTACTGAGTGCCGGGCAAACCACTTGACTCTAATGCTGAGGGGAGTGGGGTGGCGGGGAGGTCATGTAAATTAAGTGGTTCACAAAAATCTTTGGCTGGAATTTCCTGTCCCCGTTGGTGTTGGCATCGGCATCAGCATCATGGTGGGTTGGGGTGGGCGGGGGACAATATGGTGAGAAGGCCAAAAATCAGTTTCACACCATCATGAAACCAGTTTGCAATCATCCACTCCACCTGTGAATGGCAGACTGCGTTTCCCCCTGTCAAACACAGGAACCTAATTTCAATACTTAAAAATCTCATTATAAGCCCTGCTCACCGGAATCATTGCCCCACACTGGATCATGTGGGCACGTTCCTTGCAGCTCGGGACTTCAAGGTTTGTTTGCCTACCTTGCTTTGGGCAGCACTCGTGGTCATCAGCGCCAGGCTTCGCAGACAGCACCACATCACTTTTAGGGGGGGGCTCACGGGTTGGTCTCTACCTATCAGACCAGCCGTAAGGCGGGGGGGGCTTTTCAATGGCTGCAGGGCTGGGGCTTGCTTGGGCAAGGGGGAGAAGTGGCCTCAGGCAAGGGAACAGGCTGCAGGGCGAGGGCTGTACTTGGGAAGCAGGGGTATCCAGGGTGTGGGTGGGGGCACATGTTGATCTGTGCAAGTGGCCTCAAGGTGGTGAGGGCTGAGGAGGCAGTCTCCAGAGGAAATGAGGCCAGATGGAGATGTGAGGGTATGTGGGAGAGAGAGTGATGATGTCTCTTGAGCTGGCAATGAGTAAAATGCCAGTGAATGTGTGGTGGGCTTGTGAGTGTGTGAGTTTAGAGTGATGAGATGGTTGTCTTACCGACAGCATGGATGAGATCGTTCTGCACTGGATGGCCAACCCCTTGTGTGCAGCATTGGCACTGACTGCCTTTGCTACAGCTTTCCAAGCCAGAGTGGTGAGACTAATGACCCTCCTGTGACCAGAGCGGGGGTGGAGGCCAGCTCGGTGGGCCTCCACGGTGTCCAGCAGGTGTCCCAGGGATGTGTCACTGAATCAGGGGGCTGTACTTTTCTTGGGGCCATGTCTTCACCTGAGCAGCCCTGGACTGCAAGCATTGAAAAGTATGCATGCGGCTGCAGTTTAAATATGGCACCGAGTAATGAAACAGCGAGGTAATGGCTTGGGGGCAAATTGGAGGCTGCACCCAAGCGAGACAGCATGTTTTCCGTGGCTGCATAATTAATGAGGTGGAATGGGAGTATACAGCTCGAAATTGTGGCCGGTGGGTAAAATGACTATTTTCTCACCTGCTGCCACACTTTGTGCAAATCTGGGGTGATTCCACCCTTTGTATCCAGTTTTGTTCTCCTTTCTTCTCTTCCCTCTCTTGATTGCACTGACTGCTGTTCTGTATGATTCTACAAATACTAAGTACCCTTCTCGCAACGCCCATTGCCCTCAACGCCTCTCCCCAGGACCTTATCTCAGTGGCTATTCTTTGTATGTCCACTGAGACAGTGACCTGCTTTTCTTCTATGAAGGGCAACACATGTAAATCCAAAGATGTGATCATCTAATATTGAATCACATTGTCAATGGGCAGTGATCAGAAAGAGAGATGCTCCTGCTCACAGGCACTGAGACCAAATATAACACCCTTTTTATTGCCCATAGGGGATTTGTCAATTCAGCATAGATTTAAACCTGAGACTTTCTGAACTGACCTTTCAATGACACTTTATATTTATACAGTGTCCTTAACTTAGTAAAACGTCCCAAGACATTTCATAGGAGCATAATCAAACAAAATTAGACAGTGAGCCGCATAAGGAGACATTAGGGCTACCAACCTGGTCAAAGAGGTAGATTTGAAAAGGGAGGCTTCAAAGCGCAAAGTGAACTGGACAGAAACGGATTTGGGAGGTGACAACATGTTCAATGTTTTGAAGTGGAAACAAAGCTTAGAGCTGAGGAAGTGATTTGCAAGAACAGAGGGGTCAAGTATTTTTTTGAGGAGAGAGGCAGTATGTGGATGAGAACCAGCAGGTGGTCATCACCAAGATGACTTCTATTTCCATTCTATCTCTCATCTACACACGTACATTAGCCCATGTACTGCTGAAAGCTTCATTCATGTCTTAGCCTCCAGACTCAGCTCTCTGGTAATCCACACATCTTCCACCCTCTGTAAACTTGAGCCCATCTAAAACAATATTGCTAGTATCTTAACTCACACCAAGTCCGGCTCACCTTTCAATAATAACAGTAATGTGATGTGCCTTGAAGGAAGAATTGCATTTATAGTTGCACCTTTCATGACCACAGGATGCCCCAAAGTGCTATACAGCTAATGAAGTATCTTTTGAAGTATGCTTACGATTGTAATATAGGACATGCAGCAGCCAATTTGTGTGGTGATTTCCCACATTAAGCAGTGTGGGAATGACCAGCTAATCTGTGTTTTTTTGAGATATTAATGGAAGGATAAATATTGACCAGGACACAGGGGATAGCTCCACTGCTCTTATTTGGAATAATGTTGAGAGATATTTTACATTCACCTGAGGGGACAGATAGGGCCTCGCTTTAACATCACATTTGAAAGCCTGCATGTCCATCAGTGCAGCACTCTCTCAGTGCTACAATGATGTGTCAGCCTTGATTTTTGCAGTATTTTGGTACATTAATGTATTTTGGTACTTTAAAGGCTCTTTATGAAAGTAAGCTGTTATTAAGACAAGGGAAACCAAATGTTCTGTCTTCAGTCGCTGCTATTGTGGGCAAATGCCAAGCAATGGACACTATTCTTAAGTGCCAAGCAACACCTGTCTCTGAGTGATGGTGTCAGAAGCTGAGGAGCAAGCTGGCATCTTAGTCTCTGGATATGTCTGTTACAGGGTGATTAAAAAGAGAAAATGTCCATGGGCATCTGCAAAGAGAAAAGGTGGGTGAATATTTCAGATGGAGCCCCATCCTGTGGGTGTTGGCTGTGGCTGAATAATAAGGTGCCGGGTTTGAGCCCCACTCTAGAGACTTGTGGATGTAATCTAGGCTGATTGTCAGAACTGCACTGGATTGTGTGCTACACTGTCACAGGTGTTGTTGCTCAGAAAAGATGCAAGAAGAGCTTCTCTATACTCTGACATGGAAAGAAAAGATTCCATGGCACTGTCCTCTCCAGTCTCTTAACCAATGTTTATCTTTCAACTAAGTCACTAAAACAGATTATCTGGTAGTTTTAGCTCACTGCTGTTTGTGGGATCTTGCTGTGCACAAATTGGTGCTGCGATTGCCTGCATTGCAATAGTGATTATACTTCGGAAGTGCCTCATTGACTGTAAAGCACTTTGAAACATTTTGAGGCCATGAAAGGCATTCTTCCTTTCTGTTCAGAAAAAGCTACCTTTCGAGAACATTCCTCATGTACAGGGGGACTTTTTGAAGTGCAAAGAAAGGGCTGGATTTTACTAGCCCTCTGGGGATGGGCTTGGAGGTGGGGGCTGGGGGGGGTAGGGGGGTAGTGCGGGAAATCATAAAATGGCGAGGGGTCGTGGGGGTGGTGTGGCTATCACCTTCCTGCTGCAATGCCATCTTGCCAACAGCAGGGAAGGTGCTGGATGGCCTTCCAGCCTAGAGGGCAATTGAGCCACTTAAGTTGCCAATTAAGGGCCTCCTCCTACAGTCACTGGAATTTTACCACTGGTGGGGGTGAGGGAAGGAGATTTTCAGCACATAAAGAGACCACCAGCTTTCCTAGCAGCCTCTTGAGTGGGAGGCTACCTATTCAGGCACCCTTTGGCCCATGGAGGAGCCGGCAGTGGCAATGGCCCTCACCGATCACCACCCCCCCTCCCCCACTGCCCCCAGCCTCCATGCCCCTCTCCAGGGTCTTGCTAACTGATGTGTTCCCATGGTGTCCTCATCTTCCAGGCACAGCGCCAATAGTGGCCATGGCTTCGAGTGGCATTGCTGAGTCTGCTGAGCTGCCAGACATCTAATTGGCCAGCAGATCCTCAGGTTGTCCCTCCCCCCATTTTTGGGTCAATCAACATGGCCCCTGATGCGAGTACAAAATTCAGCCTAAATTGTTGACTGGACAAGGGAAGCTAAAGAAACTGAGGCTGGAGCAGGAAGAGAAGGAATCCTATGAGTTTTTTGGAAGGATGGGTGAGGTGGCAAGACAGATAAAGTGAGTGATCAGGTTCCAGAAAACAAAGCATGCAACAGTTCAAAAGAATTTCTTCTAACATCTCTTTCTGGCACTCAATCTTAGCAAGCCTTGGCAGTTTTACATTTGGCTGAATGGAGCCTCAAGTGTGGGTCTTACACTAGGTAAAAGCAACTGAAGCCTTTACAGAATTCATGGGCTGGCTGTGTGCCTCCAGCTATTTTTGCTTTTTATTCCACAGTTTCAACATTTGCGATTTATTTTTCTTTTCTCTTTTCACACCTTGATGTGTTCCCATGTAGAACGGCCAATCACAAAGCTCAATAGGATCACAGTAGATTCAATAGTGTCTAGTCAAACGGGGACAATGCCAAGGAAACAGCTGCACATTGACCACAAAGTTAATGATTGTCAAAAATTCATATCACATAGTCCCTCTGCATGTCCATTGTCCTTTATCACCACCAGGATATCCTCTACACATGTTAACACACCACCTCTCACCCTGCAAGCCAAGGACTCATTATCACCAACAGCCAACTATTCACTCAAATCTAGGAAATTTCTGGATTTGGTTGAGCAGTCTCCCAGTTTCCATTTTTGGTTTGAACATTGGCTGTAAACCCACCTCAGGAATATACCCCTGAGTTCAAAACAACAAATATTAATGCATTTCCCATCTCCCAACAAAATTACTTCATACTGCTAAGAGATGAACAGCATGTCTGGTATGACTCAACCTTGGTAGGTGAGAGAGAATGGGAAATACAGTCTCCACCACTTAAACGGTCATGTTTAAATCAGGCAATAATTTAACCATTTTCCATTTCTGTAGAGTCAATTTCAAGTTTCTGCTTCCCATGTTTCAAGTACTCCAACTTTTTTTGAGCAGAAACAGATGCTTGCTTGAGTGCTTTTCACCTTAAGTTGCAATTTCCTTGTACATTCAATCAGCTTGAACATGTATTGGGTTACAAAGTGCACTACTCAATTCTGAATGCAGTAACAAACATGTACAATAAATAAATAGCACCTTGTTCAGGTCTAATTATCTTGTGTACTTAATCCCTCTAAATGGTGTTGGATTACAGCCTTTATGGTGATGACCTACAATTTTGTTTAGTTATGATAGCACTACCTCTTTAAGCCACCTAATGCTCGGAGCAGGCAAATTGCATCAACACCAACACACACGTTATAAACTGTGGGGACAAAACATCTAATAGCAACTCCAAGTGTCAGTTTGAGTCAGTGGTAGCATTCTCACCCATTGTGTCAGAAGTCTCTCAGTGCAAATCCTGTTGTACACTTGAGTGTGTAAAATAAGCTGGCACTTCAGTACAATAGTGAGGGAGCTGTGCCTTAGGAAAGGCATTAACCTTCTGAGCAAAGATTAAATGGAGGCCCCCTCTGCCCACTCAGATGGGCACTAAGGGTCCTGGGACACATTTGAGGAAGGGCAAGTAGCTCTTCTATTGTCAACTGACAGAACTGAAAGAAGGAGCTTGTCTTTTATGACCACAGGACACCCCAATGAAGTCAATGATGCACCTGAAGTGAAGTCTCTATTACAATGTAGGAAATACTATTGGTTTTAGAATCATCTGGCTTTGTTGAATTCAGCCCAATGATCACTGGGGACACAGGACAAGGAACCAGGAGGTTCACTGATGTCAGTTGCAGCTCTTGATAAGAATTTGCATTTATATTGCACTTTTGAAATGGTAAAAGCTTCCAAGAGCCATTATCAGAAAAATGATCTTCTGAAGAAGTCATATTGAACTCGAAACATTAACTCTGTTTCTCTCTGAGTTTTAAGGAGGGTCTCAAAATGAGGAGAGAGATAATGAGGTGGAGGGGTTTAGAGAGGGAATTCCAGAGTTTGTGCCTAAGAAACCAAAGTTACGGCTGCCAATGGTTGGCTGAAGAAATTGGAAGGGATGTACCAGAATCATTGAAATAACGTTTCTGTCCTCTGCTCCCTGATGAACACCACAGAAGTTCAGTATGAAGCCGAGACAGCAGAGACTCATGATAACCACTTTAGCTCCAATTTGCACCCAGGAGGTGAAGCAGGTGAAAATTGGCTTGGTATCAATGATTTGCAAATGGTCATGGTGCCCACTCCCCTCACAGTTTAATTGAGGTTTAAATAATGAACAGCCAAACCTTCTGACTTAATAGTGGAGGCACGTCAGTTAGTGAAACTCTGATTTCACACAGTTCACATTGTTTGGGCACAGCCCCTTGACAGCTGTGGCCTGAAGGCTTTTCCATCTAATCCTTTGAGTAGCACAGCAGCAAGTCAGCATAAAAATAACAACTAGAAGCAGCTCTGAGCTAATTTGCTTCTCCCAAGCCCTGCGTTAATGAAGGAATGTTCTACGACATGGCGTTCTGCCTCATTACTCTCCATGCTTCAAACGCACAAGTGAAATTCATTTCCATGCAGCACAAATCGCACAAACTGGAAGGTGGAACTAACTCCATCAGTTTTCATAGATTTAAGTAGCTCTAAGAGTGTTGTATGTAACATACTCTAACTGACGGTGAACATTGAAAGTCAGGGCAGTAGCAGCTGAATCTAAATAAGTTTCATCTGCATGCACTGGAACACTTTCACTACTCATTACATTCTTGCCTTCTGCAATTATTCTTAAGACTATCCACCCATTCCTGATTAAACTGGATCAGCAAAGTATCTCTAACTCCCCTTACCTGCCCACTCCACCCCCACCCAACTCCCTCTCCAATCATGCTGCCTCCTTGATCTACTTATCTCCAAACTTATCCTCCCCACAGCTACTGTACATTTATCACTCGAGTTGGTCCCCGCCTTCCCTTTCACACCTATTTTCCAATGGCACCTTTGCCCTTTCCTTCAGGTTGCCACCTCACTAGTCAGGATGAGGTACTGAATAGCAGACAAGGCTATGGCCCTGTGTGCATGCAATCAGAAGACTATAATCTGTTTGATCCAACTCTCAGTGGATGGCATGTTGTTGAGCAATGTGACGTCCAAGAGTTGTTCTGAACACGTATAATCACACAGTGCAGAAGAGATATTCACTCCCCTGCTGCTTGCCCATAGTCCTGACAATTTCCCTCTTTCAAATATTTATCCAATTCCCTTTTAAATGCTGAATCTGTTTCAGCCACCCCTTTCCGGCAATCCATTCCGGATCACAACTATGCACTGTGTAAAGAAGTTTCTCCCCTCTGGCGCTTAGCCTAATAATGCAGTTTTCATCCATAAACACCCACAAAGAGGAAGGTCCAAGATGTTCTTACTACCAACTACAGGATACAGTGGATTACCGACAGAAAACTAATGCAAGGTAGGCAGAGCTAGCAGTGTCTGTGGGTGAACGAGAAACTGGAGGAAAGGTAGACAAGCCCTGACCAACAATACTCCAGAGATAGGAGGATATTTGAAATGTAATCACTTGCAATTTAGGAATAAAGGCAACCAATTGTGCACAGCAAGCTTCCAAAGACAGTAATATAATAATGGCCAGATCATCTGTATTCAAGTGATGTTGGCTGGGGGACTATTATTGGCCTCTCCTGCTATTCTTTTTTAGAATATCATGTGATCTTTTAGGTGAATTTGACAGGCACCTCCTGCAGTCCAGCACTCCTCCAGTACTGCACTGGGGATGTCAGCATAAGTTCTGTACTCAAGTCTCTCGAGTGGGACTTGAGCCCAAATTCTACTAACTTGGCAGGATTGCTAACCCTCCAGGATTGGCCTGGAGTCTCCAACAATTGATGATCCATCTCCTGGACACTGCTGTATATAATCCTGGAGAAAAATCATCAGGAAATTTTAAAAAAAGATTGTTTTTTATTTGTTGTTTTCTTTAGACATTTCTCTTTACCAGATATAAAAATATTGAAAATGAGAGTAAAAGGCTGATTAGCTGACAGTCAAGCATCATCCAATTGAGTAATGAATCATATTGCTTTTCAATTGGAGTAGAAAGACAGTACTTCACAAGGATGGATGTGTTGGCCAACTAATGGCCAGAATGCGGAGGAAAGGCATGGGATGAAACGTCCAGGAAAACATTTAATCACAGTTGGCAACCCTATAACTCATCCATGAGAATGCTAATGACACCCAATGATATTATGATGTTGGTTCACACCCTGGAGAATTTCCAAAAGACAGTCAGAAACTGTAGTTGCTTTTATATTGGCCACCATTTGCTCAAGGACAGCTGGCAGTAAAAAAAAAAGATAGGCTTAGGCATTGATCTAGGGAAATCCAATCTCTTCCCATTTGGGATGACCACTGACCATTTGAGCACCAGAGCTATGACACATACCAGGGGCAGCAATATAAAATCAGCTTGAATGGAAAGGGCGTCCTTTTCTAGAATGAGAAGGTGAGCAAGATAAAGCCAGATAGGAAAAAAAGACTTACATTTTGATTTAGTGATGCTGGTTGAGGGATAAGTGTGGGCCACGACACCAGGGAGAACAGTCTTGCTCTTTTAGGTAGGGTAATGGTTATTGCACAGAAGTAGCATCACACATGTTAACTGCCTTTCTGTGAGAGAATATCGCTCCTCTTGCAAAAAGAAAATCAGAGCAACCACTGTTCATCTAAACTAAAAACAGGAAAGGCAGAAAATGGACAGTAAATGCATCAGCGACCCTGAAGAACAAAAGATTCTTCATCAGGTGTAATGGTGGACTCACCTGAAATATTAATCTACTGTCATTCTGACATTTTTAAATAAATAAAATGGAATTGAAATAATCAGCACGTTACTCACAGGTGAACAGTCTAAGATGTAACATTCTCTGTCCAATTAATTGTTTTTCACTGTCTCTGGCCATTATCCTCTTACCTTCTCTCACACTCAGCTTTCCCTCTCTCTTTAATTCCCTCACCCCTCCACCCCCAAATTTTGCCTCCCCACCCACACATCTTACTGCAAACCCTGTGAAACTATCCACACCCTCCTCCTTTGCTTTGTAACCATAGTAATGAGAGAAAGAAACAGAACAAGAGTTAAAATGTGACAAGAAGAAAAAACGGGCAGTGGCACAAATTGGGATTCCTTCCAACCCTTCTCGTCTCTTCCTTTTAAATTCACTGAACTCCACACAGTTGAGCAGCTTGATGAAGTGAGACTGAGCTGAAGAGGTTCCACCAATATCTGAAAGGATAACAATCTTAATGAAAAGCCACTCTGTCAATTGTAAATGCTTGTGAAGCAGCTGACAATTCAAAGCAAGATTCAGTATCATCCCATCAGCAGTCTAGCCAAGTCCAGATGAACAGATTCTGATCCACATATGGGAAAAACCAGTTAATTGAGCCACTTTCTATTTATTCAGAATTCTTTATGCAGGTGTAAATACTTAAACCCATTCTTGATTGAAGCAGGCATTTTTCAATTATTCAAATAGAAAGGACTTAGGATCTTCAGATAGCCTGTTTCTCAGTGAGGCTGCAATCAGCAATATTACAATTATTCATTCTCTTTTGAGAGCGCCAATTGCATAACAGGCTCAGCACAAAGTGCACTCTGACCTGACTAAGCACAACAAATACACACGGCTTACAAGTGCAAGTTGTGCTTCATGCATTGCAAGATCGCAAGATAGTTATGGATGAGAAAAATCCAGAAAATAATAATGTGATAACGTCCAGATAATCTGTTTTCATGTTTCATGGTTGGGCCATAAATAGTGACCATCACACTGGGAAGAACTTCCCTGATCTTCCATGTCGACGTAAGAGGACAGAAGGACTATCTATTGATCATGTTGTCCAAAGGGCCATACCTTGATAATGCAGTATTCCCTCAGTGCTGTGCTGTATTGTGTGCTTAAATCTCTGAAATGGCATCTAATCTCACAACCTTTTGACTCGGAGGCTTGAGCATTATCAAGAGTCGGTTCTGGGAGTCGTAACTGCAATAGTATGGGGACATGAAGGGTGGGAAGCAACTTATTTTCAATGCTTTAAACTATGGAAAATTCATTTTTTTCCATTAACAATGTAAACTAAACAATTCAATAAAGGCAAATATGCTGGCCAAGAAGGATCCATTAATATTCCATATAAAAGACCCCAACCTCCACAATTACACTGCAGCATTGCACTCTTTTATTCAGTCTCAGGATGTGGGCATTACTGGAAAGGTTGGCATTTATTGCCATTCCCTAGTTGCTGTTGAGAAGCTGGTGCATCACATTCTTGAACTGCTGCAGTCCATGTGGTGAAAGTATTCCCACAGTACCGTTGAAGGAAATGCCAGGAATTTGGCCCAGTGGTAATAATGCAACTGATCTATTTCCAGGTCAAGATGCTGTGTGGCTTGGAGGGGAATCTGGAGGTGATGTTGTTCTCATGCACCTGTTGCTTTGGTCCTTCTAGATAGTGAAGATTTGTTCCCACATGTGTGTTTTTTCTATTTTTCAATTGTCAATTTGGTCAGTTCCTCAGGGTTATTTAGTGTTCCATGCTATTTCCATGATGCTTTCCCTCTGCACCCAGGACACATTTATTTCTCAAAAGCAAAGCAGAAGAACCAGGGTTGGAGACCTGAACAGTGGCTCAGTTTGGTAACACTTGAGTCTGAAAGTTGTGGGTTCAAATCTCCCTTCTGGCATTCTAGCTGATAGTTACCCAGCAACCAATATCCCAAAAGCATTTTATGTAGTGTGTGGGATTTGGCTGTTTGAAAATTAGGCTGTGGCATTTCCTACACTACAGCCAATAAAATGCTTTTGAAAAATGTTTTGGGGCATTCTGAAGTTGTGAAATGTGCTCTATAAAGACAATTGTTTTCTTTCTGGTAGGTTGGGTCCCAATGCCTTTTGAATTGTCCTCAGCCTTCTAGGATTTTATTTTAGCATAGGGCAATCGTGTGAGTACTTAAAGGAGCAGCAAGTGAGGCAGAGGGACAATTCTGCATGTCCAGCCTCACTATTCTGGATCTCTGATGGCCAAGTCCTAGGCTAAGCAGTATCCGTAATGAGTAGTCCTCAGCCCTTTCACCCATGCCCTCCCCTCCAACCCTGATCAAAGGACCTGAGATGGTCAGACACCAAAACCATGGAAACTAAAATTGGGAAGTGGCACCTCTTTCTTCCCCCCGCAAGGGCACCTGAAAGACTATCACGCCTGAGAGAGCTCCCAGCTATCATCTATGAACATGGAGAAGGTTGCAAAGCTGGTGGTCAATAATTTCAAGTCAGAATGCAGTTATTTGCCCCAGTTTTCAAACACAGGCTGCTGCCCAGTCAGACCAATTAAAATGATCTGAAGCTGGAGGTGCAAGCTCCACTGAATCTGTAGCCATGGGAGAGAAACCACCCTGCAAAAGGGATAGCACAGCATGAGCCAAGTACCAAGGTTGCCCGAGATTCTTTTGTCAGAAAGCTTTATCAATAAATATGTCAATAAAAATGTTTTTTCTTTGTGGGGTTTGAACTAATTGACCTAAGAGATGTCACTAATATGGAAGAGAATTCATCTCAGGCACCTCTCTCAACATCAAGCAGCCTTGAGCCATTTGAAGTGCTGTGTGAAGTTCCTTCACTCTATCCAGCTTCAGATTCTTCTCAAGATCCTACATCAATCCACCCTGTGGCCTTTCTGCTGTCAGGGGACTAAGAGCTCACACTAAAGATATAGATAGATAGCCTCATGACTAATTTCTAAAATTTTAAAAGCTGTATGCTCTTTAAAATGCCTGAAGCTATGTCGGTCTGTGACCCATGAACAAAAGAAACTTTCTGGCAGTATCAGGGAAACTCGCACCTCGTTATCTCTGAAGTGACACTAACAACCCCAGCGGGCTTCAGAGAACAAATTCCAAGAGAACTATGCAGAGGCCATCTGCATTTCATAAGTCAACTGGTCAACTGGAGCCTATTCATCTGCTAGGACAAAGGACCCCAAAACCTTTCTTTCAAGTCTTAATGGTTGAAACATTTAAGCATTTCAGGAACCCAGACAGGGGATACACACAATTCATCAAAGACACTGTGAAGAGGTGGGCGTCATGTGACATGGATTCCTCTAGCTTGTGTAACCAGTAATTTTGCCTTGCTACGCTGAAAAACCTTCAGTTTGTCATTTTTAACATCTCCAGCAGCAGCACAGCAAAGAGGCTCTGCCCAGGCCAAATACCTGGCCCCACCTACATTGTTTCTACTGGAACTACAAGACTGATTCATTTCTGCCTGTCCATCACCTTGTGTGAAGTCAACTCCACTGGAAAAGTGAATTATACAGCATCAGTTTTCAACCTGCTAACTTCTGTGAGGGAATAGATGACTGGACCCTGGGCGCATATGAAAAAATAATACTTTCCTCTGTGGTCTTTGCCCTGTAAGTCTTTCTTTCTCTATCCCTCTTTTACTGTTTGAGTGCACAGGGGCTACATAGCAACAGCCCCCCGCCAACCCCCATTTGGAGTGTGTGCAAATAAACTAACTGTCTGAGTTCATCCAACCTCAAGTTTCCCATTGCATTATTTATAAAAAAAAATTGATCACACCAAAGCTGAGGGGTTGGGAAACATGCCAATGCTTATAAAGGGGGAATCATTTCAAAACACCATTCTGTTTATGGATGGGTGATGAGAGGAGAAATCAGGGCCATTTAAATTAAAACCCCTTCCTGTCCGTGATGCTGCATAGCCTGCCAATTTAGTGGCAGCTTTGTGTTATGGGTCTATGTCCACAGGGACCAAGACTGCCAAAGCTCATTTCATACAGGCAAAGAACACAAACATTTCAATTGTCTTCGTTACATTTAACCCAGATTTTCGAAGCAAGCATTTAGTATATAACCCGCTGCAGCAGCCAGAAATGGAGATTTAACCTGTGAAAAACTGCAGCAAAAAGGAACGAAGAAGTTTAACTGAAAGGTTTGAGAATTGAGCAGCCCAGATTGTGACGTGAACATCCTCACCAAAACACAAACAAGAACTTCACCCTGTACAATTTATTTTTTAAAACCTCTGGCATTGTACATTGATCAGATTGAATAACCAGAAAGATGGATAATGGTGTTGCAAACAACATGAGAGACAGAAAGAAAACATATATTTACACAACTCTTTTCACAATGTCCCAAAATGCTTCAAAGCCAATGACTTTTGAAGTGCAGTCACTGCTGTAATGACATATAATGCCCCTCAACTCCCTTCACACACCCTCCTGTATTTATACTACCATCGGACAGGCCATTCTTTGCACACACATGGGCTAACATTGCTTACTCACTTTCAAATGGCTACCTTAAATGCTGGGATGATGACCTGGCTGCATTATACATTGGCTCAGTTTCACAGGGAGCTCAGCTTGGAGTTAAATGGTCATAAATTCAAGTTTTGCTCTAAGGACTTGAACGTACTAGCCTAGGCTAATGTCCCAGTGAAGTACTGATGTGAAAAAAATAAGTTATATTTATGCTGTGCCTTTCATGACACCCCCCCCCCCTTCCCCCGCCGCCCCCAGCGCGGGTATGTCACAAATCACTTTACAGCCAATGAAATGCAGTCACTATTTTAAAATAGTAAATGCAGCAGCAAAATTCCAAAAACAGCAGAGTGGTAAAGCAAAGGTGGAAAGATAAATGTTGGCAGGGGCTGCAGAGAGAATGCCCCTACTCTTGAGCCAAATGGCCTCCTGTGCTATAATGACTATATTCTTCTTCAAATAGTGACATGGGACCTGAGAGTACAGATGTGCCCTGGTCTCATCCAAAAGCACCATTGACAATGAAGCACTCCTTCAGTACTGCACTGTAAGGTCATCCTTGATCATGTGGTGATCCCTGGATTGGGGATCAACATTGATCTTCAGACTTAGAGGTGTTGCCACTTTAACCACCACTCACACACACACTGTTGCACTATCAGAGCTGTCACCCTCAGGTTAGAGTTAAACCAAGGTTGGAGCTAACAAGGTGGTTCAGGTGGATAGTGAAGGCTATATGTGACTATTTGAAGGGGTGGGGACATGGGGGTGTCCCACAACGTCCCTCTGAACTAACACCACTGAAAATAACACATTCAGTGCTTATTCATCCCATTGCTGTATAGGGGTGAAAAATAACAGTCACTGCCCTTCAGATGAAGCTGCACATTAATATGTCATTTGTGATGTGCAATTTTTTTGGCAGCTGAGTGAGCGTCTGTCTGCTCGCCATCCTGGGGCTGGAGGACAGAAACCGCAGTCCTCGGAGATTTGCGAACGGTCCACAATCACCGAAGTGAGTGAAAAAAACCCATAGTGAAGTTAGAGGACACATGGCACAAATTAGAAAGGGGGAGGCAGGCAGGCTTGGCTGGGGTGCAAGCGTACACAGAGTGGTCGGAAAGCAGTTGGGTGCTCGCTATGTCCATTTATTGACAGGAGTGCCTCACTTTTGTGTGAGATTAATTTTCTGTTAACAAAGAATGGAGGGGCCACCCTTTATAACACAACCCCGAGCACCGATACAAAGAAACTCCAGCCAAAGCCCTGCCACATTGCCTCTTTGATTCATTCAGCCAGCCTGTCTGGAGGCAATCCAAAGATTTATTTGTTAAAAACTGCTCACCTTTTGTTAACTGAGAAGATGCAGAGATCGGGGGTACCTCTGTGCAGTCTTTCGTTATCTGCCTCTCTCCTGTGCGGAGAGAAGGGTGGAGGGAATCCAGACAGATGTTGGCAGGAAAATGCAGCAGGATAGGGGTGTTCTCATTCTCGTTTCTCGCCAGGAACCGAGGCGGAGCTGCTGCGGGATCCCCTCGCCATCTCCAGACCACTCCACCGCATTTGGGAGTGAGAAAGCCAGGGCAGAAAGCAGCTCCTCCCAGTCCTCTATTGGAGGAGCAGCCAGGACAATTGCTCCTGGATCACTGCGAGCACATAGCAATCAGTGGCCGCTTGTTACCAGAGAGAAATCTCAGGGCTTGGGAGAGATGGTGTCAAACAAAGGGAGAGGGGGAAAGGAGCTTCCATCACATCCAACAGGAGGCAGTGAGAGAGGAGAGCATACGGTTTATTAACACATGGAGCAGCAGCTGGCAGTCCCCAGCATAATGGCCCGCATTCAACCTGCAAGCTGTACTAAATCACATAGCAATCTCACTCCTGAGAGCCAGCAGCCTTCCCAACACCAGCCTTAAAGGCTGTGCACATCACCTCTATGTCTCACTCCACACCGAACCGTGATGATATACATTTAACCCCTTCTTCATGGCAGGCGTGAGTGGGAGGATTGTGGCCATTCTTCAGGTCATTACAAGGAAGTCCTTGAAAATTAAATAGCCTTTAAGCACACACCCGCTTTCAGCTACAGTGATATGTTATGTCTAAAACATATATGCACATATATGTATCTGTGCACGTGTGTGCATATATGTATGTATGAAAGAATAAGGAAAATACTTGCATTGATACAGCATCTTTGATGACTTCAGAACAACAACTTGGATTAACATAGCGCCTTTAACTTAATAAAAAAGGTCTCATGGGAGGAGTGCCATAAAGCAGAATTTGACAATGCTGCATAATGAGAAATGAGGGAAAATGGTCAAAAGCTGAGTCAAAAAGGTCGGTTTTAGAGCACACCTTAAAAGAAAAAAAGATAGGTAGAGAGGTGAAAAGGTTTAGGGAGGGAATTCCAGAGCTTTAGGCTTTGGCAGATGAAGCAAGAACTGCCAATGGTGATTGATTAAAATCAGGGATGCACAAGTGGCCAGAGAACATCCCAAAGCACTTTACAGCCAATGAAATATTTTTGAAGTGGCCTCACTGTTGTAATGTAGCAAATGGCACCAATTTGTGCATATATATAGTATACACTGACACCCACACACATACATTATATGTTTATTAAAGACAAAGTATAGTATAATAAGTCCATAGACAAAGAAGCAGGTATAAAATATTCACAAAGACAAAACCAATTTGTCCTTCCCACGTTAGTTATTAACATGCCCTGGGTATGGAGCATCTGCTAGGGGCACAATTGGTAAAATGCACCCAGAATATGGGTCGGGTTTGCTGAGGTGAAAAACTGAACTTAAAAATTTCTCATGAGTCAGCGCTGTAAAGCAGCAAAGTCAATGGTAATCAGACTGGTATAGAGCATCCTTGGGCACCTGAAGGAGGAGTGGCATCAGGAAGAATGAGCCATTCTTCAACTGACTGATTTAATGCTCTTGGTCTTATTTTTTAATTGGCTTCAATTGACTGCTTTAATCCGCCCTTGGTACATATGACCTGTGATCAGCAGGCAATTGAAGCCACACAAGTGTGTCATACTCTGCTGTACTTGACAGAATTTAGACCAATTTAAGCCAAATTTAAACTGAATTTAAAGTAATTACAGCAGCAGCAGGAAAATCGCAGCTGGGTCTGCCTTCAGTTGACAGCTGGTTTCCATAGTTACAGGTGATTAATGTTGAATTCAGGTAACCACAGGTGCCTGTGCACACAAGATCTTGGGTACAACGTGGGTCCCCACCCTCCAAACAGATACAATTGGTGGAAAAATCACCATTGCATCCTGGAGATGTGGTTGGTGTTAGAAATGGGGATTATTTTGGGCAAATAGGCTTTGCAGTTAGTTGAAAAATCATGGAAACTGAGATATAAAGTCTTTAAATGCAGAGTTCAGTTACAGAACCACAGAATCACAGGATTTTTACAGTGCAGCAGGTGACCATTCAGCCCGTTGTGTTTGCACCAGCTCTCTGAATGAGCAACTCCCCTAGTGCCATTCTCCTGGCTTCTGCATTTACCCTGCACATTCTTCCTTTTCAGATAACAATCTAATTCCCTTTTGAATGCTTCAATTGAACCTTCCTCTACCACACACTCAGGCAGAACGTTCCAAACCCCAACCACCCAAGACTTAAAAAAGCTTCTCCTCATATCTTCTTTTACTAATTACTTTAAATCTGTGCCCTCTTGTTCTCAATCCTTTCATGAGTGGGAACAGTTTGTCTCTATCTACTCTATCCAGAACCTGCATGATTTTGAATTCTTCTATCAGAACTCCTCTCAATCTTCTTTTCTCTCAAGAAAACAGTCCTAACTTCTCTGATTTATCTTCACAACTGATGTTCCTCATCACAGGAACCATTTTCATGAATCTTTTCTGTACTTTCTCTTCACATCCTTCCTAAAGTACAGTGCTCAGAACTGGATGTAATATTTCAGATGACGTCGAACTTATACAAATTCAACATAACCTCCTTGCTCTTGTTGTCTATGCCTCTATTAATAAAGCCCAGGATACTCAATGCTTTATTAATCGCTATCTCTCAACCTGCCACCTTCAATGACTTATGCACATATACACCCAGCTCCCTGTGCTCCTGCAAATAGGCTTTGCAGTTAGTGTGAAAAATCATGGAAACTGGGATATTAGGTCTTTAAATGCAGAGTTCCACCCCCTATTTTAAATTGTCTCTCCATGTTCTTCCTATCAAGATGAATCACTTCACATTCCTCCACATTGAATTTCATCTGTCACCTGTCTGTCCATTCCACCAACTTGTCTATTTCCTTTGAAGTTCTACACTATCCTCCTCACAGTTCACAATGCATCCAAGTTTTGTATTCTGTACACCAAGGTCTAAGTCATTAATATAAATTAGGAAAAGCGAGGGTCCCAACACTGACCCCTGGGAAACTCCACTACAAACTTTCCTCCAGCAGGAAGAATATGCATTAGCTACTGCCCTCTGTTTCCTGTCATTCAGCCAATTCCATTTCCGGGTTGCCATTGTCTCTTTTATTCCAAGAGCTATCACTTTGTTCACAAGTCTATTGTGTGGCACTGTATAAAACACCTTTTGAAAGTCCATATATACCACATCAACAGCATTACCCTCATCAACCCTTTCTGATACCTCCTCAAAAAACTTCAGCAAGTTAATCAAACATGATTTAAGAAATCCATTCTGGCTTTCCTTACTTAACCCACTTTTGTCCATGTGACTATTAATTTTGTCCTGAAGTATTGTTTCTTGAATATTCCCCACCACTGAAGTTAAACTGCCTGGCCTGTAGTTGCTTTGGTTGCTGGGGGGTCAAAAGCGGGCTCTGGAGCCCGACTCCAGGATTCAAAGCCCCATTACCCCAGACGACACTCACAAGCCTCATCTTTCGGGCGAGGCATTGAACTGAGGCCACAGAGTTGCTGGAAAGCATGAGATGGCATCGGAAGAAGAATTGGTAGTGGATGGGATGGGTAGGGGATGGAAAGTGCGAGGGGAAGACTGATGGGGGAAAGGATTCAGATTGGGACTCCCTGGTCAATATTCCTCCCCTGTGAGTGCAAATATAGACTGCCCACCTCAGGGCGGTGTGTGGGATCCTGTTCTGCATAAAATGGCTGCCACATTTGACCAGCTGTGCTTACTCATGGTGTCTAATGGGAACCAGAGAGAGGATTGGGTGATGAAGGGATCTTAAATTGCTATAATTTAAATTGTCATGGCTCTCTGTGCCAACTAAACCCTTCCCAGTATTGAAAGAGGCCAGAAGGAGGGGGCCATATTGCCACAGGCCTAGGTCAGGGCCTCGTTTCCCTCAGCCTGGAGGAGCTACCTCCCAAGATTCTGAAGTCTTTTGCATTATTTTGTTCCAGTCTGCCCAGTTTTCACTGTTATTTGTGCTGAAAATATTTAGAAACTTAACCCTTAGGCTTTTACTTCAAACTGTTGTAACCTTCTTTCTTCTCCAGTGTCAAGGGGTTTGCCTTAAAATTGTTGTTTGTAACACTGGGCATTCCCATAAGACAACTCTCAGCACGATCAGCTTCCATATCTGTTACTAGGCCTGTTGACCAAAATTAATCAGGTGCTGCTGAATCATAGAATGATCCAGCAGAGTAGGAGGCCATTCGGTCCACCAGATCTGTGCCATCTCCTTGAGATAGATTTCCAATTAGTCCCACTCTCTTGATCTTTCTTCATGGCTCTGCAATTTATCCACTCTAAGTGTTTAACCAATTCAATTTTTGAAGTTATTATTGAATCTGCTTCCGCCATGCTTTCAGGCAGCACATTCCAGATCATAACTCACTTGCGAAAAATATTTTCCTCAGTGCACTGGTAAAACGCAACAGATTTGCTGTTATTACATTTTTCCATGCTTGAAACCAAGTGATATGTGATATACTCTTAATTATATTTTTATTTAATCAATTATTTGATTATTCAATTTTTACAATGTTGCTTATGTAGCTTAACTTAAATGATTTGAATAATTCAGTTTTATTTTAGTTCAATTCACAGTTTTGAATTGCAGGAATAAGTCGTTTTATTTTTGATTTATTGTTTCCAACGTAGAAGGTGTGGTGGATTGGAATGGTGAGTTGCATTTAGATATTGTTTTTAATGTAGGACATCATTCCAATCACAGTGGAGGAATTGAGCCTCAGGGAAAGGGTTAGTGCGGAGGAATGAAAATTTGGTCAGAGGGGTGGCCTTGGTAAGAGGGATGGCCTCAGTAAGAGAGATGGCCTCGGTCAGAGTGATGGCCTTGGTCAGAGGGATGGCCTTGGTCAGGGAGATGGCCTCGGTCAGAGGGATGGCCTTGGTCAGAGGGATGGCCTCGGTCAGAGGGATGGCCTTGGTCAGGGAGATGGCCTCGGTCAGAGGGATGGCCTCGGTCAGGGAGATGGCCTCGGTCAGAGGGATGGCCTTGGTCAGAGGGATGGCCTCGGTCAGAGGGATGGCCTTGGTCAGGGAGATGGCTTTTAAGAAGGTTTTTTTTAAAGCCCAAGGGCTGTGAAGAGGTCTGGCAAGGAATTTTGAAGAAGTAAGGGATGATACGGTTGTAGGCTCCATTGTCAATGGGTGAGAGGAAGGAAAAAAGCATCTATAGGTTGTCAAGGTCAGAGAACTGGAGGGTACAGGAAGTTGGAGAAGTAGAGAAAACAGGGTCTCTGGAAGGACTTGTGAATAAAGGGAAACCTTTTAAATTCAATTAGTAGGGAGACCTGAATCCAGTGTGGGTCACTGAGGATGGGTAACGGCAAACCTAAGTTAATGCAGATCAGGTTATTCAGCAGAGTGTTACAGACCCAAAGGGGGATTAATTGTAACAGCCCTGATTTCTCCACTCATTACCCCTTCATATATAGAAAGGTGTTTCGATTTCTGATTTCCTCCTTTATAAGTAGTGGTGTATTTTTCCCAACCCTTCAGTTTTGGAGTGATCCAATCCTCTGTTAATAACCCCACAGTAAACTCGAGATAAGGTCAAATAACAGGGTTGGTTTATTTTACACACACACAAAACGTGGGAAGGTGTTTCGCAACATTTGCCCCTTTTTGCACTCATACAATAAAAGAGGAAAAGGGAAAGAAAGGAGTACAGGGCAAGATCTCAATAAAAATAAGAGCTATTTCATTGCTTCACATGAGTCCTGAACCCAGAATCAAAAGTCCAGTGGCATATTCCTTCAAACGTTAGCAGGATGAAACTGTTGCAGGGTGATCTGCCTTTCCAGAAACGAGGACTTCCCCGCTGGAAGAAGGCACATAGCGATGAATGAGTCTTAAAGCGCAGGTACAGGAGTTCCAATATTCCAGTAGTTCACAGTGTCGATGAGGGCCAGGCACTTCACCTGGACAGAGTTCTTTCTGCTGCTACCATAGATGATAAAATGGTGGACTGCCTGAGTTCAGTTCCACACGGCAATATTGCAGCTTCTAGCAGCTTGGCAGAGATCATGTGACATACCTCCCACTTCTTCTCCTGGATGTTCGACAAAAGATGTATTTTTCCAGGTCTGGAACTTTGAGGTGTTTATTAGAAGAGTCAGGGCTCCTTTTGTCCTTGTAGACATACCGTCTCCATTGGCCACAGCTCTGCCTTAGAAATGTAAAGGGTATTGGTGCATTTCTTTGGAACTTGATTGTTGGCAGTCACAGCGGCATTCGCGCCTCTAAAGATAATGAGGTCCCTGCTGGCTCTGGAAGGTTAGAAACTCCTCTGGTATGAGTCATGGCTGGTCAGGGTTGTATATTTTGAAAAAAGGAGTAATAATTTTATAAATTCACCAGGTTGATGTAGATCCTATGTTCTTGGCGGGACATGCCTCCCCTATTGGAAAAAAATGAAAGGAATTCCAATTCATTTTAATTTTTTTAATGTGGTCTTAGGGAAGGAAGAATAGGAATTGCAGAAGTATACAGACATTCTCCCATTCACACTGGCACATCAGGCATTCAGGTAGCAGGTGAAATGGCAGTGCCCTGCTACATTTTTGTTTAGTGGTTTAAACCTGGGACAAGGTGTCTGCCAGGACATGATCCAGTCCTGGGATTTGGGAATGTTTAGGTGACTTGGAAGGATATGAAATTCATCTGCCTGGGGAAGTCTATTCGGTGCTAGAGTTCTGAATTCCCTCTTTTAGGGGTCAGGCATTCCAACCTCCTGATTAAGTATCTTCAAAACGGTCTGGGGATTTTACAGGGTGGTTAGCACTCGGGGCGACTGATGGTCAGACTGCTCTGGGTGATCCGCAGAGGAGTGCTGCACATCTCACTCTGTGAGTGCCAGGCCCTGGGATCATAGGACTGATTTGCTCTTGTCCAGCCTAGCTCCTGGTAAATTGTGGGCTCAGATGTTCGAGCCCAGAGACTGGGGTTCAGCTGAGGGTCTGGAGAATGGGATTTTTTAAAGGGACATTGAACTTTTTAGGGGATTCCAGTTCAGTGTCCAGCTCGAGTACTAACACAACCGGAGAGTTCCAGTTTCCAGAGCTAGCTGCTTTTGGTTGGTACAGCAGCAGGTGGGCAGATGGCCCTTGAACTTGGGCCAGCCTTTCTGGGTTGGGATGACAGAATGATGGCCTCCTGGCAGAGGCCTCTCCTGCATTCATGCTGGATATGGCTCCAGGGCTGTAGCCTGGTGGGGGCTTATGGATCATTTTAAAGGGGGTTGTTAACTCTGTCCGGTCCCCTGGCAATTCTGCATGATGATGGGTGAGCCTGGAGTCCAATCTAGTTGGGGCCCCTCTGCTGCTCAGTCACGTGATAGGTTCAGTCTTTTGGGACAGTACTTCCCTCTGGGGGATGGTCCGGTCTTGATGTGTCTCCGGGTGGCTTATCAACTCCGTGAGGCATCACCTTCTCTCTTTCTGGGCTAATTTGGGAACTTTTCTGCTCCACATTTTTCTCCATAAAATGGTCAGCAAAATCAATCACTGGTTTCCTGCTTGGGACCTTTGGCGTTGGGTGGGGTGCTCTCCTAACATATTCCATGTCCCCTGGAACACCCCTACCCTTCAGCGCAGGTGCAGCTCCAGCTACCCACCCTGGAGGCTTTTCAACTGGTGGAGGCATCTCCCTCCCTCTCTTCTTGTTGGTTTGGGAACTCCCTTTGTCCCCATATAAAGTCAGAAAGAAGGTTTCTGCCAGGCATACTTCAGGCAAGTCCTTAACCTTTTTATTTTCCAGGCTTAATAACCTATTCAGGCTTCTTGGCTACATGGGGTATCAGCCTTACTATTTCTTCCCCTGCTCCAGAGCTTCCCTGGTCTCTATTTCATTCTGAGATACTTGGGGAGTCCCCCGGGTCTATCTCCAAATTCAGAAAGGCTTGTTTAAGTAGCCAGGCCTCCAACTCACCAGCAGGGATGTTGATCCCTTTGTTTTAAGTTTGCTGACTGGGCCAGCGTCCCTCTTCTAAAATTGAGAAGAAGACAGCCAGGCCTCCTGCCCATCCATCAGGGGAAGGGTCTCCCTTCTTTTGAAATTTGTTGGCTGAGCTTGGGGACTTTCTGTGCTCCTATTTATCGCTGGGGAGAAGGGCCCCTCTTTGGCTGCATCTCATCCACCCTTGGCTACTCCCATCCCAGCCTTTTTGCTTCCCCTCAGCTCCTTGGATGAGTGCTCCTCGCCTGGTTTGGGTGCCTGGGAGTTAGCTGCAACACTTGCTCTGCCTTTTAGGCAATGGCCGGCGTGGGCTTGATTTCCCCATTGTAGTTACTATAGGGTGAGCCAGTTCCTATTCAGACCTCTGGGACACCCTGACTCACATGGGGTTGGCTAACTTCTACTGTTCTGCCAAGGGGCTTTTTGACTGTGTGAGGTGATTACCTCACTATCAGTTTGCTGCCTGGGAAAGGCCCTGTTCGCTGTTTAATTTAGCAAAGAAATAGATGTTGGCCAATTCGGCATCTGGGGTCACTCACTTCACCTGTTTTGAAATCCATTTTCCTGACCTCTTTGAATTTTACTGGCCTAACCTCAGCGTTTTGAAATCCAAATAGCTTTCCCTGAGCCACCCTATCTCTGATGGGTTATTTTGCCCCCTGCAGGGTCTCTGAACTTTTTTTTTAGCCTTCTGCCACACTACAGAGTTTTGCTGGAACTGTTTGGATTGTTCAACATCTCTCTGGCTCCCTGGGGTACA
This sequence comes from Carcharodon carcharias, assembly GCF_017639515.1. Lineage (NCBI taxonomy): Eukaryota > Metazoa > Chordata > Chondrichthyes > Lamniformes > Lamnidae > Carcharodon > Carcharodon carcharias. Next base: position 101,853,421 of record NC_054480.1, read on the forward strand.
GTACCTGTGGCCTCACCAATTCGTTTACCCGCAATATAGCTAATTCCCTCATCTCCTTTTGGAATTCCCTCTCTGCTTCAGAACTTTTAATATCATCTCCAGCCCATTCTCTCTCTTGTTCCCTCTCTTGAGCCTCCCCCTCTCTCCCTCTTTCCCTTACTTGAAATTCTAGCTCCAATTGAAGCTTTTCCAGCTCAAAATTGGCTCGGGGAGGCAACCCAGGGCCACGATTGAGCTCTCCATCTCACTGCTCTACTGATAACGTCATATCCAGATGTTCTACCAACACCAGGATTAGTTCCCTTCTTTTGATCTTGCTGAGAAATTTAAACTGCATCGCCCTAGCTACAGCTTTCAATTGATCTGCGCTAAGGGTTGCCAACGATTCCCCGCTTACATTCTCTTGCTGAACAAATATTTGGGCATCAAATGTTGCCATTTTCTTAACGTTAGGACAAGGAATTTGTTGTGGTAATTTACATGTCTTAAAATTAGTTCCAGCCACTGAATATTCCCTTTTTGGCTTTCAATCGGTTTCTTTCAGTATCCATTTTGAACTCTTGCCAAATTCAAATTGGGTTTTTCTGGACTTGAGCTCCCAATTCCTGTTATGGACTGGAGGGGGATTAACTTAAACATCCCCGATTTCTCCACTCACTACCCGTCCATAAACAGAAAGGTGTTTTTGATTTTTAACTTCCCCCTTTATAGGTGGTGGTGTATTTTTCCCAATCCTTTAGTTTGGAGTGATCCAATCCTCTCTTAATGACCCCACAGCAAACACAGGGTAAGGTAAAATAAGAGGGTGGATTAAATTACACACACACAAAATGCGGAAAAGGCATTTCTCAGTGTCCGCCCCTTTTTGCACTCATACAATAAAAGAAAAATAAGGGAAAGAAAGAGTAACAGGGCAAGACAACAATAAAAATAAGAATTATAGTTTCACATAAGTCCGGAGTCCAGAGTCAAAAGTCCAGTGGCGTATTCCTTCCGATGTTGGTAAACTGAAACTGTTGCATGGTGATCCGACTTTCCAGAAGCGAGGATTTTCGAAATGGGAGAAGGCAAGTAGAGGTGAATGAGCCTTATAGGCACAGATGTAGGAGTTCTAATGTTCCAGTAGTTCACAGCGTAGATGAGAGTCAGACACTTTACCTGGACAGAGCTCTCTCTGCTGTTAGATGATAACATGGGAGATTGCTTGGGTTCAGTTTCACACTACAGCATTACAATTTCTAACAGCTTGGGGGAGATCATGTGACATACTTCCCACTTCTTCTCCTGGGTGTTGGACAAAGGGTGTATTTTCCCAGGTCTGAAAACTTGAGGATCACAAGAAGCTCACCACCACATTCACAAGAGCAATTAGGGATGGGCAATAAAAGCTGGCCTGGCCAGTTGCATCCACATCCTATAAATAAATTCTGAAAAGCTGTTTTAAGGTCTTTTGCCCTTTGCAGACATATCATCTCCATTGGTCGGAGTGCTGCCTTTGAATTCCAAAGGGTGTTGGTGCATTCTTTGGAATTTGATTGTTGGCAGTCACATTGGCACCTCTTTAAAGAAAACAAGGTCCCTTCTGGTTTCAGAAGGTTAGAAATTCCTCTGGTATGAGTCATGACTAGTCAGAGTAAAGCCTTCTCCATTTTTAAAATAAATAATTTAATTTATTAGCCTAGTAGATATATAGATAAGTACAGATATAGATATAAATATAGTCCTTCCTGTCCTGTGGCCGGGACAAGAGTCTTGGATAGTTTGGAGTTCACATAGGATGAAGGTTAGAATTTCAACAAGGAGAGTGTTGATGAAATTGGAACCAATTCCCCTCTGCCTATTGTATCACATGCATCCTTTTCTGAGGAGTAAAGGAGAGAAATCTGGAGCAGCGATTGTCAATGCCAGACCTTCCCCCCGGCTGCTGTTGATGTTCATTACCAGGGCTCTCTCTGGTAAAGACGGGAAACTCCCATACAAAACAGGTGGACCCATTTAAAAACTATGGGAGCAACTCCACCTCCAGTTCCAGAGGTTTTGTCTGACAGATATTTGACCCAGAGAACAGCCAATGGAAACTTTGCATTGGAGGTTGAGGGGCTGCACCTTCTATCCAGTGTCCATGTTTACCTCTCACCCAACAGTACACAAAAAAATCTACTTATTCTTTCATTGCTGTTTGTTGGATCTTTCTGTGTACAAATTGGACGTTGCACTCCCCACATTACAGCAGTGATTACACTTCAAAAGTACTTCATTGGCAGTGAAGCACTGTGGGACACCTTGAGGTTGTAAGAGACACTGCATAAATCCAGATCTTTCTCTATTTCTTCTCCCAAGAGCAGAGCTGCACCATTCTGCTGCTGTTTTTGCCAGTGACAAACAGGCCACAAATTTACACGGCTACAGACTATAAAAGCTGTCTTACTCACCCAAATTGGAAGGATCACTGGTTCTCAGATATTATATTAATCCTTCTTGCTACATCCTCACTGCTGAATCCATATATATTGCCCAGGTAAGCCAAAGTCAAATTGATTGCATGCGAAACGCGCACAGGCTGAGTTATGTGGGGGTGATCCAAGAGGAAACATAGGCCGTGAAGACTAGATACGATGATGAAGAAGCAAATGAGTTAATGAGTAGACATTATGAGCAAAGTGAAGATCTTCTAGACAATGGATAAGATATTTGAAGCTTTGCATGAACAGTGTGGTTACTAAAAGGTTTGGGTTAGGGTTGTGGGTGGTACTGAAGACTCAATAAGCAATACCTATGGCAGTAATAATTAGTGCCAGCTGTGCCACTGCCTAATGGATTTTGGTTATGCTCAATCTTAATTTTACCCTTTGTTACAACTTGAGACAACATGTCCACAAATAGAATCCTAATTATTGCAAGCAAGGAGTTACCCCAGGTCTCACTCCCAAGTTGGATTTACTCCAAATGTGGGTTGTCTCAGAGTTCTCCCACATTAATCTTCTCCCAGGTTGATATTTACTCAGTTAGGGTTTGTGCCAGGTAATGTTTTCCCCAGGTGTCTCTCTCTGGACACGTGAAAATGAAACTCCCTCATGCTTGAAATTTGTCCAGTTTTACTTAGCTTTTTCCATTTTTTTTCCTCTCTGCTGAAGGTACTTATGCTGGAGTTTGGTTCTGTTGCTGATGACAGTTTTCGACTATCTTGACAAAACAACCATTTTTCACAAGTGCGCCTGGGTAGTCGGACCAATAATCATAGTGGTCATTAGAGTTAAATCCAATCCAGGCATGCACACATATAATGTATTGTTCTCTAGCCTGGAGGCACTGAATACCTCTGCATTGCTATCCTGGCTGAGATCTGTTAATTCGTCTCAGAGTTTTTTAATATTGCAGGGAAGCAAAAAATAAATTAAAAAACAACAAAAAGATTACACCCAGCAGCTCCCTCAGTATCTCAGATAGTGAACATGTTCAATGCTTCAGTCCAGGTTTGATCTCGCGTCATGTGGGACCTTGCTGATTTCAGGCAGATGGAGAGGGTGGGGAGACGAGTGCTGCATTTAGCCTCAGTATCCCTGGGTTGGGGGCATGAGGGAATTGGCTAAGGTCCTGTTGATGATTGCTGTCTAGCAGCCCATACTGGAAGCATGAGTGTGGAGGCGTTGGGTGGGGTCAGATTGAGAACATAGCAACATACAAAGGCCAGTTAACCCTTTGAGTCTGTGTCACCATTGAGTTAGGTTATGGCTGACCTGTATCTTAACCTGAGGTCAAATTTTCGAGACTGAGATGGATGGTTTTTATTGGGTGTCAGGCATATGGAGCAAAGGCAGGTAAATGGGGTTGAGGTGCAGATCGGTCATGATCTAATGGGACAGGCTCAAGAAGCTGAATGGCCTTCTCCTGTTTCTACACCTGTCGATGTAGATTACACTATAGTGTTGCATGGTTCTGGGAACCAATAAAAGCCAAATGTGATACCCTGGTATTGGCATTATATGCAGCACAAAGTTGTAAAGATGTAATCATGAGGTTTGTGGGGGCCTGTGGGGGCAGTGGTGGAGGGTCATGTGACTAGCAATTAGAACAAGGATTTCAAGAATACATTGTCTTTTCATGCCCCCATGGCATCCCAAAGAGTTTTACATGATATTAATTATATTTTCAAGTTAAGTTACAGTAGGCAAACACTAGAGCTAATTTGTACACATTCAGTGAATCAGTTCACCTGCTCCTGTTTTTTCTTTGGTAGACTTGTCTTGGAAAGGCAATGTCAGTCAGAACATGGGGAGAGTTCCCTGTTTTCCTTTGAGTAGTGCCATGGGCTCTCTTTGTAGACTGGGCACCGATTTGACATCTTATCCAAAGGACAGCAGGCTGGAACCTTACCCTGCCACCAGGAATACAGGGGATGAAGCACCAATCCCAAGAGTAGGAGGAGATTGCGGTACTGTCACTGGAATAGTAATCTGGATGCCCAGCCTAATGTTTTTGGAACACGGGTTCAAATCCCACCACGGCAACTAATGGAATTTAAATTCAATTAATAACATCTAGAATTAAAAGCTAAGCTCATGCCCAAAATGTCCCAGGTTGGATTTTAGGTCAGATAGGGGTGACCCCAGAACGTCTGTGGAGGTAGGCTGGATGCAAGGCTTGCCACTGTGCTCTGGCACTGTGTTTAAATAAGAAAAACAAAAAGAAATTACACCAGCCCTCACCCCTCATCCCCCACATGCTCCCTATGCTCCACCTATGCCAACCCATCCCCCAATATACACCTTCATGGTCCTTCAGAACTTCTATGCCAGCCCATGCCCCTCTGCCCACCTCCATGGCTCCCCTCCCTTATACCAACTGATGCCACCCCATAGCCCCCAACTACCGCCCTCTGCCCTTACCCTTTCTATGTCAACTCACCTAGCATACTTTGACACTTTCTAGACAACTTTGACACTTCCTGGACAACTTGACAGTTCCTTGACAGTTTGACACCTCCTGGACAGCTTGACAGTTCCTAGACAACTTGACATTTCCTTGACAGCTTGACAATCCCAATGAGTTTGTGCATAATCATGTTTAATGTTAACAATCCTAAAGGATGCCATACCTCTCCCAAAGACTGTCTTACCTCTCCCAAAGATGCCTGGGACACTATCCAAAGGGGTACCTTACCTCCCCAAAGGGGTATCCTAGCCATTCAAAGAATTAGCTAAGTTCAGGCCTCCTCTAACATGGTTTGCTTTGTGCACTCCAGGATTCACGTAGCTAGGGTTCAAAAATCCATCTTCAGTGGAGGCAGCTGGTGATTTAAATGGCCAGCTGCCTCCGCGAACTATGCATATGCAAACCCCAGCCCAACTCCAGTCCTCCCCCTGTGAAGGTGGGAAATGCCAGGTTTGGAGGTGGGACTCAGAAATTTTGTCTATTTCCTGGATTTCCACAACAACAGAGAGCCCCTCCATCTTGGCAAAAACCCAGTCCTAGTGTCAGTAATGGTGACCATAAAACTATCATCGATTGTTGTAAAGACCCATCTTGTTCACTAATGTCCTTTAGGGAAGGAAATCTGGCATCCTTACCCTACATGTGTGGCCTGCGTGTGACTCCAGACCCACAGCAATGTGGTTGACTCTTAATTGCCCTCTGAAATGGCCAAGTAAACCATTCAGTTCAGGGCTATTATGGATAGTCAACAAATGCTGACCTTGCCAGTGACAATCTCATCCCAAGAAAGAATAAATACTTTTGAAAAATCACATCCCCTCTCTTCTTGTTCCAAGCACCACTGCATCCCAAGTCTAATATGAATGTCAAAGGCAACACTATTAATTAAAGGAAGGCTCTAAACAGTCAGGTAAACCCCAATGTTTCCTTCCAGGATAGGGTTCAGCAAAGGTAGGTTCTGACTAGGAGTATCCAAACCTTGGAACTTTTCAATGTCAACAGGTTGGCAGATAGACAACCTCCATTAGACAATTGAGGAGCGTTTCCTGGAGATGCAATGCCACCTCACGAGCATTCAATAAGCATTTCTGACAGGGCAGTCCGATGAAGCTGCCCCTCTTTAGCATAATTCAGTAAGATGCCAGATTCTTGCTTTTTCTCTTTCTGATTTGAGAAGTTACAAATAAGACAAAGGCTTTGAGTCTTTTTTATGAGAGCAATTAAAGAAGACTAGGACAGGATAGATAGAAGCGGAGTTATTTCCAGTAATCGAGAAATCTGGAAGGAGGAGCCATAGATAGAAAATTAAATGTGAAAGCTTTAGGACACAGGGCAGGAAACCTCCTCAACACAGGAAATCTTGAGGCAATGGAAATATTTCCAGGATCGGTGGCTGAGACAGAAGCTACGTCAACATTCAGCACGAGATTGGAATAATGAATAAAGAAAAAGAGCTTAATAGGTTCTAAATGTGATTGACAATTTGTTCATGTGGAGGGTAAATACTGGCACAGACTGGTTGGACCAAGTGGCCTGTTCTTCTGTCGATGTAGTTCCATAACATGGAAAGGACATCCTGATGCCTACTGCAGCTTCCTTCTGCTGTCAACACCGTGGTTATGGCAACCAGAAACAATACCCAGGAGAAAAACAAATTTATTGCCACCAGTGAATACAACACAGATCATCATTATCAAGGTGATGGAAACATGTTTGACAGGCAGGCTGACTGAACAGATTTAAAAGTAAAGTGGGATAGGGGGCCTTTGATGTCATGAACCAGCCCGATGGTTGAATTTGGTTATTTCTGGGAAGGAAAGAGGGTAGCTTAAGTATGTCTACTGATACAGTATGGGTAAGCATGGTCTCCAGGAGTTTCCTTGATTACCTTGGGGAGTTGGGGGAGGGATGTGCTGAAATTTCTTATTTCCTGGAATTAGCCACAGATTCTGTACTTGTCTCCCACAAGAGTTATCACTGCCTGAGCTGGGGAGGGTAGCACTTGAGGCTGTGCCATCTAATGCCTAAGGTGAGCCTGGGTGACTCTAATGGTTCTGATTACTATGGAGGTCAAATTCATAGTCCCTGGTCTTCTGATTTAAACAACTTCCACACACACACTGCCCCACTCTGTCACCCCTCCTCCCTCCTGCAACCTCCCCCCCCACCCCCCACCCCACCATCCTCCCTTCATCAACCATTTCCAGGTATAAAATGAATGGGCACCTCTGCTCCAGTAGCACTTAGCACTTGTTTTTGCTGGAGGAAGCAAAAAAAGACCCCATTTGTAACTAAACGCCACAGAAATGCTATTCTTCCATCTCCCTCATCTTGATCCACTGTCAGCATCGTATCTATGGAAACAACACAATATATCTGAGTATCCATAGGGGCTGAGCAGCACAGATAAGTAATGGGCCAAATAGAAGCTTGTTTTGTCAGTTTTGAAGCTCTTTATGGCAGATATTTCAATTTTGCTTCCTCTAAGCCTTCACTTGTTTCCCTGATACCCCCATTAAGCATCATTGGGGCCACCAAAGGAACCTACTTGTGAGGTGCTGGCAATACAAGCAAAAAGAAATCGGCTCAGGTGTGTAAGAGGCCACCCACTGGTACCCACACAGCCAAACCAGCAGGCAGAGGTGAACAACCTAGTTTTGGGCAGACAATGTCTTTAAGACCCATGAATTAGCTGCCATATGAACAAAGGTAACAAAGCATACTCAGTGAAAGCTGCAGTCTTGAGGTGGCCAAATCTTGCAAAGGAGCCTCAACCATGCATTAGGTCCCTGAGTTCAATAATCAAGGGGCTCAATGTTTTGTTCACACAGAAATTCGGGACTCCTTTACCATTGTAGTAAGCAGAAGAGTCACAGGGCAAAATGACCATGCACTTGTTGCCTGCCACAATGGACCTTTAGATATCCACATCATGCCTGTACAATGGACAAAGCACAATTTAGTTTCCAGGCCTATGGGCTGGAATGTGCATTTGGAAATTGAGTGGGGCATCCCCTCCCCTGCCCGAACGTAAAATAGGGCGATGATGACGTTGGGTCGGCAATGCAACATCACCCTGCTGCTCCAAAATTCTGGAAGGTGAGCAGGCATGGAAATCAGCAGCCCCCCTGCCATTTTGAAATGACTAATTACCAAGTTATTGAGCTTGTTAACGACCCGATTGAATGAATAAAAATCAAAATAAAATGAGTGGATAAAAATAAAAATGAATGTAGAAGAAAAGTGATAAAAAAAGGTGAGGATGGAAGAGAAAGTTCATGGTCTGGAGTTGTTGAACTCAATGTTAAGCCCAGAAGGCTGCAAGGTGCCTAATTGGAAGATGAGGTGCTATTCCTCCAGTTCCACTTCACATTTCCACCTCTCCCAGCTCTGAAGAAGGGTCATACGGACTCGAAACGTTACCTTTGTTTTTCTCTCTCTACGAGTGTTGTCAGACCAGCCGAGTTTTTCAGGCATTTCCTTTTTTTGTTTCAGGTTTCCAGAATCTGCAATATTTTGCTTTTATGCTTCTACCTTTAAATTTGTAGCTGTGGCTGACTTCCTGCTTGGGCATTACCCTACTGCCTGTCACCCTAGCCCGCAATCCCGTCTGGGCAAGGAGTCATTGTCCCCCTCCCCCGCCCCCCCCCACCCACTTGCTCTTGCCTACTGGACAGCCACTAATTGGCACCTGATGCTTGACTGGACGAGGTGAGGTGGCGGGAGGTGGGAGTGAGTGGACCACTCAGTTTCCATTCCACTTCCCTCACCCCACCAATAGATTTAAAATTCATCCCTGTTACTTCTAGGCACAGGATTAATAAAGCATTACCTACATGGAAGGCTTTCTTTCTCTTTCTGTATATGCCACAGCTGGTGAATCTATTTTAATAATGCCATTTTCCCCTTAGTTGTGTAAGCAGAGAAATGTACAAAGACAATGCAAGTATGCAAACTGATGGAAAATCGAACAAAATGATAAGACAGATCAATGATACTCGTTAAAAAAAGAATGTTTAATTCCTATTTCATTGCTGAACAAACTTGTTCATATGGGGCTGACTTTCCCAGATTCAGCTGTTATACAGTGTTGTCAGTGGAATTTGTAGAATATGCAGTCGTGCAGAATATCACTGTATTTGTTCAGCTCAAAATTCTAAAGAGATGTTGTGTGAAAGTAGACCCCAGGCTAGAACATTAGCTGAGTAACAGTATTTTGAATGTGACAAGGCCCTGTTATGTGGACTTCGATCCTATGGAGATTTGCAACGGTATGTGTCCTGCCTCCAGCTGCTCCTGGGTATCTTTCACTGTGCCGCAGTGGGGAAAATAATCTTGGAAAGGTCGCTCTATCCTCTGGGAACTCAGACTGGTTTAAGAAGGGCAGGAGATTGAGGCCTGTTTGGTGCAGGGGAGAGAAAATTATCCTTCTATCTGTGGAACCTGAGTCTAGATCTTGCCCCACCAGGGCTAGTGAAACATTTTTTCTGTCCTTGGTGAAATTAGTTCAAAGGCAACATGGTTTCCAATGGGTGTGACAGATTAATTCAGTGACCGATCTACTCAGCAGACAGAATGCCCATTCAAATGTCAACCTTTGGTACTTACTGAAATCCTGTTGGTCACCTGTGTGAGGGCATGAAGCATCAATCTTCAGGTATGCAGGCAAGTGTGATCCAATTCTTGGTCACTTGCTTCAAGATATTAATTCAGCATAAAGTAGCATTCATTTAGTGTGGTCAATTTTCTTGACATTTTCCCCTGTAAAATAGCCATCATCCCTGAGTGCAATGGTCAGAAAAATAGGGGGAGGTGGCTTGGTTTGCCAGGTATCTGGCCCTTCTACGTTGCCCTGGGGTTTCCCGGTGGGTGAACAAAGGCAGGGGATGTGTAGCTGAACTGCATTATGAGGCATGCTTATCAAACCAAAACTAAAGAGGGAGGTGAAGCTATTCCTGCTCTGCAACCTGTCCAACACCAGGGTAGAAGGGGCCAGGCAAATCTACCTTGACAACTCTGCTCAGGAATAACATTAGGAGCTACGGAGGCTGTGGTTACATGCCATGGATGGGTATTCTTATGAGATTTGGATTGAATCATTTTGTTGGGGCAGAATAGAGGACACTTCACCTTGCTTAAAACCCAGTTGGTATCTGACCAGGGAATAGAAGTGTGAGGTGATGCATTTTAGGAGGACTAACACGGCACAGGAATACACAATGAATGGTAGGACCCTTGGAAGTACAGAGGATCAGAGGGACCTTGGTGTACCTGTCCATAATTCCCTGAAGGCAGCAGCACAGGTAGATAAGGCGGTTAAGAAAGCATAGGCAAAGGCATAGAATATAAGAGCAGGGAGGTTATGTTGGAGCTGTATGAATGCTGGTTAGGCCATAGCTGGAGTACTGTGTGCAATTCTGGTCGCTACACTATAGGAAGGATGTGACTAGTTGTGTAGATGAGGGTAGTGCAGTTGATGTAGTCTACATGGACTTCAATAAGGCTTTTGACGAGGTCCTGCATGGGAGAATGGTCAAGAAGGTTAGATCCCTTGGGATCCAGGGCAATTCGGCAAATTGGATCCAAAATTGGCTTGGTGGCAGGAGGTAGGAGGCACCACTGAGAGGATGCAGAGGAGATTCACCAGATGTTGCCTGGGCTGGAGTGTTTCAGCTATGAAGAGAGACTGGATAGGCTGGGGTTGCTTTCCTTTGAGGAGAGAAGACTGAGGGGGGACCTGATAAAGGTGTACCAAATTATGAGGGGCATAGACTGGGTAGATAGGAAGACACATTTCCCCGTAGCAGAGATGTCAATAGCCAGGGGGCATAGACTTAAGGTAAGGAGCTGGAGGTTTAGAGGGGATTTGAGGAGGGATTTTTTTCACCCAGAGGATGGTTGGAATCTGGAACACACTGCCTGAGGGGTTGGTAGAGGCAGGAACCCTCACAACATTTAAGAAGTATTTAGATGAGCACTTGAAATGCCATAGCATACAGAGTTACGGGCCAAGAGCTGGAAAATGGGATTAGAATAGATAGGTACTTGATGACCAGCATGGACACAATGGGCCGAAGGGCCTGATTCTGTGCTGTATAACTCTATGACTCTATGACTCTACTCAGTAAGACTGAGGGAGCATTGCTCTGTGTCTAACCTGTGTTGTACTTGGACTGGGAATGCTTGGATACAAAAAGTAGAGGAGAAGAAGGATATGTTTTTCAAAGATGCCGTTTTGTAGATTAAAGTAAAGAAAAGCTCCTGTTATTAAGATAAAACAGAATGTGCTCTGTTATTAGTGGTATCTTATACACTGGTTTTTACAGTAGGCAATTGGACTGATAATTGGCTACACAGCACAAGACAAGTGATAAATGAGCATAGCTTGTGCGAGGCAGCAGTGACGAGCGGAGGCTCACAGGGACCTCTGGTAGCCTCCATACTCATTAATAAACGGGAAACTGAAAACATCACAGCTGTATTCAAAGATGGTGCAGAATGATGTGGAAGGGCTTTGTATGGAGCTGAATTGTTCCAAAGGATGTGAAGAAAATCAGTAAATAGGGTCAAGGTGGGGGAGACTGATTCTTGTTATCAGCATTGGCTGCCAATCAGTGAGAATGTCCGCATATTGAGAGACAGCGACGGTACAATTATGATGGCTTAGAAAAATAGACTCTCAGGCATTACAGGCAAGACTGGCATTTCTTACCCTGAGAAGGTAGTGGGCAGGTGGGTCATTTTCTTGAACAGAGATTTTGATATAACTGAGTGACTTTGTGATCAGGGCCACTCCAGAGGGCAGTTACAAATCAATCACACCTTTATATCAACCAGAATGGCTAAAGGTGACAGGTTGCCTTCCATAAAGGACATGAATTATCCTTTTGGCTTTTCCTGACAATGCAACAGCTTCGTAGTCACTTTAACTGGGACCAGAATGTTATTTTCAGAATTTTGTAAAATTGATGTACAATTCTCTAAACTGAAAAGGTGGGATTTGAATCCATGCTCCATGGGATTAATTAGTCCAGTAACATAACAGCCCTCCAGGCTCCCTGCACAGCTGCTGGTCACCCACTGTTCACTTGTAGGTGGTTGGGGTGGGGGTGGGGGTAGGTGAACATGTTCTTTCTTATATTTTAATACAACCACTGGCTTATGCACAGATATAGCTGCACTTTTTACCGAGGTCATGTTTTCAGGTGGTTCACCTGCTTCTAATCTTTTCAGCCTTTGTCTCTATTCTACCAGCCTTGTAAATGCATAGGCTAAATCATTAGCATTTGCTGTGGTATGTGATGTCTTGGAAACTAGTCTTTTATCAGGGTACTTGCTTAACCTGAATGTTTATCACCCCCTTGTCCTTGCTTAACTAAACTTTCTGTTCTTCATACAATGAGGAAAGATTATGATTTTCTCTTCCTCCTGTTGTTCCATTGCTAAAAAAAAGTGAAGGAAAAGGATGCTAGGTTACTTTGATATGCACCCTAAAGCATTCTAACAAAGTGATGGTTGATATGTTTCCAATACCCTCCCTGGCAGAGCGATCCAAAGCCTCATTACCCATTGTCCCCCAAAGTGTTAACTTCCTGAACTTTTGTTAAAAACAAAAAACAAAAAAACTGCGGATGCTGGAAATCCAAAACAAAAACAGAATTACCTGGAAAAACTCAGCTGGTCTGGCAGCATCGGCGGAGAAGAAAAGAGTTGACGTTTCGAGTCCTCATGACCCTTCGACAGAACTTGAGTTCGAGTCCAAGAAAGAGTTGAAAATGCTCCCAGGTGAGGAGGAATGAGTTGGCTTCCTTTCTTTATCCAACCCCCTCGGTTGGTCACAATAAGGTTAATTTAAAAGGGATGTCTTCCCTCGTGGATACCTTTCCCCAGTCCAAATATATTTTTTTTAGAAGGAGCCAATTTAATCAGGCTTTCTCGTTGAAAGGACCAAAGAAAGAATACGTTTATTATTTACTAAAAACCTGAGAAAAATAATAAAAACACAACACATATTCACACAGATCAGAAATGAGAAGTTAAGAGCCCCAAAAAAAGTTTAAAAAACATATACAAATCAGTCCCTTGCTTGTCCATGAGGCGTAGATGGTGAAACATTGCAGCAGCTGAGTTGGATGATTCCAGTAGAGCTGTCTTTGGCAGTTTTGCAGTTGTTTGGAGACACATGATTCTACAGGATAGCTGAAGATGCTGTCCTATTTCCTTTTTGATTGTGGCTTCTGCTGAGCCTGAGAGAGAGAGAGAGAGAGAGAGACTTCACCTGCAACCACAGGGGTGACTAGTTGGTTATCTTCTTGCTGTCACACACAACACAACAGCACCCTGCTCTGCAGCTAGCATTTTAGCCCATTTTCCCTGTGTATTCCTGTAAGGGGGGGCGGGGTGGGGGGGAACATATGTTGTACCCAGAGTCTGTTTTCTTTCAGCTCTGACCATTTCCCACATTCTGAGATATGAATCAACAGGAGATGGATTTTAGATGACTGCTGAGACATGGTAATCAGTCTACTGGAGATTAAAGTTCAGTCTTTTGCATCTTTCCTATCTCCCTTTTAAATGTCTCTGCTTGAAGACGGCCATGACACCTTTTCAGGTGTGACATTCCAGCTTCTCTCAGGACAGGTCTGTCAGTATAATCCACATAGGAAATTTCCATAAAGTGGTCTCTTTACATTATCAGCCACCTTTTGCTCAGTGTCCTTGCTTGTATTTCTTTAAAACACACACACACGTCTCCCTTTGCATGGGCAGCCAAGGGAACCTGCCAGTATCCCTTGAGTAAATCTATCCTTGTAAATTAGGCTGTTTTACTGCCCTATCAGTTCAGTCGGGGTATCGGGTAGGAGTCGGCTCTGGTCACTGCAATAACTTTTCAGTAGTCAATGTAGAACCTTTTGGAGCTGTCCAGCTTGGGCATGGGCACAACTGGGGAGCTCCAGTTACTGCTGCTAGGCTCTGTTAGTTAGTGCTCCGGCATGTAGCTAATCTCCGCTCATACCTGGGCTGGCTTTTCTGGGCCTTGGCAATAGGGATGTTGCCTTATTGGAGGGGCCTCTCTCACATCCACATCATATCATGGTGCAGTCAGGCTTTTCTCTGCATAAGCCTTTAAATGCAGTGAGCAGCCTCGTCGAGTCTGCTCACTGTTCTGCACTTAGGTGGGTGAATAAGGAGTCTACGTTCACTAGTACCTCTGTGTTGGTTAACTGGGTAGCAGGGGGTTCAATGTGGGCATCACCCACATTTCCCTCCAATTCATCCCCACTGCTACCCTCGTCCTCTATGTTGGAGGCAATGGGACAGATCATTACCTGCTTGTCTCCCCCTTGGCTGTGATATTGCTTTATCATGTTGACATGACAACACCTTTGCATTTTCCCCTGATCTGGGGTCTCAGTTAGATAGTTGACTTTCCCGAGTGATTTTTGCTACTCTGCATGGGTCGCTGACCTGGGCTTTTATGAGTTCGCCTGGTATTGGTAGGACAATTAACACATAGGCTGGGATTTTCCGTGCATACTGGTGTCAGGCGTGTTTGGTGGCATGAGCGGACAACACGGCACAATCAGTTTCATGATGGCGTGAAGCCAGTTTGTGATTGTCTGCTCAGCCCGTCAATGGTGGACTGCATTTCCTGCTGTCGGATGTCAGGAACCTCATTGTAGTACATCAGCATGTCACTATGAGGCCAGCCTGCCGGAATTGTTCCTCTCCCCTGCCGGATCGTCCGTCCAGTTAGTGGGAAAGCACGCCAATGTGTTTCACAACAACACATAGGCGACATGCAGTTGGCGACCTGCACTTTAAGGGCACTCGAGGTGAGTATATAGTTGTCCAGCATTCGCCAGGGTTGTCTGTTGGACTTCAAGCTTGAGGTGTGTTTGGTGGGATGGGGGGTGGGGGAGGTGGGGGGTGCTGGGGGTCAAGGGCAGCCCTGCTTTTGAGGCAACTTGTTGGGTGGGGGGGAGCGGTAGGGCTGCCTTGTGGTTGAATATAGAGCACAAGCATTTAGGGTGGGGGTTAGGGTGGGCAAGGGAAGCGACCACGTATTAGGGGCACCTTATATAAACTGACCATTCCTCTGCAACTTAGACAGTTCAATTGTAGCCATTGATATGATTGGAGCTGGGCTTCTAGCTTATCTGCCCACTCAAGCAACACAGAGGCATCAAAGTACCACAAAGTGCTCCAGAGCTATTCACCACCCCCCAGCACAGACTGCAACGTCATGAGCATTTTAGTGGACTGCAGAACAGTTGGATGACTGCTCATATTGTACAATCTCCTTGCTAAAGCTGGCCATGGAGCAGTCACTAGTGGAGACACTCACACCCTCCTGCAATGTCATCATTCCGGTTTGGACCAGTCTCCCCCATGGTTCATGCTAACAGTGCAGCCTTGCAGTGTGAGTTAGGAGAATGCCTGCACCTGAGCTGAGAGCACAGCATGCAGTCCAGTGGGCAAAGCTGCCACCAATCGGTCAGGTGGAGTGGGGTGGGGCTGGGTGGGGTTTCAGGCAGCCATGCAGCGCACTAATCTCTGGCTCCAAGTGGTAGCCAGCACTCTCTGGGACACATTAAGGGGTCTTCACACTTAACCAAGACAGGCTCTTAGTACATCCATGCTAACCCGTGTGTTTTTCTCTTTCGTACTGCAGGAGGAGTACATCAGGAGAATGGAGCTCGTGAGCTAGCTGTATGCCTGATGGCTTACAGAGAGTGAAGATGAAGGAGAGAGAGTGACTGAGGCTCGTGGCTGCGCAGAGGCAGGAGCAACAACCTCAGGAAGAAGAGGCGGCTGCAGCTGCCACACATGCCGATGAAGAGCCACATTGAGCAGTTGCTTGTCGGTGCCTAGTGACACCCAGGGTCTATAGACACCGCCTGTCATTCCTGCAGATGACCAAGAAACAGTGTCACCGAAGACTGTGCATGTCTGGGGAACTGGTCGGTAACATCTGCCTTTTGCTGCAGGACTTGGCGCCAAGGGGACATGGAGGGCATCTACTGCCAGTGGCTGTGAAAGTGACTACAGTGCTCAATCTCTATGCCAGTGGCTACTTTCAGGGCTCCACAGGTGATCTCTGTGAGATCTCACAAGCCTCCAGCCAAAACGCATCCATGAGGTCATGGATGCCATCTTTGTGAAGGCACACAACTTCGTGCGTTTCACCCAGGACCAGGACAGCTAGGATGCAAGAGCGATTGGATTCTCCCAGATCTCAGGGCACCATCAATTGCACTCACGTGGTGCTCCGATCTCCATCTCAACACGCAGTCAATTACATCAACCACAAGGGATTCCATTCGCTGAATGTGTAGCTGATATTCGACCACCAGAAATGCATCCTGCAGGTGTGCACACGGTTTCCAAGGAGTGTGCATGACACCTACATCCTGAGTCACTTGCAGATCCCTGGAGTCTTCCAGGATCCACAGAGGCTGCAGGGTTGGCTCCTTGGGGACGAGGGATGCCCACAGGGGCCGTGGCTGATGACACCCGTGTGGTGGCCTCAGACTGCAGCAGAGCGAAGCTATAATGAGGCTCACACAGCAGTCACAACTTGGTGGAGCAGACCATCGGGATGCTGAAGATGAGGTTCCGGTGCCTGGACCAGTCTGCTGGAGCCCTGCAATACAGTCCACAGAGGGTGTCACACATCATCGTTGTCTGCTGCACCCTTTACAACCTGGTGTTGCAACGGGAAGAGGAGCTGGCTGAGGAGGAAATGGAGGAGCTGGAGGTCTCCTCCAATGTGGAGGATGGCGATGGCGATGAAGGTGAGGAGGTCCTCGAAGGTAACAATGATGGGGAAGAGGCCCTCACACAGGCTAGTTGAGGCAGGCGCACTCAGGAGGCCCTCATAGCTGCTAATTTTGTGGAGGATGATGACAACATGCGGTCCCCATAGATCCTCACATCACATTTGTGAACGTTTGGCTCCATGGCTTATGGCAATGCAAATGCCCTCTGTGAGAACACCCCTGTCATGGAGATGCAGTGACGGCCCCAGCACCTGCCCACTAATTTCTGGCAGCAATTATCAGCACCATCGAGGTGCAGGCATCAGTAATGTTTCCAGGGAGTGTGAAGCTAGACCATCATGTGATCTGAAGGCTGCACAGAGCACAGGGAAGAGGCCCTAGACTGAGACACCTGCCCTTTATCTTGTGCAGAAAGGTTTCACATCTGAGTGACAAGAACACTGCTCAGCAGAACAAGGAGCCATTGGCAGGGAGACATTCTTGGGAGTTTATTAACAATAGTGAACATTATGTACAAATGATCAACACCCATGCCCAGGCTGTGAAACTAATTCTCACCAATTATTCTCAGCTCCAGCTTGTTTGCTGCTGCTGCGGCAGCCTGGGAGTGTGGAGAGTTGGGTGTTGGTTGCTGCTGTGTGCTGTTATTGGCTGCTCTTGTGCTGTTGATGTATTCCTTCAATTTTTTGGATATCCAGTGTGGCTGTTCCTGCCTTTCCCAATCCTCTGTTGCTGGGGACCTGGAGCCTGCAGGGCCTGAGGCCTGAAGAGGGAGAGAGAGAGAGGAGATACTACTGCTGTGCTGCTGCTACTGGACAGGGAGGCCAAGAGGCAAAGATTGTGTGACTTAACATCCTAGGTGGGTGCCTGGACTGTTTTGTTTGGTGGGGGCTGAAGGAGGCTGTGAGTTTTATAGGGGGAGTGCAGATGACTTGTTCAAGAGACTTGGGGAAAAAAGGGTGTGTGTTGTTAAAATCTTGCCACCCCCTCCACCCCTCCCTATCCCTCCACCCCTCCTTGCTCAAACCAGGTCTGAGTCCAGGTAGCTGGTGCTGCCTGGTGAAGGGGAACAGGGCTACCTCCTGTGTGCCAGGAGTACCTGCTGCCTGGTGAAGACGTCGTCTTCCCCCTACCGGAAGATCATCAAGGCCCCCACCCATCGTCCATTTCCATCAAGAGACACCAACCTACACCTTACTCTTTCCCTCGTGTGTCTCCCTGTCTTTACCTCTCTCCCTCCTCTCCTCTCCTCTGTCTGCTATTAATATCTGAGGGGGATGTCAATCCACCTTTCTGCCCCTCTCCCTCAGGGGGAAGATATTAATATTAAGACCAATCTTTCTCGGGGTGGGTGTAGTTCAGTCCCTATGACTTTGACAGGGTCACCTGTAGCCGGGCCTTCAAGGGCAAATGTGGAGACAGTGCTGTCACCGGTGGCATAAGCCCAAAAAGGCTTATGCGGGAGCAGCTGTTCCTGTGGCCCCGCCACCTTTCCACCTCCTCACCAGGGCCCTGGGGGTGAAGAGCTACACCCACCCCGAGATGACTATTGAGGCCTGCATTAGGGCTGTGGCTGGGGTCGCCGGCCCCTCAGTCATCGTCGCCGCCTCTAAAATGTACGGCAAGGCCATATTTTTCCTGAGGTCCGAGCGGGCGGTGCGCATGGCCCTGGAAAAGGGACAGAACCCCCTTGAGGCCACTGCCCAGAGGCTTATTATTTCCAATGTCCCACCCTTTGTCTCCAGTGAGCTCCTCCTCCCCCAACTCCATCAACTGGGGGAGGTCATGTCCGGGGTTGTGCCGATCCCGCTGGGCCTCAGGGGCATGGCCCTCTGCCATGTATACTCCTTCCGGCGCCAGGTTTTCTCCGCTTGGCCTGGGAGGAGTGCCTGGAGGGGGCCTTTAATGTGGATTTCAAGGGGGCCGCCTACTGGGTCTTTTGGACCGTGGATGGCATGCGGTGACAGGTCTGTAAGGAGGTGGGGCACATGCGGAAGAACTGCCCTGTCTCCAAGGCCGCCAGCACCATCCAGGTGGCAGCAGCTGGCACCGCTGCTCCTCCTACCCCCACCACTACTCCATCTCCCTCCCCACTCTGGGAGGTGCCGCCGGCAGCCACCGCCATCTCAGCTACCGGTGAGGCGGGGGAGAGCCCCCACACCATAAGAAGGTGCGGAGGAAGACCCCCAACCCGGGGGCGGCCCCCGAAACACCCCAGACCCCCCAAACCACCCAAGACCACCAAACCCCTGAAGACACCAGCTCGGGGGAAACAAAAATATCCAGCCCCGGCGTTGTGTCCGCGGGCGCTCCCGGGCCCATGTGCGCCTCAGCGCCTTGTGCTGGGCCCAGTGTTGTTCCTGCGTGGGTTCCCGGGGCCAGTGGGGGTGAGGCGCATGACCCCAAGCCAGTGGCCCTTCTAAAGAGGGCGGACCAGCCTAAACCTCAGAGGGTGGAGCATCCAGGAGGGCTGGACGAGGTGGCAGGGGCCTCACTGGTTGAGGTCTCCCTAGCCCCCAGCCTATCCTGGAAGAGATGTCACCCCTTGGAGGAGGAGGGGGACATTCCGGCTGAAGAGGTTGGATGTGTGACCTCCCACGATGAAGAGGTGGTGGCATCTCTGCCCTGTAAGTCCTCACCCTGCCCTCTGGGGGACCCTAAACCCCCGTAACCCCTATCACCCCTATTTCCCCCATTACCTTGCTGTGGTCCCCTGAGCAGGGCCCCTTGGGAGTCACTGAGGGTACCTCCCTTGAGGAGGTGCCCCACCCAGACCCATTTTATAACCCCGAGATATTATCTGGCCCATCAGGGGACTGCAGCAGCCCATTTTTAAACCCGACAACCGGGTCATTGGGTGGTGGTGGTGAAGAAGGCCTTCCTGCCCCTCCCAACTTTTAGCGCCGGGTGTCCTTGATCAGGAGCTCCTCCTGAGCTCTCCAGATGACCCGGTGCCGGGGGGGGAGCGGGGATCTGAGATGCTGCCACCCTTTGACCCAAATCCCACAGCGGAGACGAGGGAGGATCCCTCTGGCCTTGATCCTGGGGGTGGAATCGAGGTTGAGGTGGAGCCACCTGGCAGCTCTGAACCAGCCCCGTACTTAATGCGGGGGAGGGGTTGGAAGCTGGGGCCGACGTCCTGGAGGAGGATGGAGTTTCGGTGAAGAGCACCAGGGATGATTTAGAGTGGTTATCGGGTGAGGCGGTGGATCCCCTGATGCCCCTCAAGGATTCTCCCCTCATCCCTGTATGGGAACTCCAGGACTTTCTAGTGAGTAATCGAGTTCGACAGGACAGAGTTCAGTTAGCCATGGACCGGTGGTATTCTTTTCTGCTGGTGTTCTGATCCACTCGCAAGGCCTTCAAGGCCCCCGAGCTGGACAGGAACGCCCGGCAGAGGGTCCAGACATTTCTTGCTGGGCTCCTGAAGGAGAGGAAGGCTTAAAAAAAGTCCCCTCCTTCTATTAATTCTGGTGAAGGTAGCACATACTTCTGACAATGAAGAGAATCATAACCAGCCTCAACATCCACGGCGCAGGTTCCAGAACTACTTGGTCCTCTGGGACAGGAAATATGCGTTGTGCTTCCTACAGGAAACCCATTCCGTTCAGGGAGACGAAGCTACATGGCTCCTGGAATGGTGAGGGGGGGTCTACATGAGTCACCTAGCCTCCAATTCTGGCTGGGTGGCTATATTGTTGGCCCTGCATTTTCAGCCGGAGATCTTGATGGTCAAGAACTTGGTGCCAGGCCAGTTGCTGCACCTTACTGTGCGGTTGGGGGCACTTCACTTTGTGAATGTGTACTCTCCCCTGGGTGCGCAGCAGCAAGCGACCTTCTTTAAGGAAGTGTCCATTCCTCTCGGCTCTATCGACGCGGGCGAGTGCATCATCCTCGGAGGGGGATTTCAACTGCACCCTCGAGGCCTGGGACCGTCACAGTACCCAGCACCGCACGTTGGGTGTGAGTAAGTTGTAGGACCTGGTCAGGTGGACGTCTGGTGACATCTCCATCCTGATTCCAGCATTTTCACTTTTGTGTCACCTGGAATCAGAGCGTCCAGACTCAACCACCTTTACATTTTGAAGGCGTACGTGTCCTGCGTTCCGTCGCTTTCTGTGCAGCAGGTTCCATGCACGGACCACCGTCTGGTGTGGGCGGAGCTCGTTCCGTTTTGTGCTCGGACAGGGTCCGCGTACTGGCACTTTAACAACCTGCTGCTGGAGGACGAGTGATTCCTGGACTCGTTCCGTCATTTCTGGGCCGGCTGGAGAAGGAAGCAGGGAGGCTTCCCCTCCTTGAGGCTATGGTAGGACATGGGAAAGGCTCATGTCCACGTCTTCTGTCAGGAGCATGGGAGGGGTCGACAAAGAGACAGAAATCCAGGGTCAAGGAGTTGGAGAAGGAGGTGTTCGACCTGGAGGTACGTCTCCGTCAGCCCGACGTGGATCCGACCCTGCGGCTGATGTACAATGAGAAGAAGGGCGCGCTGCGGGACCTGCAACGCATCGGGTCCCGGGGCGCGTTCGTGAGGTCACGGATCCGGTTCCTCCAGGACCTGGACCGTGGCTCCCCCTTCTTCTACTCGCTGGAAAAAAGGCACGGGGTCCGTCAGCAGCTCCTTACGTTGCTAGCTGACGATGGATCCCTTGTCTCGGACCCGGAGGGTATCAGGGCCATCGCCCGAGATTACTACACTGCCCTGTTCTCTCCGGATCCGTCCAGCGAGGATGCTCGCAGAGTTTTGTGGGAGGACCTGCCGCAGGTCGGCCTGGAAGGCGCCGGAAAGCTTGACTCCCCTATAAGTCTGGGGGAGCTGACCGGCGCCCTCAACAGTCTCTCGAGGGGCAAATCCCCAGGGTTGGACGGGCTGACCGTGGAGTTCTTCAGGGCGTTCTGGGACCTCCTGGGGGTGACTAAACTGGGGTCCTGGGGAAGAGTATTGCAACCGGGAAGATGCCCCTTTCGTGGCGCAGGGCCGTGATTGCCCTGCTGCAGAAGAAGGGGGATCTCTGCCTTCTTAAAAACTGGCGCCCGGTCTCCCTCCTCAGCACGGACTATAAAATATTTGCCCGAGCCATGTCTTCTCGGCTCGGCACCGTGCTGGACCACATGATCCACCCTGACCAGTCCTACACCGTCCCAGACCGCACAATTTATGATAACATCCATCTGGTCCGGGACATTATTATTCCAAGAGGGCTGGTCTGTCGAGCGCCTTCCTGTCCCTTGATCAGGAGAAGGCGTTCGACAGGGTGGATCACGAATATTTACTCGGAACTCTGCGAGCATTCGGGTTCGGGACGCATTTTGTCGCTTGGATCTGACTTCTGTACTCCGCCGCGGAGTGTCTAGTGAAGGTTAACAGGTCCCTGACGGCGCCCCTTCGCTTTGGGAGAGGGGTACGTCGGGGCTGCCCCCTGTCTGGCCAGTTGTATTCTATTTGCGTGGAGCCTTTCCTGCGTCTCTTGCGGAGGAGGTTGTCGGGATTGGTTCTGCGCGGGCCGGGCATCAGGGTGGTCCTCTTGGCTTACGCCGATGACGTGCTCCTTATGTTTAGTGACCCGGCTGACCTGCGGAGGATGCGTGAGTGCCAGGAGGTCTACTCTGCCGCTTCTTCTGCCAGGGTCAACTGGGATAAATGTTCTGGACTCCTGGTCAGCCCGTGGCCGATGGATCCCCTACCCGAGGAGCTCAGGTCTTTCACCTGGAGCAGGACCAGCCTCCTCTACCTGGGGGTCCATCTCTGACCTGCTGAGGAATCCTGGCCGGCAAACTGGCAGGAACTGGAGACGAAAGTCACCGCTCGCCTGCAGCGTTGGACAGGACTGCTCCGAGTGCTGTCTTACCGGGGTCAAGTTTGGGTCATAAACCAGCTGATCGCCGCCATGTTGTGGTACCGGCTGGTCACTATGACCCCTCCCCCGGACTTTGTCACAAAAATCCAGAGAATGTTCGTTGATGTCTTCTGGGACAAAAGATTGCACTGGGTCGCTGCTGATGTTCTGAGTCTCCCACCCCAGGTGGTGACTTTCCACCTTTAGACCCTGCAGCGATACCTTTACGTTGAGCCCCCTCTCAGATGGTGTGCCCTGACGATGTATTTCTTCCATCAGGTGCACGGCCTGAATTATGACGTGCAGCTCCTGTTTATAGACCTGAGGGGCCTTCGTGTCTCCTTGTAGGCGTTGCCCGTCTTTTACCAAGACCTGATCAAAGTCTGGAACATGGTCCCCTCGCAACACAGCTCTCCCCCTTCAGGAGTAGCGGCTACGGCTGCCGGGGTGACCAGGATCGGGGATGTGGATTGGGTGGCGGAGGAGTGGACTGGATGATTCCACAGGAGTTGGCGCAATGAGTGTCCGTGGGCGTCCGGCTCAAGGCCAATGCCATTCAAGACCTCTGGGATGGTCGTGCTAGGCCCCGACGTTATATTGAGGTGGCTCAGGTATGCGGTGGTCTCCCATCTGATCGTTCCTCTGTTTGGACGGAATTGCACATTGGCCCCGAACACTCCCTCAGAAGCCGATGCCCCGCAACCTGAGCTGCCTCATGGAAACGCCCTCCGTGTCCTTTAGCACAGTGCAGAAGGGTTTCCTGTACCGGCTGCTGCCTACCCTTCACTTCCTTGCCCTCGCCCGCTGCCCGGACACGCCCTGGCATGACTTGTTTCCATCAGGGACCTGGGGTGGAGGGTGTTCCACGCCGCAGTCCCTTATAACTATAGAATGTGTCAGTTCACGGACTCTCAAGATACTGCCCTTTTTGCCGTCTTGTGGAGTCCGTGGACCATGCTTATAAAGGGTGTAGTAGGCTGCATTCCCTTTTCAGTTACTTAAAAAACCTTTTATTAATGTATTGTTTGCACTTCAGCCCCACGTGCCTGATCTATGGACACCCGGTGCGGAAGGGGGACGGGAGGGAGGAGGATCTCCTGTGAACCTGCTCCTGGGCCTGGCCAAGTTAGCCATTAACAGGTCCAGGCAGCGGGCGATCGAGGGAGTTGTCCAACCCGACTGTCTGCCCCTCTTTCTAGGCCGGGTGTCCCTGGAGAGGGAGCACTCGGCATCTGCCGGCACCATCGAGGCCTCCTGTGCAGGGACTGGGGTGTTTTATCGACCCTTTAATCACATTTTGATTTGATGTTTGTAAGTTTCCTTTAAATTTTATTTTTGCAGTCTCCCTAACTTAAGAGGCTGCATTTACTTTGTCCCTCATTTTGTTAATTTAGTTTAATTGGTTGACTCCAAAAGAATTCATTCTCCTTAACCTTCCTAACCCTGCCGTTACATTTTGGTTCTCCCCGGTCATCCAAAGCAGAGGTGGAGGCAGCCTGCTGACTGCTACGCCCTGTCTGTGATGACTTTGGCGGGCGTCCCCTGGAAGGCCGAGACTTGGAGGGTCCTGGCCTGCTTTTGGGGTCCTGTTGTGTGACAGTGGAACCCTCCTCAGCCTGTGAAGCTGCTGAGGTCACAGGAAGAGGCGATTCAGATGGACTGGACACTCCTGGAGTCAGCTGGGTGGATTATCCCAGAGCGTGCACTTGCTGATCCTCCTCCCTATGGGTGCTCAAAGGCCCCTGGCTGACTCCTTGAGGAGATGGAGTAGCTGGAGTGAGATCGAGATGCCCAGCACCCCTCTCACGGACACACTGTTGAAGGCCAACCATGGCATCAGTGATGGGGTTAAGCCCACGCAGCAGTGCAGGAGCGGTGTCCTGGGCCAAGTTCTCCCTGGCGGCTGCCATCCTACCATTGTTGTCCTCGTTGAATTACAATGCCGGTGCTATCACCTCAGCCTGAAGACAGACAGGCTCCTCCATCATGTCTTGCAATCTGAGGAATGCAGTGGACATCCCTTCCTGATATTCCCAAGCTTGCCTTCATAGCTCCAGCAACTGTGATATGACCAAGTCCAGAGGATCGCCATCTGACTCAGACTCAGCAAATTTCTGGCCTCCAGCAGTCCTCCGAGTGCTGGACACCTGGGAAGTCCTTGCCTCTGCCTGCTGCGGATCAGAAATTGCGATGTGCTCACCAGATTGTAATCCTGAGGCTATTCTAAAGCTAAGTCTCACCAAGCTGTGTATCTCTGCACTGGTGGAGGGTGTGGGTGAGCGCTGTGATGGGACTTCAGGGAAGGTGCCTTCATATTCCTCTTCAGCGGTTTCTTCTGGGCTTGACTGGAGGCCTTGGGTCATGGACTCCATCAGCTGTTTCCCAGATGTGCCTGTGAAAGCAAGGAGAGATAATTAGTGCATGGCAGTGGCTTGTGAAACAGGACACATCACTCACAGCATGGTTGTCTGATGGATGTTGCACTGCTGGATCCTCACTTGGTAGAGCAGCGCCGACCTCACCGTCAGCACAGGACCTGTCCTGGTCATCACCGGCCAGCTGGATGGCTCTGTTTCAAAGTCGGTGAGGACCTTGATGTCAGACATTCCTCCACAGTCTGTGACCTCTCCCTCTTGTTGTGTGCCAGCTTGTCCGCATGAATAGAGATGGAGAGACCATAACATATTTTAAAGCCTCAGATATGCAAATTTATGAAGAAGATTTTACAGGTTCCACATTGATAATGCATGGGACTTCCAGAAGTGAAGAATTCAGCCAAAAATTATCAAAGGTGGTTCTGAAGACTGCAGATAAGTTTTCTAATGGGAGTGTGTTTCATCAAAGAGTGCCTATTGAGGCTAGACAGTGTTTAGATAGTGATTTTTAGACGATTTTACAAATTTAACATTTTATAATGAGCATATTAATTTTTCTGCATTAAGGATGATATCCCAGTTAATAGATGCAAATAAACAAATTAGTGAGAGTAATTTTAATGATAATATTAGTATAATATGTCCATGTAGTCAGTTTAAGCGTTCTAGATATCAACTGGTTTTAAACTCTAAAACTAGTTTTAGGAGGCACTTTAGGAATATACACAAGATTCCTAAGATTGCTGTTGTTTGTAGTGAGTGTGAGAAGAATGGGGAATATCACCCTGTAGCATGACATTATGTGAAATGC
The DNA here is from genome assembly GCF_017639515.1 of Carcharodon carcharias. Lineage (NCBI taxonomy): Eukaryota > Metazoa > Chordata > Chondrichthyes > Lamniformes > Lamnidae > Carcharodon > Carcharodon carcharias. The sequence continues at coordinate 101,879,159 of NC_054480.1, forward strand.
ATGGATAGATCTACAGATGATCGTGTTATAGATGCTGTGGCTGTATCAGCTTATCAGTGTAGTCTTTGTAAGAAATCATTTAAGACTCAAAAAGGCCTCAGTCAGCATGAGGTCCACCTACATCCAGAGTTAAGGAACCAAAAATGAATTGCTATGATGGAGGGATCTTTTCTGGTTTCTACTAGGTATAACAAAAATTAAATCTGGATTGAAGAGGAGATTATGTTTCTTCTTCATTTAGAGGAAAAATAAAGAGGTTAAAAGAATATCAATATCACGATTGCGAGATCTTTGACAAAGGAGACTAATAAACAAATCTCAGATAAAAGACGGACGGTTGAGATGGCCAAACTTAGAGAGACCATTAAAGACCAAGAGAAGAGGCATAGTAGTAATGATAAGGATAATGTATTAGCTGGATGGACCTCTTTACCTGAAGAGGAAGAGGACATTATTAATGCCTTTAGTGATGGAAAGGGAGATAATATAAGCAGAGATAAAGTAATTCTAACTTCTCTAGTACAAGATAAATATGAGAAAGTAGGTGTTTTGACTTCGGCTAATTTAACGTTGGAGGTGATAAATAGTGATCAAAATGGCTCTGAAGACTTACAAACTAAAAATATGATATGTCAATTATTTGATAAAGTAATTAATGGTGAATGGAATGTAAATAAGTTAGATAATAAACGAATGGCTGAAATTAATCAAGATGGCCAGGGTAAAGCAAAGTCTTTATTTAAAATCATCGGAGCTAGAAAATTCAGGGCTAAAAGGAAACATTTAAGGTAACTTAAAATATATACAGAACAAATAGGAAAGGCCTTGCTAGGCAACTAATGGGAGGACCTAGTCAAGTGCTGTGCCTGCTAAACCTATCAGAATTGGAGGAGTATTTTACTCAAAAATTCAGTTAATAATAACAAGTCCGATATGGCTAAATTCCCTAAGTGTGTCACTGTGGCCAGTAACTCGGAATTATTGAAGCCTATAGGGAATAAGGAGGTTAAAGATGTTGTAGATATGATATTAAATATTAAAGATATTGTAGACCAATTTAAATTGGATACGGCTCCCAGTCCCGACAAGATTACGATTAAGGATTTAAAATTTATAATGGCTAAAAGGCCTAGCATGTAATTTAAAATGTTCACAGTTTGGCTGTTGTCTGAGATTATCCCAGATGCTATTAAAATATGTGGGACTGTTTTAATTCCAAAAACTGATGATTTGAAAGCTTTAGAGAATACTGATAATTGGTGGTCCCTAACAATTGCCTTTATTATCCTTAGAGTATTAACTAAAATTATGGCTAATAGATTAACTAATGCCATTGAATTAAATAAAAGACAAAAGGGATTTATTGAAGGTGCATCAGGATGCAATGAAAATATTGTAATTCTTAATGATTGTTATAAGGGGGCTAAGAGAAATAAAAGGGATCTTCCTGCGTTTATTGATTTGGCTAGGGCATTTGACTGGGTTGGTCATAACTTGATATTTAAAAGCTTAGGTGTGTGGGGGTTTGCGATAAATTTATTAGGGTGATTGATAACCTATATGGTGAAGCTTCCACTCTAGTTGAAACAAAGAATAGTAAAACAAATTTGACCTCTATCAGAAAAGGCGTTAAACAGGGTGACACTCTTTCTCCAGTACAATTTAATATTGCCATCTATACATTATTGTGTTCTTTGGGAGAAAACGGTGTGGGTGTGCAAACTGACAACAGTTCCAACAGACATTACGTGATATCCTTGGTTTTTGCCGATGATATTGCCTATTAAGTGATTCATAAAGTGGCATGAAAAATAAAATCTGTTGAGTGTTGAGAAATTTTGTAGCAAAACCGGTCTCGAAACCAATATTAAGAAGATTGCCGGATTCTATATGCTGTTTAAGAATAAGACCTTTCAGTTTAATAACAAGGAACATTGGGGAATTAAAGGGGAGGATCTGAAACATACTCCACCTGGAGAATTTGTAAAGTACCTCGCTGCCAAGATAGGCTCCTGGATTGGGCAAAAGGAAGAGAGTTGGAATAATAAATTACAACTGTGGATTGATAAATTGATGATGAGCCCCCTTAAGCCATCAGAGTGTTTTGATATTTTAAAGACATACTTTATATATCGATCTAATTATCATTTAGTTTTAGTTCAATCCATTCAGAACACTTTAATCGCTCTTGATAGCACTACTAAACAGGCTGTTAAAAGTATCCTTCACCTTCCTAAGGATATTACCAATGGCGTTTTATACTCCAAGGCTAGAGATAGTGACCTTGGAGTGCCTAAATTAGAACTAAATATTCCTATCACCATCCTTAAGAAATAAAAATCTTTAAAGCTAGCAGATGACCCAGTAATGGTGGCTTCCTTTTTATATTGTGGAGAAAATCTGGATCAAAAGAGTGATAAAATTTACAAATTTAATATTATTAAAGATGTAATTTCCAATTCCACTCAGAGATCTGGTTAGCGTATCATCTACTTTAGAAATGTTTGGGCAGCCGGAAAAAAAGAAATATGATTAAGTTGGTGTTATTTTGAATTTTAAAAATGGGCTGCTTTGAATTAAAAAAGTGTTGGCATTTCTTATTTCTAATGATATTATATCAGATCAATGGTTCCGATTTAATTGTTTTGAATGGTCTTTTTTTATTTGCACTTTGTTGTTAAGGTGCAATGTCTATCCTACGCCATATTTCCTGTTACTTGGAAGACTTGCAAATGACATCAAGTGTAGGCGTTGCAATATGGTCAATGAGACAATATCACATACCTTGGGTAGTTGTGCTTACTTAAAGGATGCAAGGATTTTTAGACACAATAAGGTTTTAGTTCTGCTCAAGGGCAAAGGCCTAAAACATGGATTTACTACTTACCCTGAGCCATATGTTGGGACCAATGAATTCACTTTTCAAACCAGGCATTATCTTCTGCAAAAGTGATGATGTAGCCATCGTTGATGATACTATTAGATACGAGGATAATGATAATTCATTACAAAGAGCCTGGGATGAAAAAAGTGAAGTGCCAACTGATAAAGTTATTGACTTTAGTTATTAACTCGTGGTTAGAATGTTCAATATTTTGGTTTTGTTATCAGGGCAAGAGGGAAGTAGTACAAACAAAATAATTCATTAATGAAGTTTTTGAGAATTACTAAATTTAAAGACTTCACCTAATGGTGAATGAGGTCAGTAAACCTCGCCATGCTTTTGGCATTACAACTTTTCCAAATTTTTATGAACAATTGATTTTGCTTGATATTGGTTTATTTTAGATCTGTTTTTAAATTGTTAATTTTAGATTTTGTTTAGTTTTTTTTGTCTTTTAGTAATTAAGTTTTTTAGTTTTAAATCCAATAGTTGCTATTAAATGATGAAGGACTCTTTCCTCTTTCTCTCTTTCCCTTTCCTTTTCTCTTTCATGAAATTCTCATTTCTGTTGCTTCGATTTTAATCTCTCTGTCACTATTCTATCCATTTCATCATCCTCAATTTCCACCTGTAGAGTGTTGACCATCTCTTTTAAAATTTTGGGTTTTCTATATCTCGGGTGAAATTTTAATCCTAAGTGCTTTGCTAACTCTTAACTGTTCGAGGTACAGAACTGTAAATTTTCATAAATAACACTCCTTCCATCTGTAAAAACATTGCCATCAAATGTAGACATTTTTATACTTTAGTAGGGCTGACTCAAGGATAACTTGTGGAATTTTTAAAAATTGACTTCAAAGGATTAATTTATTTTTCCCATTCTAGTTCTTTAATTTTAGTCTGTGGGAGCTATTCCAGCACCAAGCCCCCAAATTGTTACGACTGGACCCCGGGTGAGGTCTTCAATTTGTTAACTTCTCAATGGGAAGCCAATGTTTTTATGCTCCTGGGTGAGCAGGGATGAGCTGGCTCCCCTTCTTTATTCAAACCCCTCATTTAACAAGGTTAATTTAAAAGGGATCCCTTCCCCCATGGGCATCTTTTCTCAGTCCAAATATATTAATTTTTTAGAAGGAACTAATTTAACCAGGCTTTCTTGAGTCAAAGAAAGAGTAAGTTTATTAGTTACTAAAAACCCAAGAAAAATAATGAAAATGCAACTCACATACACACAGATCATAAATGAAAAGTTAAGAGTCCAAATAAAAGTTAGAAGGATATATGAATTAGTCTTTGGCTTATCCATGAGGCGTAGATGATGAAATGTTGTGGCCTTATGTTGGGGGATTCCAGTAGAGCTGACTTTGGCAATTTAGTAGATGGTTTGGAGGCACTTGGTTCTGCAGGTTGGCTGAAGAAGCTGTCGTATTTCCTTTTTAATGTGATTTTGCTGAGCCTTACCTCCAACAGAAAGAGTGACTTCACCTGCAACTGCAGGGGTGACTAGCTGGTGGTCTTCTTCCTATCATAAGCAACACCAGCACGCTGCTCTATGGCTAGCTTTTTAACTTATTTTCTCTGTGTATCCCTGTAAGGGGATTTAAAAAAACATGTATTGCACCCAGAGTCTGTTTTCTTTCATCTCTGACCATTTCACACATTGAGATATAAATCAACAGGAAATAGATTTTAGATGACTGCTGAAATGTGGAAATCAGTCTTTGTCTCTGCAACCACAGGAGATTAAAGTTCAGTCTTTTGCATCTTTCCTATCTCCCTTTCAAGTGTCTTTGCTTGAAGAAGGCCATGACACCTTTTCAAGTGTGACATTCCATGTTCTCTCGGGGCAGGTCTGTCAGTATAATCCACATAAGAATTTTCCTGAAAGTGATCAGTTTACATTATCAGTCATCTTTTTCTCAGTGTCCTTGTTTGTATTTCTTTAAAACACACGTCTTCCTTAAAAAGTATAATATGCCTGTAAGTAATTTGTGGCTGTAATCGGTTTTTCATGACAATGATCACTATTCCTAAGATTCTCCCTGACTATGACATTCTCCACTTGACCCATTTCATTCCCCAGGGTTAGATCCAGCAATGCCTCCTTCCTTGGTGGACAGGAAACATACTTGGGTCTCCTTCATACTCTTCAGAAATTTCCCCCCTCCTCTGCTCTCAACACAATCACAGACCCAATCAAAATTGGGGTAGTTCCTGTCTCCTGTTCTCCCATATATTTATTGCACCTGTCAACTATTTCTCTGCAAATCTACTCTTCTATCTTCATCCCATTATTTGGTGGCTTATGGAATATAACAAATAGAATGGGCAATCCTTTATCGGTTCTTAACTACAACCAAACAGTTACTGTTTTTGGCTATTGAAGGACATTTTTTCCAGCACTAATATTTTCCTTACTCATTTTTGTCATTCCCTATCTTTCCTGAGTACCCAGGAATATTAAACACATAAACCTTGTGTTTAGGGACAGGTTTCAGTTGCCTTCACTACATATTTACACATGGTTATTAATGCTTATAGTTCACCAAGCTTATTAACCACTCTTTCTGCATTTACACATGTGCACTCCAAACCTAATTTAGACCCCTTTGTATTTTCTATGATCCCAGCTAAGTCAGTAATTCTAACTTTCTAACCTATTCTCCCTGTCAACTGGTTTCTACTTTTAATACTACATTTTGGCACTCAATCTGCTGCTGAATTAGTTCTAACACCCCCCACCCCCACAGTATTTAGTTAACCTGTCGGCCAGAATATTGGTTCCACTCTGGTGAGGAGCAACCCATCCATTTTGAATGTAAGTCTCTCCTGCCGCAGAACTGATCCCAGTGTTTCAGGATTCTGAAGTGCTCCCTGCTGCACCATGTCTCTAGCCACACATTTAACAGCCATATTCTCTTATTTTTACTCTTACTTGAGCATGACATTGGGAATAATCCAGAGATTATAGAGGTCTTTGAGACTTAATTTAGCTCTTTAAACTCGGACTGTAGGACCTCTTCCTCCATGTGCCATTGTTTCTGACATAGCACAAAACTTTGGACTCTTCCTCTTCTCTGCGCCAGTTCCATGATGTCCCCTTCCCTGACACCAGGGAGGCATCATCCTAAATGGATCTTATGCTGAGATAATTGCCTGTTTGTCCCCCTGACTATTGAATTCCCAATTATTACTGTGTTCCTACACTTTTGCGGTACTCAACTTCCCAGAGTTGATATTGTCAAAACACCAAGAGGTTGTAAACTGAAGGCTTCATGTGAACAGGATTCATTATGAATTCTGGGATTTCCCCGGAAGGATTCCGTAATATGAGGTGTGCATTTCAAACATCAGGATTCAATTCCAATTGATACCAAGATCAAAGGTTCATGAAAGATAGAATATAGGCAGAGCTTGTCAATCTCCCTGGTAGCATGTAAATGCTGGCCAATTTGCCATGGCCTCCTTAGGAGTATGCAGCGTGCCTTCTATCCAAGTGCAGTTCGATTTCTCTGCCTTATCCTCAATTTTTTTTACTGATGGAGTTCGGCAGCAGAGTGGTACCTGAGACTTTGCTCTAGCTGGTGAAGTTGTCTCACCAGCTCCGAGCCTCTGATTCCTGCAACAGAAGACAATTGCCACCACCCCTTCACAGAAGCAAGCTCCCAAACCTGAGGCACTAGGTGCCCAGCAGTGTAACAGGTACCTTATTAGATTAATAACATAGCTGGCACGGCTGCACAACCTCATATCCCTCATCCAGGAAGAATTGCGCATGCTGGGGGATCTCAGGGGTGCTGTGATCGTCACTATATTCAAGAAGTGAGACAAGTCGATTGCAGTAACCACAGAGGAGTCTCCCTGCTGTTTGCCACTGGGAAGACCATTGCAAGGATCATCCTCAACCGCCTCCTCCCAGTGGCTGAAGAGCTCCTTCCAGAGTGGCAGTGAAGTTTTCACCCAGTGAGAGGTACCCCAGACATAATCTTCATCATGTGGAAAATTCAAGAAAAATGCAAAGAACACACCAACCACCGGACATGGCCTTTTTCAACCTCAGGAAAGCCTTTGACTCTGTCAGCCATGAAGGCTTATGGAGTATCCTCATCTCATTTGGCTGCCCTTTGTCACCATGCTCTACTCCATGACGACATGCAAGCCATGAATTTCACCAGTGGAACCACCATTGTGCCTGTCTCACTGAAAACTGGGGCAAACAAGGTTGTGTCATTGCAGAAACTTTCTTCTTCATTTTCTCGCAGTAATACTGCACCTCACCTGCACCATCTTAACCACAGGTGTATACAGAGCAGACAGGAAAGTGTTCAACCTACGCCACCTTCAATCCAACCTCAGTCATAGAGCTTCAGTATGCAGATGATGCTTGTGCGTGCACTCACTCAGAAACTCAGCTCCAGGACATTGTCGGCTCCTTCTCTGAAGCTTATGAGAAAATGGGTCTTTAACTTAACACATGGAAAGCAAGGTGCTCTTCCAATAAACAGCAAAATACCCCACCCTCTGTCCATCTATGATCAACGGCAAGATCCTGGAAAATGTCGGCCATTTTCTGTATCTTGGGAACCTCCTCTCATGAAGCAGACACAGACTACAAAAGTCATCATGGCCTCCAAGGTGCCAGCTCCTTGACTGACGGAGGAAAAGAGAATTTGGAACACCAGGATCTCAAACCCAAGATTAGGGCCAAGGTTATAAAAACAAAAAACTGCGGATGCTGGAAATCCAAAACAAAAACAGAATTACCTGGAAAAACTCAGCAGGTCTGGCAGCATCAGCAGAGAAGAACAAAATTGACGTTTCAAGTCCTCATGACCCTTTTATTTTAATCTTGTAAATTTTTTTTCACCTCCTGTGAGTTTATGCAAATATAACCACCTCCGGACAGTTCCCATTAAATCCCAGAGCTGTGAGGGCATCAGTGCTGACTCACTCATCTTTCAGATAATTCCCTACAGGTCAGGTGACCTGTGGATGTGTACAGATTTAATGAGGTTGCTGATGTTGAGCAATCAGCCGATTCCTGGGATTTTGGAAGCTACCAATGTGACAGAGCACTGCATTCTACCCTGAGGAGCTGACCAGCAGTTAGAGTCAATAGGTATATCTTCTATGTGCAATGACTGCACTTGGTCTTGTTCAATCAATGACCATGTCTCTCAGCTAAACATGTTTGCTTATCTGTCTCTCGTGTTAGGAATACAAACCACTCCACCTGCACGATGGTTTATTCCCTAGGCCCATATTTGCACCTACAGCCTAACCATGGAGACAGGGTATTTGTTGAGTCAAGTGTTGGAAATTTCTATAAATAACTGAAACCCGAAACATTTGGTGGAATTGACCCCTTCCATCAGTAGGTGGTGATGGACAATATGGCAGCAGGGGAAAAAATTGGCTACCTGACGGCAGGAAGTGACAACAGGAAGTTGTGGTCCCAGCCATCATAGCAGGGTAATGGTGGCTCACCTTTCCCAGTAAAAGCTGTCGGGAAACCATTTAGCATATCAAGGGCAGGATTCAAATGATCATACAGCTGGAATTGTGCCCCACCAGCGGGTGTTCACACCGGTCTGAAACATGACCGGAACAATCTGGTTTGCACATGTCGGAACTTAAGTGGATAGATGGCTGGAGCAGGTGGACGGCTGGAGCAGCTGTAAGGTGTATGGCAATTGAATTTGGAGGGGAGTGGGTTCATGGAGCATGCGGAGGGGAGGAGAGGGCAGGCAGAGGGCAGAATTGTCCCAGATTTGCACTAAGCGCAGTCGCGGATGGGTAAAACGATGCTTTATCCACCAGCCACAATGGCAGGTTTTCACGCCGTATCATCCCAAGTTGGCCGCATTAATTATGCATTCCCAGGAAACACACCATTTCCATGGTGGGCAGGCTGTCACTCATCCGTCATGCCATCACCTCGCCGCTTCACGCCAGGCGCCATATTTTAAATCCAGCCACACACACACTTCTCAGTGCTTCCAGCCCATGACTGCCGCAAGGAAGACATGGCCCTGAAAGGCACAAAGACTGCAGCCTTCAGGTTCAATGATGTGTCCCTCAAGTGCCTTTTGAATGCAGTAGAGGCTCTAACCCCACTCTGGCTGCAGGATAGGCAAAAACCTCACTAATCAGGCTTGGGAGGCAGTGGAAGCGGTGGTCAGCACCAATGCCTTTCAAAAGAGGACAGTCACCCAGTGCCACAAAAGCAGGAATGATCTCCTCCATTCTGCCAGGGTAAGTCACACTTCTCATCACTTTCAACTCACACACTCACAAACCCATCACACATTCACAGGGCACTCACTCATTGCCAGTTCATGGGACATCACCATTCATTCTCTCACACACACCTTCATTGTCTTCATCCCATCCATAGCACCACTCAGCACTCACAGATGCCAGATGTAATTATCATCTGGGCTGGCAGACATTGTGATTACACTCTCTCCATCTCTATTCATGCAGAACAAGCTGGCACACAACAACAGGGAGAGGTCACAGACCGGTGGTGGAATGCCTGAAATCAAGGTCCTCACCAACTTTGCAAATGGAGCCATCCAGCTGGCCGGTGATGACCGGGACCGGTCTTGTGCTGACAGTGAGGTTGGCACTGCTCTACCAAGTGAGGATCCAGCAGTGCAACATCCATCAGACAACCAAGCTGTGAGTGATGTGTCCTGTTTCACAGGCCACTGCCATGTACTAATTATCTCCCCTTGCTTTCGCAGGCACATTTGAGAAACAGCCGATGGAGTGCATGACTCAGGGCCTCCAATCAAGCCCTGAAGAAACGTCTGAAGAGGAATCTGGAGGCACCTTCCCTGAAGTCCCATCACAGCGCTCAGCCACACCCTGCACCAGTGCAAGGACACACACCTCGGTGGGACCTAGCTCTTTCCTGTAGCTCTGTGCAGTCTTCAGACCACGGTAATGGTCCAGCTTCACACTGCCTCTCATTCTTTCGGTGTGCTCTCAGTAGCTTTAAGGTGGGGCTGGCCCCCATCTCTTCAGCATCTGTGATCAGTGGTGCTGTGCACCAGCTCCTGAAGGGCTCAGGTACTGAAGGCGGTCAAAGGATTAGATGCTTTTAAAGTTTCATGGCTGTGTCTCTATGTTATGACCTTGATCACAGAGTGCAAGAGAGCTGCCGTCAGCCAGACAGGAATCAGACATTCTCAGAGGCTATGTGAAGATTTATGGAGTGTCCTTGCTGCATGTCATCATCACCCTCCTGAAATCGAGCGACTATTAGGGCCATCATTGCATCTCCATGACAGGACCATTCTCTCAGAGATTATTGGCGATGCCATAAGCCAGAATGGAGTCAAACATTCACAAGTGCGATGTGAGGATATACCGGGACACCTCACTGCATGTCATCATCATCCTCCACAAATCTAGCAGCTATGAGACCATCCCAATTGTGCCTACCTCGTCTGGCCAGTGCGGGGGCCTCATCGCTACATTGTCACCACCGAGGACCCCCTCACACTCATCCCCGTTAGCATGCTCCTCATCGGAGGCAATGTGCAGCTCCTCTATCTCCTCCCAGGAATGAAAGGCTTAACTTATGAGGAACATTTGAGGGTCTATACTCGATGGGGTTTAGAAAGATGAGAGGGGATCTGATTGAGTACAGAATACTGAAAGGCCCGAATAGAGTGGACATGGGGAAGATGTTTCCATTAGTAGGAGAGACGAGGACCCGAAGGCACAGCCGCAGAGTAAAGGGAAGACCTTTTAGAACAGACTTGAGGAGAAACTTCTTTAGCCAGGGAGTGGTGAATCTATGGAATTCATTGCCACAGAAGGCTGTGGAGGCCAGGTCATTGAGTGTATTTAAGACCGAGATAGATAGGTTCTTGTTTGGTAAGGGGATCAAAGGTTACGGGGAGAAGGCGGGAGAATGGGGTTGAGAAACTTATCAGCCATGAATGAATGGCGGAGCAGACTTGATGGGCCAAATGGCCTAATTTCTGCTCCTATGTCTTATGGTCTTTTGGTTCCTCAGCCAGCTCCTCTCCCCGTTGCAGCACCAGGTTGTAAAGGGTTCAGCAGACGCCGACAATGTGTGACACCTTCTGTGGGCTGTATTGTATGGTTTCACCAGACCAGACCAGGCACTGGAACAGCATCTTCAGCATCCTGATGGTCTGCTCCACCAAGTTGCAAGTTGCTGCATGAGCTTCATGATAGTGTCATTCTGCTGCAGTCTGAGGCCGACGCACGGACGTCATCAGCCATGGCCCCTTGTCCCCAATGAGCCAGCCCTGTAGCCTCTGTGGACCCTGGAAGACGTCAGGGATCTGTGACTGACTCAGAATGTAGGAGTCATGCACACTCCCTGGAAATGTGCACAGGCCTGCAGGATGTGTTTGTGGTGGTCACACATCAGCTGCACAATCAGCAAGTGGAAACCCTTGTGTTGGCATAGTTGACTGCTTTTTGCTACAGAGATCAGAGCGACATGTGAGTGCAGTTGATGGCACCCTGCACCTGTGGGAAACCCGAGATCTGGGCAAATCCAATCGCCCTTGCATCCTGACTGTCCTGGTCCCGGGCAAAATGCACAAAGTTGTGCGCCTTTGCAAAGGTGGTATCCATGACCTCATGGATGCATTTGTGTGTGGAGGCTTGTGATATCCCACAGAAGTCACCAGCAGAGCCATGAACAGAGCCACTGGTGTTGAAATTGAGCACTGCTGTTACTTTCATGGCCACTGGCAGTGGATGCCCTCCATGTCTCCGACGTGCCAAATTCTGCAGTAGCTGGCAGATGTGACCGACCAGTTCCCTAGATATGCGCAGCTTTCAGCGACAATGGTTGTCAGTTATCTGCAGGAATGAAAGGTGGCATCTATAGATCCCGGGTGTCGCTAGGCGCCAACATGTGACGGTTTGCTGTGGCTCTTTGGTGACATTGGTTCTTGGTCATTTGCAGGAATGAAAGATGGTGTCTATAGACCCTGGGTGTAGCTAGGCGCTGACCAGCAATGGCTCGCTGTGGCTCTTAGGCAGCTTGAGCGGGAGCCCCAGCTGCCCCTTCTGCTCCTCCCTCTGCACAGACAGGCACCCCAGTTGTCTTCACTGTCTGTAAGCCACCAGGCATACAGCTAGTTCACCAGGCTCCTTAATCCTGATGTACTCCTCCTGCAGGATGATAGAGAGAGCTGCGTGGGTTAGTGTGGGTGTACTAAGAACTTGTCCCGATTAAGTCTGAAGGTCCCTTAACAGTTCCCAGAGATTGCTGGCCCCACTTGGATGGCCAGAGATTAGTGTGCTGCATGGCTGCCCAAAACCCCACCCACCTCCACCCCACTCCACCTGACTGATTGGCAGCAGCTTTGCCCACTGGACTGCATGCTGTGCTCCCAGCTCAGGTGCAGGCATTCTCCTAACTCACACTGCAAGGCTGCACTGTTAGTTTAAATCATTGGGGAGACTGGTCCAAACAGGGATGATGACATTGCAAGGGCCTGTGAGCGCCTCCACCAGTGACTGCTCCATGGCCGGATTTAGCAAGGAGATTGTACAATGTACCCAGTCATCCAACTGTCCTGCAGTCCGCTAAAATGCTCATTAAAATACAGTTTTTGCCCAAGGGGTGAAAAGCTCTGGGGCATTTGGTGGCACTTTGATGCCTCTACATTATTTGGGTGGGCAGACAAGCTAGAGGCCCAACTCCAATCATATCAATGTGGCTGCGCCTGAACTGTCTCAGTTTCAGAAGAATAGTCACTTTTTATACAAGGTTTCCCTAATCCCTGGCTGCTTCCCTCGCCCACCCTACCCACCACCCTGCACGTGTTTGTGCACTGCTACCAGCCGCAGGGTAGCCCTTACCCCCCAGCCCCCAATATGTCTCAACCACAGGACAGCCCTTTCCCTGACCTCCCCAACACGCCTCAAACTTGAAGTCCAACAAACAACCCAGGGGAGCGCTGAGCAATGTTACTGTGCACTCACCTCTGAGTTCCCCTCAAAGAGCAGCCTGCCAAATGCACTTATATATGCTGTTATAAAACACGCTGCCATGATTGCATGCTGAGATAGGTGAACAATCCACCGGGGGGGGGGGTCGATTCCGGCAGGCTGGGCTTACAATGAGATGCAGATATTTTACAATGAGGTTCTTGAACTTCGATGGCGGGAAACGCGGCTCACCATCAGTGGGTGGAGTGGACAATCACAAATTGGCTTCACGTCACCTTGAAACTGATTTTTGATCTTCATGCCATATTGCCCACTCAATGCCACAGAACATGCCTGGCGCCAATGGGCACGGATAGGTGGGACAGGTGAATATGCCGGCAGGGGCTATAAGAATGAAGCCTTGTGGGGGTTTTGGTTGGGGGCATTGGGGGAAGGGGCCTGGGAGTGGTTCAAGGGCTGTGGGGGCATGTGTGGAGAGTGGGGGGTTGGGGGGGGCAGGGGTTAGTATGAGGGGAAGGGTGCAGAGGGAGAGGTCAGTGGTATCAATTGCAGAGTCCTGGCAGGAAAACCGAGGGTACTGGTGGTGAGAGGGAATGGTTATGGTTAAAGGAGGCAATGGGATGCGGTAGGTGGGAGGGTGCGTGCCTGTCAGTGACAGGTGAAGGGCCGAATTGGGTTGTTGGTGGGATTCGGGAGCGGGCACGGATCCTAAAGGTGGGCAGGATGAGGGTGGGCATGGGGACCCTGACTGGGGTGGGCTTGTCAGGGAGAGGGTGCATATGGACAGTGATGGTGATGGGCAACTAAGTTATGGAGGGTGGGGTGGTGTTCAAGACTGACAGTAGGGAGGGTAAAGGTTACACCGGGAGTGACGGTGGGTGTCAATGGTTATGGGGAGGAAGGATGTGGGTTACAGTTGGAGGGTAGAAGGTGCTGGAGCCTGTTTGGAAGGAAATATGCACCATTGCTGCTGAGGCACTGTCCACTCCCTCGATGTCCAGCTCACCAAATGCTGGTTGGGAGGAGGATATTCGGGTGGACGGAGCTACATGTCAGTGCAACTGGACAACTGAACAGAACCCTAACATACAGTCCTGACAACAACAATGAACAACGATATGCACCCGTGCCACCAGAGTGAACACAGAATTTCTTTATTTTCCTTACCCTACCATTATGTCTAGGTGCTTCCCTGACATCTGCAGCAGGATTGGAGGCAACCTGCTGACCACAATGACCTCTTGTCTCTGCTGAGTTTGGCGGGCGACAGCTGGAGGTTCGAGACCTGGAGAGCTCCGGCTTTCTTTGGGTTTCCCACTCTGGGACAGGTGCACCCTCAGCGCTCCCAGAGGCTGGAGCTGATGGGGTCCCAGACCGAGGAGGCTCAGAATGCCTGGACATCCTTGAAGAGTTCTGAGTACAGGTCCTAGGGATGACTGCCTGATACTCCTCCTCCCTTTGGGTGTCCGATGGCCCCTCCCTGACTTGTTGAGGGAAAGTAGCACCTGGAAGAATGTCGAGGTGCCCCATCCCCCTCTCGCCTAGCTACTGCAAAAGCTTGCCCATGGCTACAGTGGTGGAGAACAGGTCTGTGTGCATCTCTGGCAGAAACTGGGTGTCTGCTGGACCATGTTCTCCATGGTATCTGCCATCCTCCCCATGGAGACCACGATGCACGCACATTAGTGCCACTACATCGGAGGGCAGGCGGATGGACTCCCCCATCCCGTGTGCCACCCTATTGAGAGCCTCTGACACTTCTGCCTGAACTTCCCCTGCCTCTCGCTGCATCTTCAGCTTTTTGTCCAGGACTGCTCCTGGAGGTTCGTCATCTGACTCGGATCTCACAGGTGCCTCATCCCCAGCAGAGCTCTGAGTGCTGGGGAACTGAGCTGAACCTGCCTCCTTCTGCTGCGGACATGAGTCTGTGCGGTGACCACCAGATTGTGAACCCGAGCCTGCTGGAGATCTGGGTCCCACCAAGATGTGTGTCTCTGCGCTGGTGGAGGGTGTGGGTAAGCGCTGTGACCGGTTTTCCAGGCTGTTTATTTCCAGCTCTTCAAAGGGGGAGGTGTCCTATTGGCTGGAGGTGAGGTCATGGATGGAGTTGAGGGACTGGCTGGCTGAGGACATCGATTGCTTGACAGAGCTCCCTATGAACCAAAGTAGAGATAATTAGTACATAGCAGCAGATTCAAAAACAGGAGAGAGTGAGAGCACTCAGTTGCATTGAGAGAGGGATGATGTAGTGCAGGATCCTCACAAGGGTGTTCACCATCGACCTCACCATCGCCGCAGACACGGTCCATGTCCTCACCAGTCAGCGTGATGGCACACTCCTCAAAGTGAGTGAGGGGCCTAGTTTGGGCCACTCCACCTCCTGGTCTGGGATTCTCCCTGCTGTTGTGAGCCAGCTTCTTCTGCATGAAAACAGATGGAGAGAGTGTGAGCAGGACACAGGGCACTGTATGGAATGTTGGTGTGGGGAACGGAGCCATGGACAGGATGAGGAACGCGAGCTCCAGAGGATTTGAGCCTGATGGAGATGTGAGAGTGTGTGTGAGAATTAGTGGCATTGTCCCTTGAGGTGTGAGATCCCTGTGGATGTGTGATGGGTTTGTGAGTGTGTGAGTTGAGAGTGTTGAGAAGAGTGACTTACCCTGGTGAAACAGTTGCAACCATTCATCCGCTTTTGGCACTGGGTGTCTGTCCTCTTTTGCTGACCACCACTGCCTCTGTCTCCCATGCTGGATTAGTGACCTTGCTTGCTGATCTTTGCTGAGAGTATGGGTACAGCACATCACGGCGGGCCTCCATGGTGTCCAAAATGTGCTTAAAGGATGTGTCATTATATCGAGGGGGCTGTCTTTCGGGTCCATGTCTTCTGTGCAGCAGTCCTTGATTGGAAGCACTGAGAAGTGTGCGCGCGCTTTAAATATGGTGGCCGGCATGAAGAAGTGGCGAGGTGACGGCGTGGTGGGTGACCGAGAACCAGCCCAGCATCACAACAGTGCGTTTCTTGGGAATGCATGATTAATGAGGTGGGATTGGGATGATACGGCGCGATACGGCCGACAAGTCAAACGTCTTTATCCCGCCTATGACTGTACTTGGTGTAAAACTTAGACAATCCCACCCAATAAACCTACTTTATCCTTTGCTTTAACTAAGAAAACCTGTCTGACTAATTCTTTATAATCTGAAAGGGTAAAGAGTGGGACTCCTCCAGTATTAGCAAAGCACATCCTCTCTAAATTCACAAAAGATTACAGTCAGACCTGGAGTGGTAGTACAGAGCATTCATTTTAATCCCTCCTGACATGGTCGTGACACATGGCAGATGAAATTAAACACAGAGGATGTGAAATGAAAAGCAGGACAGGCAATATAAACTAAAAGATACAATCTTAAAGGGAGTGCAGGAACAGAAAGACATGGGGCAGGATCTTCTGGCCAGCGAGCAGGGGTGGGGCCCACTCGCCGATGCTTAAAATGACGCGGGATGACATCAGGTGGAGCTCCTGACATCACCCCGTGTCATTCCCAGTTTTAGGCCAGCGGGGGCACAGCCGAGTCGGCTGCCCACCCACCGACCTGTCAACGGCCTATTGAGGCCATTTAAAAAACTAATTAATGTCATTAATGGACCTGCCCGTCCAACCTTAACGTTGGTGGGCAGGCCAGGAGCCATAGAACCATAGAACCATAGAAAAGTTACAGCACAGAAGGAGGCCATTCGGCCCATCTTGTCCATGCCAACCCGAGGACACCCAGGTGCCCTTTCTAATCCCACCTTCCTGCACCCGGCCCACAGCCCTGCATCTTACAGCACTTCAGGTGCAGATCCAGGTATTCTGCCACCAACTTGGGCAGCGAATTCCAGACACCCACTACCTTCTGCGTAAAAAAGTTCTTCCTCATGTCCCCCTACACCTTCTGCCACTTATCTTGAATCTATGTCCCCTGGTTCTAGAATTCTCCATCAAGGGAAACAATTTTAACCTGTCCACTCTATCTATTCCCCTCATAATTTTGCACACTTCAATCAAGTCACCTCTCAGCCTTCTTTGTTCTAAGGAAAATAACCCCAACCTATCCAATCTCTCCTCGTAGCTACACTTATCGAACCCTGGCAACATTCTTCTAAACCTCCTCTGCACTCTCTCCAGATCTATTATGTCCTTCCTAGTGAGCTTCAGAAAAAGCATGAAACCTCATCCACGGGTATTAAAATTTTTATTAAAGGTTTCAGTAAAAGTTATGGACATGTCCCAACTCATGTGACAGCGTCACATGAGGGGACATGTCAGTGAATTTTTTTTTTATCATTGCAAATTTTAAATCGGAGCCGATCTCCCTGAGGCAGCACTTAGCCTCAGGGAAATCTGTGCACTCTTTCATGCAGATGAGCGAAAGAGCGCATGCCCGGCTGAGGGAATCCCCACCCCCCCGCCCACACAGGGAGCGCATAGCGCTTCTGAGTAGACGTCATGCTGGGCGGGCCTTAATTGGCCCGCCAACGTAAAATGGTGGTGTGCTCCCGATCGGAGGCACCAATCGGAGGCGTGCCCTTCTGTGCCCGCTCCTGCACAAAAATAACTGGAAAAACTCAGTAGGTCTGACAGCATCTGCGGAGAGGGATACAGTTGACGTTTCGAGTCCGTATGACCCTTCATCAGAACTAAGACATATAGAAATGAGATGAAATATAAACTGGTAGAGGGGGTTGGGACAAGTAAAGCTCAATAGGGGGCCAGTGATAGGTGGAGGCCAAGAAGAGACAGCCAAAGATGTCATTGACAAAAGGACAAAGGGATGTTAACGGTGGTGATATTATCTAAAGGATGTGCTAATGGGGACATTAAGGGTAGCAAGCAGGACAAGCTAGTGGCAGATGGCCCAAGTGTGGGTGGGCTGGGGGGAAGGGATCGAAATAGGATAAAAGGTGGAGATGAAACAATAGAGCGAAATAAATTTAAAATTAGGAGGGAAAAGAAAAATATATTTGTAAAAAAATTATAAATTATTGGAAAAAGGGGGATTGTAAAGGGGTTGGGGATGGAGGAGAGAGTTCATGATCTGAAATTGTTGAACTCAATTTTCAGTCTGGAAGGCTGTAAAGTGCCTAATCGGAAGGTGAGGTGCTGTTCCTGCAGTTTGCTTTGAGCTTCACTGGAACATTGCAGCAGGCCAAGGATGGACATGTGGGCATGAGAGCAGGGTGGAGTGTTGAAATGGCAAGCGCCAGGAGGTCTGGGTCATGCTTGCAGACAGACTGAAGGTGTTCTGCAAAGTGGTCACCCAGTCTGCGTTTGGTCTCTCCAATATAGAGGAAACTGCAATGGGAGCAGCGAATGCAGTGGACTAAATTGAGGGAAGTGCAAATGAAGCGCTGCTTGACTTGAAAGGAGTGTTTGGGCCCTTGGACGGTGAGGAGAGGAGAAGTAAAGGGACAGGTGTTGCACTTTCTGCAGTTGCATGGGAAGGGGCCGTGGGAGGGGGTGGAGGTGTAGGGGGTGATGGAGGAGTGGGCCAGGGTTTCCCAGAGGGAATAATCCCTATGGAAAGCTGCTGGGGGGAGTGAAGGGAAGATGTGTTTGGTGGTGGCATCATGCTGGAGTTGGTGGAAATGGCGGAGGATGACCCTTTGAATGCGGAGGCTGATGGGGTGATAAGTGAGGACAATGGGGACCCTATTATGGTTCTGGAAGGAAGAGGAAGGTGTGAGGGAAGATGTGCGGGAGATGGGCCGGACACGGTTGAGGGAATGGATGGAAAGCCTCGGCTAAGGAAGAAGGAGGACATGTCAGAGGAACTGTTTTTGAAAGTGGCATCACAGGAACAGATGCGACGGAGGTGAAAGAGCTGAGAGAATGGGATGGACTCCTTACAGGAAGCGGGGTGTGAGGAGCTTTAGGAGTCGGTAGCTGTGGGAGTCGGTAGGCTTGTAATGAATGTTGGTGGACAGTCCATCACCAGAAATTGAGACTGAGAGGTCAAGAAAGGGAAGCGAAGTGTCAGTGATGGGCCATGTGAAAATGATGGAGGAGTGAAAATTGGAAGCAAAATTAATACATTTTTCCAGATTCAGACAAGAGCATGAAGCGGCACCGAAGCAATCATCGATGTACTGGAGAAAGATTTGTGGGAGGGGGACTGTGTAGGACTGGAACAAGGAATGTTCCACATACCCCATAAAGAAACTGGCATAACTGGGAATCCATAGCCACACCTTTTATCTGGAGGAAGTGAGACGAGTTTAAGGAGAAATTGTTCAGTGAGAGAACAATTTCAGCCAGACGGAGGAGAGTAGTGGTGGATCCTTCATGTTTGTTTCCCTGAAGACAGATCCTTAGCACATTGTCGCTGGTGATTCATCCTGAGCCATTTTCTTGGTGGTTTGTGTCAATGGTGGTTTGCCATTGCCTCCCACTCTCAGGGACAGGTGAGGAGGTAGGTTTCAAGTCTACCTCAGCCGAAACAGGAATCAAACCCAAGATGCTAGTGTGAATATGAAGCACTTGCTAGCTATCTAGCTAAGTGAGCTAGCCAGCCCCCTCAGGGAGTCTCAAAGTGTTTTACAGTCATTGCAATAGTTTTGAAATGTATTTACTTGGTGGATAATTTGCACAAAGCAAGGTCTCACAAACAGCAACAAAATAATGCAGTTAGAGGTCAAAAATTGGAGCTCACCAGTGCCTGTTTTTTGGATGCTACAAGTGCTTTTGGAGGTCCAAGCTGGCATCTGCAGCCTACTCATGCATCTGTGGGGTGAAATGTGCTGAATGCCAAACTGGTGTCGGCATTAACAAGTACATAGTTAACTGTGGTATGCAGAACAGACAGTTCATGTCATCAACCAACATGCAATGCTAATTTGATGGCAGTGGTGCCATTTTGAAGCTCAGAATTCCATCAATGCACTTTCTTAACCTAGCACATCGGGGGGAAACTCGCCACTGGTTGGAGTCATACCCAGCACAAAAGAAGATGGTTGTGGTTGTTGGAGGTCAATCATCTCAGTTCCAGGACAATCCTGCAGGAGTTCCTCGGGGTAATGTCCTCGGCCCAACCATCTTCAGCTACTTCATCAATGAGCTTCCTTCCATCATAAGGTCAGAAGTGAGGATGTTCGCTGATGATTGCACAATGTGCAGCACCATTCATAACTCCTCAGGTACTGAAGCAGTCCATGTCCACTTGCAACAAGACCTGGACAATATCCAGGCTTGGGGTGACAAGTGGCAAGTATCATTCATGCCACACAAGTGCCAGGCAATGACCATCTCCAACAAGAGAGAATCTAAACATTACCCTTGACAATCAATGGCATTGCCATCACTGAAGCCCCCACTATCAACATCCTGGGGTTACCATTGACCGGAAACTGAACTGGACTAGCCATATAAATACTGTGGCTACAAGAGCAGGTCAGACGCTAGGAATCCTGCGACGAGTAATTCACCTCCTGACTCCCCAAAGCCTGTCCATCATCTACAAAGCCTGAGTCAGGGGTGTGATGGAATACTCTCCACTTGCCTGGATGAGTGCAGCTCCAACAATACTCAAAAAGCTTGACACCATCCAGGACAAAGCAGCCCACCTGATTGGCACCACATCCACAAACATTCACTCCCATCCACCACCGATACACAGTAGCAGCAGTGTGTACCATCTACAAGATGCACCGCAGAAACTCACCAAGACTCCTTAGACAGCACCTTACAAACCCAAAACCACTACCATCTAGAAGGACAAAGGCAGCAATTACATGGGAACACCATCACCTACAAGTTACCCTCCAAATCACTCACCACCCTGATTTGGAAATATATCGCTGTTCCTTCACTGTCATTGGGTCAAAATCTTAGAACTCCCTCCCTAACAGCACTGTGGGTGCACTTACACCACTTGGACCTCAGTGGTTCAAGAAGGCAGTTCATCACCACCTTCTCAAAGGTAATTAGGGATGGACAATAAATGCTGGCCAACCAGCGAAGCCCACATCCCATGAATAATTTTTTAAAAATATATGTAAAGATAAGCCCAGCAACTACAGGCCAGTCAGGTTAACTTCGGTGGTGAGTAAACTTCTAGAAACAATAATTTGGGACAAGATTAATCATCACATGGACAAAAGTGAGCTAATTAAGGAGAGCCAGTATGGATTTCTTAAGGGAAAATTGTGTTTTAACTAACTTGTTGCAGTTTTGGAAGCGATAACAGAGATGGTTGATGAGGGATGTGTTGCTGATGTGGCTTACATGGACTTCCTAAAGGCACTTGATACAGCATCACACAACAGATTTGTTAGCAACATTATAGTTCATGGAATAAAAGGGGTATAAGAAACATAAATGCAAAATTAGCTCAGTGACAGGAAACAGAGATTAGAAGCTGGAGAAAGGTTTGTAGTGGATTTTCCCAGGGGTCAGTGTTGGGACCCTTGCTTTTCCTGATATACATTAATGACCTAGACCTTGGTGTTCAAAATTTATAGATGATACAAAACTTAGAAGCACTGTGAACCATCAGGGGGATAGTGTAGAAGTCTAAAGGATATAAACAATTTGGTGGAATGGGCAAGCAGGTGGCTGATAGAATTAAATGCAGAGAAATGTGAAGTGATTCATTTTAGTAGGAAGAACACAGAGAGACACTATAAAATAAAGCGTACAATCTAAAGGGGGTGCAGGAACAGAGGATGCATATGTGTATAAGTTATTGAAAGTGGTGGGACAGGTTGAGAGAGCAGTTAATAAAGCATACAGTATCCGGGGCTTTATTAATAGGGCTTAGAGTACAAGAGAAAGGTATGTTGAACTTGTATAAGACACTAATTCAGCTGGAGTGTTGCATCCAGTTCTGGGCACCACACTTAAGGAAGGATGTGAAAGCATTGGAGAGAGCGCAGAAAAGATTCACGAGAATGGTTCCAGGGATGAGGAACTTAAATAACAGAATGGAGAAGTTGGGTCTGTTTTCCTTGGAGAAAAGAAGACAGAGAAGAGATTTGTTAGAGGTATTTAAAATAGGATATGATTGAGAATGAAAGGGAACAGATTTAAAGCAATTGGCATATGAAGCAAAAACGGTGTGGCAAAAAATTTTGTCACTCATTGAATGGACAAGGTCTGGAAAGTACTACCTGAGTGTGTGGTGGAGGCAAATTCAATTGAGGCATTCAAAAGGGAATTAGTTATCTGAAAAGGAAGAATGAGCAGGTTTATGTGGGAAAGGCAGAAGAATGGCACTAATTGCTCATTCAAAGAGCTGGTGCAGACACAAAGGGTGGTATAACCTCCTCCTGTAACAATTTTGTGATCTCAGGAAATTTGTCTTCACAGGAAGAGTGATGAATGCATGGAATAAACTCCCAGGGCAGAATGTTTCCCTAATGGGGCAGGGAACAGGGATGGAGGCTGATTCCAGGTCATGAACCCAATCCCAGAGGAAAGCAGTCACTCTTTGTGATTTTCACAGGTGATCTCCTTCAATCGGCCCCGAGACAGGTTTGCCATCCAATTAAGGATGGTGGGCGGGCTATAGAAGCTGGAGGGCCAATCAGAGGCCTTCCAACTTGAAAGGAGCAGCAGGCTGTAATAGAAGGTAAAGGAGAGGGTGCTTTACATTGGAGGCATCCTGTCTCCAACTTCTTAAAACCTTAAATAAAAAAATGAATCTTGCAACCAGGTCACCATTGTGGGCAAGATATGAGCCCCCCCACAGGGAAGCCTGAGGTTGTTGCTGCACCCAGGCAGGCAGGGAGGGCATCTAGGCCTGTCGGGAGCACTGTCATCCAACCTGCTACGGAGAGACCACCTTGAGGCTCTTAAACTGGCTTCCAATGCATGCAGGAACCTGGAGACCAACAGGAAAATCCCAGTCGACTTCCTGTAATTGGCCTCAATAGGCTCAAAGAGCATGATGGCTACCTGCTGCTTGTGGGCATTTGGATCTGCTGCCCCACCCCTCAAATCTATTTCTACAAGTCTGGCAGATCTGGGGACTGGGAAATGCTAGCCAGCAAGGCTGGTTTTAGCTCCTGCCTATCTCTAGGCCGGACCCTGGCCCCAGCAACGGCTCAAAACACTGTCCCCAGACTCAGGAGAGGAGTCAAAAACATAGAGCTGCTTAAGACACTATTTGGGGAAGGGGAAGATACTTCTTGAACTAAAACGAGTGTCAACTTTCATCATTCATAGTTATCCCATGATTTTGTTAATGATGTGATGATAGACTGATACATAGTAATACACATTTACACAGAGACACAACAGGGCGATGTTACCACAGCCCACCTTGCAGAAATGGGGTGCATCACCTTTGAGCAGATGGGAAATCTTTTGCCAACCCTCTCCAGCCATTGCAGGTGCTGTGACAATCTTCCCTCGGGTCTTGTGTTGGGTGGTCCGAGTGCTCACCTGAGGCCTTGTAATATGTAAATGAGGGTCTAATGACATATCAAGGAATCTGATGACCATTTTAGGACGGTGCTGGGCATCCATTCTCACCTGACAGTGCAGCTGAAGAGGAGGCTGGCAGGGTAGTTTTACTGTATTTTTTGAGGGAATGGGAAGAGGGAGTGCTCCC
Source organism: Carcharodon carcharias (assembly GCF_017639515.1). Lineage (NCBI taxonomy): Eukaryota > Metazoa > Chordata > Chondrichthyes > Lamniformes > Lamnidae > Carcharodon > Carcharodon carcharias. The sequence goes on from NC_054480.1 coordinate 101,902,590, forward strand.
CCTACCACACCTCATCCCCACCCCCACCACCAACACCCCACTGCCACCCCTGTCTACATCAAATTAGCCTGAATTGTTGCACTGGCTTCCCCTCCCCAATCATTTCCCACCCCTTCAGAGAACAGACTCCAACCATTCTCTCCCCCCTCCCTCACCTCTTTGCTCCCCCTCTATCCCACTGCCCCTCTCTCCTCCTACCTCACCCTCTCCCACTATCCCTTTCCTCTCTCCTTTCTCCCCATGCCCTCTCCCCTCCTCTCCTTCCTCTCCCCCTTGGATTATGATGTGCTGTGATATGTATCTATCCAGGTTGAAGTGGGCTGACCAGATTTATCAAAGCAGTAATGTAGTGAAGGCACAGACTAAAGGGAAGGGCAGCAGGATTCAATGAGGAGTAAATGAGTTAACAAGGAACAGATTATTGGAATGGATAAAGGAGAATTGTAATTGCCTGAAATCCAATGTAGAGGCTCCGGTATATGCTTCTTTCTTTCCAACTCATGGCTTTCAATTAATCTGGATCAGAGCTGGGACTAGATGATAAATTGCACAACACATAAGCTCAGGCAACAAACACAAACCATTATTAGGAAGCGAGGAGAAAAAAGAAACTCAAGACAGCAGTAATCTGACAGCAATAGTGGCCCAGCTTTAAAATTTAGCTGTGCCTCATGCATTAACCAGCCAAATAAAGTCAACAGTTAATCTATTAGCAGCAAGTTATTTCACTTTCATTTGCTAGTTCTCAGGTTTTGTTGTTTTGCCAGAATTCATTGTTTCAAATAGTTTCCTATGATCCAGAGCAACCCTCCACTTCCCCACAATCTCAGTCATTTGTAGGAAGCCAGGGATTGAACGGGAACCACTGCTACTGTAAAGCTGGGGCTCAGTGGTTGTGGCTTCACCTCAGGGTCAGAAATTTATGGATTCACATCGCAATCCAGATTTCAGCACAAAATCTAAGCAGACACCTCAGTGCAGCACTGTTGGAGGTTCTGTCTTTGATACAAGGCCCGTCTGCCCTCACAGGGCGATGCAAACAATCCCTCGGCACTATTCAAAGAGAACAGGAAAGTTATCCCTGGTATACTGGGCCAGCATTCAACTTCCAACCAACATTACTTAAACAGATTATCTGGCATTGCATCATTGCAATGAGCTTGCTGTGCTCACATTGGCCGATGCATTCACTACATGACAACAGTGACTACGCATCAAAAGTAAATAATTATTTGTGTAGTGCTTTGGGCTGTCCTGAGGTCATGAAAATGTTATCTCAATGCAAGTTCTTTCTTACACTGGCTACAATCCAAGTCATATTGTCTCATGTGATCCTCACAACTTTGGAAGGTTCTAGAAGAAGCATTTCTCTTGACGTGGCCTAGCCTATAAATTGTTAAACAGGTTTATTAAGCAGTTGCTCAATAAGTGAACAGAAGTGGTAATGTTTTAGATTGACTGCAGATACAGGCTTAAATATCAGCCCCCAGGACCTACAAAAAGAACAATTAGATGCATCTGAGGCATTAAATGGTAATCCAATTTGAAGCAGACAAAAATCCTTGAGTATTAAACTCTTTATGCTCTGTTGCTGACAATCACAGGAAACTCTCTGACCTATCTTACTAATAGATTCCAGCATTTTCCTGACAATTAGAGTCTTGGGAATTTTGGAAAATCATAAACAGTGCATCCACTATCTCTGCAGCTATAAAAACAAAAATCTGCGGATGCTGGAAATCCAAAACAAAAACAGAATTACCTGGAAAAACTCAGCAGGTCTGGCAGCATTGGCAGAGAAGAAAAGAGTTGACGTTTCGAGTCCTCATGACCCTTCAACAGAACTGAGTGAATATTAGGAGAGGGGTGAAATATAAGCTGGTTTAAGTTGGAGTGGGGTGGTTGGGGGGAGAGAAGTGGGGGTGGGGGGTGTTGGAGGAACAAGCAAGCAGTGATAGGAGCAGATAATCAAAAGATGTCACAGACAAAAGAACAAAAAGGATTTGAATGTGGTGATATTATCTAAACGAATGTGCTAATTAAGAATGGATGGCAGGACACCCAAGGTACAGCTCTAGTGGGGTGGGGTGGAAAGACTAACAGGGCATAAAAGATATAGATTTAAAAATAATGGAGATAGGTGGGAAAGGAAAAATCTATATAAATTATTGGAAAAAAAACAAAAAGAAGGGGGAAGAAACGGAAAGGGGGTGGGGATGGAGGAGGGAGTTCAAGGTCTAAAGTTGTTGAACTCAATATTCAATCCGGAAGGCTGTAAAGTGCCTAGCCGGAAGATGAGGTGCTGTTCCTCCAGTTTGCGTTGAGCTTCACTGGAACAATGCAGCAATCCAAGGACATACATGTGGGCAAGAGAGCAGGGTGGAGTGTTAAAATGGCAAGCGACAGGGTGGTTTGGGTCATTCTTGCGCTAGCTTTTTTTAGAAACCTAGGATCTAGGCCATCGGGTCCTGGGATTTGTCAGACTTTAGTCTCTTAATTTTTCTCCAGTACTTTTTTTTTCCAGTTATATTACCTTAAGTCCTTCACTCTTATTAGCCCCCAAGTTACCCTCTATTTATGGTATCTAATTTATGATCTACAGTGAAAACAAAATATTAGTAAAATGTGTTTTTCATTTCCACATTCCTGTCTCTGCCTCTAAAGCACCAATTTTAGTACAGCCATTCTCCTTTTTATACACTTTAAACACTCTTACAATCTGTTTTGTATGCCTAGTTAGTTTACTCCCATATTCAATTTTTTTCTCTTGTTATCAACCTTTTAGTCAGCCTTTGCTGCTTTCTAAAACACTCCCAATCTTCAGGCATATTGCTATTCTTTGTACTGTCACAAGCCTCTTCTTTTTATCTAATACCATCCTTAACTTCTTTAGTAAGTTAGGGATGAAAATGTCTTCGCTGATTTCTTGTTTTTCAATGGAATGTATTTTTGTTGAACATTTTCAATTTTTAAAATGTTTCCTACTGTTTATTTATCACCATGGCTTTTAGTCTATTTACCCAATCAACCCAAGACAGCTCTCCCCTCATCCCTATGTAATTGGCCTTGTTCAATTTTAACATTCTTGTTGGGAGCTGGAGTATGTCCCCTTCAAACTTAGTGTGGAATTCAATTGTATTATGATCACTATTTCTCAATGGATTTTTTATCATGAGTTTACTAATTAACCCTGCATCATTGCACAATAATAGATTTAAAATAGCATTATCCTAGTTGGTTCCACAATGCATTGTTGCAAGAAACTGTCATGAAAACTCACCATCCAGACAACATCAGATTGGAAAATAGCAACTATAACTCATTTATTTAAGGGAGGAGACAGAAAGCAGGTAAGTACAAGCTAATTAGCCTAACACCTGGGCAGTGCCATAGGAACACTTCTGGGACCTCAACTATCTACAATATATAGAACTGACTTTGATGAAAGGACCAAGTTTATGGTTGCTAAATTCACTGATAACACAAAGCCAGGTAGCAAAGTAAATTGTAAGGAAGCCATGCAGAGTCTAGAAAGGGACTTTAATAGGTTAAGTGAATGGGCAAAAAATTGACAGATGGAATAGAATGTGGGGAAATGTGAACTTGTCCATTTTGGCAGGAAGAATAGAAAAGCAGCATGTTATTTAAATGGAGAGAGATTGCAAAACTCTGTGGTAGAGTGATTTGGGTGTACTGGTTCATGAATCACAAAAAGTTAGCATGCAGGCACAGCAAGTGATTTGGAAGGCAAATGGAATGTGCTGCTTATTGCAAGGAGAATGGAATATAAAGGTAGGGATGTTTTGCTCCAGTTGTGTAGGGTGTTGGTGAGACCACATCTAGAGTATAGTGTACAGTTTTGGTCTCCTTATTTGAGAAAGGATATAATATCATTGGAAGCAATTCAGAGAAGGTTCACTAGACTGATTCCTTGGATGAAAGAGTTACCTTATGAAGAAAGGTTTGACGGACTGCATTGGAGTTTAAAAGAATGAGAGGTGATCTTATTAAACATATGAGATCGGAGGGGAGTTGACTGGTTGATGCTGAGAGGATGTTTTCCCATGTGGGAGAGACTAGAACTAGGAGGCACAGTTTAAAAATAAGGGACATCTCATTTAAGATGGAGATGAGGAGAATTTTCTCTTTGAGGATTGTTGGTATGTGGAATTCTCTTCCCCAGAGAGCAGTGGAGGCAGTGTCATTGAATAATTGCAGGTACAGCAAGTAATTAAAGCTAATAGAATGTTATTGTTTATTATGAGGGAAACTGAACACAAAAGTAGGGAGGTTATGCTTCAGTTATACAGGGCATTGGTGAGACCACATCTGAAGTATTGTGTACAGATTTGGTCTCCTTATTTAAGAAAGATTGTAAATGCTTTAAAAGCAGTTCAGAGAAGATTTACTAGACTAATACCAGGAAAAATTGGGTTGACTTATGAGGAAAGGTTGGACAGGCTAGGCTTGAATCCACTGGAGTTTAGAAGGTATGAGGTCCTGAGGGTTCTTGACAGAGTGGACGTGCAGACAATGTTTTGTCTTGTGGGAGAATCTAGAACTAGGGGTCTGTGTTTAAAAATGAGGAGTCACCCATTTAAGATGGAGATAAGGAGAAATATTTTCTCTCAGTGGGTGAGTCTTTAGATCTCTTCTTCAAAAGGCAGTGGAAGCAGATTCTTTCAATATTTTTAAGGCAGAGGTAAATAAGTTCTTGATAAACTAGGGGGTGACAGGTTATTGGGGGTAGGCAGGAGGATGCAGTCAGATTAGCCATGATCTTTTTAAATGGCAGAGCAGACTCATAGGGCCGAATGGCCAACTCCTGCTCCTAATTTGAATGTCTGTACTCAAAACTGGAAAAAGAGCCCACACTACCCCAATGCATATTATTATATACGCATTGCAATGCCTGATGTAGCGAGTGTGTAACATGTCACTTTGGCATTGTAGAGAGTGGTCATCTAACTTTAAGACTGAAGCACATTGTTGGAACAGGGAAGAAGAAGCTTTGCTTCTAACCCACATTAAGAGTGCTTGATGGGATAGTGTTCAGAATGGAAGAGTAAAAAGAAAAACTTGTATTTCTGCCATGCCTTTCATAACGTCTAGGGATTCCAAAGTGCTTTACAGCCAATGGTGTGTACTTTTAACGTATAACCATTGGTGTAGTTGTTACGGACAGGAGGGGGTTTAATTTAAATAGACCTGATTTCTCCTCTCACCACCTGTCCATAAACAGAAAGGTGTTTTTTGATTTTTGATTTTCCTCTTCATATATGGTGGTGTATTTTCCCAACACCTCAGTTTTGATGTGATCCAATTCTCTGTTAGTAACCCCACAGCAAACTCGATAAGATGAACTAAAAGGGTTACTTTATTTTACACACACTCAAAATGTGGGAAGGGGTGTTGTTATCTAGCCTTGGTACACTCATACGATAAAAGAGGGGTAAGGAGAAGAAAGAAGTTAAGGGCAAAGGCCACAGAGGAGATAAGAATTATTGTTTCCCCCAAGTCCGCAGTCCAGAATCAAAGTACAATAGTGTATTCTTTCACAGAGTCAGCAGGTTGAAGACTGATGCTGGGTAATCTACTCCTCTAGTAGAGAGGACTTCCATGATAGGATCGGCACATAGAGATGGTTTAGTCTTGTAGGCACCGGTACAGAAGTTCAGAAGTTCCAGTAGAAACAGCGTAGATGGGGGCCAAGCATTCAAACCTGGATCGGAGCTCTGGTTCTGTTGCTGCCTGCTAGATAGTGGAATGGCAGCCTGCCTTTTTCAACTCCACAAGGTAGGATAACTGGTTCAAGCAGCTTGGGTGTCATGTGACATGACTCCCACTTCTCCACCTTGGTTTGGACAAAGGATGTATATTCCCGGTCTGGGCTCTTGAGATGGTTAATGTCCTAACCATTAATAAGTTCAACAGAGGTTTCAGGGTCCTTTTGTCCTCGCAGACTGATTGTCTCCATTGACCAGAGGCCTGGCCTTTGAAATGTAATAGGCCTTTGTACAATTCCTTGGAATTTAATCTTTGCAGTTACAGGGGCATTAGTGACTCTTTAGGTTGCTGCTGTTCTGAAGATCAGAAATACCTTTTGTCTGAGTCATAGCCAGCCATGTCTTCAGTCATTTTAAAGCCTTTGTCCAGTTTAAAAAATATATAAAAATTGGTCAGGATGATATGTGCATATTATTTAAAAAGTTAGAGTGAGGTCTTTGCTCTGGAACATAGTGTAGGAAACATAGCAGACACCTGAGCAGGCAGTCAGGAGATCGAACCTCTGACAGTGCAGCACTCCCTCAGTATTGCACTGCAGTGTCAGCATAGCTTTTATGCTCAAGTTGCTGGTGTGGGACTTGAATTGATGACCTTCTGATACAGAGGCAAAACTGCAACTCACTGAAACAGCACTGACATTATTGCACAGGCCTGCTTTACTAACACAAAAAAAACACCAAATTTTATTTTAAAAAATTGCATCTGAAGCACGTTCATCAGCTTTGCACTGCATCATAAGATCATTATAAAATGTCATGAAAGAGGTGGCCTGCCGTGGGCACTAATTCCTCTCTCAGATCAGTTAGTAGATCTCTCTGTACAGTGACGGTTACAGAGGACTGTAATTAGATTGAGACACACCTCTTGCAGCACTGAGAAAATGGGTGGGTGCAAAACGAAATTAAAGTAACCTTGTGAAACAGCTTTGAAATGAGAACCTTTTCTCACCTGAACATAGCCAGGCTGATGCTCCCATCAATCAGACTGAGAGCTGTGATAAATTACTTGTCATTTTCCTGTGTGAGCCATACCTTTTCATATTCGATTGTAATGCTTGAAGCTGCTCTCAATGCTCTCGGCTCTGGTTGCTGAGGCACACAGGGGGAAATTTAAGCTCTAGGGAAAACTCACCAATTTAGGTCCTTAATTTCCAATGTGTACTTTAATTTTCTGTACAAAGCAAAGACTTCATGTAGTGCAAATGCTTTATAATTGTACACTTGTATCTCCCCCTGCTGTGAATGGCAGAAAGGATAACACATGTTGACAGTATAAATCTACTTCAGAGCTCGTGAGTACGGAGTGCTCATAAAACAAAGCAGCACTGAGGCAAGAATAATTCATTACATTAACCATCATTTCATTAAAGTATAGCCCACAATGTCCACGCGTGTTGGGCAGTATCTAACAATTAGCATCAATTGTGATATCTTGAGTGGAACTGCTCACTCTCATCAGATATTATATCATACCTGAAGGAGTGGAATCTATTACCTCTTAAAAATATTTGCTGATCGGGACCATTCCTGGGTCCCAACAATGTACTTGCTAGAACAGCGCATGGTGGAACAGTCTAATGGGAGGCGACCTCCGAATTGGGAGCCTCCGCACCTACCATCCATGATCTTCAGGCCCAATAAAAAAACGGCTGCCCAGCAACCTTAGAGGGTTGGCAACTCCACCAGTAAGAGGGCATCACGAGGGCACTTCCAACTTGAGGCACTATCTGAAGAGTGATATATCTTTTAAAGATAAACTATGGCCAGAGCTGCCAGGCCAACACAGTGGAGGAGAAACCCCATCACAGGATGGCCTATTTATTATATAACTCATCATTGTGATCCTCTGATCCCTGTGCCTCTGGCTGGGGAGGCGGGGTGGGGGGTGGGGTGGGGTGGGGGTGGGGAACAACATGGAGTAAATGTTGGAGGCCTTGCAGTGGATACAATACAATTAGGAAAGTAATTGAAGGCATTAGCCCTGTCTCAGAAATAGCACTCTCACCTGTAGTCAGTGGGTCATAGCTTCCAAACTCTATTCCCGAGATCTGATTGCATCATCTAGACTAAAATTCCAATTTAGCACTGAGGAAGAGGTGCATTGCCACCTTTCAGGTGAGATGTGAAATGAAGGGACCATCTGCCCTCTAAGGTCCTGGAGCACTCTTCAAATGCTGCTGGGCTCCTGACCAATAGTAACCCCTTAACCAACATTGTAAAACAGGTTATCTGGTCATTTATCTCATTGCTGTTTGTGGGACAAATTCCCTGCAGCAAGGGTTACAATCCAGGCATGCTTCATTAATTCAGAAATGCTTTAGGATGTTTTGTGGTTGTGAAAGTCCCAAGCGGCATCACAAGCCCTTTTCAGAATTAGCAGTGAAAGCATTAAATGTATTGTCGGGTTAAAATCACTGCAGTCTGCTGTTACATATCCAACAGAGTTCTTCACTGTGGGCTATTTTTATGGAATGATGGGTTATATGATAAATCCCTCGTGTCTTAGCTGACTAGTTAATTATATAGCAATTAGTTAGTGTGGGGTTTCTTGAAACTGATCAGGCACAGAGAACACTGCAAAGCTGCACTGTAATCACAGAATCACAGAATTTTAACACAGAAGGAGGCCATTTGGCCCACTGTGTCTGCACCAGCTCTCCAAATGAGCACTATGACCTGGTGCCATTGCCCTGCCTTTTCCCCATACTCTTGCACATTATTTCTATTCAAATAATCATCTAACACTCTCTTGAATGCCTCGATTGAACCTGCCTCCACCACACTTCCAGGCAGTGCATTCCAGATCTGAAACACCCGTGTGAAAAAGTTTTTTCTCACATCACATTTGCTTCTTTTGCAAATCACTTTAAATCTGTGCCCTCTCATTCTTGATCTTTTTACAAGTGGGAACAGCTTCTTCCTATCTGCTCTGTTCAGCTCCCACATGATTTTGAACATCTCTATCAAATCTCCTCTTAGCTTTCTTCTCTCCAAGGAGAACAGTCTCAACCTCTCCAATCTATCCTCAGAGCTGAAGTTTCCCATTCCTGTAAACCTCTTCTGCAATCTCTCCAATGTGTTCACATCCTTCCTATAATGGGGTGCCCAGGACTGTACACAATATTCTAGCTGAGGTCTAACGAAAGTCTTATATAAATTCAGCATAACCTCCTTGCTTTTGTACTCTATTCCCCTATTAATAAAGCCCAGGAATCCCAAGACAAATCCGCAATAACAGAGGAGCAAGTTTCTGTTAAATTTGACAATACTACTTCATCTTCAGGGTAAAATTGGGTCTTGGGAAAAGACTGTTAAAGTCTTTGATGTCCTTATAGCACTTGTCAGTAGTGACTCCCATTACAGCATTCAACTATTTCAGAGTGATTCTAGAGTTTATGCAAACAACTAAGTTTGGGGCTTAGTCAGATCTGACTCAACCCTGAGCTGAACCTAAAGCCCCACATCTCACACATCACCAAGGCCACGCTTACTTCTACTTCTGGGGCATAGCCCACCTTTGCGCCTAACTCACCCATTGCTTCTGAAACGCTCATCCAGACCTTTGTCACTTCAAGGCTTAATTTCTCCAACATAGCCCTCATATTCCTTCCAAGCTCCACCCCACACAAACCCTATCTTATCTCCGTGAATCACAGAGTGCTGAGAACCACTGGCCTGACCTTGATTGACACCTAGTTCCTTGAACATTCACTTCAACATTTGTGCCACACAAGTGTCAGATAATGACCATCCATAACAAAGGAGAATCCAACTATCTCCCCTTGACATTCAATGGCATTGCTATCACTGAATCTCCCACGATCACCATCTCAGGGGTTATCATTGACTAGTAACTGAGCTGGACCAGCCGTATAAATACTTTCACTACAAGAGTAGGTCAGAGGCTGAGAAATTCTGCGGCAAGAAACTCACCTCCTGACCCCTGAAAGTCTGTCCACCATCTACAAGGCACAAATCAGGAGTGTGATGGAATACTCCCACTTTCCTGGATGAGTACAGCTCCCACAACATTCAAGAAGCTCAATATCATCAAGCACAAAGCAGCCTGCTTGATCAGCATGCCATCCACCATCTTAAACATTCACTCCCTCAACCACTGGCACATAATGGCAGCAGTATATACCATCTACAAGATGAGTTGCAGCAACTCACCAAGGCTCTTTCAACAGCACCTTCCAAATGCATGACCTCCACCACCTAGCAAGAACAAGAGCAGCAAATGAATGGGAACACCACCACCTACAGGTTTCCCTCTGAGCCACCCACCATCCTGACTTAGAAATATATTGCTGTTCCTTCACTGTCGCTGGGTCAAAATTCTGGAGCTCCCTCTCTAACAACTCTGTGGGTGTACCTACACCACATGGGCTGTAGCAGTTCAAGAAGGTGGCTCGCCACCACCTTCTCAAGAGCAGTTAAGGATGGTCAATAAAAATGTTGGACTAGCCAGCGACGACCAAGTTCCATGAAAAGAATATTTAAAAAATGCTCATCCTCTTTTTCAAATTCCTTTCTGGGCTCAATTCACCTTTTCCCTTCAGAGCTCTCCAGGCTTGTGGGAAGAGATTCTTGCTCTCTGCCTTTCCATGGACAACTCAATGTTAACTCATCCTCTCCACCTTTGGCAAAACCATCAGCTGCACCTTTCACCCCTCCCACCACATATGTTTGTGCATACTTGCACACACACACACACACACACACACACACACGATAATCCTCTTTCTAAACCACTGCAGACATGCCATAGGCTCACTCTTTTCACCAGGCCTCTGGCTGCCTTTTTGAACTACGACTCTGGTCTGCATGTTGCCCGGTGTTCCTCCTTGGGGAGTGTCGTTACATGAAAGGTGTTACGTAATTTCTTATTGGCTCCAAACTCAGGGACAAACTAATCATTACTTTTACTGTTACACTATAAATCCTTTCTAATTACCTTGTTTTTTTTATCCCTTACAGAACACTGAAGGATAGTCACAACATGTGTTCAGCATTCTAATAATGTATATGAATCTAATGCTTGTCAAATAGTGGTTGTAATTACCTTTACAGAGAGCCAACTTTAATGGATTGGCAAGCAAGTAAAGATCAATTCTAAAATCAGAAATGGCCCAAATTGTTCATCATGGACTTTAGTCTGCTTACTTTATATTCTGACCCATGTTCATTCCATTATTTCTGGCCCATTCATTCACAGCCATTCCCTGGGCCTTTGTGCCAAGTGTTTCAGTGGTTACCTTTTTGCATAATTATATTAGGTGATTCTAGTGGAGGGATAATTCTCTGTAGATAGAAGCTTGGATTATTCTCTTCAGGGTAAAGTTTGTTTCATAGATATTCTTCTCACCTCTCCATTCTATCGCACCCTGGATCATTTCCCTGGATTGATGCTTAATTTGCTTTTCATACGGTAATGGGGCACACTGGGGACAGTGAATACTGCCTCTCAGACTATTATGGGCCCTCAAATGGGGGTGCTGAGTGACAGACAGTCATAATCCTGGGACTGAGACCAGAAGGTCGGGTGAGAAATTAAAGGTAGCCCTGGGGCTTTGTGGACCTCGTTGTCGGGGTGAGAGATTAAAGGCAGCCCTGGGGTGTTATGGACCATGCTACAGGGCTATGCGTGGCATGCATGTCAGGGTGCCAGTCCAGGGAGGGGCAAGGCCAGGGAGCTCACAATGGAGTGGTGCACAGCTTGGTGTGTGGGGCATGATCAGTGCCTCACACGCAGTGTTCCTTGGGTGGCTGGCTTGCTGCTGGGCTGCAGATGGAATGGGTAGGCCAGCTGTTTGCAGCCGGTAAATGGGGAAAACGTAATACGGCTGGAGGTACTCGAAGCTCTCGTGGTGGAGGAGGGGGGGAGGGGGGTGCGGGGGTGTGGTGGGTGTTGGTGGGGTAGGGGGAGATGTACCTCAGTATGTCACCGTGCACATAGCCTCAAGATGGAGAGGGCCATGGGCCATGGGGACATCCACAGTGATGGGTTCAGGGGGCAGGGCAGGAATATCTACAACAATAACCATCAGCTCCAGGGTTACTGGTGGAGGCCGGAGAATTACCGGAGGGAGGTCTACCTGCACATCCTGAGGGTTCCAGGATGATCGGAGCGACATGAATGACCAGAAGGGGAGGGTCAAAGCCGGTCTGGGAGTAGAATTGCAGCACCACCATGCTGAGATCCCGAATCAATAACACGGTTTAAAAATGAAACTGGAGCAAAATCTCCACAGGAGGGGTCTGAGGGAGTTTGGGCAGAGCCCATGGCCGGACTCGGGGGTCATATTTATTAGACTCCCAATGTGGAGATGAAGGCTCAGCGAATAGACTCATGAACACTTTATTGAGAAGTTATAGTTGGAACCACTAACAAATGGTATGCTTTTACACAACACTGCAAAAGTCATTAGGGTCACATTGGAGGTGGTCGCATTGAGCTTTCAAATCTTAGAGGAATGTCAGAAGGGAAGAGGCACCCAGCCATTAAGGGAGCATAGCTGCTGGATATCAGCTAGATGCTCAATATGAAACCTGTAAAGTGCATTGTCCAATTGTCATGGGTCACGGGCAAAATGGCATCCAGTCATTCCAAAAGTGCAAGACAGGGGTAATCGCTAATCCTCATCAGGCAGGGTCAACTTTGCTTGGCAATGCTGAAGCCTCTTTCATCCTCTATGGGATTCAGATGTCAAGTTGTTGGGGTGTCTTCTTAGGCACCTAAGATCTGTGAGCGAGTGCCTCAGCTACAAGGCTAGGACAGGGAAAGGAGGGTAGCACAAGTGCAGCACAAGGCATGCCATTGGCTTTCTGGCTGGGAGTGGTAGGTCAGCAATAGTTGGTCAAGCTACATTGATCTCTTGGATCTAACTGTCCACAGGAAGAAGGACGATTGCAGAACTGGGAGGACATCCAGTACCAGTGCCCCTGAAGGTCACTGCCACACAATTTTTTTGCAAGCTGCTCCTTCCAGGGATCCACAGGGGACCTATGTGGCATCTCTTAGTTGTCAATGCATTAAGAAGGTGATGGATGCCCTCTGCAGTAAGGCTCATCATTATGCAAAGTTCACAATGGATGACGCTAGCCAAGCTGCTAGATTTCTTGGATTTGCGGCCATCTCAGGCTTTCTTAGAGTGCATGGTGCAATCGATTACACATGTCACTTTAAGAGCTCTACGGCAGCAGCCCCAATCTCCTTTGATAAGAAAGGGTTCCACTCCCTTAACATTGAGCTGGTGTGCGATCATCAGAAGTGCATCATGCACATTTGCGCCAGGTATCCTGGGAGTTCTCATGACTATTACATCCTGAGTCACTTGCAGGTGCCACAGATATTCAAAGGGCCACAGCACTTACAGGAGTACCCACTAAAAAGAAGGCTCATGATGCCCGTGCATCGTCCTCAAAGTGCCTTACAGGAGATATACAACACAACGCACTCTGTGACAAGGTCAATCATTGAGCAAACTGTTGGCATCCTGTGGATGTGTTTGTGATGTTTGGACCAGTCAGGAAGGGGCTTTGCAATGCTCTCCAGAGGGGGTGTCCCACATCAACATGGGCTATTGTGCTCTGTACAACCTGGCGCTTTAACAGGTAGATCACTTGCCAGAGGGAGACATGGAGGAGGCTGCGAACTCAGATGTTGAAGACCTGGAAGGGCAGGATGGTCAGCTTCCATGTGAGGATGCCCTTGTAGAGGCACGATGTGGAAGAGATGCCCGTGAAATGCTGATAGTCACAGGTTCCAGGTCAAGGCATTTCTTCTGTCCCATAGTGACATGCCAGTGATTAGAAAGGCATTAAGCAACGACATCTCAAGCAAGGTTCAGCCCTGGACCTGTAACCCTCGAGGATTACGAGGCCCTAATGTTTGGAAATGTCAGCAGCCAAGGCTGTATATAACCACTGTGGTAAGTGAAAGGCAGTACGGCTGCATAAACCCTACATCAACTACACAGTGTGCAGTCATTGACACCTGAAGGAGGCACTTTGTGCAGCCACAGAGATTCACACATGGCTGTCAAGACCATAATGGGTGCAGGTCATGTGCTTTCACACGCACAATGAAGCCAGCTCAGTGTTAATGAAACAACATAGCTTTTAACCCGCCAAGGCACATGAACACACATAATTCTATGGTGTGTTGCAAGGCTTAAAGGTTCAAAACTCAAATGTACAGTCACTTTCAGGAAAGAGCTTCACACATCTCCCTTACATTACACAAGGGGTGGAGTGACTAACATGAGTCTGCTAAACATCGCATAAACCTGAGGCTCACAAAGGGAGGCAATCACAGATTGGGAGTTTGGGTCGCCCTCTCAATAGGAGTTGCATGTGCACAATGCATTAAAATGATGAGACCATTGTCAAGAACAGGAAATATTTTAACAGAGGTGCATGATATCTACAGTGACATCTAAAGATATCTACAGTGTGTGAACACCCATGCCACCATAATGATCTTAGAATTTCTTTATTTTTCTTACTCTACTGCTACACCTAGGTGCATCCCTGACATCTGCAGCATAGGTGGAGGCATCCTGCTGACTGCTACGCCCTGTTGTCTGTGTCTCTTGGAGCCTGAGATTACAAGAATAAAATACAAGCAGCAAATAAGGTTCAGCTCAACCTTAGATTCATTCATTTATTGAACCCACAAAACCACAGTACAAACCTTTTTACGATTTGACTGAAACTTATAATCACCCACATGGCTGGCTGTTACTGCTGTTGATTGTAGGTCTGATCTAAAGATGACCGGTCCCCATCCTTCTTCTCCCGACTGCAGTCACCATATTTCGATGTCCCTTTTATTATCATGTCCCAGTTATACAACAGAAGGATAGCATGCTTTCCCTCGCACAGTGAGGGGCGCTTAGCTCATAGCTTTTTCAGGTATAAATACTCCTTTCATTCTCAGCAGGAGCTGCTCACAATTCATAATTAAAGTTAAGCTGTGTCATTGTCCAGTATCTAAATCAATCATGAGTCAGTTAGCTCATCCCCTCTGAGTGTCAAGGTTAACTGTTTCATTCCTTTAAATTTTGTTCTTGGTTTTACAGCTGACCTGAATTAGGGGCTGTGCCTGATTTATCCCATTTTGTTGATTTGGTTTAATTGGTTTCACGTAACTGTTTCATGTCCTTCAGTTCAGGGTTTAATTGTTTCATGTCCATCAGTTGTCCATTGGAGGCCCAAGGCCTGGAGGGCTCCGGACTGCTTTGTGAATCCTGCTGTAGTGCAGGTGCACCCTCCTCAGCCTGTGGAGCTGGAGCTGGTGGGGTCACAGGCAGTGTGAATTGGGATTGGCTGCACTCTCTTGGTGTCACCTGGGCGGATGGCCCTGGGGTGTCCAGCTGACAGTCCTCCTCCTTTTGGGCACCCAAGGGCCCCTGTCTGACTCCTTGAGCAGAATGACCACATGGAGTGAGTATGAGGTGCCTTGTTGCCCTTTCTCGTCCAGCCACTGATGGATCCCACCCATGCCGAGAGTGATGGAGTGCAGATCAAAGCATAAATCCGGCTGAACCTGTTGGACCAAGTTCCCCTAGACAGCCACCACCCTTCCCATGGAAACCTTGAGGTGCTCACATGTCAGAGCCATGACATCAGACAGAATGCAAATGGCATCCTCCATCCTTTGCTCCAGTCTTTTGAATGACTCTTGCTACTCTGCCTGACATTCCACTGCCTGACTTTGCATCTCCAGCATGTTAGCGAAGGCTGTTTCCAGAGGCTCACCATCTGACTGGGACTCAGTGGGTGCCTGTTCTCCAGCAGACCTCCGAGTGCCAGAAACATGGGCTGTCTCTGCCTCTGATTGCTGTGGAGACATGTCAGTGTGGTGTTCCCCAGAATGTGACCCTGAGCCTAATTTAGATTTATAGCCCACCAGGGTGAGTGTGTCTCTGTGCTGGTGGAGGATACAGGTGAACTTAGAGATGGGTCTTCATCAGAAGCATCCTCAGCGTCCTCCTCTGAGGTGGCCTGGGGCCTGGGGCTTATGGCGTGTCTCAAGCTCTATTTGGGCGTGCTGGCGCCTGTAAGAGCCAGAAGATCAATTAATTCATGAGCAGCCAGAAAACAACATTGCATGTCAATCACTGAGAATGCCAGGATATGATCAACTCATGGAGGGATCAGCTGTACTAGCTTACTGGGAGAGGCCAATCTCTCCATCACCACAGCATCCACCCCTGTCCTCCTCTGCCAACTCAGCTGCACCCTCCTCGAATCGAGTGGGCTCCTGGATGACGTCTGTCCCTTCTCCCATCTGGGATCTCCCCCACCTGTTGTCGGCAAGCATGGCCTGCATGAAGACAAATGGATGGAACATGATGAGAATAGATGAAGCGTGCATGCCTTACTGTGTGTGCTCAGCCCTCCCCAGTAAGGGCTGAGGGTGGAGTTTGTGCAGCAGGATAGATGAGATACTGGTGCTGAGCCTTTCAATGCTAATATCTCCCCAACTAATAGTGTGTGGGATCCCTGAGGAGTCTGCCCTTTTGAGTGCCTGGTTGCATTATGAGGGTGTGAGTTTGGAATGAGCAGAAGGTTCACTTACCCTGGCGGAGCAGATCAGATCACTCACTCTCTTCCTGCACTGTAGAGCATTTCAATGCTAGTTCCGTGTGGCACAGACCTCCTCTGCAACCGCCTCCCAGGTTGGTGGATCTCCTGGTTCCATCACGTGGGAAGAGGACATTCAGCATTGGCGACCACCTCAGATAAGAGCCTCAAGCGAGTCATGGCTGAACCTTGGGCCTACTATCTCCTTTTTCCTGGGGACCTTCGCAGGAACTGGCAATAACACTGCTGGACTGCAAAGTATGAACGTTAGTGTTCGGGTGGAGTTTAAATGTGGCGCCAGGATCTTCAGCCCCATTAGGTGAAAGTGGGGCAGATGAATCAGAGCCTGCCCCTCCATTCAGAGAGATGCAGGCCGACGCATAATTAATGAACTTCCAAGCGTAAAACTGAGCATGATAACCTGTCATGCCACCCACTCAGAAATGCACCGCTTATCCTGCCTGCCACCATTCCCACTCTCCGGAGCGGAAAATTTCACCCTGCCCCCTCAGACTGCAATGGGACACACAGGAGACAGTGAACCCTGCCTCTCAGACTGTAATGGGACACACAGGAGACAGTGAACCCTGCCTCTCAGACTGTAATGAGACACACAGGATAGTTAACTGCCTCTCAGACTGTAATGGGACACACAGGAGACAGTGAACCCTGCCTCTCAGACTGTAATGAGACACACAGGATAGTTAACTGCCTCTCAGACTGTAATGGGACACACAGGAGACAGTGAACACTGCCTCTCAGACTGTAATGGGACATATAGAGGATAGATAACACTGCCTCTCGGTCTAAAATGGGACATATAGGCGATAGTGAACACTGCCTCTCAGGCTGTAGTGGGACATATAGGGGATAGTGAACACTGCCTCTCAAGCTGTAATGGGACACACAGGAGACAGTGAACACTGCTTCTTAGACTGTAATGGGATATATAGGGGTTAGTGAACACAGCCTCTCAGGCTGTAATGGGACATATAGAGGGCAATGAACCCTGCCTCTCAGACTGTAATAGCCTAGCTTGTAACCTGTTGTGTTGGGAATGCTTCATTTAAAGCAGTTATGTCTTTGCTGAGATAGTGAGGAAAGAAATTATTAAATGATACATGCAGCAACCTCGCACTGTGGAATGATTAGGTTCTTGATTTCAAATATTTGTCGCTAGACTTGTGCTTAGGTGCAAATATTTACTGATTCCATGGGCTGGTATTTTCATTATTTTCAGCCATTCATAGAAGTAAAAGCTTGAACTGTGTCTCATTACAATCAGTGTTTTGCTTCCTTTCAGTGCTGCACAACCAACTGGTTATGGCACAGGACAGAGCAAGCATTGAAATGAACAGAGCCTATCATGTTTGAATGATGTCACCTCAGAGGAATACTGCCTGTAAAGTAGAGCAAAGAAACATCTTTAATGACTTTGAGACATGGGTGGAATGATCAGTGATTGTCTCCCAGCAGGATATTTATCATAATCTATAGCGCAATTCTAATGAGTGTAAAGGTTTTATAGTATCTCTCCTTCAGTGACTGCTTCAAGGATAGTGTCCTTGCTCCCAGCCTCTCCAAAACACAAAGCAATATACTATTTGTGTGCTTCAGCCTTTGAAATTGCTAGCCATGGAATGCAGTGACCATTCCATAATGCTGGCTTTATGCATTGGTGATACATGTAGATTTTAATTGGGCTGTTAGTACAATTCCAGATCCAGCTATAAAGCTGTTAGCTCGAATCTTAGACCAAAGGATCTGTAATTAATAAAGAGAACATCAGTTAAGGGCACTTTGATAGATGGCCAGGCCACAGCTGTATTGAAAAATCACAATTCAATCGCCGTTGCCATTATATTCATCAGAGTTGGTGAAGGACAGCGTGAAAGATGATGTGGTACCATACCAATGTATACAAACTTGCAACTCAATACAAACAGACATTGTTATTTATTTCATCTGTAGGTTGCCAGTTTAACAAACTGAACTCTGCTCAATACCAGCGCACTAGTATTCATAACTATAATTGTATTTTCTTCCTATCCAGAACCGATCAATATATTACTTTGATTCAGACCCTCTGGGACCTAGGTTCAAATCCATCTCAGCTTGATAGAATGAAAGTCTGTTTTGCCTCCTGGCTCGAAGGATTCTATGTAAAATGATCTCATGGACCACATTCTTTTCTACTTGGATAAACCTAGTACATAGTTACAAATCCATCCCAAACAACATGACAGCTATTCCTCCAACACAAGCCACAATGCCCAGCACTGGTTAGTCTTCACAGTGATCCAGATTTCATGGAACAGTTCTGTACTATATCATTGGAGAAAGCTTACAATCTGTGCTATGTAATGGGTTAGCAGGTGCTTGGGATGTTTCCATCCTGGTGTCGTCCTGGTATTTGTACCACACAAGTAGGCTTTAAATGCCTGAGGGAGGTCATGGGACATATGCATGACATTGTGAGTGAGCTAATGTCAACTCAAAGCCACACATGAACTCAACAGAAACAGAGGGCAGTTGTTAATGTTCCTTCATTTGGGCTGACAGAGGTGGATATACTGTCGCAGCTAAGGCACTGTGCCACCTGTTTGCCCCAGCTCTTCATCACTCACCAGGAATCATGATGCATCTGAAATCTTCACTATTTTTACCAGCATGTCTAACTCACAAGGGGCAAAGACATAATTGGTTGGCCACCTCATATGGCATGTCATCATGTCACCTGTGGGAATAGGGTAGCGCTGGGGAGAGGGATAGAACCGCTAAAATAAGAATGTAAGGTATGTTTGGTTAAGATATGGAACTCAGTACCACAAGGAGTTGCCGAGGCGGATAGCATAGCGTCACGACGATAGGAAACTGACTGAGTAAAACTATCCATAACTTCACCAGCTAACCATAGATATACTGAATTGTTTAAAGGAGACCTGTTTAAAAGAAATACAAGAAAATACTTTTTTTTTGCAAAAATATACTTTATTCATAAAATATCTTCAAGAACATTCCAAACCATTTCAAAATCACCATCACAAAAGTACAATCAGGTTCAACTTTTACAACATGTATCATAAGGTGCATCAGTACAAGCAATGAATATTACAATCATTTGCAGACATTCATTTTGAGCTTTACAGCCCAAGAGGCCCTACACAGTTCCCAGCCCCTCGGTGCACTGTGACAGAAAGATCTTGGGCAGCGACCCTTCCCCATTGGGCCTTTGCGGCGGCTGCCCCAAGCTTTAGTACGTCTCTCAGCACGTAGTCCTGGACTTTGGAATGTGCCAGTCTGCAACACTCGGTCGGGGACAACTCTTTGCACTGGAAGACCAACAAGTTTCGGACAGACCAAAGAGCGTCTTTCACCGAGTTGATGATCCTCCAACTACAGCTGATGTTTGTCTCGTTGTGTGTCCCTGGGAACAGCCCGTAGAGCACAGAGTCCTGTGTCACAGAACTGCTCGGGATGAACCTCGACAAAAACCACTGCATATCTCTCCAGACCTTCTTTGCAAAGGCACAATCTACAAGGAGGTGAATAATGGTCTCGTCCCCACCACAGCCAACTCGAGGGCAACGTGCCAAGGGGGTGAGACTCCTGGCGTGTAGGAAAGATCTGACGGGGAGGGCCTTTCTCACCACCAGCCAAGCTACATCTTAGTGCTTGTTGGGAAGTTCTGGCGATGAGGCATTCTGCCAAATGCCTTTGACAGTCTGCTCAGGGAACCATCCCACAGGATCCACCCTCTCCTTTTCCCTCAGGGCCTCTAAGACATTACATGCCGACCACTGCCTGATGGACTTGTGGTCAAAGATGTTTCTCTGCATAAATTTTTCCACCAGGGAGAGGTGGTATGGCACATTCCAACTACTTGGAGCGTTCTGTGGCAGCGTGGCCAGAACCATTCTTCGCAACACCGGGGACAGGTAGAACCTCAGCACGTAGTGACACTTGGTGTCTGCATACTGAGGGTCTATGCACCACTTGATGCAGCCACACACAAAGATGGCCATCAGTATGAGGGCAATGTTGAGCACGATTTCTCCCCCTCTATCTAGAGGCTTGTACATCGCGTCCCTGCGGACATGATCCATTTTTGACCTCCAGATAAAGTGGAAGAAGGATCGGGTGATCGCCACCATGCAGGAGTGTGGAAATACACTGATCAAAAATGGTTTCCATGAGTCACCTGATGTCCAATGTTATAGTTGACCACTTCCCTGTATATGAATTGCACTGCAGCCTGTTGCATGGTATTTCACACCTGGGGATGTCAAGGGCCACTTCAAACAGGGACTATCTTGAAAGGAAGGCACTAAAAATGCAAAGTGCTGGACTTTAATTCTACCAAGACAATGGGAACTGCTAACCACCTATATACTGATCAGACATTCAAAATCCCCATGGAGGAGGAAATAACCCCCATCTCCTGTTGAATTCTATCTTGAAATGTGTCAAAAGTTTCAGAGGTGAAAAGATCAAAAAATGTGATTAATTGGTCTGCAACCATGACTGCAAGACATGCTAATCGAATTCCTTTCAGGGAATATACAAACAGGTATTTAAAAGTTGGTTTTGTCCAGCAGGAGAGGGAGAAGTAAAAGGATCTAAAACACTGCTGGAAGGAAGCAGTGAAGATCTCTCTCTCTTTCTCTGAAGAATGTCTTCAATAAAGTGCAGGCCTGAACCAAGTCAATTCCAGAATTCTACAGGAAACCAATTAACTTCGATGGTGGCAATGTTGAACAATCCATGCCTCAAAGGCAAGCAAAGGACTTAATTGTGTATTCTTTTAACATTTTATTGGGCTCCACCTTTCTTACTTCTGGTGTGTGTGTGTGTGTGTGTGTGTGTGTGTGTGTGTGGTCATATCTTTATTTTTTTCCTGTTTAATAACTAATTAAATTACTTTTTCTTTGACTCAAGAAAACCTGGTTTGATTGGCTCCTTATTAATAAATAAATACATTTGGATTGGAAAAGGCATTTATGGGGAAAATAAATTTTTAAAACCTTTGTTGTGACCGATTGAGGGGGCTGAATAGAAGTGGAGCCAGCTCACTCCTGCTCACCCGGTCATAACAAAAGATATATTTAAGGGGATGCCAGGTAAACATATGAGAGAAAAAGGGATAGAAGTTTTGCTGATCAGGTGAGATGAAGAGGGGTGGGAGGTTGCCCATGTGGAGAATAAAGGCCGGCAGAGACTAGTTAGGTTGAATGGTCTGATTTTTTGCTTGAAATTCTAGGGTGGTTCAGTGGAATCTGTGGGGAGAATTTTTGGCTCGGTGGGGGAGTGGCCCGCTCATCGAGGCATAAAATGACGCGGGGTGACATCAGGCGTGTGACCCAACGTCACCTTGCATCATTTAGATTTTCAGTTCGGCGGGCACGCAGCCGACTCGGCTGCCGAACTGTCAAAGGCCTGTTAAGGCCATTAGTTAACTAATTAAGACTATTGAGAAAGCTGCCCATCCAATCTTAAGGTTGGCGGGCAGGCAAAGAGCCCAGGCGGCCTTCATATTTTTCATGGAACCTCATCCACAGGTGGGATAAGGTTTCATGAAGAGTTTATAAATTAAATACATTTTTCCATAAGTTCATTGAAATATCACATGAGGGGACATGTCTTAAACTTTTTTTCTTTATTAACATTTTTAAAACTTAAAACTTATCTCCCTGAGGCACTTCTGTGCCCCAGAGAGGTTTCTGCACTCGTTCACGTGCATGCGTGAAAGAGCACACTTCCGACTCAGGGATTTCCCCCTCCCTGTCCACACAGGGAGTGCTCAATTCTTCCGGGCATATGTCATGCTGGGTGGGCCTTAATTGGCCCGCCCATGTAAAATGGTGGAGTGGACCCGATCGGGGGCGCCGATCAGGTCCGTGCCCACCCATGCGTGCTCCCGCACGACCCCCGTCGACAAGGGAGAAATTCCCTCCCACGTAACAATAGTTGTAAATAAGCACAGTTTCATCATATATTGTCATTTATAATTCTTAGCTAGTGAAAATGAGGAATTTGATGCAAAGAAACCAAGAATTTACATGGTAAATTGCAGCATACTGTTTTCCCCAACTAATATTTTTCCTAGAATTTTCCACAATTAGTATAATTTTAGGAATAAAATTGAGCTCAATGGGCCACATTTGGAATAAATATTTATCAATGCCCACCAAGGTGCAAATTGAGAAACTGCAGACCCCCAGCTCATGATTTTCCATCTGCCGTGGATCATGCCAGGCCTGTGCAATTTCTGGATTGTGAGAATGGATTTTTAAAAATATTTCGGGGAATATTGTTATTCTGTAAAGAAGTGTGTGCATGTGCGTGTGCGTGCGTGTGTGCGTGTGTGTGTGTGTGTGTGTAATTTAATTAAACTGGGCAAGACATTGATAGGAGTCTGGCTGTTTGGGTGTTTGTAAACATGGGGCAGGATTTTTTGGTTGGTTGGTGGGCGGGCTTGGCGGGAGCTGGGGTGGAGCCGATCACTGCCCGTGGTCAGCTCCGCGCCACCAATTTACATGCGCTTGCCAATTAAAGCCTGCCCAATATAAGACGCGATCAGTAGCGCTCAGCTGTGGTTAGCTGTTGAGGTAGAGAGAGCTAGAGATAGCCATTGTGCTGGGTAGCTCTGGAGCTGTTAAGCTGGAGATGGCTGGAGGTAGCTGGAGCTGTTTGAGCTATTGAGAAGTCTTGGGCTGCAGCAAGCAGTTTGAATCTGAAAGGAATTCCATAGCAAAGTGGGTGTGCAGGTCATGTGGTACACCTTTACTGAAGCCACAGCAGTCTGCCTTGTGTGATATTACTGATTCCATATTTAAATATCTGTAAGGGATTGTTGCCTGGAAAGTGTTTACTTGTGGGGTTGACCAAGTAGAGAGCTTTGAGAGAATGTTTTGTAAGGCTAACCTTAATTATATAACTGTAATCTTAAGTGCTTAAGGTTTTTTTTGTTCATAAAGCTTTTCATTTTTAAAAACCCAAAAGCGTTACTGGACCTCTTACTGCTGAGATCAGTACATCTTGTTCTTGTTATTAGAATACAAAAAAAAGGTTGTGACCCATAAGCCAAGTTTCTCTCTGAGATTTGGTTTGCACAGCGATTAACACTGGCTGTGGTCATAACAGGATATAGAGCAGCTACAATGGAAATTCCTACCTATCCCTCCCCAAGCCCTCAAATTGGAAACACAGTTTGAATAATAGCAACATTTGTGATGTTAAAGAGTTAACTGTGCACTGCCTAACCTTTCCCGATGTCGCAGTGCATGTTCTTTAATACTCTGCTCCCGGGGTCTGTGATGAAACATGGGATGACAGCACTAGATCCCAAAGTTGATCAGTCAAGGTCACCACCTGTGAACAGTGCCCAGCACTGGATGCCAGGGTAGCTATCAGTCTTGGGACAGTCAAATAAAATGGAGACTCCAAGGAAGAGAAAGCTGTTGTGAACCCTTCTTTGGAAAGTCAAAATAAAGGAAGAAAAGGACTAATAGCAAGGATGGACATATGACCCCTCCCTGCACTGGCTTTCTTGACTGCCTGGTACAGTGAGCATGGGAAGAGGTAAATTAAAGTGAATGTTCTGAACCTTCTACCAGCAGGATCTGGCAGAGTCTAAGCAAGTAGAAGGAAAACATTTGCAGGGCTATGGGGAACGGGGGGAGGGGTGGGGGTGCGGGGATGGGATTAATTGGACACCTCCTTCAAAGAGCTGGCACAGCCATGATGCTCATACCTTTTCTGCGTCTGGGTTGGTGTTGAAAAACTACACAAATGTCTTTAAAACATCAACGGGATGACCTTTGGATGACCTTCAAAACAGAGAATGTGGAGATGCAATTGGTTGCCTTGGATTTGAGGTTGAGTTGTTGGATGTAGCTGAGAGTTGTGTCTCAAATCTGCTGTGAGAATGCTTCACACTGACACTGTCACCAAGTGCAAAGCTGCCACATACATCAACATGGACATCTCTTGCCACAGAAAGCTGGCAGGAAATCAGAAATCCCATCCTTCTGTACAGCAAGTATTCTAGCCTAAAACCGCCTCTTACCAATTCCTCTTTAATGAAATTGGAAAAAGAACCCTTCCCTTTAGAAATGATAACAGCTCAATGAAAAACATTGGTTTGAGGATATAATTTAAAAATCAACACGCAGTTCTGCCTTGTCAGTCATTTTTCATAGAAACCGTTTCACCTACAAAACCACATCAAGAAGATGAATGAAATATTACAGATCCAAGCCCAATAAAATGTCACAGATTGTAAAGAGTCAATCAATCAGTGACAGCAAAATGAGCTATCAGGTACTTATCCACTGGAATAGGGTGAAAGGTTACTAGAATGAGAACAAAATTGTGGTCTTATCAATATATTACCTACAGCCCAAACACAGGGTTCCTATTTCATTAAATGTGCAGTCATTTCATGAAGATAAGTGATTAGGCTTTGCTGCATCATTAGGTCAGACACGCACATTATTGTCAAGTAGATGTCAGTTCACATGAAGTGGCTCCAAACCTGACTCGCACCAATATTGCACTAGCTGTGCCCAGGGGTTGACTGTGTCAGCTGCCCCTCTGTGTATCAAAAGACTTCTCTTATCAAACAAATGACAGATGATGTCAGGCAAGGGCAGCCTTGCTGGCTCTTTGTATTGGAGAAATCCCTCGAGGGAGGCAAGCTTTTCATCTTCAGTGAAGCAGGAGGCTACCTCTCTTTCAAGCACTGTTGGCAAAATGATCCTCTTCATCTGATTAAAACCAGTAGAATATATCAGTCTGCCTGAATTTAAAGGGAATTGATATGGAATTCACTGCCTAAAAGGATGGTGGAAGGAGCTTCAATCATAACTTCAAAAGGTAATTAGAGAACTGCTTGGAAAAGGAATACAATTTACAGGGCAAAGAGTGGGGAGCGGGCCTAATTGGATGGCTTTCTCAAATAGCTGGCATAGGTTACAATGGGTCTCCTTATCTGCTGTAAAATCCTAAATTTCTAATGGCTTTTGAAAGTATATTTGCATAGAATTAAAGAAAAATTACAGCACAAAAACAGCCCATTCAGCTGCAAGTATTTGTGTTCAACTCTCCCTCCTCCTATGCTATCTAATCCTATCAGCAGAGCCTTCTATTCCTTTCTCCCTCACATATTTATCATGCTTCCCCATAAATGCATTGGTGCTATTCATTTCCAAGTGGTGTCCATGAGTGGTGATTTCTAAATTCTCACCACTCCCTGAAGAAGTTTCTCATGAACTCTCTGGTATATTTGGTTCAGACTAGATATTGCAGTCTGGACATTAGGTTCATTCCATCAGCCTTGACTGGAAGCTGAAGTAGGGAGGTTCCTAAGTGTTACTGTGACAAATCAGGAGTTGTGTTTTGAGAAATATATATTGATGAGGTGAGGGCAGGGGTGATTATTTTAGATTCCATTTCCACAAAGGTGAGGACAATTCCTATGTATGCTCATATATATGTAGGAAAAGAGAGCTGGGAAATAGGGTAGATCCAAGGCCAGTACTCAGTTGTCTTAATTTTGCTATTATTCCAAATGCCCCCAAATATATCTTGAGTGCAATCTCCTGAAGAGCATTTACTCCTGAACCAGTGAGTTCAATAACTTGTGCTGGTTAGACATCTTTTACATAGATGGATGCAAAAAGTCACCATGAAGTTGAAGTAATAAAAGAGGTAGGGAAGTTTCAATGAAAATGGGAACCAGTCTGGTAGCCATAAACAGTACATCAGTTTTGAATTAAGGTATGAATTTATTTTCTTTATCTGGTTTAATTGTATGGTTTTGTGGCTCACTGATAGCACCCTAGCCTCTGAGTCAGAAGTTGTTGGTTTAATTTGCTCTGCAGAGATTTGGACACATAGTCCAGGCTAATGCTTTAGTGCAGTACTGAGGGAGTGCTGCACTGTTGGAAGTCTTTTGGATGAGTCATTAAACCAAGGCCCCCCCCAAATGCCTTCACAGCTGGATGTAAAAGATCCCATAGCATTGTTCAGAGAAGAGCAGGGAAGTTTACCCCGGTATCTAGGCCAATATTCCTTAACATCAATAAAACAGATTACCTGATCATCTTTCTCTTTACCATTTGGGGGATGTGGTTTGTTATGAGCCAAAAAACTACAACCTTTCTAGTGTAGTGCCTTTAATGGACTGAATATAACATGGCTGCTCCCAGACATTCCCTCATGGCAGAGGTCACATGGCTATGGCAAGCCAGGTAGGACACTTAATAATAATTGTATTTGAAAACCCAAGCATCTCCCTTTCCATAACGAACAACAGACAACTTTGCATGCACTATCATGTGTAACTGTGAGTTACCCAATTTACCCACTATATCAGAACTGTTCTCATGCTTTAACAAACTGTTTGTTATTCTCGTTAGTCTCTGCATATGCATTGCACAAAGAGTCATTAAATTATGCAGGTCTCTTAATGGTACGCATGTGCGTTGTGATTGGCTGTTCGTCTGTGTGATGTTCCGTCTCCAGAAAGTGTCATTCCTGTGGCACTTGTTGTTGCCGTGGTAACTGTTGTTGTTCCATTTCCATTGTTGAGGACTGGTGGACCTCTGGGAGTGAAGGTTGTCCTGCACTCTGTGTAACTGGTGAGATCCCATCTTCCTGATCGACCACCTGCAGTGAAGGAACAGCTTCTCTAGTTGTTTGTACATGCCTGCGATTGTGCTGGTATATTAGGTTGTTCATTTCCACTGCATACGATCGAGGTGACAAATGCTCTACGCATGTCCCAAGTTGCCACGTAAGCTGACTCCTGTTGAAGGTTTATACTCTGACTGGCTCTCCAATGCTCAGCTCTGGCAATGGTTTGACAGTCTTGTCAAAATGAACTCCGGCTTTCTGCCGTTTCACCTGATTTTTTCACTCGCACCTGTTACTACTGCTAGTTTCAGTAGCTTTTTTGCTATTGGAAGAGTAGTTTGGGGGCAGCGTGACATTAGACTTTGGGCTGGACTACTTCCCATGCCTTGAGTTGGTGTGTTTCTCTACTTGAGTATTGCCTTGTATACATCTGTGCTAGATTTGCTTGATTTCTTGATGATTCCTTTGGTGATTTTCACTGCCGCCTTAGCCTTTCCATTCAACTGGGGATAGTGCGGAGGTGATGTGTAGTTTGAATTTCACAATCCTTTGTGTAGCATCTGAGTTCTTCACTTGTGAACTGAGGGCCATTATCACTCATCACGATGTCTTCAAGCATTCTGCACTCTTTCCTGTTGTCATTGAAAGTCAGCTGGTCTAACTCCCAGTAGTCATAAAAGTACTCTACAGTGGCAAGATAATCAGTTCCTGTTACCCCCAGCTTCATCCATGATCTGTCTGGGATGTCATGCGGCATCAATGGTTCTCTTGCTTGTTTAGCTTGGCACTTGTTACAAGCGTTGCACTGGCTGATATGGCCTTTCATTTCATTGCTTAGATTTGGCCAGTACAGCACTTCTGTTGCTTTCCTCAAACTCACACATGTTGCGAGCTCAAAGGCTACAGTCTTTCTAGTGTAGAATGTAACATGACTGTCCCTAGACATTCCCTCATGGCAAACATCACATAACTATGGCAAGCCAGGTAGGACACTTATTAATGATTGCATTTCTGAGCCCAAATACGGTTCTGCATAACTAGGCTGCCACATTTCCAACATTAAAAAACTTGACTGCACTTACAAAGTCTGTAAAACGTCTTGGGATATCCTGGGGTCATGGAAAGCTCTATATAATTTCAAGTTCTTTCTTTAAAGCGATTCTTTATTTGTTAGCTCTTCTGGTGTGTTGAGCTCCTAAAGATGCTTTGGTTGCTGTCAGCTCTCTGGTGACTCATTTTTGTGTCAACAGAAACTTTCCCTACAAGTTCGGAGACAAAGAAATTACAAATAAATAGAATTTTTAAAATATTAAGGGAAAAATCGTTTTAAATAACATTGCTAAAAAGACACTGGAAGAATCAAAATTTTAAGTAGACACGAAACTGAAGGACTGTCCTTTTAAGAGCTCCGTCACTCATGGATCCTCCCTATTCATTTCCATCAAAACAATGGAGAGAGCAATCCTATAGTTAGCAGAATGGAAGGTTATAGTGCCCCTACTTAATATGTCTTTGCATGGCTCTCCATGTTGACATTAATTTCCTGCTCATTCCGCTAAACAGGGAGTTTAGGTTTTCTCAGAAGGATAGCCAAAAAGAAAATGTTTTATGTGAATTGTGTGGGGATTCTTCCTGGGATTTTCCAGTCTCGGTCTCCCCAACAGGCCAAGCACAGCACCCAGGAAATGTGCCCAAAGAACAAGTCAGCAACCAAAGCATCTTAAGGAGCTCAACTTAACCGGATGAGCTAACAAATAAAGAATAAAACCTACCCTACGTGTAAAAGGATTTTGCCTCACACCTTAAACAGCATGAAGCAACCTTCCAAATGGAACATCCCTTAACATTGGATAGTTCCGCTGTGAAAGAGTCAACCAAATAAACTAAATTAACAAAATCAGGGACAAAACAAACACAGCCCCTAAATTAGGGTAGCTGTAAAACCAAAGACAACGCTGCGAAAGAATAAGTAAAGACAGATGGGAGCTTATTAGGATTGAGAATTAAAATATAAACAGCGATGCCTAATTAAGTCATCGCAGACCAATCCCAATGCAGTTTAGGGTTTGCACAGGCAAAAGTTACTATGGGGTTTTATGTTTGCGAAGGCTGCTTTTGTTCCTGTATATTGTTTTGCTAAGATTCCTGGGGAATCAATTTCCTCACTCAATTCTATGAAACAAAAGCTGATGAGAAATGGAAATCCACGTGAAAATCCAGGAGCGGAATCTTGTTTCCAGGGCGAGCGGAGCGAGTGCAAACTTCACACATGCACGCGAGTGGGCGCTTGATAATCTCCCTGAGGCACAAAACTGCCTCAGGGAGATGAAGATTTATTTAAAAAATTAAGAAATTAAAAATGTAATAAAACATGTCCCCTCATGCGACTCTGTCACCTGAGCAGGGACATGTGATTAATTAAGTTATAGAATTTTTATTTTATTTTTATCTGCTTTAGGAAACCTCATCCCACCCGTAGATGAGGTTTTCTACAAAGAGCAACAAGGTTGGACGGGCAACATAAAATGCAACTTAATTGATAATTTAATGGCCTTTACAGACTTTTTAATTATTGGCGGGCATATGCCCACCAACCCAAATATCGCACAACTGCGCGTTGGTGTCAGGACGCTACCCAGTGCCAATGAGCGTGATTTCACACTCGAGCGGGTTGGCTGTGCACTCGCCTGCTGGGCTAAAAGTTTTGCCCCAGGAAGGAGGTGGAATTTTCCAAATCTAAGGCGCTTACGCCAGAGAGAATCAAAGGGCACAGATGCCAATACAGAATTGACAAAAGTTGTCCAGTGACATCATTGGGTATATTTCCTGATTGGCACTGTTTTTAGTACAAATACTTAAATCAGTCCCATCTGGTGGAAAAGGGAGTGGGATCTGGGACCTCCCAAGCTGTAGGTTTTTATTCCATGTTATTTGCATTACCTGCTGAGCCATTTGAGAGTCTTTGGGAAAAAGTATTAGCTCGGTGGGCGGGCGTGTGCCCGACTTGCTCGAGCATAAAATGAGGTGCATTGACATCAGGTGGGCGATATTTTGGACGGTGGACATGCGCCGGAGTCGGCAGCACGCCCGCCGACAATTAAAAGACCTGTTAAGGCCATTAAATTATTAATTAAATTGGATTTTTTGTTGCCTGTCCAACCTTACACTTGGCGGGCAGACGTAAAGGCCAAGCGGTCTATGCACTTCTTAGGAAACCAGGCCATTCAATCCCTTGAGCTTGTTCTGCCATTCAGCTGGATTATAGCTAATCAAATACTTTCTTGTCAATCAAAGATCTTTGACCAACGGCTCTCCTGACAAACACCAGATGTTTCTGTCAATCGGGCAGGATGAGGTTTCCTAAAGCAGATAAAAATAAAATCCAAAGTTTACAACCTAGCAGCTTTGTGCCTCAGGAAGATTTTCAAGCGTGCACTCACGCACATGTGCGAAGTTTGCATTCCCCCCACTCGCCCTTCTCCCTGCACTGGCAGTGCTGAGCGCTGCTGCTCAAGTTTCACTCTGGGTGGGGCTTTAATTGGCCCGTCCAGCGTGAAATCATCGTCCGATCCCGGTCGCGGGTGGTGGTCAGCTTCCTGACCGCACCTGCCCTCCTTCGCTGAGCCCACCCGACATGGGTGAAATTCTGCCACTTATTTTAATCTCTGACCTGAGTTTCACTGTGGCATTACGTAATCTTTAATGTTTCATCCTACATTCTCCCAGCTCCACTCGACAGAAAGCTTCTTACTGTTTTTCACTTCTTCATGATTAATGGTCCCTCACTTTGCTGCTATAGTCCTATTCTCTCTATTCAGTTATTTCTGCCCTCTCTGCTTTAAAAGAGGTTCCCTAACACATTTTGCTGCTTTTGTTCCTTCAATTTCCTAAACTACTCTTTATTTTTAAACTTACCCCTCCATCTTAAACTCTTCAATGTAAAACACCTTGAGGTGTGTCCCTGCATAAGGGGTATTGTAGAATTACAAATTGTTGTCTATTAGCAGTAAAAAAGCAGCCCAATTGCACTGTTCAGTAAGTATTTATTATTTCCATTAGTTATTTTAAATTATTTCAAGATATTGCAAGGGTAAGTTAGGATTAAAAATAATTATTGAAACTGATAATTAACATATTTACATTTTATGGGTAGGGAGCATATCCATAGTATATGTATATTATAAGGAGAGATGCTGGCTTAATGTCACTGGGCTTGTAATCCAGGAACTAAGGTAATGCTCTGCACATGGGTTCAAACTAACCCACTATGGCAGCTGCTGGAATTTGAACTCAATCAATAAATCTGGAATTATAAAAGCTGGTCTCAAAATGGTGACCATAAAACTATTATCGGTTGTTGTAAGAATCCATCTGGTTCACTAATGTCCTTTAGGAGATGTGACTCCAGACCCACAGCAATGTGGTTGTCTCTTAACTGCCCTCTGATGTGGCCTAGTAAGCCACTCAGTTCAAGGGCAATTAGGGATGGGCAACAAATGCTGGCCTTACCAGCGACACCCACATCCCATGAAAGAATAAAGAAAAAAATATACACAAATACAAAAGGTATCTCCTACTGGATGAATCAGAGGATATTTCCCTGTCAGTTATTGTTCCTGGCCAGGATTTTACCTACAGCGGGCAGGAGCGGGTGCAGAGCCATTTTATGTGGGCGGGTCAACTTAGGCCCACCCAGTGTAAATCGCAGCTCCTGAGATCAGCGGGAAAGGGTGGGCGGTGGCCGGAGCCCAATGGCGACCCAGTGGCCTATTCAAAAATGGTGCAGGCAACCGTCCAAAGGCTGCCACTGATGTGGAACAGGAGGCTGTCAGATAGCATCCTTGGAGAGCAAGCCAAGCAGGAGGGCAGGTCGGCGGGGCAGTCAGCCTGAGGTTTTCGGATGAGCGCCTTGCTGACCCCCTCGGGACACACACTATCTGTACTTTCATGGAGTGGAAGCTCTTCCTGTTGACGAAGGCACCGGGCTCACCTGCTGGTGCTTTGATGGCCACGTGTGTGTAGTCTATTGCACCCTGGACACGGGGGAAGCCAGCAATGGTCGCAAAGCCTCTGGCTTGCTCTGCCTGGCTGGCCTTGTCAGTGCGGTAGTGAATGAAAGTCAATACACACCTGAACAGAGTGTCTGTGACCAGCTTGACACAACGGTGGACAGCTGACTGGGAGACTCTGCAAAGATCACCCACCGATGCCTGGAAAGAGCCGGAGGCATAGAAGTTGAGGGCAGCTGTGACCTTCAATGCCACTGGCATGGGGTGTCCACCCACACAGTTGGAGCTGATCTCAGGGTCGATCATCTGACAGATGGAGGTCACTGTCTCCCTTGAGAGACAGAGCCTCCTTCAGCATTGCACCTCAGACATATTGAGGTAGCTGCATCACCGCTGTATACCCTGGCAGGCATCTTCTGCGGCCTCTTCCACCTTGCACTTCTTGTTGGCCCTGCGCCCCTTGTGCCTGCACCTCTCCTCCCACAGGTGGCTCTCCTGGAGGCTGAATATGGACTTCTGGCCTCTTCTCCCTTCTGGCCCTCCCTTCCTCCTCAGATGAGGTGCCTCCAGCAGAGAGCACAACCCCCATTCCCAGGGTAAGGGAAGGCTGCCTGAAACCTGCAAGGCCCCAAGTGTTATGATTCCTCCAGAGTCCTGAACTGAAGCCTATTATTTCTGTCAAAGCAGCTCTGAAGAGAATTGATGTTGTCCTGTTCACACAAGCAAGTAGCAGTAAGTTAAAAACTAAAGTTATAACAACTCACATTAGCGAGCCCGCTTAATCCTCTTATCCCGCCTATGGATGAGGTTTTTGAAAATGTGGCCTACCCGCCTGCCCATTGTGCCCATGCGACGCCCTGAAAATCACAAGGGCTGTGAAAAATCGTTCTCAATTGCTTATAGTTTTCTTCTATAAGGAGCCAGCTGTTTCAGATGCAGTCTGTGGTGCAACAACTTTCAACAAGTGTTGGGGTAACAGGCAGGGTTTTTAAAAAAACTTTTATTAGGCATTTTTAAATGCAGGAATATAGTTTTTGCAAAGAGCTCTAACTTGTTAGAGTTGAATAAGCCACTATTAAGTTTTCTAAACTAGTTGACGACCTATAGTGTGTCATTTTTGAAAAAAATAGTAACTCCTGAATTTTACACCAAATCTGTAGATATTCTAGGGTCTGTCTCATGTTAAACATGGGTTTGAACAACTTCAACTGCAAAGTAATTTATCATGTGTTTGAGATGTGATGATGTTCTCTATAAATTTGGGGTTGTGTTAAGGGAATTGCCAGTGCAGCAATGTTTAAGGAGCATGCACTAAATTCCTCACACCAGTCATTGTATGAAGGATCAGGCTGCCACCTAGTGAGTTGGAGGCAGATTTAGAGCATTTAGAAAATAAACAGACATCATCTTAATTCAACAGGGTGAATGATTCAGATTAAACACCAGGCAAGGATCGAGACAATGATCTGGGTGGATACTGAAGAAGAATTTGAGATATACACTGAAACAGTTGGCCAGAATTATTTTCAACTTTTCCCCAACATCTTAGTGAAACCAAGAGACTCTCCTTCAATGGGAAATGATTTCTTCAAGAGAGAATAAGGATTATTAATTGCAGGGTGCCAGGCGCCTCCCAGTGGACAAACAGGAAAATGCAACTTGGAAGCATGTGTTTTGCTCAGTCATTCGTTCCAGCCTCTGTCTGTGTGCTATGCACGATGTATAAACATTGGATGTTAAGTATATTTTACAGAGTGAAGTGTATAAAACTGTGGGCATATGCATGGGGCTGTCGGAGAGCCCCTAGGACTCGCATTCAGCCCAGCTCAAAGTTGGAAGCAACGCAGGAAGGGAGGACCAGGTTAAAGCAACACAAGTTGTCAGAATGCCCCTTTTTCGAAAACACTGAGTGGTCTTTGACATGCACAAAGACACGTACATGCACAGATACGCAAACACATACACACATACACGTGCACACATACACACACATATATATGCACGTTTGCATGAACAGACACACGCAAACACACAGATGCACGCAGAGACATGCAAACACATACACACACACATACTTGTCAATTTCAAAATGATGGGCTTTGGAATTAAGTTCCACATGCACAGCCTTGAGATCTGAGGGGAAGAATTTAACTGGGAAACAAGATGGAAGGTGAGGTCAGTAAAATGGTTGCTCCATTCGCTGGTTCATTCTGGCCTGGGGCCAAAGCTCAATTCAGCAACGGGATTCATTTGAATAGTCTAGCCAGACAGCTTTGATGCCAGGCCAGCCCACAGGTTGGCAAGTGGGGAGGGAATGAGATCCAGGCCAGCAGTGGTCCATGGTGCTTTGAGGAAACAGGAAGAGCATGCCTATTCCTCTGGCTCTGCAAAAATACAACATTGAAGATAGGTTTTATTGTGGCTTTATGAGAAACCTTTGGTGGTCCTGGAGGATCCACTGGTCGGGCTGTTCAGGACATTGTTCTACATTCAGAATCAGACCTGGATATGTATAGTGAAGTAATCTGTGTCCTTTCCTTTCACATAAATCCTCCCAACTCCATAGAGGGAAGAAAATATGTTTCCAAGGATCAAAGTGTTTTCCTATTAAATTGGAATTGTACAGTTTATTCAACACCCCTTAGCAAAGCAACATTCTTATTGTGGGACTTGGGCATCAGCAAGAGAGCAATGAAGACAGGGCCTGATTACAGAGAAAACAGCCAGTGAAGTCAATCCAGGCTCTTAATATGACAGTAATGCTTTTGATGGGAAATTGAAACTGTGTTCAGGGCCAGAGAACATCATGCAGTTACCAACAAAGTTCATAAAGAGTGAACATTCTGGGTCTGGATGTGGCCTCTGCGAGTGTGGAGTTAGGCACAATGGGATGACTATGAAAGAGAATCTCAAAGTGAGCCTTTATATGTTTCATGAGGCTTCAGATGATTTGATTGTGAACATTAGAATAGAATCCAAACACAGAAGGAGTCCATTCAGCTTTTTGAAAGTTTATATGGAATCTTTTCACCCAGGGCACTTTCATATGGTGTGTTCCAGATCTTAACAACTCTCTGAATGAAATATAATCTCCTTTTATGTGTCTCGTTGTTTTGCCTCTTATTTTCAAGCTATGACCAATAGTTACTGATACACTTGCCAGAATAAAACAATTCCTCTGTACTTACTCTATCAAAACTCCTCATAATTTTGAATATCTCTATTCAATTTCCCCTTAGCCTTCTCTGCTAAGAATACCAGCTTCTCCAATCTCTCCATGTCACTGAAGCCCCTCATCCCTGGTATCATCTAGTAAACTTCCTGTCTACCCTTTCCAAGGTCTTGAAATCCACCTTAAAGTTGTGTACCCAGAATTGAACACAATGCGCTAGCTGAGGGCTACCTGAGTGTTTTGGAAAAGTTTAGCATAACTGCCTTGCTTTTGTATTCTATTTTTCAATTAATAAAGTCACTGAGCCCTTATGCTTTTTTTAACAGCCTTCTCAATTTGACCTGTCTGTTATGGGGTGTTGATTGCATCTTGGAAGGTTATAATAAAGTCTTCATAGTCTGAAGTAGGTTAACTATAAGACTTTATTGACTGCTAGAACTATTTACAAATGTACAATAAAAAGTACAAGCTAGGAGCTGTCTCCATGCTGCATGTGACTCTGCTCAACACCACACTGATCCCTAGGTGCGGGTCATGTATTCTCTTACATCACAGTGTGTACTCAGTACTCAGTCCCACATTAACCCTATATGTGCCAGACCCCTATTCTACACCACCTTCCAAGTCTTTATCCAATGTATTTAGTGTTATATTAGTTTACTTTATGTCTTACATTGGTTTTACTGCATTCTCAGTATTACTGCATTCTCAGTATTACTACATTATCACTACTGCATTTCCCTTCTTAGAGTCCTTGAATTAAAAGCTCCAGATGGAATGGAGGCCTCATCATCCTTCCATATCTCGTTCTCACTACTGTCAGAGGAGTGGTAGGCTCTGTCATTGCTGGTTCTTTCTGTTGGTTTGGAGGTTGAGCTGGCATCTGGGTATCTATCCTCTCATGTTGAATTGCACTTGGCAGGTTCAGCCGTGGTGTTGATTGGTAGTTGTTTCTCTAACTCGTTTCCCTGGGTGGCCGAGCATTGTGCTTGTCTCATTGTCCCTTCTTTCACTTTTTCCATCATTGTGTGGGTCATCGTGCTGTCCCCTATGGTAGAGGATGAGCATTCCTGTGACGAGAATGAGGGTTAGTGGCACGCTCACGTCTGCGTTCGCTGTTGGCAGTGGATGGCTGCTACCAGGTTCCAGCATCTTTTGTGGCTTTGGCAAGCTGGCTGGGAGTTCCAGTGGTTGCAGTGTTGACCGGCTGTACCGTCGTCGGAGCCAGAGGTTGAAGCTCATCAGACTGCTGGTCTTTCACATCCTCCACTAGAGGTGTTGTAGTTACCTTCTGGGTGGTTGGCTGGTGTGACCATTGAATGTTTTCAGGCACCTGTAATGAGAATGGACAAACCTACTTCGTAAAGAGAGAAAACAGTTCAGAGCTGAAGTCCCAGTCAGGATACTATTTTTTGTTTGAGTATTTGGGAACTTACAGTTCTGTAAGATTAGCAACAATGGATGTCTCAACACCTTCTGCCATTTTGAGGAGATCCAAGGCTACACAGGCATCTCTGCTCAACAGAGAGAAAGGTTGGTTACAGATGATGTACAGCTGGTCGAGGATCTGTTTACCACCATACCTTAGTGGTTCCAGGATCATACCAATGACTCGAAGTCGGACCCATAAAGTGGGTGTGTCTGTTGTTTGAAGCCAGACATCTTTTACCCACAGTTCTTTGTCTGACAGGACTGTTATGCTGTCTCCTGTATCTAGTTTAAAATTTGCTGAATGGCCATTGACAGGAATGTCCGGGTTGCAAAATGAGAAGGATCTCTGATGTCACCAAAGGAACATGGTTGTGTGTTTTCTGGGTTTGTAACCTCAATCTCGTGGATAATATTGGGACTTCTGTGCGTTTTGGAGCTTTCGTCTCGCACAATTTGCCCTAGTGTTCAGTCCTGTTGCATTGGAAGCATTGGGCTGCATTCGCAGGACATGAACCTCTTCTGTCAGGTCGCATCACACCACACCACTGGCATGATTGCTCTACTGGCCGGTTCTGGCATTGTTTTCCCTGGCCTGGGGTGTCCCTATAGGATCTAATCTGGCAGTGTCAGGGAGATTTTCACCTCATTATCCCTGAAGAGACCCTAACAACCTGCTGTGGGCTGCAGAGACCAAACTCAAGGGAACTATACAAAGGCCATCTACATTTCATAAGCCAGACCTGGCAACTGGAGCCTATTCATCTGCTGGGACAAAGAGCCCTGCAACCTCCCTTTCAACTCTTAATGGCTGGAACATTTAACAATCTTGAGGACCCAGATGAGGAATACACATCCTTTGTCAAAGATAATGCAGAGAGATGGGTGTCATATGACATGAACCTTTAGCTTGGAGAACCAGTTATACTGTCTTGCTGTACTGCAAAGCTCAGTCTGCCATTTTCTATCCACCAAGCAGCAGCACAGAAAAGGGATTCTGTTCAGGTATGAATACCTGGCCCCATCTGCAATGTTTTGACTGGAACTTCTGTACCATTGCCAACAAGGCTGATTCATCTGTGCATGCCTATCTCATCGTGGAAGTCAACACTACTGGAAAAGTGAATTATCCAACATCAGTTCCACCTGCCAACATCTCTGAAGGAATACACCATTGGACTTTGTTTCTGGACGCTGGATTCATATGAAACAATAATTCTTTCCTCTGTAGTTTTTGCCTTGAAATCTTTCTTTCTCTGACTTTTATTGTATGAATGCTCTCTCTTTTGAGTGTATGCAAATAAACTAACCCTCTGAGTTTACCCTATCTTGAGTTTGCTTTGGGGTTATTAATAGAAATTGGACCACACCAAAACTGGGGGGTGGGGTTGGCAAATACACCACTGCTTATGAAGGGGGAAATCAAAATCAAACATCTTTCTATTTGTGGACTGTGATGAAAGGAGAAACCAGCACTGTTTAAGTTAACCCCCTCTCCTGTCTGTAACAGAAATTGGGAGCTCACATCCGCGATAACCCATTTGAATCTAACCAGAGTCCAAGTTAAGAGATGGGCAAAATCTGATAAAAAAGAGTCAATTGGAAGCCAAAAGGTAACAATTTTTTTTTAAAAAGTAACTTACCACAGCAAAATCCTTTTCCCTAGCACTAAGAAAATGGCAACTTTTGATGCCCAGATGTGGATCAAACAAGGGAATGTAAATGGTGAAACTTTGGCAGCCTTTAGCACAGAACAACTGAAAGCTGTAGCTTTGGAGGTGCAATTAAGATTGCCCAGTAAAGCGAAGAGAATTGAACTGATCCAGTTGTTGATAGAACATGTGGGACACATTACTAGTAGAGCAATTAGATGTAGAGCTCGTTCATAACTCCGAATCCCCTCCCCTAGCCCAATTTGAGCTGGAAAAGCTCACAATACAGCTATAATTTAAAGAGAGGGAACGAGAGAGACAAGGAGAGGCTCGGAAGAGGGGGCGAGAAAGAGAATTCCAGCTCTGAAAGTTGGAAATGGAGCCAGCAGTTCCAAGGGATATAGACACCAGGCAACTGGAAGCTGCAAGGGAAAACCTTTCTCTATCGACTAGCACCTCCTATCTCTCTAACCCAGGACCGTTACTTGAGGCCCTCCCGTATACTAGATTAATTCCCAAATTTGAAGAGAGTGATGTGGAGTCATTTTTTTTCCACTCTTAAGAAAATATCGAGACAGCTAAAATGGGCCTCAGAGATCTGGACATTTTTATTTCAAGGGCAGCTGTCAGGGAGAGCCCAAGATGCCTACTCCATGGTGCCTCCTGAGGTGTCCCTGAATTATAAGCAGACCAAGGCTGCCGTCCTAAGTGCTTACGAATTAGTCCTGGAGGCATATCGCCAATAATTCTGGAATACTTACAAGAAGCTCACACAAACTATATCGTGTTCAAATGGCTGAAACAAATCATGTTTGACTGATGGGTAAGATCCCTAAGAATCCCAGGCACCATTGAGAGGCTGTGTGAGT
Organism: Carcharodon carcharias; assembly: GCF_017639515.1. Taxonomy (NCBI): domain Eukaryota; kingdom Metazoa; phylum Chordata; class Chondrichthyes; order Lamniformes; family Lamnidae; genus Carcharodon; species Carcharodon carcharias. Next base: position 101,941,737 of record NC_054480.1, read on the forward strand.
TGGTATTTACTGGAGGAATTCAAAAATTGCTTACCTTACAGCCTGCAGACGCACTTAGAGGAGCAGAGAATCCTCACAGCCAGGGATGCAGATGGACAGATCATGGCAGACAGTTACGGTCTCGCCCATAGGCCCGGAAACTCAGGCAGACCCTTTCCAAACCATTCCCATGAGCATTGGAAAGGTAAGCAGGGGTGATCTAGATAGAAAAGGCCCACCCCACCCAGAAAAGAAATCACAGAGAAGGGTGTGAGAAACCCTCCTGCCACCCAGAAGGACAACCCCCAGAGACTGGTGTGTTCTTATTGCTATGAAATAGACCAGTCCAGGCCTGAGTGCCGGAGATTGCGAGGGAAACCTGTAAGTCTAATAGGACTCTATGGGTAGTCCCCTGAATAATATCCCAGTGGATAGTGCAGCAGAGCAGGCAAAGGCTCTCACTAGAGAAACTTACCCCTTGGAGGACATGGCACTGTGGATGTCTGAGCCGGACAAAGTGCCAGAGAGCTTCCTGAGTTTTGTTTGTTCAGCGACAGTGTTCCCATATCCGTCCCGGAATGTGATCAAGTCCATTGCACTGCTCCAGGTATAGGGGCCACTCAGTCCTTAATGTTGGAGGGTAACTTAAACCTACCCTTTGAGTCGTCCCTGAAGGCCAAAGCCCTGATCAGTGGAGTGGGAGGAGGAACTGTGTTTGCATAGGGTCCACCGAGAAGGTGACCTTGTTTCAGGACCTGTCACAGTGGGAATTGTCCCCGAGCTACCAGTAGCAGGAATCGATTTCCTCCTCGGAAACGACTTGGCTGGCAGCAAAGTGTTAGTCGACGAAAGATAAAAGGCCAATGCCAGCCAGCAGAAGTCTGTAGGAGAGCAGAAATGAGGCCCAAATGGTGAAATAACACCCATAAACATTGAGCAAGGGCTGCTCAAATGTAGCACAGCTGAAGCCAGGCCAGTAAAGCTAAAAGTGGTCCTGGAAGGGCCAATAGCACTTAAAATAGATTCATAGATTACCCCAGAATTAAATAGGGACAAGAGAGGTCCTAGAGCAAGGGAAGAGATAGTGAGGGAGATGCCCCACATCATCAAAAAGCCTGAAGGAAGGCAAGCTTTTAAACCAGGAAAGAAAAAGGTTGAGTTGCCTGAAGTATGGCTGACAGAAACCTTCTTTCCAACATTAAATAGGGGTACAGGGAGTTCCCAAACCAATGAACAGACAGGGAGTGTGAGGCATCCCCCAGTTGAAAAGCCACAAGGTCATGTAGCTGGAAGTGCTCCTCCACTTGAGGGCAGAGGTGTTCCGGGGACATGGAACAAGCTAGGAGAGCACCCCTTCCAAAGCCAAAGGCCCCAGTGAGGGAGCCAGTGATTGGTTTAGCCCATAGTTTTCTGGTGAATTTAAATGGGGACCAGGAAAGTTATCAAATTGGCCCAGAAAGTGTGAGGGCGATGCCTCACTTAGTTGAGAAGCCACCAGGAGGCACAGCGAGAACTGGCTATCCACCAGAGGGTAGTAGTTTCCCAAAAGACATAGAGCCTACCACCCAGCTGGCCAGCAGGGGGCTCCCAACCAGATTGGATCACCCAGCTTAATGTAGAAACGCAAGGTGACTTGACAGGATTGCCCCTGCAATTAAAATGATCCATAGCAACCCAACAGACCACAGCGCTGCAGACCTACCTGGTAGGGTGTGGGAGGGGCCCCGGCCAGAAGGCCATCTTCCTATCATCCAGGCCTAGAAAGGCTGGCCCAAGTTCAGAAGCAGGCTGCCAAGCTGTAGCTGTGGCAACCTAAAGCACATAGCAACAGAAGCTGGAACAAAAAGCAAAATTGCTGGAAAACCTCAGCAGGTCTGACAGCATCTGTGGAGATGAAGGCAGAGTTGACTTTTCGAGTCCGTATGACTCTTCATCAGAACTAAAGAGAAATAGAAATGTGGTGAAATATAAGCTGTTTAAGCGGGGCCCGCTTCTACCTCCTACCCAAATCCACAAACAGGACTGTCCCAGCAAACTGATCGTGTCAGCCTGTTCCTGCCCCGCGGAACTCATTTCTTGCTATCTTGAATCCATTTTCTCTCTCCTTGTCCAGTCTCTTCCTATCTACATCTGCGATTCCTCTGATGCCCTACATCATACCAACAATTTCCAGTTCTGTGGTCCCAACCGCCTCCTCCTCACCATGGACGTCCAATCCCTCTACACCTCCATCCCCCACCAGGATCTTCTTTGAACAGAGGCCCGAACAATCCCCATCCACCATCAGTCTCCTCCGTCTGGCTGAACTTGTTCTCACACTGAACAATTCCTCCTTTAACTCGTCTCACTTTCTCCAAATAAAAGGTGTGGCCATGGGTACCCGCATGGGCCCCAGCTATGCCTGTCTCTTTATGGAGTATGTGGAACATTCCTTGTTCCAGTCCTACTCAGGCCCCCTCCCACACCTCTTTCTCTTCTACATCGATGACTGCTTCGGTGCCACTTCGTGTTTTCGTCTGGACCTGGAAAAATGTATTAATTTTGTTCCATCATTTTCACGTGGTCCATCACTGACACTTCCCTTCCCTGCCTTGACCACTTTGTCTCAATGTCTGGTGATAGACTATCCACCAATGTTCATTACAAGCCCACCGACTCCCACAGCTACCTCGGCTACAGCTCCTCACACCCTGCTTCCTGTAAGGACGCCAACTCATTCTCTCAGCTCATTCACCTCCGTTGCTTCTGTTCTGATGATGCCACTTTCCAAAACAGTTCTTCTGACACGTCTTCTTTCACCGAGGTTTTCCACCCATGGTGGTTGACAGGGCCCTCAACCATGTCCGGCCCATCTCCCATGCATCAGCCTTCACATCTTCCTCTCCCTCCCAGAACCATAATAGGGTCCCTCTTGTCCTCACTTATCACCCCACCAGCCTCCGCATTCAAAGGATCATCCTCCGCCAACTCCAGCATGAAGCCACCACCAAACACATCTTCCCTTCACCCACTCGGCGGCATTCCGTAGGGACTGTTCCCTCCAGGATACCCTGGTCCACTCCTCCATCACCTCCTACACCTCAACCCCCTCCCACGGCACCTTCCTATGCAACCGCAGAAGGTGCAATACCTGCCCCTTTACTTCCCCCCTCCTCACCGTCCAAGGGCCCAAACACTCCTTTCAAGTGAAGAACGCTTCACTTGCACTTGCCACAATTTACTCTACTGCATTCGCTGCTCCCAATGCAGCCTCATCTACATTGGAGAGACCAAACGCAGACTGGGTGACCGCTTTGCAGAACACCTTCGTTCTGTCCGCAAGCATGACCCAGACCTCCTTGTCACTTGCCATTTCAACACACCACCCTGCTCTCATGCCAACATGTCTGTCCTTGGCCTGCTGCAATGTTCCAGTGAAGCTCAACGCAAACTGGAGGAACAGCATCTCATCTTCCGATTAGGCACTTTACAGCCTTCTGGACTTGAGTTCAACAACTTCAGATCATGAACTCTCTCCTCCATCCTCTCCCCTTTCTGATCCCCTTTTTCTAATAATTATTATATTTTTTTTAATATATATATTTTTCTTTTCCCACCTATTTCTATTATTATTTTTAACATTTATTTCCAATCCATTGTTTTATCTCCATCTTTTAGCCTACTTCTATCACTTCCCCCCATCCCACCCTCACTAAGCTCATCCTGCTTTCTACCCTTAATGTCACTATTAGCACATTCTTTAGCTAATATCACCACCGTTAAACCCCCTTTGACCTTTTGTTTATGACATCTTTGGCAATCTCTCCTTTGCCTCCACCTATCACTGGCCCTCTATCCAGATCTACCTGTCCCACCCCTCTTAAACAGCTTATATTTCACCTAATTTCTATCTCTTTTTAGTTCTGTTGAAGAGTCATACAAACTCAAAACATTAACTCTGTCTTCCTCTCTACAGATGCTGTCAGACCTGCTGAGTTTTCCAGCAATTTTTGTTTTTGTTTCAGATTTCCAGCATCTGCAGTATTTTGCTTTTATCTTAGCACAACTGGGGTGTTCCAGCTTCTATCAGCTGAGCTGGGCGCTGAACCAGAATCCCCTAGAGTGGCTAAAGTCCCATTAAACCACCCCCCCCCCCAATCTCCTGACAACCAGTCTAACCACCATCCCTGAGTTTGGACAGCTGAACCCACAGATAGCCTCAAGCAGCTTGACCATGACTCAACAAGAGTATTAACGATCCTGTAAAACCCCCAGACTCTTTAGAGGACACTTAATCAGGAGTTGAACAGACAGGATTCTGAAATCAATGGCTTTGCTTATGCCTGATTCCCAACAGGAAATTTAGAACTCTGGTCCGAATAGACATCCCCATAAGGACAGGTTTGAATCTTCGCACACCACAGGACCAGACAGTGTCCTTGCTGATTCACTAACCCAGGTTTAATCCTCAGAAAAAAGGGGAGAATGCAGCAGAGTGTGTCTGATGTGCCAGTGTGAATGAGAGAATGCATTTACTTCCTATTCTTCCCTCATAAGACCACAGATGTAAAAAAAATAGAATTAATTTTTTTCTCCAAGATTATGAGGACTGTCAGGGGGCTAAGACCTCATACCCTATATTTTTTATAAAATATGTATATTCTCATGGCTAATTTCTAAAATTTTAAAACTGAACAATGACCTTTTAAAATGGTTGAAGCTATGCCTGTCTGTGATCTTCGAACAATAGGAACTAATCTGGCAGTACCAGGGAAATTCACACCTTGTAGTCCCTGAAGAGACCCTAACAACTCACTGTGGGCTGCAGAGACCAAATTCAAGAGAACTATGCAAAGGCCATCTACTTTTCAAAAGTTAAGCCTGGCCAACTGGAGCTGACTCATCTGGTAGGATGAAGAGCCTTGCAGTCTTCCTTTCAATTGTTAACAGCTGGGATATTTAACAATCTCGGGGACCCAGATGAAGAATACACATCCCTTGTCAAAGGTGGTGTGGAGAGATGGGAGTCATGTGGCATAAATCTCTAGCTGGGAGAACCAGCAATACTATCTTGCAGTACTGCAAAGCTCAGACTGCTATGTTTCCATCTACCAAACAGCAGCATAGATAAAGGGGTCTGTTCAGGTATGAATGCCTGGCCCCATCTACACTGTTTCAACTAGAACTTCTGTACCATTACCTACAAGACTGATTCACCTTTGTGTGCTTATCACGTCATGGAAGTCAACTCTGCTGGAAAAGTGAATTATCCAGCATCAGTTTAGCCTGCTGACCTCTGTGAAGGAATACACCACTGGACTTTGATTCTGGACTCCGGTCTCACATAAAACAATAATTCTTTTCTCTGTGGTTTTTTTCCCCTATAAATCTTTCTTTTTCTGTCCCTCTCTTACCGTATGAATGCACAGGGGTCTATGTTGCGACCCTCCCCTTGCATTTGAGTGTGTGCAAATAAACTAACCCTCTGAGCATACCCTATCTTGAGTTTGCTGTGGGGTTATTAATAGAAATTGGATCACACCAAAACTGAGGGGTTGGGAAATACACCACCCCTTATGAAGGGGAAAATCAAAATAAAAACACCTTTGTTTGTGGACGGGTGGTGAGAGGAGAAACCAGGGCTGTTTAAATTAATCCCCCTCCTGTCTATAACATGCTTAACTGGCTGGACTGTGGTCTCTGCACTATGATTTATTCTATCCCTTAAAATGGTCCTGTGCTGCTCATGGAGCTCTGGCTGTCTAACTATCTGGATGGCCTTTTCCAGGGTCAGATCTTATTTTGCTTGCAAGCAGTCAGAGAGTCTGTCATCAGCTATGTTTACCTGTATTCTGTCTTTGATGAGTTCAGATTTTGAAACTCTGTAATCGCAACCTTCTGCCATCCTGTACAGACCATTGATGAATGAGTCAACAGGTCTCCTGGCTGCTGGATTCTCTTATTGGTTTTAGCTCATTTGAGTATTTTTGCTTCTTTGATTAAAATAAATGTTCAATGATTTTAGTATCCTTTGAATTTTACAGATGATTCTTTAATTCCATGTCTTGTAATAACATCATCCACAATTGGGCCTACTGAGTAAATCAGTGTGTTCACCTGCTCTTCTTCAGACTTTTTATTTAAACCCTATATATATGCTATATCCTAAGAATCTTTTCTTCCAAAGTCCCCAACTTTATGATTGATTTGGCCCTTGGTTTAGTCTAAATTGACTTGGAAATGTGCAATTCTGATCCATGTTCAAAATTTTAGAAGTACATGTTCTGCTTTAAGAGCTGTCTGAGCTTAAAGATGGCATTGCTGTTCACTCAGAGACAAAGGGATTTACCATGCTTGCTGTTTTTGACAGATTCCAGAACAATGGTGGTGGCATTCAGCTTGAAAACAATACATTTAACAATGGCTGCCTGGATCAGCTACCTATAGATCCTTTTGTTCAGCCTTTTACTTTTTCATTTATGTGTCTGTCAATTTCCAGCTCCTGCTTGCCTTTTACTGAGTTGAACGGACGTGATGTTCCTGGAATATTTAATTAACACTTTCTCTTTTTTTTGTTTCTGATGAACTCGGACACCACAAGTTCAGGCTCTGACTCATGGATTGGGTTTCAGCTGGGTTTGCTGTAGCCTGGAGCTTTAAAAGATTGAGCTCACCTTGCTGAGTCTGCACTTTTGGATCTGAAGCTAGACTTCTACAGGAGCCCCAATAGAGTTTTCTGCTGCAGGGAAGAATTTTAAATACCAACCTTCAGCTTCCAAGCTTTGTTTGGAGCCTTTTTCCGGTGATTCTTCTTCTGCTCCTTTGCTTCTTGAGCTTCTTTTCAGGTCAGAATGCTTTGTTAAATTTTTTCTCAGTTCTCTAGTGTTTTAATTTGTCTCTGCATTTTCTGCGCGGTTTTTGGTTTTTCACCCCTTTGCATTACATTTGGGAGTCAGAGAGGCTGCTGACCTGTGAGGGAGCAGCTTGGAGTAGGAGCAGATAACTCGGGGCTGAGGCTTGAGGCCTACAGTTATGTTGGGAGTCGGAGAGGCAGCGGACCTGCAAGGGTGCAGCTCGGAACAGGACCAGATAAACCAAGACAAAGGCTTGAGGCCTACAGTTACCTGGGAGTCGGAGAGGCATACAAGTCAGCTGCGCAGAACCGGCCCACACTGAGTTCAAAAGGAGAGTGAGAAGAAACAACTAGGGACAGCACAGGAAAATCATGAGTTCATTGGCTGGTAAGAAACTGTTTTTAGAGACTGTCTTTGAATTGCTATAAATTAGAAAAGTGTATTATTTTTAAAGGAGTAGTTATACTTGGAGTTAAGAGAGAAACACCAGGAATAAGGGAAATTCAGGTCCAGTATAATGAAGCAATATGAGTAAACCAAAGTAAAATAAAGTTAAGGCATGGCAGGGCACCTCGGTCAAGTGGAATGTGTGGCCTGTAATATGGGAAGTCATGGATGCTACTGGTATCCTAGATGACCACATGTGCAGGAAATGCCACCAGCTGCAGAACCTTGAGCTCTGGGTTTCATAGCTCAAGCAGTGGCTGAAATCACTGTGGTGCATCAACAAAATTGAGAAATATGTGAATAGCACGTTCAGAGAGGTGGTCACACTGCAGCTTAGGAGCCTGGGGGCAGAAATGGAATGGGTAACTGCCAGGCAGTCCAAGAGAATCAGGCAGGTAGTGCAGGAGTTTCCTGGAGTCCCGCTCACAAATCGGTTTTCCGTTGTGTCAACTGGTGAGGGTGTTGGTTCCTCAGAAGAGTGCAGTCAGAGCCAAGCTTGTGGCACCATAAGTGGCTCAGCTGTACTGGAGGGGAGGAAGAAAAAAGGAAGAGCAATAGTGAGAGGTGACTCATTAGTTAGGGGTACAGACAGGTGTTTCTGTGGCCTTAGATGTGACTCCAGGATGGTATGTTGCCTCTCTAGTTCCAGGGTCAAGGACTTCACAGAGTGGCTGCAGGACATTCTTGAAGGAGGGTGAACAGCCAGAGGTGGTGGTCCACATTGGTATCAATGACATAGGTAGGAAGGGGGATGTGGTCCTGCAATCAGAATTTAGGGAGCTAGGTTGAAAATGAGCAAGCATGACCTCAAAGTAGTAATCTCTGGATTAGACCCAGTGCATGTGCAACTAAGTACAGGAATAGGAGGATAAGACAGACGAGTGCATGGCTGGAAAGATGGTGCAGGAGGGAGTGCTTTAGATTTCTGGGACATTGGGACTAGCTCTGGGGAAGATAGCAACTGTACAAGCCGGGCTGGTTGCACCTGAACTGAGCCAGGGCTGAGTTCCTTATGGGGCATTTTGCTAGTGCTGTGGGAAGTGCTTTAAACTAACACTGCTGGGCTTTGGGAACCAGGAGAGAGTATTAGAGAGGAATACCAGCGTGCACCAAATACTGGAAGAGATAGATAGCATTGGAATAGACAATAGTAAGTTAATAGGTGGAGTTGGAGTAAGGGAGAAAGTAATTAGGTCTAAAGCAGGGCTACTGTGCATGTATGTGAATGCACAGAGTATCGTTAATAAAATTGGGGAGTTACAGGTGCAGATTGCCATGTGGAAATATGATGTTATGGCAATAACAGAGACCTGGTTCAAGGAAGAGCAAAACTGGGTGTTAAATATTCCTGGGTACAAGGTGTTCAGAAAAGATAGGAGAGAAAGAAAAGGAGGTGGGGTGGCAGTATTGGTTAAGGAGAGCATTGCAGTGCTCGAGAAAGAGGCTGTCCCAGAGGGTTCAAGGACAGAATCAATTTGGCTAGAGCTAAGGAACAAAAAGGGTGCAATTACATTGCTTAGCATAGTCTGTAGGCTGCCAATTAGTGGGAATGATATAAAGGAACACATATGCAGGGAATTTACAGAGAAATGCAAACATTATAGAGTAGTTATAATGGAGGACTTTAATTACCTGAATGTAGGCTGGGACAGTGGTAGTGTAAAGGGTGGAGAGGGGTAAGCATTCTGAGATTGTGTTCTACAGCAGTATGTGTCCAGTCCAACAAGAAAGAATGCACTGTTGGACCTGGTCCTTGGAAATGAGGTGGGGCAAGTAGATCAGGAGTCAGTGGGGGAACATTTAGGAAACAGTCATCATAGTATCGTTAGGTTTAGGGCAAAGGTAGAAAAGGACAATGGGCAATCCAGAATAAGATTAACTAACCGGGGAGACTTCAATGGGGCATGAACAGAGCTGGGCTGGATAGACTGGAACCAAAGTTTTACGGGAGAAACTGTTGCTGAACAATGGGCTACCTTCAAAGGAAATGGGAGTAGAAGTTGCAGGGGCACTGGCTTCCATAGACTCAGGAGAGGTGCCAGAGGACTGGAGAATTGCAAGCATAATGCCCTTGTTAAAAAAAACGTTGTAAGGATAAGCCCAGTAATTACAGACCAGTCAGTTTAATTTCAGTGGTAGGGAAGTTTCTAGAAACAATTACTCAGGATAGAATGAGTAGCCACATGGAAAAGGGTGGGTTGATTAGAAAGGGCCAGCATGGATTTCTAAAGGGCAAATCATGTTTAATTAACTTGCTGGAGCTTTTTGAAGAGGTAACAGAAAGGGCTGATGAGGGTAATGCTGTTGATGTGGTGTACATGGACTTTCAAAAGGCATTTGACAGTGCTACACAACATACTTGTGAGACAAGTTATAGCTCATGGAATAAAAGAGACAGTAGCAGCATGGATACAGAATTGGCTGAGTAATAGGAAACAGAGTAATGGTCAATGGTTATTTTTCAGGCTGGAGGAAGGTTTGTAGTGGAGTTCCTCATGGGTCAGTATTAGGACCCCTGCTTTTCCTGATGTATGTTAATGCTCTAGATCTTGCTGTGCAGGGGATAATTTCAACGTTTGCGGATGATATAAACTTAGAAGCATTGTAAACTGTGAGGAGGACAGTGTAGAACTTCAAAAGGACATAGACAAGTTGGTGGAGTGGGCAAATAAGTGGCAGATGAGGTTCAATATGGAGAAGTGTGAAGAATGCATTTTGGGAGGAAGAACATGGAGAGACAATATAAAATAAGGGGTACAATTCTTAAGGGTGTGCAGGAGGAGAGGGGCCTGGGTATATATGTGCACAGATCATTGAAGGTGGCAGAACAGGTGGAGAGAGCAGTTAATAAAGCATATAGTATCCTGGGCTTTATTAATAGGAGTATAGAGTACAAGAGTAAGGAAGCTGTGCTGAAATGATACAGGACATTAGTTAGACTTCAGCTGAAGTATTGTGTAGAGTTGAGTGCCACATTATAGGAAGGATATGAACACATTGGAGAGATTGCAGAAGAGGTTTACAAAAATGGTTCCAGGGATGAGAAACTTCAGTTGTGAAGATAGATTGGAGAAGCTGGGACTGTCCTCTTTGGAGAGGAGAAGGCTAAGAGGAAATTTGATAAAGGTGTTCGCTGTCATGAGGGGGCTGGACAGAGTAGATAGGGAGAAGTTGTTCCTGCTCATAAAAGGATCAAGAACAAGAGGGCACAGATTTAAAGTTATTTGCAAAAGAAGCAAATGTGATGTGAGAAAAAATCTTTTTCACACAGCAAGTGATTTGAGTCTGGAATGCACTGCCTGGAAGTGTGGTGGTGGCAGGTTCAATCGAGGCATTAAAGAGGGCATGGATGATTATTTGAATAGAAACACTATGTAAGGGTACTGGGGAAAAGCAGGAGATTGGCACTAAATCTTAGTGCTCATTTGGAGAGCCGGTGCAGACACAATGGGCCAAAAGGCCTCCTTCTGCACTGTAACTATTCTGATTCTGTGACTCTGTGCTGCCACCATGTTGTGGGGTGTTGGTTATATCTTAGTAGGTTTTAATGAAGTCTTTGTCGTCTGGAGTAGGTTAACTGTAAGACTTTATTGACTACTAGAGCTATTTACAAATATGCAATAAAGGGTAGAAGCTGGGAGCTGTCTCCATGCTTAGGTCCTGCACATGTCTGTGTCCAACACCACACTGACCCTGGGTGTGGGTCATGCATTCTCTTCCATCACTGTGTGGGAGAGTCTATGCTCAGTTCCACATTAACCCTATATGTGCCAGACCCTTATGCTATACTGCCACCTCAAAGATCTGTGCACACAACCTCATGTCTCTCTGCTCTTGCATCCTTTTTAAAATTGTATTATTTATTCTTGCCTCTCTGCATTCTTCTGACCAAAATGTGTTTAGAGAAGACTACTAGGCTCCCTTTTATTTCAGACACTAATCTTCTGTCATACTGCCTCTTTGTCTCTCTTATTCCCTTTTTTAAATATTCTCTATACTTTCATTCCTCAGCTTGGTTCTCTGCTATATTATTAATTACATTTGTCATGATCCTGTCACATTTTAACCTCAATATCTTCAAACAGCAAGGAGCTCTCGCTTTGTGTGCTCTTCCTTTCACTTTCACATCAATGTGTCTACTCTGTACCTGAAACAGTTCCATTTTGAAGGCCTTCCATTGTTCAGTTTCAGTTTTGCATGTCAATTTTTGATTCTAATCAATCTGGGCTTTTTTCAACTTACTGAAGCTAACCCTCTACCAGTTAAGTTTGCATTGTCGTTTTCCATAACTATTGTAAACCTGATGATGGTAAATTACTGTTCTCCAAATACCTTCCCATTAAAACATTCTCCACTCACCCATCCTATTTCCCCAGAACTAAATTCAGCAATGCTTTCTTACCAATTGGGCTGGCAACACACTGATCAAGAAAGTTCTTTTGTTCACACTTCAGAGGTTCACCCCTCTCTTTGCCCTTTACGTTGTTACTATCCTAGTTTATATTTGGATAAATATATTCTCCCATAATGCCAATTTCTGACATCTACCTGTAATTGTCTTTCAAATTTGCTCCTTTAGCTCCTTCTCACACTTCGCTGGTATATGCTCAGTTATCGGTACTGTTCATCAATTTGAACCAAATCGATCCTATTTTTGACCATTCAACTACATCAATCCTCTTCAGTGCTATGATAGTTTAATTGATCAATATTGCTTTCCACCTCATTTTTTCCCCTTCCCTATCTTTCCCGAACATCTTTTAGCCAGGAATATTACATTGCCAATCCCCCTTTCTTTGAGCAGGTCTCTGTTATTGTCACAATATATAGTTCCAAATGGTGAATTGCGACCAAGGCTCACCAACCTTATGTTACATGCATTTACATACATGCACTCTAATCTATCTTAGACTGCTTTGCAGTTGCCCTTGACTATTCCTATTACTGATACAAATAGTGCTAGAGTGTATCTCCCAAATCTCCATGTACCTTGTTTTTCCTCAACAATGTTTCATCCTCTATTATTGTTGCGTTATCTTGGGAAACATTGGCCAGAGTCTTCTGGTCGCCAATGCGTAAAAGGACATGCGGTGATGTAGGGCATGCATCCTGACATCACCGCGCATTATTCCGATTTTCAGTTTGGCGGGCGCACACCAGAGTTGGCTACGTGCCCGCCAAACTGTCAAAGGCCTATTAAGGCCATTTAAATATCAATTAAAATGCTTAACTGAGCTGCCTGTCCAGCCTTAACAACCGTGGGCAGGTGAAGAGCCCAGGTGCCCTTCACATTCATCATGAAACCTCGTCCATGGGTGGGATGAGGATTCATGAAGGTTTTTAAATTTTAATAAAATTTTTAAATAAAATTCATAGACATGTCCCAGCTCATGTGACACTGTCACATGAGGGGAAATGTTTAAAAATATGTTTTCTTTCTTTATTTAAATTTTAAAAAATCAAACTAATCTCCCTGAGGCAGCTCTGTGCCTAAGGGAGATTTCTGTGCTCTTTGCCGCATGTGTGAAAGAGCACAGGCCATGACACAGCCTACTCCCCCCGCTCACACAGGGAACCCACCAGCGTTTCCGGGTGCTCGTGACGCCAGGCAGGCCTTATTGGCCCACCCATGTAAAATGGCGGAGAAAATTCTCCCCATTGAGTTCCTTACTCTAGTAAGAGATCAGGTTAGGGGCAAAGATCTTTCCTTCAAAATACTTTTTATTTACATAACTATTTAGAAGGTAATAGAACATCAGGACATCAATACAGCTCCTCTGTTGGGTTCTTCTCACTCACTTCTCTCTGTGAGCGACATTGCTAATGACATAGCTCCTTACGTACATGTTCAGTAGCTATTACTGGAGTAGTGTTAGAGTTAATCCTTTCCTCTTCACATCCTGGTGTCCATTTCTCGGCAAAATTAGTTTAAACCCTCTCCCGCAATAGTAGCTGGTTTTCCCACGAGGACATTGGTCTCAGCTCTGTTGGGGTGCAACCCCCATCCACTTTAGGAGGTCCCTCCTAATCCAGAACTGGCCCTAATGCCCCAGGAATCCAAAATCCTCTCCTTGCACTGTTTCTCAGCTACACAACCCTACTATTTCTATACACACTAGCGCATAACACTGGGAGTAATCCAGAGATTATTATATGTGAAACCGTGCTTTTAAACTTCCTCCCATACTCCTGATACTCTGCTTGCAGGATCTCAGCTCTTTTTCCCTTCTATGTTAAAGGTCCCCACATAGGCCATAGCCAGGATTTTACTCATGGTGGGCGGGCTGGACAGGGGCGGGCGCAGAGCCAATCGCCGCCCGTGATCAGCTGCGCGCCGCCATTTTCCTCGGGCAGGCCAATTAAGGCCTGCTCAGCGTAACAAGTGGCTGTTGGCGCTCAACACTACCTGTACGGGCAGGGTTAGGAGGGAGAGTTGGTGCCTGTGCTCTTTCGAGTATGCGAGTAAAAGAGCACAGAAATCTCCCTGAGACACAAAGCCCCCTTGGGGAAATTGAATAGATTGTAAAACATTTTAATAAATGAAGTAAGAATTGATTTAAACATGTTCCCTCATGTGACAGTGTCACATGAGTTGGGACATGTTTGTGAAGTTGGGAAAGTTGATTTATTTATTTTATAAAAGCTTCAGGAATCCCCATCCTGCCTGTGGATGAGCTTTCCTGAAAATCTGCCTGCCCGCCAACGTTGAGGTTGGACGGGCAGCATTTTCAAGTATTTTAATTAATCCCTTAATAGGCCTTTAACATTTCAGCAGGCATGCAGCCAGGGTCGGCTGCGCACCCGCTGAATGAAATATCGCGATGACATCGGGACACACGCCCAATATCATTGTGCGTCATTTTAAGCGTCAGTGTGTTGGGCCTGCCCCCTGCACGCCAACCAGGAGATTCAGTCCCATGGCTTCCAGCTATTCCTCTTTTCCATTCAGATTTTTCTGTACCCTCACAATGACGTCCTTTACGTTGGCACCTGGGAGGCAACTCTCCATTTGGGACTCAAGTCAGTGGTTGTAAAAAAGTCTGTCTAACCCCCTGATTATTGAATTCCCTTTACTGCATTTCTACACTTTGCTGCTTCTTCCTGTGCAGTCATTTGCTCCACAGTGTTGTGCAATCCCTTTTCTGTTTGCCACAATCTATTCTTGTACTGTCTCTTTTCCTCGTCTTTCTTTTTTCTGCTCTGTGTGTTTTACAGTTAGCCCAAATTTCCTTTGTGTTATCAAGCTGACACCTGCCAAATGCTGATCAACTTCTCTGCTTTTCACCCCACGCTTTCATCATCCAGGGAGCTCTGCCTTTGGTTGTCGACCCTTTCCCCATTCTGGGATTGGACTTTATCTGTACCCAAACTCCTTGCCTTTATTGGCTGCCCATTACTACATTATATTTCTGCCTGCCAGTCTTTGACTAAAGTTTGCCTGAACCATCTTTCCTCAACGTACATATCTTGTAAAAAATGCACTAGATAACCCTGGTCAGTCAAGCCAGCCACCATAAATAGATTCCGGGACATGCTGTCATCTAATTGACCGTAACTATTACCTTTGTTGAACTGCAGTATTCAAGTAAAGTGTTAAAGTAAGAAAGCTAGTTAAATATAACAACACACTCCAGTGCTGAAACATTTACTAATGAATTCCAGCATCACCAAAATCCCATAGCCACTCTGTTCATCCTGAAGTAGGAAGTAAACAATGTGATGGCTGAGAATTGAACCCAGGTCAACTACTTAGAAGGCAACCATGCTTACCACTGCACCACCAACACACAGTGCAAGTTCGTATACAGCCGAGTAACTCTGCAGCCTGCCCTGAAGCATCTATTTTTTTATGCAATTCAAAGCAGTGATGAACTGAAATATTCTCACAGTAACTAAGATAGGCAGATGAAGGAAAGCGCATTTAAGGAAAGAGACTAAAATTTCAACAAAATATTGAAATCAAGTATCTTGCAAAGTATTTACAGGGTCATTTTAGAATTCCTTTCACACTCAGGGTCATGCTTACAAACTGAACAGAGGTGTCCAGCAATACAGTCACCCATTCTGTGTTTGACCTCCACATGTTCAGGCAATCACATTGTGAGCGCAAGTGTAGTATATTAAAGTGAAAGAAGTGCAAGTAGAATTGCTGTTTCACCTGGAAAGAGTGGTGCTGTTTATTATGAAGGGAGAAGCTGGGCGAAAGAGCAAATCCTGTATCTCCTATGTTTGCTTGGGAAGTTGTCATGGGGAGGAGAGCATCAGTTGTGTGTGATGGAAAAGTGGGCCAGGGAGTTGTGGAGGGAAGAGTCCCTTTGGAATGCCAAAGGGGTTGAGGGGGAAGATTTTGTTTTTATTTATTCATAGGATGAGGGCATCACTGGCTAGGCCAGCAATAAATTGAGGGGGAAGTTTTTTTTAATCCTGGGTCTCTGGATTACTGGTCCAGCGACAATACCACTATGCCAATGCCTCCTTGATGTTTGGTGGCGGCATCGTGCTGGAGATGACAGAAATGACGGAGGTTGATTTGTTGAATTTGAAAACACATGGAAGCCTGCCATAGTTTTGGGAGGGAATGGAAGGGGTCAGTGCAGGAAATGGGAAGAACACAATTGAAAGCTCTGTCAATGACGATGAGGGGAATCTTCAGTTCAGGAAAAAGGAAGAGATATCAGAAGCGGTTAATTGGAAGGTTGCATCATTAGAACAGATAGAACAGAGATAGAGGATCATGTAAATTCTTTAGAAAAAACGGAGTGGGAGGACGTGTGGTCAAGATAGATGTAGGACTCTAGGGGCTTATGGTAAATATTGTTTCACAGCTTTTCCTCAGAAATAGAAATACAAAGAAGACCAGGAAGGGAAGAGGAGAGTTGGAGATGTCACGGTGAGAAAGAGTGAAAATTTGAAGCAAAGTTGATCAAATCTTCCAGCTTGGGGCGAGAACAAGAATCCACACCAATAGTGAAACTAATAAAAAGGAAAAAGACATAAGGGAGGGAACCTGGAAGAAAGAATGCTCCCTACATCCCACAAATTGACATCATAACTACAACCTAAATTGGGTCCAATAGGTACACTTTTCATTTGGAGTAAGTGAAATAATTAGTACAGAAATTGTTCAATGTCAATAAAATTTCAACTAACTGGAGGAGTACACAATTTATTTGCAAGTAGAAAGAGATGGTTAGGAACTGAACCCAGGTTGCTTACTTGAAAAGAAACCATACTTGCCACTGCACCACCATCAGCATGTTTTGTGAGGCTGCAGAGTACCCTGTAAGTACATTTTATCTCCTCTGAACTGTTTAAGGGACCTCATTACTGCAGTCATGAAGAAGGAATCCTGAACGATCATAGGAAGGATATCTACAATTAACAGGAGCTGGCCACTTTGAGATGATTAGATGACCTTATATGAATATTCTATTGTTGTTCCGAGTATTGTATTTCTCTTGCACCATATTCCGAGTATTTCTCTTCTAGAATAAGAAGCTAACAAATCCCGAGGCAAACCCGTGATGACAGACCTACCACCCCTACTCCTCACACCAAATCCCCCACTTACTAGTTCCTCTCTCTACATCACAGTTGTTCTGATGATGCTATCTTTCAAAACAGAACCTCTGAAGTGTCTTCCTTTTTCCTCAACTGAGGATCCGCCCCCCCAATGACAGAGCATTCAGCTGTTCCCAACTCATTTTCCACGCTTTTACACTCACCCCTTCCCCTCCCACCCAGAACCACAATAAGGTTCCTCTTGTCCTCATTTTCCATTCCACCAGCCTTCATATTCAAAGGATCATCCTCTGCCTTTTCCACCAACTCCAAGATGATGCCACCATCAAACACATCTTCCCCTCCCCTCCCTTGTCAACATTCCAAAGGGACTGTTCCTGCCACGACACCGAGGTCCACTCCTCTATCGCCCCTCACAACTGATCCCATCCCCATGGACCCTCCTCATGCAACTGCAGGAGGCGTATCACCTGCCCCTTTACCTCCTCTTTCCTCACTGTTCAAAACACAAACGCTCCTTCCAGGTGAAGCAATGATTTCTTGGACTTATTTCAAGTTAGGTTCCGGTTTTGCTGCTCACAGTTTGGCCTTCTCTACATGACCAAATGCAAACTATTCTAGACTTCCTTTTTGTTCTATCCCCCCTCTGCCTTTCAACAGCATAAAACCCATCACATTTCTGCCTCCCTTCAGTTCCAAAGAAGAGCCTTATTTGACTCAAAGCATTAACTCCCTTTCTCTCTCCACAGATGCTGCCAGATCTGCTAATTTTTTCAAACACATTCTATTTTTATTTCATCGGATGGATGATGGCTATACACCCATATACCCAAAGGCCATATACGGTGAATTAGCCACTGGATCATGGCCGCCTGGGCGTCCATCCCTCTGCTACAAGGGCACACGTATGTGAGCTATGAAGATAGCAGTCATTGACATCTGGGAGGCACAGCCACCGATGACTGTGACCTCTGGGGGCTGACTGTTTGGAAAGGCATTGGAAGAGGCAAGTAGAAAAGAAAAGCTTAGCTGGCCGAGAAGAGGGTCCAGAGAAAAAAAGGCCAGCAAAATCGTACAATTTCTCAGCCCACTGTCTTCCTCTGCAGCAAATGATGCAGAGACTGCCATGCCAGACTGGGGTCCTGTACCATGCCAGACAATGCTGAACACAGAGTGGGCCACCACAATGCAAACCATCACATTGTGAGAAGGAAGGCTGCCACAGAGTCTTACAGCTTCTCCATATCCTTGGTTAAAGGTTTAACTTTGTGTTCTTCATTTTGCTTTTCAAAATCCGCGATGGATTGTGCACAGTCAAGACCCTGATTCAGATTTGTGAGGTGTCCAAAGGCTTTACAATTTGTAGCTTTACAATTTGTTTGGTCTGTTTAACTTTGTCAAGAACAACTGTTGCCAATACAAAACTAATATAATTGTTATGTTTTGGCACTGTCTGTTTAATGTCAGGTAAAATGGATTAGTAAAGGAGGTCATGTGACCTGCTTCAAATTCTGCTTGATAACAAGCCTGGGTGGTTTGGTTGCTATGGGGACAAGTGGGGCCAAATCATGAGACTCGCTGAGTAAGGTGTGAAGTTTTAAACCTGTAGGCAACGGCAAGGGTAGTTCTCATAGGGCAGTGTTAGGATCATTGGGTTTTATAAATAGGTATATTTTGAACTATCTGTGTAATTCCAAGATAGAATGGAGTTGGTGGTCTACAGGATAGCTAACCAGCATTTCTACATAGTTACAAGGCCCATGTGATTCATGTTGCCATGGGGATGCGCTTTGGGAAGGGAAGATTCCTTAGGAAGCTATTGTAGTGTACTATTAGAGTTTCTAATATATCCCAGAAACTTATATGCACAAGTCAGTATGCGGCCACCTGAGAGGCAAAGAGCAAAAGATGGAGGCAATCAATCCTGCATCTGAAGCAGAGAAAATGCTGACTCTATTACTCACCATGCAGAATGAAGGTGGGGGCTCATGCAAAGCTTGAAGAGACTATAGGCATGTGGGCTTAAAGGAGGCTAGAAGTTTCACTTGGCTTGGATCAGAGGGAAGGAATCTCTAGTGTAACCCTCACTGAAAGAATGATTAGAAGTTACTCAGTTGGGAAGGGAGGAAAGAAGCAGGCCACTAGGAGTGGAGAATTGCTTTGGACTGGTTCTGGGAGAATTAGTATCTACTCATGGGACAGTATAAAGTATGACTGTATAAAGTAGTGGGAGATCTTTGGTCATGCTAAAAGTTAAATGGAGATTTCTTTTCTGTAGTTTAGTGTATAAGTTGCCTACAAAATAGTGTTTAGTCAAAGTTGCTCTTAGTTTGTTTCTTACAGTAAACGTCTTATTATCTCAAAATTTGAAATCTGTTGTGTGAGCCTTTCAGTCAGTCACTGGAAATTTAAGTGTGTTCCAAAAGTTTGTACAAATTGTAACACAACATTGCCAATTGCTGGCAATCCATCTGTTGGCTTTTGAGTACTGGTGGCTGTGAATTGGAATCCAAGGAGAAACACCCTGTCAAATTGCATCTGGATTTAACAATTTTTGATGCTTTTCTTTAAAACCAGACACCAGACTGTCATCAGGGATTTTAATTGTTAAAACTGACTTTAAACCACTCTATTTACCTTCTAACTCCTGATCTCCACCTCCTTCCATGTTTGCATAATTTATTAATGTCCAAGTCATTAAAGAAATGTTTCAACCAACTAAACATACAAATTGCTATGAAGAGCAATTGAATTTGCCTCATCCTATTTAAATTCAGGGTCACTTTTATCTCCAAGTTTACCGTGATTTAACACTTCAGTTTTCTTTTCCAGGAGATGCAAGTTTAACATTTTTATGTCAAATAAAATCCTCTTTACTGCTTTAAGTATTTCATTGAGGGTATGCTGATGCTTAGCTAAGGAGGCTTGAAACTGCTTTTTATTTGATTCACAAATTTTCTTAATCTCTTTTTGTGTTTTTTCTTCCGAATGAGTTTGAGTTTTATCTAATTCTGTTCCAATAAGAGTGATTGATGCTTTGTTTTGATGTTTAAATTTATATTCAAGAGCGCACATCCTTCCTCACAGACCCAGACTTGGCTTGCCTCAGCTGGACTCTGAACTCAGCTTTTCCACTCTCCTTCAAAGCAGTCCTTTCCTTAGTTCCATCATTAGCTTTGCAAACATATTGTTGCTATCTGCTTTGCCACTTCTGCTCAAGCTTTTCCTGCATTTTTAATTCAAAGGGCTCTAATTCATCTCCGGCTGCCATTAACTTTCCCTTTCAGCCTGATGTTCCAATGTCCTTTCAGAATTAGCAGGCTGAGTTTCTGACTCTTTAAACACATCTTCAGTTCAAACATTGAGCACAGCAGAGGTTTACAGGAAGTCACTGATTCTTTTTAAGTCACTCAGCATTTCCTGTATAACTTCAGTTTCAACAGCCTCAATGGACTTTCCCAAAGTGCCTGGGGACGGCAATACCTTATACCCAGAGAGGTCATTCCCTAACAAGAAATCAATGCCTTAAAAGGGTAAATTAGGAACAAAACTGATAAGTCATATTTAAATTTACTCTTTACAAAGGAGTAGATAAACATTTTTCCATCAGTTCCCCATCTGAGGCTGCGAGGTCCTTCAACAATTGTTCCACTCCTCCTGAGTTTTCCAGATACATTATCACCAGAAAGGCACAGCTCGAAAACCCCCCATTCTCTAAATCTTTAAAAGAGTCTCATTTGTTTTTCAACACAAGCAGTTTTCCCTGCTGCAATACAAGGGTGGCTTTTCTCCCTGCATTTCTGGAACAGTTTTCTTCTGCTTCATGAGCTCCTGTTGAAAGGTGATAAAACAACCACTCAACACCTCAATGGGTTTCTAATTGAGTTTCTTTCCCTTTGGCAATCCTGAGATCACATGTGCACATCTTAAAACTGAGGTATTTATCCAGAAATCACGATCCCCTTTTCATAACTATCTATTTCACTTTAAGTTAAAAGGATATTTTAAAATGTAATCACCTTGTACAATTCAGTGATGATAATGTTAAATTAATTTCAGAGGCTATGTAAAGGCTAATTTTGGGATTTTATAACACTCATCCCATTTTGACTCTTGCTGCCATGTCAGGGATCAAATCCTACTGGAAAACCACAATGATTTTACAAAAGTCTCCTTACTCTGAACATGCTTTGCTTTTTTCACAGTAGATGGTCCCAGTTTGTATTTGACATCTTTGGACAGTGAGAGCTCACAGCACAGCCTGTTGAAATGTGAAGAATTGCTGACAGATAGAATTTAACAATGCAAGCATTCATATGAAAATTGCATTCTTGAAAGTGCTGGACACAGCTAATAACAATCCTACTCATTATTGGATCTTCTCAACCTGAAGTAGAAAGTAAACAAGGCGATGGTTGGAAATTGAACCTAGGTCAGCTACTTGGAAGGCAAACATGCTTACCACTGCACAACTGACAGCAGTGAGTGACATACCGCAGAGTAATTCTGCAACCTGCCCTGAAGTGTGGTATTTTACTCAATTCAAAACATTGATGAATGGAAATAGAATCTTAGAATGATAGAAGAACACAAGGAGGCAAATTGGCCATTCATGACTCTGCCAGCTCTTTGGAAGATCAACTTAGTGATTCCAATTTGTCCCCCCATGTCTGCTGAATTTATTCTCTTCAGGTGCTCATCCAATTCCCTTTTTGGAAACCAGAATTGAATCATCCCCCTGCACACTCTCTGGGAGCGTATTCCAGATGCTAACCAGTTGCCTCATACAAAGGTTTTTCTACATGTCACCATTGTGCCTTTTGCCAATCAGTGTCATCCAGTTCTCAATGCTTCCATCCGTGGGAACAGGTTTGCTCCAGCTACTCTATCTCAAGCTGTCTTGATTTGGACGGTTCTATCCAGTGCCCACACAACTACCTCTCCTCTGAGGAGAACAATGCCAGCTTCTCCAATCCATCTACATAACTGACGTCCCTCATCCCTGGGACAATTTCTGTCATTTTAATCTGTAATTTTTATCAAGCCTTGACATCATTCCTAAAGTGCGGAGTCCAGAAATGGGCAGAAAACTCCAGTGGAGACTGAACCCATGTTTCATAATGCTTCATCATGATTTCCTTATTTTCAGTGTTGTCTGATTTAGACACTTTCACCCATGGGACCAGGTTCTCTCTATCTACCTTCACTAGAACTATATTGCTGTTCCTTCACTGTCACAGGACCAAAAACCTGGAACTCCACCCCCCCCAACAGCTCTGTGGGTATACCTTCATCCCATGGACAGCATACTTCAAGGCGGCAGCTCACCACTACCTTCTCAAAGGCAATTAGAGATGGGCAACAAATGCTGGCCTGGCCAGTGATGCCCACATCCCATGAAAGAATAAAAAAGGAAGGCCACTCATAATTTGGACACTTCTATCTAGTCCACACACAACATTCTGTCCTCTATCCACATAACTGAAATATCTCATTTATGGTACTGTTCTTGTCATTTTAATCAGCCGTCTCCAGAGAGCCTTCGGAAATGGGCAGGATACTCCATTTGAGACTAAACCAGTGTTTCATAATGGTTTATCATAATTTTCTTGCTTTTCTGCTCTATGCCTTGATCCAAAGTCACAATAGACAGGGAAACCAACAGATTGAAGGAAAGAGGCTAACTTTCAAAAATCATGTTCACAAGTTAAATTAATTTAAAGTGTTATGTTAAAAACTTATAATTGGATCTCTATAACACTCCTCTCATTGTATCTATTATTGACCCCTTGAAATCCCCACAGAATTCCTGGCAGTTAGAGTTTAATACAAACATGTATGCGTGGCACTTGGAAATCAGGTTGTTAAAAGGAACCACCAAGCAGCAATGGTCAGAATTGGTTCCAATCAGACTCATTAGTGGATCTCCTCATTCTGAAGTGGAGAGTAAATAATGTGATGACTGGGAATTGAACCCATGTTACCTGCTTAGAAGGCAGCCATGCTTACCACTGCACCATCATCACAATACTATGGTTTTCATTTAAAAGATTATCATCACAATACTATCCTTGGTTTTACAGCTGACCTGAATTAGGGGCTGTGACTGATTTACCCCAATTTTGTTGCTTTGGTTTTCATTTAAAAGATTATCATCTCAATACTATCCTTGGTTTGACAGCTGACCTGAATTAGGGGCTGTGCCTGATTTATCCCAATTTTGTTGATTTGGTTTTCATTTAAAAGATTATCATCACAATACTACCTCCTGCACATTGTCAGGAAGTGCATTCCAGATGTGAACCCTCACTGTGGAAAACATTTTTCCTCATGTCACCATTGATGCTCTTGGCAATCACCTTAAATCAGTGTCTTTTGCTTGGATCATGAGAACAGGTTCTCTCTAACTACACTGCCCAAATCCCTTCATGATATGGACACTTCTATCTAATTGTTTCTCAAATTCCTCCCTCTAAGGAGAACTACAGCAGCTTCTCCAATCCATCAATATAATGAACTTCCTTATCCCTGGGAGCATTCCTGTCAATTTAATCTGCATCCACTATAAAGCCTTGACATCATTCCTAAAGTGCGCTGCTCAGAATTTGGCACAATACTCCAGTTGAGACTTAACCAGTGTTTTATAATGGTTCATCACAACTCTCCTGGTTTTTTACTTTTTGCCTCAATCAAAAATCTTGATAGGCAAGAAAATCAAAGAATTAAAGGAAGGAAACGAATTTGCAGAAAAATGTTCACAAGTTAAATTAATTTAATTTAAATTAAAAGAGCGGCTTAACTTCTGAAATGCACTCCCAGAGAATGCATAAGATGAAGATTTAATTGTAGTTTCCTAAAGGGAAGAGCATCTGAAAGAATAAATTCCATGGACATGTGAAAACGGTGGGACAGGCGGACGGGCTGAGTGGATGTTGCTAATAATCTCCTCGTGTGCCATAACCCTCCTATCATTCCACATATGACTCTATTTCAGTATATTAATGTTTTGAATTGAGGAAATTATGGCAATTCTGGGCAAGCCTCCCTGACGCTGTACTTTGCTGTATGGTGGTGGTAACCATGGTCAGCTCCCAAGCAGTTGACCTGGGTTCAATTCCTAGCCATTGTATTCATACAGATCTGCCATTCAGGGCTAGATATTCTCTCCCTAATGCTCATGAGGCAAATTAAAGTCTATCTTTATCCAATTCTTTGGATGGAGGATCTTTCAATGTAACAAACTGTGAGCATGCAGAAATCATGCTATGCTTTTGTGGCTCTAGTTGCCATATTCCAGTAAGTAAAGAGTATAAATGCCCCTAAGCTTTTTTGAAAAGCCACGGAGAGAAAAGGTAAGTGTGCAAGCAGGGAGGACGTGTAAGGTAAGGTGTAGGGTGGGTTGGGTAAGTGGGTAGGGTGGTTATGGTAAGTCGATAAAGGGTAGGAGGGTAAGGGAGTAAGGTGGGTGAAGGGATAGGGTGGGAGATGTAAGTGGGTAAGGGTGGAAGGGTGGCAGGTGGCAGGTGGCTGGATTGGTAGGTGGGTAGTCAGGTCAGGGTGGGATGAGTTGTCAGATCAGGGAGCTAGTCAGGTTGTGTTGATGGGGATCAGGTGGTAGGGGCCGCTAATCAGGCCAGGTCAGTGGGACTTGAGTTGGGGGCAGCGGGTGGGCTAGTCGGGTTAGGTTGGTGGGGGTTTGGTTTAGGGCTACTCAGGTGAGGTAAGGGGATGTGCTCAGGAGGAAGTTGGGATGTCATGGGAGATAGTTGGGGATCAGTGTGAGAGATTGGTGGGGGGCGGGGGGGTGGTTTCAGTCGTTTAATTACACAGAAGCTGGACTTGGATTTTTCTGTCTTACATTTCCTGGGTAACGATCTAGGGGCCGCCCAAAATCTCTGACTCTATCTCAGAGTTAGAGACTTTCTTGGAACGTCCTGGAGAGCAGGGGAATCGCGCATAGAAAGTTCAAGCATCCTGGGAAATTCCCACTGGGTCTTTGCAGTTGGGACATCCTAATCTTGATAGGACCCCATAGCACATCTTCCGGATACATCCTGTCTCCGAATATCTGGAGACTGGAAGATCTGGTTGAGAAGATCCTTTAATGAGTCTGATTGGAACCGGTTCATTGAATAAGACACCCAGGTGTTTTCTCAATAAGATGATGGTCCAAGTCGCACATTATGCTTGGTAAAGTCTATCTGCCAGCAACTCATCACAGGTTAAAAGATGATGCTGGTCTTGAAGTTCATGCAATTATCTTTCATTGTTCAAAACTATCAAATGGTTGCTGATACAATCAATGGCAAATAGAGCAGTCGATGTTCAGATAAAATTGAAATCTATCTGGTTTAAATATTGCAATAAACTCTGATTTGGATTTGTAAAATCATTGGGGATTTCCAGTCGAAGATTGGGAATTGGTTCCTGACAAGGCAGCAACAGACAAAATGGGAAGGGTGTTATACAATCCGAAAATTAGATTTTATGGAACTTCCAAGATTAATTTAACTTGTGAATGTTTCATTGCAACATTGGTATCCATACAAACATATGGATGCATGAGATAGGAGTAGAAATAGTCCAATTGGCCCCTTGAGCCTGCTCTGCCATTCATTAAGATCATGGCTAACCTGTTTGTGTTTCATATTCCACATTCCCATCTGCCTGATAGTCTTTGATTCCCTTGCTTAACAAAAATCTACAACCTCTGCCTTAAAAATATTCAGTAACCCCACCTCCACCACCTTTGGAAGCAAAGTCACACAGCACTCAAAGAAAAAAAAAATCTCCTCATCTCTGTCCTAAAAGGGCAACCTCCAATTTTAAAACAGTGCCCCCTAGTTCTGGACCCACCCACAAGAGGAAACAACCTTTCCACGTCCACCTTGTCGAGGCCGTTCAGGATCTTGTATTCTTTAATCAAATCACCCCTCACACTTCTAAACCCCAGTGGAAACAAGCCCAGTCTGTCTACTCTTTCTTAAGGCAACCTGCGCATTCCAGCTATCAATCTAGTAAACCTCTTCTGAACCGCCTTCAACCCAATTACATATGAACATACAAACATACGAAGTAGGAGCAGGAGTAGGCCACTCGGCCCCTTGAGCCTGCTCCACCATTCAATAAGATCATGGCTGAACTGAATGTAACCTCAACCCCACATTCCTGCCTACCCCGATAACCTTTCACCTCCTTCTTAAGCAAGGATTTATCTAGCTCTGCCTTAAAAATATTCAAAAACTCTGCTTCCACCGCCTTATGAAGAACAGAGTTCAAAAGACTCACAATCCTCTGAGAGAAAAAGTTGTTCCTCAATTTTGTCTTAAATGAGCAACCCCTTATTTTTAAATAGTGACCCCTAGTTCTAGATTCTCCCACAAGAGGACCTCTCAGGATCTTAAAGGTTTCAATTAAGTCTCCTCTTACTCTTTAAACTCCAGCGGATATAAGCCTAATCTGTCCAGCCTTTCCTCATAAAACAACCCGCCCATTGCTGGTATTAGTCTGGTAAACCTTCACTGAACTGCTTCTAATGCAATTACATCTTTCTTTAAATAAGAAGACTAGTACTATACACAAAACTCCAGATGTGGTCTCACTAGTGCCCTGTACAACTGAAGTATAACCTCCCTACTTTTGTAATCAATTCCCCTCACAATAACACTCTATTAGCTTTCCCAATTACCTGATGTGCCTGCATTCTAATCTTTTATGATTCATGCACTAAGACACCCAGATCCCTCTGAATCTCAGAGCTCTGCAGTCTCTCACAATTTACATAATATGCTTCTTTTTTATTCTCCATGCCAAAATGAACAATTTCACATTTTCCCACATTATTCCTCCATCTGCCAGATCTTTGCCCATTCACTTAACCTGTCTATATCGTTCTGTAGCCCCCTTACATCCTCTTCACAATTTACTTTCCTACCTGTCTTTGTGTTGTCAGCAGATTTAGCCATCATTCCTTCGGTCCCTTCATCCAAGTCATTTATATAAAATCTAAAAAGTTGAGATCACAGCACTGACCCCTGTGGCACACCACTCATCACATCCTGCCAACTGGAAAAAGACCCACTTATGCCAACTCTCTACTTCCTGCTAGCTAGCCAATCTTCTATCCATGCCAATATGTTATGCCTTACACCATGAGCTTTTATTTTCTGTAATAACGTTTGATGTGGCACTTTATCAAATGTCTTCTGGAAATCTAAGTACAGTACATCCTCCAGTTCCCCTTTATCCACAGCACATGTGGCTCCTTTGAAGAAGTCCAGTAAATTCATTAAATATGACTTCCCTTTTACAAAACCATGTTGACTCTGCTCGATTGCCTTGAATTTTTCTAAGTGCCCTGCTATAACATCTTTAATAATAGGTTATAACACTTTCCCCATGACAGATGTTAGGCTAACTGGCCTGTAGTTTCCTACTTCCTGTCTCCCCCCTTTTTGAATAAAGGAGTTATATTTGCTATTTTTCAATCTAATGGAATCTTCCCCGAATCTAGGGATTTTTGGAAAATTAAAACCAGTGCATCAACTATCTCACTAGCCACTTATTTCAAGATCTTAGGGTGAAATCCATCCAGACCCAGGGGTTTGTCAGCCCGCAGCCCCAATAATTTGCTCAATACCATTTCCCTGGTGATTGTAATTTTCTCAAGTTCCTCCCTCCCTTCCATTTCCAGATTTACAGCTATTTCCAGGATGTTACTTGTGGCGTCTCCAGTGAAGACCGAAGCAAAATACCTGTTTCATTCATCCACCATCTCCCTACTTTCCATTATCAATCCCCAGATGCACTCGCTATAGGACCAACGCTCAATTTGTTAACTCTTTTCTTTTTAAATATCTATAGAAACTCTTACTATCCGTCTTTAAGTTGCTCGCTAGCTTTCTCTCATACTCTGATCTTTTCCTCTGTATTAATCTTTCTGTCATTCTTTGCTGTTCTTTATATTCTTTCCAATCT
The DNA here is from genome assembly GCF_017639515.1 of Carcharodon carcharias. NCBI lineage: Eukaryota > Metazoa > Chordata > Chondrichthyes > Lamniformes > Lamnidae > Carcharodon > Carcharodon carcharias. The sequence continues at coordinate 101,969,495 of NC_054480.1, forward strand.
TCTGAGCTGCCATCTGTCTTTGTGTAATTACATGCTTTTTCTTTAAGTTTTACACTGTCTTTAACTTTTGTAGTTAACCACAGATGTTGGGTTCTCCCCTTGGAATTTTTCTTTCTCATTGAAAGTATATATTCTGTGTATTCTGAAATATCTCATTAAATACCTGCCACTGGATTTGTATTGACATATCCTTAACTTCATTTGCCAGTTCACTTTAAGCTAGCTCTGCTTTCATGCCCTCATCATTGCTCTTATTTAAGTTTAAAATACTAGTCTGGATGCATTTCTTTCTCCCTCAAAATGAATCTAAAATTCAATCATGTTATGATCGCTGCTACCTAGGGGTACATTCATTAGGAAGTTATCAATTAATCCTATCTCTTTGCTCAATACCAGGTCTGGTATAGCCTGCTCTCTGGTTGGCTCTAGAATCTGCTGTTCTAAGCAACTATCCCAAAAACATTCTATGAACTCCTCATCTACCTTACCTTTGCCCATCTGATTTCTCCAGTCTATATTTAGATTAAAAGCCTCCATGATTCTTGCTATACCTTTCTGACAAGCCCCCATTATCTCTTCTTTTATACCCTGTCCTACTGTGTCGTTACAATTATGGGGGCCTGAACACCAGTCCCACAAGTAACTTCTTGCATTTATCATTCCTCATCTCAAACCAAACTGCTTCTACACCCCTCTTTAATGTGCTAATACCATCATTAATTAACAGAGCCACCCCTCCACCTTTTCCTAACTCCCTGTCCTTCCTAAACATCACATACCCTTCAATATTCAGGTCCCAATCTTTGTCATCTTGTAGCCATGTCTCTGTAAGACTATCAGGTTGTACTTATTTATTTCTATTTGCGCTATCAGTTCATCTGTTTTGTTTCGAATGCTACATGCATTTCGATACAGAGCCTTTAGTTTTGTCCTTTTATTATTTTTGTAGTGTTTAGCCTTATCTGCCGATTTATTCTTAGATTTGTACTCTCTGTCTCTTCCTGTCACAGTCTGTTTATCATTTCCCATGTTAATACCTGTCGCTCTTGCCTTGCCTCTACGCTTTGGTTTACCACACCTTCCCAAATTTGATTGCTTGCCTCCACTATTCAGTTGAAAACCCTCTCTACTTCCCTAGTTAGGTAGCTGGTGAGGACACCATCCCCAGCACAGTTCAGATGTAGACCATTCCAGCGGAGCAGATCCCACTTTCCCCAGTACTGGTGCCAGTGCCCCATAAACCGGAACCCACTTCTCTCACATCAGTCTTTGAGCCACACATTCATTTCTCTAGTCTTATTTGTCCTATTCCAATTTGCACGTGGCTCAGCTAATAATCCAGAAATTATTACCTTTGATGTTCTGCTTCTTAATTTGGTGCCTAGCACATCTCACTGACTATGCAGAGCCTTCTTCCTCACCCTGCCTATGTCATTGGTCCCTTCATGGCCATTGGATCCTCTCCATTCCATACAAGTTACTTTCCAGCTCAGGGCTGATGTCCTGAACCCTGGCACCAGGCAGGCAACACAGGCTTCTGGACTCAAGCTTTTTGCTCCAGAGAACAGTGTCAATCACCTTGACTATTCTGTCCCCTACTACCACTACATTCCTTTTTGCTCTCCCCACTTGGATGGCTTCTTGTACCACGGTGTCATAGTCAGTTTGCTCATCCACCCTGCAGCCCCCATTCAAACAAGCTGAAAGATCCTCAAACTTATTGGTCAATTGAAGAGGCTCACATTCCTGCCCTTTGGGTCCGCTTAGCTGCCTCACTTACAGTCACACCCTCCTGTCCCTGGCCACTGACCAAATCAGCAGACTCTATCCTAAGTAATGTGACTCCCCTCTCACCAAACTCCAAGTCTTCACTCAGTTAATCAGCTGCACTCCATTTGCTAAGACTGCACTAAAGAGCCTTGAATTTATAGTAAACTGAACTGGGGCTACAGTAACCAGATTCAACCAGTTAGCTAATTAACTATTCATGCCTACAGCTGAGAGTGAGTTTACTCTATCTAAACTGCAAGAAATAAAGAACTTAGCCCGCTTACACAGTACTTTCCAGTTACTGCTAATTACAGACTCGATTAGATTTTAAGAGCAACATTTAAGAACAAAATTAACACTTAAAATTCCCCTCTCACCAAACTCCAAGGGCAGAATTTTCTGGATGATGTGCCGGTGGTGGACCCCGCACGTCAGCGCTTAAAATGGCGCGCAATGATATTGGGCGAGTGTCCCGACGTCATCGCACGCTATTGTAATATTTAGCTGGGCAGGCGCACGATGAAGTGTGACGCGCACCCGCCATAATTAAAGGGCTTGTTAAGGCCCTTAACTTGGCAATCGATGCCAATTTTAAGGCACTCGCGCAATCTTTGGCTCAACGCACAGGCACAACAGGCAGGCGGGTAAGTGACTTTTTAACAAAACTCATCCATGGGTGGGATATGTGGGCTCAGAGGAGTTGTAAATGTTTCATGTGAAGTATTTATTGCAGCAAGTGTTTTAAACTTGCCTGTGTGATTGGGAGCAGTTCAGATCGATTTCCAACAGCTTTCTCTGTACTTTGAAGTTTCAGCTCACCAGTCTGCAGACTGTAATCTTTATCGTGCCTGCAGCTTTCCGGAGGCCTCCATTTAGCCTGGGAATGGGTTCTGACATCTCCACTGGAGGCAGCTCCTCTGAGGAGGAAGGGAGGGCTAGAATATGGAGGAGGCCAGGAGTGGACAATCAGCCTCTAGGGGAGCCACCTTTGGGAGGCCAGGTGCAGGCACAAGGGGCACAGGGCCGAGAGGTTGTTCAAGGTGGAAGGGGCCGCAGAAGATGCCACTATCCTGCTGCCAGGGTATACAAGCGGCGAAGCAGCTATCTCAATATGTCTGAGGTGCAGTGCCAAAGGAGGCTCCGAATTTCAAGAGAAACAGTCAACTACGTCTGTCAGATGATTGGCCCTGAGATATTCCCTAACTGTTTGGGTGGACACCCTATGCCAGCAGCTCTGAAGGTCACAGTTGTCCGTCACTTCTATGCCTCTGGTCCCTTCCAGAGCTCGGTGGGTAACCTTTGCGGTGTCTCCCAATCAGCTGTCCACACTTGTGTCAAGCAGGTTACAGATGCTCTGTTCAGGCATGCATAGACCTTCATCCACTTCCTCTGAGACCAAGCAAGTCAGACACAGTGATCCGGAGGCTTCGCGGCCATTGCTGGCTTCCCCCGTGTCCAGGGTGCTATAGACTGTACACATGTGGCCATCAAGTTGCCAGCAGGTGAGTCTGGTGCCTTCATCAACAGGAAGGGCTTCCACTCCATGAATGTGCAGATGGTGTGTGATCACAGGATGCAGATTCTGCAAGTCTGTGCAAGGTACCCAGGCAGCTCCCACATTGCCTACATCCTCGGACACTCCCAGGTGCTGGGGCTCTTCAGTGTTCCGGCTCAGCTGGATGTTTGGCTGCTGGGCGACAAGGGCTATCCCCTGTGAAGGTGGCTCATGACGCCTCTCCGCCATCCAAGAACAGAAGCTGAGGAGCGGTACAATAGGAGCCACGGCACCACAAGGGCTGTGGTGGAGAGCGCCATCGGTCTTCTCAAGATGCGCTTCCAATGCCTGGACCGCTCGGGGTGGGGGGCACTCCAGTACCCCCCAGATTGCGTCTCTGTGATAGTGGTAGTCTGCTGCACCCTGCACAATCTTGCGCTGGAAAGGGGGGACGCAGTTGACGATGAAGACCTTGACACACTGGTTGAGGCTGCACATGATGAATCCAGCAGTAGCTCAGAGGATGAGGAAGCACAGGGCGATGATGAGGGGCAGCACGCCCACCCGCTATTACACCAAGGAGGCAGGGACACCCGGGACAATTTAATCTAATGAACCTTCAGCTAACTCCACACACATGGATCTGCAGGACCAGCATTACCTGGCAGATCCACACATGGCACTTATGTGCTACATCTTCCACCTCATCAACTGCAACTAAGGGCTTAGTACAGAAACATCAATGTCCACTCAGACACTCATGATATGTCTGTGAAACAGACAAATGCAGCACAAAGGAGATACCCTCAGCCATGGTAACAATTGTGGGCTTTATTTCAATCCATCAGACGGTGTCACAAAAAACAGAACAAAACGTTGCTCTGACGTTGACAAAAATAAATTCCCTAATCTAGGGCCAACAGGAAAGCACCAATGAGAAACCTGTGGAGTGCCTAACCTTTGCTTATGTTTGTGGGTGCTACGTCTAGGTGCCGCCCCATCGCTTGGAGTGGCTTGTGAGACAGCCTGCTGACTCTGCTGTCCTGTTGGCCTTCATGACATTGGCGGATGTCCTCTGGCCCTTGGAGCCCATGCTGGAACCAGAACTGACACCTCCCCAGTTGTCACAGCCTCAACAGAAGAAACGTTGACTGGCAAAGGGGCAGAGGAGCTGCTGCCCTCAACCAGAGCATCCTGAGAGGAGCTCACAGCGACGACTGGCAGCTGCTGCGCCGATGTGAGGTCACATTGGATCTTCCTGCTCACCGCAGATGGATGGATACTGAGCTGGGACATTTGGTGCCCGGAACATCTCCCACATTGAGAATGACCACCTGTGGCCATTAGCACTGTGAGGGCTTGCAGATCAGAGCGTAACCCAATCAGATGATTCTCAATCTGCTGGGAGCCCCTCTCCATGAGAGTTGCCAATCTCTCAATGGAGGAAGCCTGACGCTTGACGTGAAGCTCATGCCATCACTGACAATCTTCCTGGATTTCTCCAACGCAGAGACCAAGTGAAGCACACTGTCTTGCAACACTGCCAGATGCTCCCACGCACCCGGCTGCTTGTCCTGAAGCCGCAGCATGGCAGACATCTCCAGAGGCACATCATCACTGCCCGACTCAGCATGTGCCTGGTCCCCTGCAGTCCTCCAGCTGCTGGCACCATCGGCATTCTCTGTCCGTACCATCTCCTCCAGCGATTGTGAAGTGCCCTCTCCACGGTGCCCCAGAACACCAGCTGACATTATATTCCCCACCGATGTGGTAGTTGCTGCGCTGGTGCCTGGCTCACTGAAATGATGTGATGCTCGTGCCAATTGACGCCCCTCAGGTGTGGAGGGGGGTCTCTGGACGCCCTCCTGGCGGCCATGCGGTGGTGATGCTGAAATTAACAACAAGGACAGTGCATCAGTTAGCGTTCAGTCAGTAACACCTTTCATCCCTTTCCTCCCCGGCTCCTAATGCGCTCAACCTTCAAGAACCTTTGGAGACGAACATTGATGGAGTGGTAAATAGTCAAGAGGAGGCCCAAACATTACAGGCTGGTCAGATGGCCTAAGAAATGCCACATGAAATGTTATGTGGAAAGTGTGAGTTTATGTATTTGGTCAAGACAAGCAAGGTACGGGAATACAGGAGAAATGGTAGGACCATGAAAAGTAAGGACGATTACAGGGACCTTGCTGGGCAGACCTGTTAAAGTAGCAGAACAGGAACATAAGGCGTTTAACAAGGTAAAAGCCAAACTTGCCTTTATTAGCTGAGGAATAGAATGTAGGAAAAGGGAGGTCATGTTGCAAGTGCAGAAAACACTGTCGAGGCCACAGCTGCATTCAATTGTGACCCACACTTCATGGGGGGGATGGCATTGGAGTGGAGGGAATGCAGAGGTACCTGACCTGGATGCATGCTGGCCTGGAGAGTTGAAGTGATGGGGAAACATTGCATATACTTGTGACATTTGCCGTGGAGCACAGGAGATTGACAGGTCACATTATTGACCTTCATACCATTATGAGGGGCATAGACTAGGTGGACAGAAGGCAACATTTCCCCTTGGTGGAGGGATGACTAATGTGGTGGCATTTATTTAAGTTGAGTGTCATGAGGTTGACAGGTGAGGTGCTGAGGACCTTTTGGACAGAGTAATGTGGGACGCACTGGCTGAAAGGGTGGTGAAGGTACAAAACCTCCTAAGATGCAATAAGTATTTGGATGTGCAGCAGCGATGCCATGGAGATAGTGGTCAGAAATGGGATAGGGTGCTAGAGACACACATCTTCAAGGGGCCGAAGGTCCTTTGTGTATGACCCACCCGTCTGACTGTATCAGTCTATGAATGAGCAGTGTTGCTGCATTAAGGATTGCAGCAATCATCAGTGCTTTGGATGGTGGGGAGACAGAGTGGATGGGACTGTGGCCCTCAAATACCTGGCCGCTGCACCCCAGCCTCACCAACCGACCTGGCCGCTTGGCTTCTTTCTAGCTCCATGGCCTGTTCTTCGAAGTGGGTCAGTGTGTGCAGCACGGCCTGGCCATCACCAGTGTGCAAACGCTCTTTGGTGTTGTGTTCAGTTTTCACCTGCAGAACAGAGAACACAATTTATTGGGGCAGCTTGCTCATGCACTCTGCACCCGCACGCCACACCCCAGCCACAGTGGCCCATTTGAAGCCTCCAGCAGCTCCTGTCCACACTACTGGTGATCAGTCACCAGAAGATAGTACGGCTGCTCCCAACCCCCTCCCCCAACGGCCACCTTGGACATATTCGGCGTCCATCGCTTTGAATAACACACGGGTCTTAGCACCCATGACAAGGAGGCGCAACTAGGTGCGGTGCCGAGGCCAGCACATGGCTCTTGGCCGCGACATCTTGAGGTTCCCCTTCCACCATCTCATCACCATCAATAAGACATGTGTTGGAGCTCTGAGTATGTGTCTAGCTGCCTCCCCTGCAGACTACTCAAATGTGACAAACACCAACATATGCTGCAGGGAGAACCCATCTTCTCCTCAACCACTAAGGCTGATGTAAGCATGGTCACTATCTGTTTGCCCACCCAGCGTGCGCCAAATGCCCAATGCAGTAAGGACACTAAGACATGGGTGGGGGGCCTCAAAGGCTAAGGCTACCTGCTGGGTAAAATGGCCAAGGCTGACATGGTACTCACCCTTCCAGAGCGCAACAAATCATTGAAGCGCTTGCAGCACTGTGTTTCTGTGCGCCACACAGCATCTTGAGAGCTTACAGCCTCCGCCACCTCCTGCCACGCCTGCCTGGTCACATGGGGGGCCCTTCTCCTCCCAATCTCGGAAAACAGGACCTTTCGCTGTGCTGCCACCTCCTTGAGAAGGGCAGCAAGGCAGGCATCAGAGAAGTGAGGGGCACATTGGCCCCCCGCTGGCCTACCCTGCCACCTGCCCTCCTCCTCTGGCCTGCCCTCCTCCGGAGCCTGCAGACCCCCTGCACCTGTCATTGGCCATGGCGATCAGCCTAAAGGAGGCTGCCTGGCCTTTCTTTATATAGACTGCTGGTTCCCCATTGGACCCAGCAGTCTGTACACGCTCGCCGCAATTTTTAAAATCCGACTCTCCAAGGGAGGGTGAAATGCGTTGGGTGGACCTTAATTGGCCCGCCCGCACAAAATAGCGGCACAGCCCGCAATGCCGGCAGCGATTGGCTCCGTGCCCGCCCGCCCGCGATTAGGTCAGCCCCACCTGCCTGACGAACAGAAAATTCAGCCCCAAGTCTTCACTCAGTCAGCTACACTCTGTTTACTTTTTGATGGCTTAAATAAGGAGGTCGGGGATTTGTGCTCAGTCCCCTATTATTTGTCATTTATATAATTGGCATAGATGACTATGTGGGGGGTAGGGTTAGTAAGTTTGTGGATGACACAAAGATTGGCCGGGTGGTTAACAGTGAGGTTGAGTGTCTTGGGCTACAGGAAGATATAGACGGGATTGTCAAAGGGGCAGATAAGTGGCAGTTGGAATTTAACCCAGAAAAGTGGGAGGTGATACACTTAGGAAGAAGTAATTTGACAAGGAAGTATTCAATGAACGGCATGGCACTAGGAAGTTCTGAGGAACAAAGGGACCATTTAAGTTATGAAGAGAGGTTAGATAGACTTGGGCTGTTTTCATTGGAGCAGAGAAGACTGAGGAGCGACTTGATCGAGGTGTACAAGATTGAGGGGCATGGACAGGGTGGATAGGGAGCAGCTGTTCCCCTTAGTTGAAGGGTCAGTCACGAGGGGACATAAGTTCAAGGTGAGGAGCAGGAGGTTTAGGGGGGATGTGAGGAAAAACTTTTTTACCCAGAGGGTGGTGATGGTCTGGAATGCACTGCCTGGGAGGGTGGTGGAGGTGGATTGCCTCACATCCTTTAAAAAGTACCTGGATGAGCACTTGGCATGTCATAATATTCAAGGCTATGGGCCATGTGCTGGTAAATGGGATTAGTAGGTAGGTCATTTGTTTCTCATATGTCAGCGCAGACTCGATGAGTCAAAGGGCCTCTTCTGCTCTGTGTGATTCTGTGATTCTGTGAAACTGTACACAATATTCGAGATGTAGTCTCACCAATGCCCTGTTTAACTGAAGCATAACATCCTTACTTTTATGTTCAATCGCTCTTGTCATAAAGGATATCATCCCTTTAGCCTTCTTAATTACTTACTGTGCCTGCATACTAACATTTTGTTACTCATGCACTAGAAAACCTATGTCCCTCTGCACCTCTGAATTCTGCAGTTGTTCTCCATTTAAGTGACACTCTGCTTTTTATTCTTCCTGCCAAAGTGCACGACTTCACATTTTCACACATTATACTCCATCTGCCAGATTTTTGCCCACTCTTAACCTAGCTCTATCTGTCCACAACATCCCTATATCCTCTTCACAACATACTTTCCTACCTATCTTTGTGTCATCTGCAAATTTAGCTACCATGTCTTCACTCCTCTAGTCTAAGCCATTAACATAAATTGTAAATCACAGACCCCTGTGGGACTCCACTCGTCACATCCGGCCAGTCAGAAAAAGACCCATTTATGCATAACCTCTGTTTCTGCCTGCCAGCCAATTTTCTATCCATTCTAATATGATACCTCCTACACCATGAGCTTTTATTTTCCCAATAACCTTTGATGTAGCACCTTATCAAATGCCTTCTGGAAATCTAAGTACAGCACATCTACAGGCTCCCCTTTATCCACAATGCATCTTACTCCTCTGAAGAATTCCAATAAATTGGTCAAACATGATTTCCCTTTCACAAAACCATGCTGACTCTTCCCGATTACCTTGAGTTTCCCTAAGTGCCAAGCCATAACCTCCTTAATGATTGATTTAACACCTTCCCCACAACAGACATCAAGCTATTAACTGGTCCATAGTTTCCTGTTTTCTGCCTGCCTCCCTTCTTAAATAGAAGGGCTGTATTTGCTACTTTCCATTCTGACAGAACCTCTCTAGAATGTCGGGAGTTTTGGAAAATTAACACCAACGCATCTACTACCTCATTAGCTATTTCTTTTAAGACCCTAGGATGAAATTCATCTGGATCCGGACATTTGTCAGCCCACACCGCCATTAGTTTGTTCAGTATTACTTCCCTAGTGATTGTAATTTCACCAAGTGCCCCTCTCCCTTCCACCTCCTGATTTACAGATATGACTGGAATGCTTTTGGGTCCTTTTTAGTGAAGACAGAAGCAAAGTATCTGTTCATATCTTCTGCCATTTCTTTATTATCTACTATTAACTCCCCATTGTCACTCTCTAGATGACCAACAATCACTTTACTTACCCTTTTCCTTTTTAAATGCCTGTAGAAACTCTTGCTATCCATTTTTACATTTCCAGCTAGTTTGTTCTCATGCTTTAATTTCTTACTCCTAATTAGCCTTTAAGTTATTCTCTGCCATTCTTTATATTCTGACCAGCCATCAGACCTGCCACTCATCTCTGCACAGGTATATGCTTTTTCTTTAAGTTGATACTTTCCTTAACTGCTTTAGTTAACCACAGACGGTGGGTCATCCCTTTAGAATTTTGCTTTTTAGTAGAAATATACTTATTCTGAGTATTCTGAATTATTCCCTTAAATATCTTTATTGACCTATCCCCTAGCTTGGTATCCCAGTTCACTTCAGCTAGCTCAGCTTTCTTGTCCATATAGTTGCCCTTAATTAAGTTTAAGATACTTGTCTTAGACCCACTCTTCTCTCTTTCAAACTGGATGTAAAATTCAATCATATTGTGGTTGCTGCTACCTAGGGGTTTCTTCACTCTGAGGTCCTTAATTAAGCCTGTCACATTACACAATACTAAGCTTAATAAAACCTGCTCTCTGTTTGGTTCCAGAATGTAGTGCTCGAAGAAACTATCTCGAAAGCATTCTATGAACTCCTCATTCAGGCTACTACTATAAATCTGATCTTTCCAGTTGATATGTAGATTAAAATCACCCATGATTATTGTCGTCCCTTTATCACAAGCACCCAATATTTCTTCTTGTATATTTTGTAGTTACTGTTAGAGGGCCTATAGGTTACTCCCACTAGTGACTTCTTTCCCCTACTATTCCTCATCTCCACCCAAACCAATTCTACACCCTCATCCCCTGAACCAAGGTCATCTCTAACTATTGCACCAATGCCATCCTTGATCAACAGTGCCTCCCTTCCACTTTTACCTAGCTTCCTATTCTTCTTGAATATCATATACTCCTCAATATTCAGGACCCAATCCTTATCATCCTGCAACCATGTTTCTGTAATGGTTGTCAGATCATATTTATTTAATTCAGCGTGCACTACCAATTAATTTACTTTGTCATGAATGCTACGCGCATTCAGGTACAAAGCTTTTAGTTTTGTCTTTTTGTTATTTTTGTAACATCTAGTCTTCACTAATGGTGTATTCTTAGGTTTTATCTCTTTGCCCCTTCCTGCTTTTCTATGACCCTCTTTTCCCATATTACTATTATGGTCTCCTGCCTTGAATCCACCCCTTGGTTTGCCTCATCTACCCAAGCTTGATTCCTCACTCCCCTTGCTTAGCTTAAAGCCCTCTCTACTTCCCAAGTTATGCGATTCGCATGAGCACTCGTCCAAACACAGTACAGATGTAGACCATCCCAACATGCAGCCTCCACTTTCCCCAGTACTGATGTTGGTGCCCCACAAAACAGAACCTACTTCACCCACACATTCATCTCTCTAACCTTATTTGCCCTATGCCAATTTGCATGTGGGTCAGGTAATAATCCAGAGATTATTACCTTTGAGGTTCTGCTTCTTAATTTGCTATCTAGCTTCTCATACTGACTTTGCAGAACTCCTTCCTTGATCTGCCTATGTCATAGGCACCTACATGGACTACAAAGACTGGATCCCCCGAAAAGATCCACTGATGAGTCTGATGGGAACCAGTTCTGACAATTGTTTCACCATATTTTACTTTATCAACACAATTTTCCAAGTGCTGCATTTGGGTGCTTGCTTAGGCAAATTCTATTTGCCAGGAATTCTTCACATTCCAACAGGCTGTGCTGCTCCCCAGGTTCATGTAATGAGTTCTCACTGTCCAAAGTTATCAAATACAAACTGGAACCACCTCCTGTGAATAAAGGAATGAATGTTGATCGAAAGAGGCCTTTACAAATGAAATGGTGTTTCCCAGTTGCAACCTGGGAATCAGCCCTGGAGAGGATAACAATAGACAAAATATGAGGACTATTGTAAGGCTCCCATGCTTAGCCTTATGTACCATCTGAAGTTTATTTGTGAACAATTTGTTGTAATGTTAGCTTCACTTGTTTATTTTCTCTGTCTATCATGATTTAGGAAAAAAGGCAAGGATTACAAAGCAAGGGTTATGGGCAACCATTATAAATCACTGTTTCAACCTCAACTGGAGAATTCTGGAACATTTGCTCAATTCTGGGCACTTTAGGAATGACATCAAGGCTTTATAGAGGGTGCGGGTTAAAATTACAAGAATAGTAGCAGGAATGAGGATTTCAGTTATGTGGATAGAATGTAGAAGCTGGGGTTATTCTTCTCAGAGGAGAGAAAGCTGAGTGGGGTCCAGACAGAAGTGCCCAAATCAAGAGAGCTCGAGAGAGAGTAGCTGCAGGGAACTTGTTTCCATGTGTGGATAGGGTTGAGAACCAGAGGACACTGATTTAACGTGATAGGAAAAGACACAATGGCGACATGAGGAAAAACCTATTATGCAGTCAGTCTTTAGCATCTGGAATGCATTTGACCCTGAAAGAGTGCAGGAGGCAGATTAAGTCATGGTTTTCAATAGGGTACTGGATGAGCACCTGAACAGTAAATTTATAGGTACAATAGGGATAGTAGGAGTAGCTGATTGATTGAGAGCTGACAAGGCCACAAAGGACCAAATAGTTTCCTCCTGTCTTGTAAATCATCCATCATTCTCTGATATGATTCTGTTCCAGTTCATCAATGTTTGAATTGAATAATACATTTTAGCACAAGATACAGTGTTAGTCTGCTATTTATAAAAGGCTGCTGTCAGTTGTGTGATGGTGGTGCAGTGGTAAGCATAGTTGCCTTCCAAGCAGTTGACCTGGGCTCAAATCCTAGCCATCACATTGTTTACTTTCCACTTCACTCTTTATAAGCAGTGGCATATGTCCAAACACTTGGTTTTGGTGTGATCCAATTTTTGATTAATAACTCCACAGTAAACTCAAGATAGGATGAATTCAAAGGGTTAGTTTATTTGCATGCACTCAAAACATGAAACATCCCCCTTGTATTCATATAATAAAGAGATGGATAGAGAAAATAAATATTTTCAGTACAGAGACCACAGAGAACAGAAATATTATTTCACATGGGTTCCAGAGTCCAGCATCAAAGTCCAATGAGGTACTCTTTCATTGAGATAGGTGGGTTGAAAACTGATGCTGGATAATTCACTTTTCTTGTGCTGTTGACTTCACACGATGAGATGGGCATGCAGAGGTGAATCAGTCTTGTAGGTGATGGTACAGATTTCCAGCAGAAGCATGGTAGATGGGGCCAGGTGTCCAACCTGGGCCAGAACTTCTTTGGTGTGGCCTGCTAGTCAGTTGTTAAACGTCAGGCTGAGCTGTGAAATTCCGCAAGGCAATATTACTTGTTCCACAAGCTAGAGGCCTAAGTCACATGACTCCCACCTCTCCACCATCTTTGACAAAGGATGTGTATCCATTGTCTGGATTCCAATGTTAAATGTCTCAGCCGTTAAGAATTGAAAGGAAGGTTGCGGGGCCTTGGTCTTAGCAGACGATCCATCTCCATCTGGCCAGCCTGGGTTATTAAATGCAGATGGCCTTTATATAGCTCTCTTTGAAGTTGGGCTGTACAGCCCACAAAGGCTTGTTAGCGGGTCCTCAGAGATAACGTGGTATGGGTTTTCCTAAAACTTCCAATGGCTTCTTTTGTTTCAGGGTCACGGGCAGGCATTTCAAGGTTTTTGTTCAGTATAAAATTTTATAAATAGTGATGCACATATCTATATATTATAAAAATATATACAGCATGAGGTCTTAGTTCCTCACATCTTTCAGAGAATGAATATTATTGCAAAACCTATCGAGTTTTTCAGGAGAGGTCTCAATATTGCCTCAGGAGACAGCAATACACAAAATAGGAAGTGTTTTATAGGATCCCAAAATCAGATTTTACATACTCAAAATTAATTTAACTTGTGAATATTTTGCTGGAGTGTTTGTCTCATCCCTGAATTCTATCCCCAATTCTTTGGTTTTTCTTACTTGATTTTGGATTGAGGCAGAGTAAAAAGCAAGAAAGTTATAATGAACTGTTATAAACACAAGTTCAGCTTAAACCGGAGTATTGTGCCCAATTCTGGCAGTGCACTTTAGGAAAGAAGCATTTAAACAGGGTGCAGGTGAGATTGATGAGAATGGTTCCAGAGGTGAGGGACTTCAGTTATGTAGCCAAAGTGGAAACACTGGTGTTGTTCTAATTAGAACAGTGGGGATTGAAATCAGATTTGATAGAAGTGTCCAGCATGGACAGGGTGAAGGAGGAGAACCTGTTCCCATGGTTAGAAAGGTTGAGAACCAGAGGACACTGATTTAAGGTGATTGACAAAAGAATCAAACACAACATTAGAAAAATGTTCTTCTGCAGTGAGTGGTTAGCATCTGGAATGCACTTTCTGACAATGTACAGGAAGCACATTCAATTGTGGCTTTCAAAATGGAATTGGATGAGCACCTGAAGAGAAAACAATTGCATGGCCATGGGTAACGTGGCGCTGTCAGAGGCAATTGTCTAAATTGCCTCCCTTTGTCCTGTAACCATTCTATGATTTTATGGTATGATTCCATCTTAGTTCATTGAATTACATTAAACATGATGCTTCAGGGCAGGCAGCAGTGTTGCTCTGCTGATTTTTAACTGTCTACCTGTTGTGAGATGGTGGTGCAGTGGTAAGCATGGCTGCCTTCAAAGCAGTTGACCTGGGTTTAATTCACTCCCTTCTTCAGGATAGAAGGTCCACTAATAAGTCTGATTGGAATCAGTTCTGATAATCGCTTCCCAGGAGGTTTCAATCACAATGTGATTTTCTGGGTGCCACATATGAATGCTTCCATTGGTAACTTATATCTGCCAGCAATTATTCACATTCCAACAGTTTGTGCTACTCCCCAAGCCCATGAAATGAACTGTCAATGTCCAAAGATATTAAAAAGATCCTGGGGCCATCTCCTGTGAATAAAGGATGGAGACTTTTGCAAAATCAATGTTGTTTTTCAATTGAGGTCTAGGAATTGGTCTCTGTGGGGAATGGAAGCATTGTAATGTGGGTGTACCATCTGAAATTTAACTTGTGAATATTGTCAGGAAGATATAATAATTTTCATGATGTTATTGGAATTTATTGTAAAGTAGAGTAATATTGGGGTCTCCGTCTATGGGTGTGTGTGTGCATGTGTGTGACTTAATTGAATTAAAGGCGGCTGGTCTGAAGGCTTTAATGCATCAGAAGATAAGCTAGGATGAAATGTTATATAAATAAACATGGGTGAAGTTTTAGAATGTGACATGTAAAGAGAACATTAGCATTTTTAAATAGACTAGCTTGAACTCAAAAGAAGGGGTGAAATGTTTCACTTAGCCAGGAGAAGTTAAAAAACAGTGGCCAGGATTTTCCCGTTGGCGATTTGGGGGCGGGACACACTCGCCAATGGGAAAATGACGCGGGATGACGTCGAGAGGAATCCCCGATATCATCCCGGTCCCTTTAAATTTTCAGGAAGGCGGGCAGACAGCGAAATCAGCTGTCCACACTCCAACCTGTCAATGGCCAATGAAGGCCAACTAAGAATGTTAAAGATCCTGCCCATCCAACCTTAAGGCTGGCGGGCAGGCCAGGAGCCCCAGCGGGCTTCTGATAATGCATGAAACCTCATCCACTGGGATGAGGCTTCATGTCCGCTTTTTAAAAGTTTCATAAAGTTTATGCATTTCTTATTAACATGTCCCATCTCGTGTGACATTGTCACATGAGGGGGACATGTTAATAATTTTAATATTTTTCTATTTTTGGAGTTTTTTACCTGTCAGTAATCTCCCTGAGTGCACTTTGACAAATGGGGAATCCCCTACCGCCACCCCAGCACCGCACAGGAAGCGCTATGCCCACCCACCCACCAGGGCAAAATTCTGCCCAATGTGTTTATTTTTCCCCAAAATTACTGGTAAAAGTGGTACTATGAAAGTTTTTTGTTATTAGAGAGGTAAAGTCCAAAGACATAGTGAAACAAGAGGAATTTGCGTTCAAAGGGGAAAATATGTATAAAATGGAGAAGGCTGTGAATAAGGGAAGGAATTCTAAGATCTAACATATGCGAAAAGCATCCAGTCCCTGTGCCCAGACTGCTGTCTACAAGGAACTGAAGCTGAGAAAAGCTCACTTTGAATTTGACTGTCCAGGATGTGCACTTTGCCTGGGCCTGTTTAAATCTATGTGTTTTACTGTTGTCTTAAGGGATTGTAACAGGGAGTTAGATTAATTAGGGGAGCTAGAAATCATTATAGTAGTAATTTGTAAATCTATGTATGTGCTCAAAAGCATTTTAAAAAATTTTAATAAAGGTTTAATAATAAGAAAAGCCTGCATCTTGAAACAAGTACAAATTGCAAATAGTTGTGGCAGCTGCTTCAAGTTTCCCTCTGGGGTTTTGGCAGCTTGGCATTTACCATCTGCCTGCCATAACAATATTTTGTTGAAATGTTAATCTCTTTCCTTTCCAGCTCTATGACTTTGGATCAAGGAAAAGAGTATAAAAGCAAGAATATTATGATGAACCATAGAGCACTTGTTCTGTCTCCCCTAGAGAAACCTGTTAAATTCTGGAGCCAAGCCTAAAACTGGAAAGCCACACTGACTTTGTAAAAGCAACCTATCTTTGAAAGTCCATTGCAGTCAATGTTCAGAGGATGAAGGCTTTTGCAAGGTCATTCGGGCTTTCCAGTGGACGTCTGGGAATGGTCCCTGACAGGACAGCAATGGCCATTGGGAAGAATGTTACACAATCCCAAAAATTAGCCTTTATGTAGTTTCCACAATTAAATTAACTTGTGAATGCTCTTTTGAAATGTTGTTATCCGTCCTTTAATCCTTTGGTTTTCCTATCTATCATGATTTTGGATAGAGTCAAAAAGTACAAAAGTGAAAAAGCTATGATGAAGGCAAAAAGCAAAATACTGCAGATACTGGAAATCTGAAATAAAAACAGAAAATGCTGGAAAAACTCAGTAGGCTTGACAGCGTCTGTGAAGAGATTCCGAGTCTGTATGACTATTCATTATATTTTATATTATATTGTATATTATATTTTATATTTTTTGTATTATATTTTATATTTTTATATCTTATATTTTATATTAAAGTTATGATGAACCTTTATGAAACATTGGTTTGGACTCCACTGGAGTACTATGTTCAATCCTGGGCACCACAGTTTAGGAATGATGTCAAAACTTTACACAAAGTGCAGATTAAAATGAGAAGACTGGCCTCAGGGATGGGGGACTTCAGTTGTGTGGATAGATTGGAGAAGCTGGTGCTGTTCTCCGCAGAGGAGAGAAAGTTGAGTGGGGTCTAGATCGAAGTGCCTAAATCAAGAGAGCTCTAGACAGAGTAGCTGCAGAGAACCTGTTCCCATGGGTGGATTGTGTTGAGAACCAGAGGATACTGATTTATGATGATTGGTACAAGATACAATGATGACATCTATTATGCAGTAAATGCTGATATTGTGTAGGAGGCAGATTCAAATGCGGCTTTAAGGTATTCGATGATCACCTAAAGGGTAAATTTGTAGGTACTGGATGGAACAATGGGACTAGCCGATTGATCGAGAGCTGACAGGGGCATGAAGGATTAAAGAGTCTCTTTCTGTCCTGTAACTCATCCATCATTCTCTGATATGATTCTGTCCTAGTTTCTCAATGGTTTGAATTGAATAAAATAAGACATTTTAGTGTGAGGTGCAGTGTTGCTCTGTGGTGGTGCAATGGGAAGCATGGTTGCCGCCAAGCAGTTGACCTGGGTTCAATTCCCAGCCACCTCATTGTTTACTTACTGCTTCAGGATGGGATGATTCACCAATGAGTCTGATTGGAACAAGTTCACAAAATCACTGCTCTAATCAGCTAATTTTATAATTGCCACATATGAATGCTTACATAAAATATATCTGCCAGTAAATGATCACATGCTGAGAGACACTATACTATTCCACAGGTTCATACAATGAATTCCCACTGTCCAGAAATATCAAATGGTAGCTGGTGGCTTCAGGCAAGAGCAATTGTTGACTTTCAGAGAATGAATGTTATTGTTTTGAGACCAGGATAGGTCTCAGAACTGAGCAGAATTTGCCCCTGATAGGACAGGAATACAATGGGGGCAGGTTATAGGGATCCAATAACTAGCAAGAAAGCTATGATGGGTTATTAAACCCTGGTTCTGTCTCCATTGGAGTATTCTGCCTAATTCTTGACTAATTCCCAGACCACAATTGAAAAACCCCACTGATCTTGCAAAAACTCCCATCCTTTGAAATTCCATCGCTTTATTCACAGGAGATGGTCCCAGTTCTTTTTTGATATTTTTGGGCAGTGGGAGCTCATTGCATGAATTTGGAAGCAACACAGACTGTTGGGATGTGAAGAATTTTCAGCCTAAAGTTGAAAAGTAAACAACGCGATGGCTGGTCCTGGTTTGAACCCTGGTTAACCGCTTGGAAGGCAATTATGCTTACCATTGCACCTCCATCATATAACTGACAGCCTGAGTTTCAACATTATTGTCCAAGAGCACAATGGCAACAGCATTTTAATGCAGCAAGTGGTTAGCATCTGGATTTCACTCAGTGTGCAGGAGGAAGATTCATTGTGGCTTTTAAAGGGGAATTGGATAAGCACCTGAAGAGAATTAGTTTGCACGGCTATAGGGGAATGGTGGGGGAGAAAGACGAGTTGAATTGTTTTTGTAGAGAACTTTCAGGAACATAAGATCATAAGAAGTAGGATCAGAAGTGATCAGTTCAGACCCTCGAGCCTTTTCCACTCTTCAATAGGATCATAGGTGATCTGGTTGTGGTCTCAACTCCCCGAACCTGTGTGCCTACATAACCCTTGACTCCCCTATAGATCAACAATTTGTTTAACACATCTTTATTTAAATTCAAGAATCCAGCCTCCACTGATCTCTGTGAAAGATCATTTCAAAGACTAATGACCGTCTGAAAGAAATTCCTCCTCACCTCCATCTTAAATAGGAGATGCCTTATTCTGAAACTGTGCCTCCCAGTTCCAGATTCCCTAAGAGGGGAACATTCTCTCAACATCTACCCTGCCAAGCCCCTTCAGAATCTTATACGTTTCAATAAGATCACCTCTCACACTTATAAACTCCAATGGGTATAGGCCCAACCTGCTCAATCTTTCCTCATAAGCCAACCCCTTTATCCCAGGAGTCAACCTCCTGAACTTTCCCTGAACTGCCTTCAAAGCAAGTATATGCCTTCCTAAGTAAGGAGACCAAAAGAGTACGCAGTACTCGAGTTGAGTTCTGCCCCTGTACAGTTGTAGAAAGTCTACCCTACTTTCATACTCCATTCCCCTTACAATAAGGGCTAACACTCTATTTGCCTTCCTAATTACTTTCTGCACCTGTATGCTGATGTTTTGTGATTCATGTATAAGGACACTCTGATCCCTCTGTACTGCAGCATTCTGCAGGCTCTCTCCATTTAAACAACTTTCTGCTTTTCGATTCTTCCTGCCAAGGTGGACACCCTTGCATTTCCCCATGTTATACTGCATTTGTCAAATTTCACCCACTCACTTAACCTATCGATATCCCTTCTCGGACTCCTTGGGCAGAATTTTATGAGTCGGCGAGCAGGGGCATCGACACGTAAAATGACACGCGGTGACGTCTGGGGGAACTCCCGACGTCACTGCACCCGATATAAATTTTCAGGAAGGCTGGAGTGCAGCAAAATCAGCTGTGCACCCGCCGACCTGTCCATGGCCAATTGAGGCCATTGACAGAGTCAATTAAGTAATTAAAGGACCTACCCATCCAACCTTAAGGTTAGCGGGCAGGCCAGGAGCCCCAGCGGGAACTAGAAAAAACATGAAACCTCATCCATGGGTGGGATGAGGTTTCATGTAGACTTTAAAATTTTAAATAAAGATTTTGTAAAAAATTATAGACATGTCTCAACTCATGTGACATTGTCACACGAGGGGACATGTAAGAGAAGTTTTATTTTTCTATTTTTGTCTTTTTTACATGTGCAGCCGATCTCCTCGAGGCTGCACTTAGCCTCAGGGAGATGAGTGCACTCTTCCGCATGCATGCGCGAAAGAGCACACTCTCGATTTTGGGATTCCCTCCCCTGCCTACACAGGGACCGCATAGCGCTTCTGTGCAGATGTCATGCTGGGCAGGCCTTAATCGGCCTGCCCACATAAAATGGTGCCATGCCTCTGATCGAGGGCACCAATTGGAAGTGCACCCGTACGCACCCACTCAACAACTTCTCCCCGAACGGGGACAGAATTCAGCCCCTTGTCTCCTCTGCACCACCTGTATTCCTACCTATCATTACATTGTCAGCATATTTGACAACAACGCCTTCATCCAAGTCATTGATATAAAATGTAAATAGCCAAGGCCCCAGCACTGACTCCTGTAACACTCCACTACTTAGAGTTTACAAACCTGTAAATGACTCATTTAGCCGGTAATGAAAGTATAATAATTTTCATAATATTTTTCTGGTTATTGTAAAGCAAGTTTATGGGTATGAGTATAGTTGGGTCTGTCTGTGTAATTCAATTACATTTGGAGGTAAGTAGACTGCAAGCTTGAATTCATCAAAAGAAGCTAGGGCCTGAACTTTCCGGTTGGCGGGGGGGCAGAGTGGGAGCAGGCACGGGCGAGCGCGGATCCCATCACCACCCGCGATTGGGTCCGCATCGCGATTTTACACGGGTGGGCCAATTAAGGCCCTCCAGTGTATTTCTCAACTCCTGAGGATAGCGGGAATGGGTGAGCGGTGGCAGGCGTGCACAGACTGCTGGGTCCAATGGCGACCTGGCAACCTGTTTAAATGAAGGCCTGGCAGCCAGAGAAACATAGGCCTAAATGTTCCCATTGGCGATTTGGGGGCGGGGCCCGCTCGCTGACGGGAAACTGATGCAGGATGACCCGGGAGGAACCCCCTACGTCATCCCAGTCCCTTTAAATTTTTAGGAAGGCGGGCGGACAGCGATTGAGGCCACTGACAGCCTAATTAAGATAATTAAAGACCTGCCCGTCCAACCTTAAGGCTGGAGGGCAGGTCAGGAGCCCCAGTGGGCTTCTGATAATACATGAAACCTCATCCACTGGTGGGATGTGGTTTCATATCCATTTTTAAAAAGTCTAATAAAGTTTATGTCATTTTTATTAACATGTCCCAACTCATGTGACATTGTCACATGAGGGGGACATGTTAGTAATTTTTTAATTTTTCTATTTTTTGACTTTTCTTACCTATCACTAATCTCCCTGAGACAGGACTTTGCCTCAGGGAGCAGCGCGCTCTATACCCCGCATGCGCGCAAAAGAGCTCACTCTGAGAGATGGGGAATCCCTCCCCCACCCCACCCCACCCCCGCACTGGAAGCGCATAGCACTTCCTATTAGGTAGTCCGCCGGATGGGTCTTAATTGGCCCGCCCACTCAAAATGGCGGCAGACCCCTTTTCGCCCACCGCCGAGTCGGTGGGGCCCACCCGCCATCTGAGGGCAAAATTCTGCCCATAGAAACAAAGAAACCAGGAGTAGGAGTAGGCCATTTGGCTCTTCGAGGCTGCTCCGCCATTCATTATGATCATGGTTGATCATCCAACTCAATAGCCTGCTCCCGCTTTCTCCCCATATCCTTTGATCCCTTTAGCCCCAAGAGCTATATCTAATTCCTTCTTGAAAACATACAATGTTTTAGCCTCAACTACTTTCTGTGGTTGCGAATTCCACAGGCTCACCACTTTCTGGGTGAAGAAATTTCTCCTCATCTCAGTCCTAAATGGTCTACTCCATATCCTCAAACTAACCCCTGGTTCTGGACTCCCCCACTAGCCGGAACATCTTTCCAGCATCTACCCTGTCTAGTCCTGTTAGAATTTTATAGGTTTCTATGAGATCCCCCCTCATTCTTCTGAACTCCAGCGAATATAACCCTAACCGACTCAATCTCTCCTCATATGTTTGCCCTGCCATCCCAGGAAACAGTCTGGTAAACCTTCACTGCACTTCCTCTATAGCAAGAATATCCTTCCTCAGATAAGGAGACCAAAACTGCATACAATATTCCAGGTGTGGTCTCACCAAGGCCCTGTATGATTGCAGCACGACATCCATGCTCCTATACTCGAATCCTCTGGCTATGAAGGCCAACATACCATTTGCCTTCTTTACCGCCTGCTGCACCTGCATGCTTACTTTCAGCGACTGGTGTACGAGGACAGCCAGGTCTCGTTGCACATTCCCCGCTCTCAATTTATAGCCTGTTTTTGCTACCAAAGTGGATAACCTCACATTTATCCACATTATACTGCATCTGCCATGCATTTGCCCACTCACTCAGCTTGTCCAAATCACATTGAAGCATTTCTGCATTCTCCTCACTGCTCACCCTCCCACCCAGCTTTGTGTCATCTGCAAATTTGGAGATATTACATTTAGTTCTCTCATCTCAATCATTAATATATACTGTGAATAGCTGGGGTCCCAGCACCGATCCCTTTGGTACCCCACTAGTCACTGCCTGCCATTCGGAAAAAGACTTGTTTATTCCTACTCTTTCTTTACTGTCTGCCAACCAGTTTTCTATCCATCTCAATATACACTACCTCCAATCCCTTGTGCTTTAATTTTACACGCTATTCTCTTATGTGGGACTTTGTCAAAAACATTCTGAAAGTCCAAATAAACCACATCTACTGGCTGCCCCTCATCAACTCTACCAGTTACATCCTTGAAAAATTTCAGTAGATTTGTCAAGCATGATTTCCCTTTCATAAATCCATGTCTGATTCTGTCACAGTTTTCCAAGTGCTCAACGATTAAATCCTTTATAATGGACTCTAGAATTTTCCCCACTACCGATGTCAGGCTGACTGGTCTACAATTCCCTGTTTTCTCTCTACATCCCTTTTTAAGTAGGGTTACATTAGCTACCCTGCAATCTGTAGGAACTGTTCCAGTATCTATAGAATCTCGGAAGATGACCACCAATGCATCCACTATTTCTAGGGCCATTTCCTTAAGTACTCTGGGATGTAGATTATCAGGCCCTGGGGATTTATCGGCCTTCAATCCCATCAATTTCCTCAACACCATTTCCCTATTAATACTGATTTCTTTCAGTTCCTCCCCCTCACTAAACCCTGTGTTCCCCAACATTTCTGGTATGTTATTTCTGTCCTCCTTTGTGAAGACAGAACCAAAGTATGCATTTAGTTGGTCAGCCATTTCTTTGTTCCTCATTATAAATTCCCCTGTTTCTGACTGTAAGGGACCTACATTTGTCCTCACCAATCTTTTTCACTTCACATACATTTAGAAACTTTTACACTCAGTTTTTATGTTCCCCACAAGCTTACTCTCATACTCTATTTTCCCCTTCTTAATCAATCCTTTGGTCCTCTTTTGCTGAATTCTAAAGTGCTCCCAATCCTCAGGTCTGTTGTTTTTTCTGGCCAATTTGTATTCCTCTTCCTCGGATCTAATACTCTCACTAATTTCCCTTGTAAGCCATGGTTCAGCTACCTTTCCTGTTTTACTTTTGCACCAGACATGAATAAACAATCGTTGCAGTTCACCCATGCGCTCTTTGAATGTTTGCCATTGCCTATTCACCATCACCCCTTTAAGTAACGTTTCCCAATCCATCATAGCCAACTCACGCCTCATACCATCATAGTTTCCTTTATTATGATTCAGGACCCTTGTCTCAGAATCAACTATATCACTCTCCATCTTGATGAAGAATTCTATCATATTATGGTTGCTCATCCCCAAGGGGCCTTGCACAACTAGATTGCCAATTGTTCCTTTCTCATTACGCAATAACCAGTCTAGGATGGCCTGTTCTCTAGTTGGTTCCTCAATGTATTGGTCCAGAAAACCATCCTGTATACTCTTCAGGAATTCCTCCTCTACGGCATTGTTACTAATTAGATTTGCCCAATCGGTATGCAGATTAAAGTCACCCATAATTACAGATGTTCCTTTATTGCATGTGTCTCTAATTTCCAGTTTAATGCCATTCCCAACATCACCACTATAGTTTGGGTGTCTATATACAACCCCCACTAACGTTTTTTGCCCCTTAGTGTTTCTCAGCTCTACCCATACAGATTCCACATCGTCAGAGCTAATATCTTTCCTCACTATTGTGTTAATTTCCTCTTTAACCAGCAATACAACTCCACCGCTTTTTCCTTTTTGTCTGTCGTTCCTAAATACTGAATACCCCTGGATGTTCAGTTCCCATCCCTGGTCACCCTGCAGCCATGTCTCCGTAATCCTGACTGTATCATACCTGTTTACATCTATTTGCATAGATAATTCATCCACGTTATTGCAAATGCTCCTCACTTTAAGGCACAAAGCCTTAAGGCCTGTCTTTTTAACATTACTCGTCCCGTTCCCACTATTTTTCACTGAGGCCCTGTTTGATTCTTGCCCTTGATTTCTCTGCCTATCACTTTTCTTATTCCCCTTTCTGTCTTTTGTTCTTGTCCTTGATTCCCCCTCCTCTGACTCCTTGCATAGGTTCCCATCCACCTGCCATTTTAGTTTAAACCCTCCCCAACCACTCTAGCAAATATTCGCTCAAGGACATCAGTCCCGGTCCTGCCCAGGTGTAACCCATCCAGTTTGTACTGGTCCCACCTTCCCCCAGAACCGGTCCCAATGTCCCAGGAATCTGAAACCCTCCCCTTCACACCATCTCTTCAGTGACGTATTCGTCTGATATATCCTGCTATTTCTACTCTGAATAGCATGTGGCACTGGTAGTAATCCTGAGATCGCTACCTTTGCGGTCCTACTTTTCAACTTATTTCCTAACTCCCTATATTCTGCTTTTCGGACCTCATCCCTTTTTTTACCTATGTCGTTTGCACCAATGTGTACCATGACCACTGGCTGTTCACCCTCCCCCTTCAGAATGTCCTGTAGCCGCTCTGAGACATCCTTGACCCTAGCACCAGGGAGCCAATATACCATCCTAGAGTCTCATTTGCGGCCATGGAAATGCTTATCCATTCCCCATACAATTGAATCGCCTATAACTATTGCATTCCCACACTTTTTACTCCTCCCCTGTGCAGCAGAGCCAATCATGGTGGAACAAATTTGGCTGTTGCTGCTTTCCCCTGAGAGGCCATTCCCCCCAACAGTATCCAAAGCAATATATCTGTTTTTCAGGGGAATAGCCATGGGAGATTCCTGCACTGCCTACCTAGTCCTCTTGCTCTGCCTGGTGATCGCCCATTCCTGTCTTGCCTGTTGGCTCTTAGCCCATGGTGTGACCATCTCTCTATACATGCAATCCATGATACTCTCCACCTCACGGAAGCTCCACAGTTTCTCCAGCCACCGGTCCAGCTCTGAAACCCGGGCTTCCAGGAGCTGCAGCTGGAGACACTTCCTGCACACATGCTGGCCCAAGGCACTGGAAATCTTCATGGCTTCGCACATAGAGCAGGAGGAGCACACCATGGCTTTGAGCTCACCTGCCATGACTTACCCATTTAAATTAAATTAAACTTTTTAGAAGATGCTTAATATCAAATAATATCAATTACTCTGGGGCCCTTCTTCCCTGCTCCTTGTTGTTACAGAATATAGTCCTTAAACGATGAACCACAAAATAAGACTTTAAAAACTATAGCTGATAAAAGAAGTAAATACTTACCCGACCGTGCTCACAGTGCTTAAAGGATCGCCTTGTTCCCTCCTCACTGAACTCCCTCAGTCACCAAACTCCAACTTAAGCACTCTATTGCAGCCCAAAGCAGCACTCCAGTGCAGCCATTTCTAGGCTGCTCACAAAGGCAAAAGCAAGACCAAACCGAGAGCTTCTGGTGAGGCGGCCAGGCCAGAGGAGAGGGCGGGGGGCCAGTGCACCCCTCATTTTTTGGATGACTTGCCTTGCTGCCCTCCTCAAGGATCTGACAGCATGGCGGGTGGTGCTGGTCCCCCAGGATGGGAGGAGGAGGTACTCCCCACATGACAAAACGTGCCTGGGAGGAGGTGGCAAAGGTGGTGAGCTCCCAAATCGTGGTGCGATGCACCTGGATGGAGGGCTGCAAGCGCTTCAATGACTTGTTGTGCTCTGGCAGGGTGAGTACCATGTTGGCACTGGGCATTTAACCCAGCAGGTAGGCTTACACCTCTGCTGCACCCCCACCCTGTCCCCCCTCCCCACCACCCCCAATGTAATGAGTGTTGTGACTGCATTGAATCATTGATGGCATTTGTCCTTTGCTGGGTGGGCCAGCAAATACTGTCCATGCTGAGGTCAGCCTGAGAGGGTGATGAGGAAATGTCCCTGCAACATGGGTTACACTGAGTCCCACATGACTGGTGTGGGGGCAACCTGGAGGAGCTGCACCTAGGCGCAGAGTTAGAACTCCAGGACATGTCTGAGTCAGGGTGATGATATGGTGGGAGGGGAGCTTCAAGGTGGTGTGGCAATGAACCATCTGTTGCACTCTGCCCTCTGCACTCCACGTGCTTGTGCCTTCTTGCTATGGAAGGGTATACCGTGTGGTGCCTAATGTGATGTAGGCAGCATGTGTCCAAGGATGGTGGCGGGGAGGTGGGGACAGGCCCAGCATCTTTGTGTAAGCGTTCGGCAGCAGCGGGATGAGGAAGCTCTGGAGCCCTGATATGTTCCACTCTGGTTGGGATGGGCCATGCTTGAACAGAGTCCATGTACAATTTGCACTAATCAATGCTCTTCTCTCATTTTTAGGAGAAGAATGCTCATAACACGGCAGAGCGTGCAAGGACTGGAGGAGGCCAGGCACAGATAGCCATTCTAAGCCATTTCAAGCACGAGGCCCTGGATCTGGAGAGGCGCCATGTGCCAGGTCCACTGGTATTGGTAAGGCTGGGGTGCCACGGCCAGGTATTTATACCCAGCAGTGAGGTCAGCATTGTTCTCCCAACAGCCATATCAGTGCTGAATGTTAAATGATTTAATTTTGCAACATGGCTTGAACATTGCTTATGGAAGGTTGAGCACATAATGATCCAGGGGATAGGGATAAAGTTTGTCATTGTCTCCACGTTAACTGATCCAATGTCCTTGTTCTTCCTTTCAGCATTATGAGAGCAGGGCAGGGAGGATGAGCAACAGAGGCCCCCCTCTCACACCTGAGGAGCCTGAAGTCTCACCAGCATCACACCATCTCTGCCAGGCAGGCACCAGCGCAGATACTAGCATCTCAGTGGGAATTCAAACAATGGCTAGTGTCCCAAGGGCACAGCAGTGAGGGCACTTCACAGACACTGGAGGAGCTGGCAGAAACAGAGAGTGTCCATGGCACCAGCAGTCAGAGGACTGCAGGGAACCTGGCATATGCTCAGTTGGTGCCTGATGACGTGCCTCTGGAGTTATCTGCAATGCAGCCAATGCAGGAAATGCGGCCAGGTGTGCGGGAGTATCTGGGGGAGATACATGAGGCTACGCTTGGCTTGGTCTCCGTGGTGGAGGAGTATACACGAACGCTCGCCGAAGCAATGAGCCACATGTCTGAGTGCCATGCGTCCTTCATGGAGACAATAGCAAATCTCATGGAGAGCCTACTCTAGGAGACCAATCAAGGCTTCCTGGGGATGCGCTCTGACCAGCAAGTCCTCACAGTGGCATTGACCTCAGCTGGTCAGTGCCAGTGAGGGAGATGGTCTGGGCATCAAGTTCCCCAGCTTGATGCCCATCCATCCACGGTAAGCAGGGAGGTCCAAAGCGACCTCACGTTGGCGCAGCAGCTGCCTGTCGTCTCTGTGGGTTCTTCTCAGGGTGCTCCGGATGAGGGCGGCAGCTCCTGCATCCCTCTCCCAGTGACCGTAGTATCCGATCAGACTGTGATGACTGGGGAGATGCCAGTTGTGGAACTGGCTGCTCCCTCCCAGACGGAGCCAGCACAGGCTCCACGGGCGACCGCCAAGGTCATTGAGGCCAACAGGACAGCAGAGTCAGCAGGCTGGCTCAGATGCCACTCCCAGCGATGCGGCAGCATCAAGACACAGCACCTGGAAACGTAAACATAAGACATCTTAGGCAAACCATGGGTTTCTCACTGATGCTTTTGTGTTGGCTCGAGATGAGGTCTTTATGTTTGCTTTGAATTTTGGCTTAAGTTTCTTTGCTTGTGAAATTAATTTCAGACATGTAACCATGGCTGAGGGTGCCTCTTTTCTTCTGCATTTGTATGGTTTCCAAAAATGTTATGAGTGATTTGTGGGACATTCAGCTTTATTATCAAGGCCCTTGGTTACTATTCCTAACCTGGAAGATTTGGCACTTAGGTACCGAGTATGGAGCCTACAGCCCATCTTGTCCTGGAGGTCCATATGTGGTGTGCTAGCTGAAGGTTCGTTGGATTAAAGCCTCCTGGGTGTCCCTGCCTCCCTGGAGTATGCCCGAGACAGTGTCTACCCCCTCAGTATTTCCCTGTGTGTGCTCATCCTCGGACTCACTGCTGGACTCATCGTGTGTAGCCGCAGCCACTGCGTCAACATCTTCATCGTCCACAGCGTTCCCCCCTTTCCAGTGTAAGATTGTGGAGAGCACAGAATACAACCACTATCACCGACACACGATCTAGGGGGTACTGAAATGTGCTCCATGAGTGGTCCAGGCATCGGAAGCGCATCTTGAGAAGACCAATGGTTCTCTCCACCACAGCCCTTGTGAAATCATGGCTCCTATTGTACCGCTGCTCATCTTCTGTTCTTGGATGGTGGAGAGGTGTCATGAGCCACCTTCTGATTGGATAGCACTTGTCACCCAGCAGTCATCCATCCAGCTGTGTTGGAGGACTGAAGACTGGGGTACTGGGAGTGTCTAAGGATGTAGGTGTCGTGGGAGCTGCCAGGGTACCTTGCACAAACTTGCAGAATCGGCATCCTGTGGTCACACACTATCTGTACGTTCATGGAGTGGAAACCCTTTCTGTTGATAAAGGCACCCGGCTCACCTGCTGGCACCTTGATGGCCACATGTGTACAATTTATTGCATTCTGGACACGGAGGAAGCCAGCAATGGCTGCGAAACCTCTGGCTTGCTCTGTCTGACTGGCCTCATCCCAGTGGTAGTGGATGAAATTCAATGCACGCCTAAACAGAGCGTCTGTAACCTGCTCAACAAGTGTGGACAGCTGATTGAGAGACACCGCAAAGATCACCCACTGACCCCTAGAAGGAGCCAGAGGCATAGTGTTTGAGGACAGGTGTGACCTTTAGAGACACTGGCATGAGGTGTGCACCCACACAGTTAGCGGATATCTAAGGCTCAATCACTTGACAGATATAGTTGAATTTTTCCCTTGAGAGACGGAGCCTCCTTTGGCACTGCATCTCAGACATATTGAGGTAACTGCTTCACCGCCTGTATACCCTGGCAGCAGGATAGGGGCATCTTCTGCGGCCCCTTTCGACTTGGACTACCTCTTGGCCTTGCGCCCCTTGTGTCTGCACCTGTCCTCCCAAAGGTGGCTCCCCTGGAGGCTGAATGTACACTCCTGGGCTCCTCCACCTTCTAGCCCTCCCTTCCTCCTCAGAGGAGGTGCCTCCAGTGGAGAGTTCAGCTCCCATTCCCAGGCTATGGGAACGTTTCCTGAAACCTTCAGGCCCAAAAAAGATTCCTCACTGCAGAGTGCTGATCTGAAGGTTAAGAGTCCAGAAAAAGCAGCTGGGATGCATTTTGAAGTATTGTAGATCATACAGGCAACTTTCAATAACTTTGAAAAATCAATACTTGAGAAAGCACACTCATGACCCCACTGAGCCCTCTTATCCCACCCATGGATGAGATTCACACAAAAGTCTCCTACCTGCCTGTCTGTTGTGCCCGTGTGCCGACCCGATGATTGCACAGGCGCCAAAAAATCGTCATCGATTGGTGAGTCAAGGGCTTTAAATGGCCTGTTAATTAATGGCGGGTGCGCAGCGGATATGAACGCTCACCCGCCCAACGAAATATCACGATGGTGCGCGGTGATGTCTGGACGCTCGCCTGACGTGACCACGCATCATTTTACGTGCGGACGTGCGGGGCCCGACCCTGCACACCAATGGGAAAATTCTGCTCCATGTATAGCTAAATCTGTCCTCCCCAGTTTAAATAGGTTTGTGTGACAGCAATACCTTTTCCAAATCACTTTGACACTTGTCAGGAAGGTAACACAATAGTACATTTAAGTTTGCAAGTGCCCCCTCATTGTCCAATTTTATTGGAGGAAAATCAATTTCAGAATCTTGCATTTCTACCTCTTTCTCATTTTCTATCACCACTAATACCTCCTTTTGGTCCTCTTCTCTGTCAAAGTGCTTTTTAAGCATATTTACATGCCACACCCTCTGCCTCTTTTTTCTATCTGGAGTATTTATTAAATAATTTACTTCGCTTAATTTTCTTTTTAATCCTATAAGGCCCACTAAATCTTGTCTTTAATGAATCACCTAGTACTGGTAACAGAAATAGCACTTTCTCTCCAGCCACAAAACTGCAAGCTTTAGCTTTCTTGTCTGCCTTCGCCTTCATCACTTGCTGTGATATCTTTAAACGTTCCTTAGTGAACTCACATGGTCTGTCTAATCTCTCTCTGAAGTTTGGTACATAATCCAGCAGAGTAACTTCTGGATGTTGACCCATCAATTTATCATAAAACAATTTCAGTTGTCCCCTTACCTCATGACCATAAAGTAGTTCAAAATCCAGACTAGACTAAATCCAGTTGATGCATTAGGAGCATCCCTAATAGCAAATAACAAGAATGGAATTCTCCGAACCCAATCCTGTGGATAATCCTGACTATATGCTCACATCATAGTTTTTAAAGTTTGATGCCATCTTTCCAAAGCCCCTTGTGACTCCAGATGATAAGCTGTTGACTAAAGCTGTTTTATCCCCAAACTGTTCATTGCTTCCTAAACAGCTGTGACATACAACTTGAACCCGGATCTTATTATATTTCTTTAGGTAAACCATATCTTGTAAAAAAAAAACTTAGAACTTAGTTAACTCTTCCGCAATTTTCTTAGTTGTAATATTTAAAGATATTGCTTCAGGAAACCTGGTAGACGCATCCATTATTGTCAGTAAGTACTGATTTCCACTTTTAGCCTTAGAGAGGAGTCCTACATAATCAGTCATGACTCTTGTAAAAGGTTCTTCAAATGCTGGTGTTGGGATTAAAGGTGCCGGCTTAATCATTGCTTGTAGTTTCCCTATCACCTGACATGTGTAACATGTTCTACAGAATTTGACTACATCTCTACGAAACCCTGGCCAATAAAAATGTTTCTGTACTTTTGCCTGTATCTTTCCAATTCCTAAGTGTCCCTCCATTAGAAGTTCATGAGTTCATTAGCAATCCTCAGAATTTCATTTCTATACCCAAATGGGATAACAATCTGATGTACCTACCTTCAGCTTTCATCTGTTGAGATATGGTCTGGCCTCTATTTTGTCATTAAAATATCATCCTTAAAGTGAGAAAACACCTGGTATACACTTTGCTTCTCCTTCCAAGTAAGCTTTCTGATATATCCATTTTAATTGCAAATCCTCCTGCTGCAACTCAATTAACTGCTTTGAGGTAAATACTTCAGCTGAATGATCCTCTCCTAGGCTTTCTTCCTGAACAATGTTATCAAACACAGTGCCTGCTAATTGGAGTTCAATACCTTCCTCCTGTCTTTGAACTGACTGTCCTTCTTGTTTCAACCTGCGTGCCTGTGACTTCATTATCTCACAATATGGAAACAATCCAGGATGCTCTCTCTGTAACACCTCTGTTGAAAACACTTCTACAGGCTGCTCAACTACCATAGGCATCACCCACATTTGTGATCTAGCTATATTATTACCCAGAATAAATTGAACCCCTGCAATGAGCAATTTTTTCACCACCCCAACAATAACCTCACCTGACTCCCATTTACTCTTTAATTTTGCCTTCCAAAGGGGATAGGTTTAGCATCTCCACGAGCCCCACTTATTATCACCTGCTCCTGGAATACTCGCTTTGAACAATAAATATCACTATCCCACAACATTAAGGATTGACTAGCCCTTTTACTTACACTACCCTGTATACAGCCTTTCCCTTTACACACAGGATCTTAAACATTTCTGCAACCTGCTCCTCAGAATTCTCTTGGGTAAACTGAACACATTCCCACTTCTTTACCTATCACTGATTCTCCCTGTTTTACTTGTACACAAACAGTTGGTTTTTCCTGTGCCTGAAGCTCAGAACCCACAGTACTTTTACTTCCAGAACTTTTTTGCACCCCAATAATTCCTACAGATTTTCCCTGTAATTTCCAACACACTGACTTTGTGTGCTCCACTTTATTACAATGAAAACACCTCACCTTTTGAATGTCACTTCTACCCTTAGCACCTTCCTTTTTATTCTGAGAAAAAACTTCCTGAGAATTTCCAGCTACTCCTTCTCTTCCCTGACTACCTATCTTCCTTTCACCTTCCCATTTTCTATACTTTCTGGATTTAAAAGGGTGACAAAAAAAGGTTTAGCTCTATGAACTAACTCATAATCATCAGAAGTGGGAATGTGTTCAGTTTACCCAAGAGAATTCTGAGGAGCAGGTTGCAGAAATGTTTAAGATCCTGTGTGTAAAGGGAAAGTCTTTTCATGTATACAGGGTGGTGTAGGTAAAAGGGCTAGTCAATCCTTAATGTTGTGGGATAGTGATATTTATTGTTCAGAGCGAGTATTGCAGGAGCAGGTGATAATAAGTGGGGCTCACTATACAGTTTGAACTCTCTGTTCCTCTAATTGAGTTCTCACTACCGAAGGGATTTAATCTTTAAATTCAAAAAGAATTACTTCTCTGAGAGCTGCATATGTTGTCTCTGTTTTTAATGCCCGTATCTACCCGTTAAAATTATTTTGTTTTACTCTCTCAAGCTCAATATAAGTTTGCCCAGACTGTTTTCTCATATTCCTAAATTTCTGCCTGTATGCTTCAGGAACCAACTCATATGCACTCAAAACAAAAACAGAATTACCTGGAAAAACTCAGCAGGTCTGGCAGCATCGGCGGAGAAGAAAAGAGTTGACGTTTCGAGTCCTCATGACCCTTCGACAGAACTTGAGTTCGAGTCCAGGAAAGATCTGAAATATAAGCTGGTTTAAGGAGTGTGTGTGGGGGGCGGAGAGATAGAGAGACAGAGAGGTGGAGGGAGTTGGTGTGGTTGTAGGGACAAACAAGCAGTGATAGAAGCAGATCATCAAAAGATGTCAACGACAATAGTACAATAGAACACATAGGTGTTAAAGTTAAAGTTGGTGATATTATCTAAACGAATGTGCTAATTAAGAATGGATGGTAGGGCACTCAAGGTATAGCTCTAGTGGGTTTTTTTTTAATAATGGAAATAGGTGGGAAAAGGAAAATCTTTATAATTTATTGGGAAAAAAAAAAGAGAAGGGGGAAACAGAAAGGGGGTGGGGATGGGGGAGGGAGCTCACGACCTAAAGTTGTTGAATTCAATATTCAGTCCGGAAGGCTGTAAAGTCCCTAGTCGGAAGATGAGGTGTTGTTCCTCCAGTTTGCGTTGGGCTTCACTGGAACAATGCAGCAAGCCAAGGACAGACATGTGGGCAAGAGAGCAGGGTGGAGTGTTAAAATGGCAAGCGACAGGGAGGTTTGGGTCATTCTTGCGGACAGACCGCAGGTGTTCTGCAAAGCAGTCGCCCAGTTTACGTTTGGTCTCTCCAATGTAGAGGAGACCACATTGGGAGCAACGAATGCAGTAGACTAAGTTGGGGGAAATGCAAGTGAAATGCTGCTTCACTTGAAAGGAGTGTTTGGGTCCTTGGACGGTGAGGAGAGAGGAAGTGAAGGGGCAGGTGTTGCATCTTTTGCGTGGGCATGGGGTTGTGCCATAGGAGGGGGTTGAGGAGTAGGGGGTGATGGAGGAGTGGACCAGGGTGTCCCGGAGGGAGCGATCCCTACGGAATGCCGATAAGGGGGGTGAAGGGAAGATGTGTTTGGTGGTGGCATCATGCTGGAGTTGGCGGAAATGGCGGAGGATGATCCTTTGAATGCGGAGGCTGGTGGGGTGATAAGTGAGGACAAGGGGGACCCTATCATGTTTCTGGGAGGGAGGAGAAGGAGTGAGGGCGGATGCGCGGGAGGCGGGCTGGACACGGTTGAGGGCCCTGTCAACGACCGTGGGTGGAAAACCTCGGTTAAGGAAGAAGGAGGACATGTCAGAGGAACTGTTTTTGAATGTAGCATCATCGGAACAGATGCGACGGAGGTGAAGGAACTGAGAGAATGGGATGGAGTCCTTACAGGAAGTGGGGTGTGAGGAGCTGTAGTCGAGATAGCTGTGGGAGTCGGTGGGTTTGTAATGGATATTGGTGGACAGTCTATCACCAGAGATTGAGACAGAGAGGTCAAGGAAGGGAAGGGAAGTGTCAGAGATGGACCACGTGAAAATGATGGAGGGGTGGAGATTGGAAGCAAAATTAATAAATTTTTCCAAGTCCTGACGAGAGCATGAAGCGGCACCGAAATAATCATCGATGTACCGGAGAAAGAGTTATGGAAGGGGGCCAGAGTAGGACTGCAACAAGGAATGTTCCACATACCCCATAAAGAGACAGGCATAGCTGGGGCCCATGCGGGTACCCATAGCCACACCTTTTATTTGGAGGAAGTGAGAGGAGTTGAAGGAGAAATTGTTCAGCGTGAGAACAAGTTCAGCCAGACGGAGGAGAGTAGTGGTGGATGGGGATTGTTCGGGCCTCTGTTCGAGGAAGAAGCTAAGGGCCCTCAGACCATCCTGGTGGGGGATGGAGGTGTAGAGGGATTGGACGTCCATGGTGAAGAGGAAGCGGTTGGGGCCAGGGAACTGGAAATTGTTGATGTGACGTAAGGTGTCAGAGGAATCACGGATGTAGGTGGGAAGGGACTGGACAAGGGGAGAGAGAAGGGAGTCAAGATAATGAGAAATGAGTTCTGTGGGGCAGGAGCAAGCTGAGACGATCGGTCTACCGGGGCAGTTCTGTTTGTGGATTTTGGGTAGGAGATAGAAGCGGGCCGTCCGAGGTTGGGCGACTATCAGGTTGGAAGCCTTTTCATATGCACTCAATATAGCCTTTTTTTACCATATCATAATTCACCGATACTACTTCAGGTAGCAAAGCATACACCTCATGCGCTCTACCCACCGACTTAGGCTGTAACAAAAATGTCCAGTTTTCCTGTGGCCATTTCATTTGTTTAGCTATCTTCTCAAATGAAATAAAGATTGCTTCAATATCCCTTTCCTCAAACTTTGTAAGAGCTTGTACAAATTTAAATACCTCTCCAATGGGTTCTGCTCTGGAGATAAGTCTATTCCTTACCTCATGGTGTTTTCTTTTAACTGCCAACATTTTCAGTTGGAATTACCTCTCCCTCTCTCTTTCTCTTTCCTCCTTCTCTGTCTTCATAATTTCTAACTCCCTTTCCTGTTTTCTTTTTCTCTCCTGCCTTTCTGCCTGGTCCCTTTGGAATGCCCTCTCTCTTTCTTTTTCTTCCAATTCAATCACTTTCATTTGCAACTAAATTTGAGCCCATTCCAATGAACCACCTCTTGGAGAGCTCTGTCTCTCAGTTATTCCTTCCATTTCAAATGCTGTGCTTTCACTTCAATTATGTCTGATTTCCTAGCCCCTGCAGAAAGCCAACTCTGTCAACTCAGTTATTTATACTTGGATACACTTTGTAACCCAATCAAAGTTATATGTCCTACTTCCAAAAAGAGATATAGCCATGGATACAACCATTTTTGCAGTCTCACTATTTCAAAAATACCTCACACCACTCATAAGTTCAAAGTGTTACTTGTACTTGTAGCCTTAAGATACACCAATTTCAAAAAAAACAAAGAGTTTCAAATATATTTTGCCAAAAGCCCCAAGTTATTATGACACAGCCAATGATAAAGGCTGAACTGCTCAAATCCCAGAGGGAAACTTAAAACATTTTCATAATCCATTTTTGCAATTTGTATGTTTCAAGATGCAGGCTTTGAATTCAATAGTAATATGACCACCAAGTCTCCAGAGGTTTTTTTTATTATGTTAAATTAAACATTTATTACAAAAAGAAAAATTGTAAGCACATATGTAAGTCCACAAAATTACTATTATAATAACTACAAAAATCCTCTAATTAATCTGACTCTCAGTTATAACCTCTTTAAGATTTTAAAAGACCCCAGGCAAAGCACATTTGAACCTACGAATTCAAAATGAGGTTCCTTTTCAGACACGGGTGCAGGCGTACAGGCTGGTCAGATCTTAAATGCCTCTGCCTTAAACACACAAGCTCCTTTCTGTTTATGCCTAGCCTTTCCTTTGAATGTAAATTTCCCATTGTGTCATTAGGCTTTTAACGTTACAGCTCCAATCAATAATTTTTTCATCCCACTAATTTTATTAGTAATATAAACAAATTGCTTGGTGTCTCCCAACTAGGTGCAAGATTTTACTCCCACTCTTGAATGCTTTATTCAATAAAGGCAAAATGTACACTTTACCTTCTAATTTCCTTACTGTTTCCCCAATTAATATCTCAAAACTATTCTATATCAAAGCACCTTAGACTAGTTGGCTTTAATCCAGTTAAGATGCACATACATAGACACAGACACCACTAAACTCTATTTTAAAAAATAATTTCCAATAACACTATAGACACTATTCTCTTCATGACCATCCGCTACTCTACCATTATGATCAAGCCAAGAGATGGTTCAATGAAGAATGCAGGAGGACATGCCAGGAGCAGCACCAGGCATACCTAAAAATGAGGTGTGAACCTGGTGACGCTATAACACAGGACTGCTTGCATGACAAACAGCGTAAGCAGCAAGTGATAGACAAAGTTAAGCAATCCCACAACCAATGGATTAGATCTAAGCTTTGCAGTCTTATCACATCCAGTCATGAATGGTGGTGGACAATTAAACAACTCACTGGAAGAGGAGACTCCACAAATATCCCCATCCCCAATGATGGGGAGCCCAACACATCAGTGCAAAATATAAAGCTGAATCGTTTGCTACAATCTTCAGCTCCAAGTGCTGAGTGGATGATCCATTTCAGCCTCCTCCGTAAGTCCCCAGCATCACAGGTGCCAGTCTTCAGCCAATTCGATTCATTCCATGTGATATCAAGGAATGGCTGAAGGCACTGAATACTGCAAAGGCTATACGCCCTGACAATATTCCAGGAATAGCACTGAAGACTTGTGCTCCAGACTTAACGCACCACTAGCCAAGCCATTCCAGTACAGCTACAACATTGGCATCTACCTGGCTATGTGAAAAATTGTCCAGGTATGTCCTGTACACAAAAAGCAGGAGAAATCCAATCCATCCAATTACTCTCCATCATCAGTAAAGTAATGGAAGGGGTCATCAACTATGCTATCAAGTGGCACTTACTCAGCAATAACCTGCTCACTGGCACCCAGTTTGTGTTCCGCCAGGGCCATTCAGCTCTTGACCTCATTACAGCCTTGGTTCAAACATGGACAAAAGAGCTGAATTCCCGACGTAAAGTGAGAGTGACTGCCCTCGACATCAAGGCCACATTTGACTGAGTCTGTCATCAGGAGCCCCAGCAAAACTGGAGTCAATGGGAATCAGGGGAAAAACTCTCGGCTGGTTAGAGTCATACCTAGCATAAAGGAAGGTGGTTGTGGTTGTTGAAGGTCAGTCATCTCAGCTCCAGGACATCACTGCTGTAGTTCTACAGGGTAGTGTCCTCGGCCCAACCATCCTCAGCTGCTTAATCAATGGCCTTCCTTCCATCATAAAATCAGAAGTGGGCATGTTCACTGATGATTGCACAATGTTCAGCACCATTCACGCTTCCTCAGGTACTGAAGCAGTCCATGCCCAAATGCAGCAAGACTTGGAAACTATCCAGGCTTGGGCTGACAAGTGGCAAAGTGACATTTGCACCCCACAAGTGTCAGACAATGACCATCTCCAACAAAAGAGAATCTACCCATTGCCCCTTGATGTTCAATGGCATTACCATCACTGAATGCCCCACTATCTACATTCTGGGGGTTACTATTGACCAGAAACTGAACTGGGCTAACTATATAAATACTGTGGCTACAACAGCAGGTCCAAGGCTAGGAATTGTGCGATGAGTAACTCGCCTCCTGACACCCTAAAGCTTATCCACCATCTACAAGGCACAAGTCAAGAGTGTGATGGAATGCTCTCCACTTGCCTGGATCAGTGCAGCTCCCACAACACTCAATAAGCTTGACACCATCCATGACAAAACAGCCTGCTTGATTGGCACCAAATCCACATTCACTCCCTCCACAACTGACGCAGAGTAGCAGCAGCGTGTACCATCTACAAGATGCACTGCAGCCACTCACCAAGGCTTCTTTGAGAGCACCTTCCAAACCCACAACCACTACCACCTAGATGGACAAGGGCAGCCGATATATGGGAACACCACCACCTGGATTTTCCCCTCCAAGTCACTCACCATCCTGTCTTGGAAATATATCGCCGTTCCTTCACTGTCGCTGGGTCAAAATCCTGGAACTCCCTCCCTAACAGCACTGTGGGTGTACCTACACCACATGGACTGCAGCGGTTCAAGAAGGCAGCTCACCACCACCTTCTCAAGGGGCAACTAGGGATGGGCAATAAATGCTGGCCCAGCCAGTGAAGCCCAATCCTGTGAATGAGTAAAATACAATAAATTTAAGGATGGGAAACGTAAATGCTGGCCTAGCTAGTGACACCCTCATCCCATGGAATGGAATTTTAAAAATAAGCCCACTCCCTCCATTCATTCTCCAGTGCCTAGGAAGATTCTTGACATAAGATATAAGTTCAGCTTGTGAATAAAAAGTTAATTTGGCAAATTCAACAAAGGTGAGACAGGAGATAAATTATCCCCTGCTCTGGTCAATTGTTGCTGAAATGTTACACTGCTGGTTAACTTTCCAAGTCAATGCTTCGACGATTGGTGACTGAGTGAATGTGCTAGAGGAACAAGACAATGTTGCTTCATCTGGTCAAGTTTCAGCAGAGGAATGCTCTTTTACCAAGGAACACCAAATAATAGAGTAGTTGCTGAATAAATGCTAATAACCCATTGTCACTACTTTTCTGTCTATTTTCATCCTTTATTCCCATCTGGGCATGGGAAACGCCTGCACATAACAGAGACAGATAATGCTAACTGGGCAAAGGATCTACTTCTTCTTCGAAAAATGATTTCAGTCACACATTTAAGATAAAGAGGTAAATGCAGTATTTGGCTTCATTTGAGCATCCCTACCAGGGTCTGGAGAATTTCCATGGTTTTGATGTAAAACAGTGAATGGGCATGGGATGGTGAGAAGTTTACTCAATTGAAGCCAATGAGAAAGAAAAAACCTTCATTTATGTAGCAACTTTCGCAATCCTGAGACATCCCAAATGTTTTGCAACCAAAGATTATTTTTGAAGTATAGTCACTGCTGCTTTGTAAGTAACTGCAGCAATGAGCGAATCTATTTTCAGTGCTTAAATGAAAGCAATGTGGATGTTGGAGATCTGAAATAAAAACTGAAAGTGCTCCAAAGTCTCTGCAGGTCTGGCAGCATCGGTGGAATGAGAAACAGAGTTAATGTTTTCACATCCCGGAATATTTAATAACCAAAGATTATTTTTTAAGTGTAGGCACTGCTGTTTCTCAAGTGAATGCAGCAATGAGCTCAACTATTTTCAGTGCTGTTGATTGAGAGATAAATGATGCTCAGGACACCTCGCCGACATCCACTGCTCTTCACCAGATCATGTAATGAGATCTTTCTCATCCACCTGAGAGAACAGAGAGAACAGAAACCTAGGTTCAATGACTCATTCCAAAGACAGCTCCCTGACAGTGCCGTATTTCCTCAATACACTGAAATGTCAGCCTACACTATGTACTTCAGTCCTGGAGTAGGGTTTGAATCTACAACCTCCCTTCAAGATAAATGAAAACATTAGCACAAAGCCAAAGCTGACAAAAAAAAAATGACGTGATTACTGTGATGCATGATGTATAATGTGGGCACACTGCGGTTGTGGTTATATTATTGGATTAGTAATCTGGAGGCGTAAACTAATAACCCAGGGGCATCAATTTTAATCCCATCATGGCAGTTTGTGTATTTTCATTCAGCTAATTCATTAAATCTGGAATGAAAAACTTGTTTCAGCAACAGCTATCAGATTGACATTAAAAACTCACCTGGTTCAGTAAAGACCAGGGGAGGAAATTGACTGTCATAACCAGCTCTGGCCCATATGTGACTCCAGATCTACAGCAATGTGATTGACTCTTACCTGCTGTATGAAACGTGTTATAACTATGAAGTTTATGAAAAAGATTATGGGCAGAATTTTCTGCCCACTGTGTGGGCGGGCTGATCCCCGCCCGAGAAGCGGGCCCCGCTGCCATTTTAAGTGGGTGGGTCAATTAAAGCCCTATGCACTTGCTGTATGGGCAGGGAGGATTCCCCGAATGCAAGAGAGTGCCCTTTTGCGCAAGCGTACAAAAGAGCACACATCTCCCTGAGGCTAAGTGCTGCCTCAGGGAGATCGCTGACATCTGTATAAACTTTAAAAATAGAAAAATAAAAAAATCCTTAACATGTCCCCCTAATGTGACAATATCACATGAGATGGGACATGTTAATAAATTTCACTGAAACTTTAATAAACTTTTTTATACCCAACATGAAACCTCATCCTGCCGGTGGATGAGGTTTCATGTTTTTTCAGAAGCCCGCCAGGGCTCCTGGCCTGCCCACCAGCCTTAAGGTTGGATGGGCAGGGCCTTTAATTGCCTTAATGATCCTGTCAATGGCCTCAATTGGCCATTGACAGATCGGCGGGCGGACAGCTGATCTCGCTGTGCCTCCGCCTTCCTGAATATTTAAATGGGGCGGGATAACATCGGGGGTTCCCCCAACGTCATCCCGCATCATTTTTGCATCGGCGAGTTGGCCCTGCCCCCTGGTCACTGACAGAAAAATTCAGCCCCATGCGTACAAGATTATGAGGGGCATGGGGACAGGGAGGATAGGGAACAGCTTTTCCCCTTAGTTGAGGGGTCAGTCACAAGGGGACACAAGATCAAATTGAGGGGAAGGAGGTTTGGGGGGATGTGAGGAAAAATTTTTTTACCCAGAGGGTGGTGACGGTCTGGAATGCGCTGCCTGGGAGGGTGGTGGAGGCGGGTTGCCTCATATCCTTTAAAAAGTACCTGGATGAGCACTAGGCACGTCATAACATTCAAGGCTATGGACCAAGTGCTGGTAAATGAGATTAGGTAGATAGATCAGGTGTTTCTCACGTGGTGGTACAGACTTCTTGGGCCGAAGGGCCTCTTCTGCCCTGTGTGATTCTGTGATTCTGTGACTATGTGTTTGGACTGTATCTTAAAATGAAGAGAGTCATGTGACCTGTGCTGAAGCCTGCCTGAAAACAGACCCGGGTGATGAGGCTGATAAAGATTTAAAGATCGTGGGCTCAGGCTGTTTTACTGGGAAGAAGATGCAAGGTATTCATACTTGCAGACAATGGTGAAGGCATCTGGAATACAAGCGGACAGACTATGAGTCTCCAAGTCCCAGGAAAGTGTTAAGAATGTCCAATACTTTGAACTCTCCATTTGATGTCAGGATCAGATACAGTTGGTGTCGAAAGAATAAATA
The DNA here is from genome assembly GCF_017639515.1 of Carcharodon carcharias. NCBI lineage: Eukaryota > Metazoa > Chordata > Chondrichthyes > Lamniformes > Lamnidae > Carcharodon > Carcharodon carcharias. Next base: position 102,010,893 of record NC_054480.1, read on the forward strand.
ATCAGCATTTCTACCTGAATACAAGGCCCATATGACTCATGTTGCCATGGGGAAGGGCGCAGTGGAAGCCATTGTAAAGATTGGGATGCAGGCTTTCCGAAAAATCACTGAATCTCACAGGCAGATTATTTTGCCAATACCCAAGATCGAGGGATCAGCTGGGGCAAAAAGTCTCTCTGGTTCACCACGCAGGAATGTGGATGGGAGCTCATGCTCAGATTGTAAAGATCAGATTCATGAGGATTGTGCTTGTACTGGAGGGAGACTCTCAAGGGGTAAAAACAATTCACTCTGAAAGGCAATTCTGGGGTTAAAAATTACCAGGCTGGGAAAGGAAAAGAATGGAAGTAAAGCCTCAGGGTCTAAGAACCCTATGGGCTGGTTCTGGGAGAATTGACATCCATCAATCTCAGAAGCCAATAGACTGTGCCTGGGGTGTATGTCATTTCTGGAGTGAACATCATCTATTGTGGCTGTAGAAGATGATTTGTGAATGACAATCCCTTCCAGAGCTGATACCGATGAATAAAATTGGCTCGAGATCAACTGATGATTTTTCCTTCTGCTGGGCTCTCTTTTCCACCATTTCATCATTTCTTTTGTCCTCTGCTTTTTCCACACCCTTCCTGACTGCTTGTCTTCAGACACTCTGGTCAGCAGTAAGGACTTCCAATCCACTGACTCTGATCCCGTCAAATTGAGGTCTCGCTTGCAGACGTCACTGTATCACAGATGTTAATGTCCTGTTGATCTCGTGCTGATAGCAAGCTTGCCATAGAGCATGTCTTTGGGGTTGCATCCATTATCCATTTGGCTCACATGACCCAGCAAATGGATTCACCGGTAACACAAGAGGGCAAACATGCCATGGATCTCTGCAAATTGTCGCACTTCTATATCTCAGCACTCTGTCCTGCCAGGAAATGCCCAATATTTATCTGAGGCAGTGAAGATGGAAGCTGTTCAGCTGTTTTTCCAAGCTTGCATAAGTTGTTAATGCTTCGGGATGGTAAAGGAGGGTGCTGAGAACACAAGACTGGTACATGTGGAGCTTTGTATTTTCTGGTAGTTTGCTGTTGGCCAAAATCAACTTCTCAACTCTGCCTTCACAGCTGCGGTCTTGGTAATCTGGCTGCTAAATTTGATATCAGGAGACAGGTTGCTAGTAATTGTTCAACATGCATGAGGTTGTCAATGTTGATGGAAAGTGGCATCTGTATATTCTGGCCCATAACCTTGGTCTTCCTGAACTTGTTCAACCTTTCTTCATAGGAAAGCTCTTCATCGCAGAAGTGAGTCGAGTGAACCTTCTCTGAACTGCTTCTGGTGTTTCTCTTTAAGGGATCCATTTTGAGCCAGTTTCTTGCAGTGCAGTAACTTTCATGTTGAAACTTATAATTTCTTTGTTGATCACAGTGGTCTTGCGTGCGTCATCAACCTGCATTGGTGAGGCAAGGGCGCACGGTCCTTACATTCCAGTTTGTGATGCGAAGGTCTGGTGGTTTGTTGGTTGAGTTTTTCTTGCCTGGTGAATAGGTGAGTGACTGACCTGTCAAGAGATCAGTCTCTAAACTCCCAGCACTCATTGAGGCAAGCAGGCTGTGGTGGGACAGCTTCGAACTGACTGGGGGCTGCCCAGCTTGAGGTGGGCGACAGCTATCCAATGTGATGTGATGATGCCTCCAACCATCGGAAGTAATCTTGGTGCTTGTGCTCTATGCCAATCGAGTGAGAGCTTATAACCAGTGACCATGTTATTCCAACAAAAACCACCAAGCTGGAGTATCCTTTCCAGGGTTCAGGCCTGGGAAAATAGTATGGAGACCTGAATTGCCCAAGCATCAGGAACCCCCATCTTGGCAGTGCTAGTAGTGTCCAAAGGGAAGGATGAAGCCACTATTGTTTGGTACCAGCTCTTCTGTAGGAGCTGCCTGATAAATGACAGATAACCATTCCGGATTTACTGCTGAGGTTTATTCCCTTAGCGTCCTTCCCTCCTGAGGCACCCACAAGGCAGTGAGACCACTTACACAAAATTGGGTAATAAAAGCAAAATACTGTGGATGATGGAGATCTGAAATTAAAACCAAAAGTGCTGTAATAACTCAGCAGGTCTGGCGGTTTCTGTGGAGATAGAAACAGAGTTAATGTTTCAAGTCCAATATGACTCTTGTTTGGAATCGAAGAGAGGTAGAAACTTGATGGTTTTTATGTTGTTGCAAAAGCAGGGAGTGGCAGGTAAAGCAAAAAGTGATGGCCAGGGATGGGTTAGAGGGTGGGTGAGATTAAATAGCAAAGATGTCATGGAACAAAAGGCAAAGAGAGTGGCAATGAAAGTAGAAAAGGAACAGAGCACTGGTCCAGAGTAGGTGTTAATAACAGAATAAAGGTAAGCTCTGGCTGAAAGTAAAAACATAAGAACAAGATACAGACTTGCACTTGGGGAAAAAATACAAAATGGGGGACAGAGTTCATCATCTGAAGTTGTTGAACTCAATGTTGGGACTGGAAGTGTTTCATCGGAAGATGAGGTGCTATTCCTCAAGCTTGCTTGGGGTTTCACTGGAACATTACAGCAGGCCAAGGATAGAACTGTGAGTATGAGAGCAAGATGGTGAATTAAAATGGCAAGCAGCCGAAAAGTTGGGGTCATGCTTGCGGAATGAGTGGAGGTGTTCCACCAAGCAGTCAACAAATCTGCACTTAGCCTCCCCAATGTAGAGGAGGCCGCATTGTGAGCAGCGAATACAACATACTAAATTGGAAGACATGCATGTAAATTACTGCTTCACCTGGAATGAGCGTTTGGGGCCTAGGACAATGAAGACAGAGGAGGTAGAGGGACAGATATTACACCTCTCATGCATGGGAAGGTGCCTGTAGTAATTGTAAGTAAAACCTTTCATAGTGTTATGGGGATCAGGTGCAGTACAGGTGAATCAGCTCCAAGCACGGGTAATATTAGGGGTGGAGTTTTCTAGCCTTTGTCTCAGTACAACGTGTAGCTTCATCAGGAGCTCTGTAAATAAAGGTTACTGTTTCTTACAAGAAACCGGCCCAGTACTCCAAGTTTATTATAATTGGCAATGTGGATAATTAGCTCCAACGCTGAACGTTGCCTCTTGAATGTGAGTATTTTGATTTTAAAGGGAAGAAAGAAGAGTATACTCACCAACAATGCCACTCTTCGGCAGGAATGATCTGTACGACTCATCCATTGGGGATTGGAGTGAGTACATAGAGTACCTAGGTTTCTACTTTATGGTGAACGAAATAACAGCAGAGGAGAAACAGAAGGCAATTCTTTTAAGTGTCTGTGGGAGCAAACTGTATAACCTAATCCGTAGTCTGACATGTCCAAACGTGCCAAATTCCAGCTCTTTCACTGAGGCACATTTTCAGCCTAAACCATTGGTGATCATGCAAAGATTCAAGTTCACCTCTAGAGTAAGGTCTTCTGATGAGTGGATCGCAACAGTTGAGACAGTTAACGGAGCACTGTGACTTTGGTGATATTCTAAATAACATACGTCTAGGATAATGAAGAGAAGAAATACAGTGATTGATATTCCACTTCATTAGACATATCCTGCAATGGCTTATCAATAAATTGTGGACCATTGTCTGTAATGATCTTCCTAAGCTACCAAATAAATTGAAAATAGCACTTAGAGTGTGCAGTACAGTGATAATGAAGTCAGTGCCATGGACATGACAAAGGGCGATGTGATTTTGGACCAAGGATGGGTAGGAAATTCATACGGAATCAATGGTGCTTTGTGTTGACTTGTCATATGCTCTTAACATGCCTTGGTCTCATGTTCACACACGTCAAATTGACTGTCTCTCTTGCAAGTCTTCTCATCTGACCTATGCTCAGGTGTGAGCGGTGAGGTTGTTGAAGTATATCAGGTCGCAAAAAAATCCGAAATAATGACCTTCGTGCCTTTAAAGATGACTATCCAGGACATGCCTAGCTCATACTGGTCAGGCCAAAATGATCTCACTGTTAGTGGACATGCTGAATTGAATCAGGCCGTCCTTTGAGAATGGTTTTCCACAGTTTCTGCAGTGTAGAATCTTATGCTGTTTCTTCTTCTAGTTGCTAGTATTTGTGTTGCACAAAATGTAGAAGATCAATTTGGATTTCAAGTTTGATGTCAATGAATTCAACTTGTACACCCAAGGATACATCTTACATTTTCTGGGTTAGGCAATCTGCTAAGTGTATCCAATGTGATCATCAAGTTACCTGGTTTGTAACTAATCTCAGTCATAACCTTGAATCTTTATCAAGAGACATTGCAATCTTGGTGGTGCACTGGTCAATGGTTTTCACCAAATAATTTCCAGTGGCTTGTGGTTGATCCATACCACAAATCTTATAAAACAGTAGGTATGAAAAAGCATGCCTTCAAACACTAAAGCTAATATTTCTCACTCAATGATGGAGTAGTTGGATTGTGTTACTGACAGAGAATTTGAAGCAAGTGTAATCAGTTTGCTTTTTGTAGTCTGCATGCACCAAGATCTTTCTGTGAGGCATCTATCTCCTGGGTAGTTGTCTGCCTAGAATCATAAAATTGCAACGTCAGTGCTTCAGATAATGACCGTTTCAGCGCTTCGATGAGGTATTGGCGGTCTTTATGCCAAAGGCAAAGTGCATCCTTTCTCAACAATTCCCTTTGTGATGAAGATTTTTGAGTGAAATAGGGAGTGTATGGCAACAAGAACTTAAAGAGACCTAGACATCTTTGAAGATTGTCCTTTATCTTGGGGAGTTTCCATAGCTTTAATATCCTCTATTTTACTTAGATCGGGACATATGCCAGCACTGGAATAAATAGAACTGAAGAAATTGATCTGCTGCATGTTAACATTGCATTTCAGGCTGTTGAACACCAACCCTTCATCACGCTGCTTGCATCAATAAATGCAGGTTGTGGTCATGTTCTTCCTTCATTCTTCCCACAACAGCTATGCCATTGGCGATACAGTTGCATTCTGGCACAGTGCATGCAATGCAGTCCATATGAGCATGAGTGAGATCCTGGCTAACAAATAGCTTGAAAAGAAATGATTGAAAACAGTATCATCTGAATGGGTACAAAATATGGTGAGCTCTTGGCACTTCTCCGTGAGATATACTAACCAGTAACTATGGTTGGCATCAAGCTTTGAGAAGAATTTTGCACCTGAAAATTTTGGATGTAAGTCTTCCAATGTGGGCATTTTATAAAGACAATTTATCAAAACTATTCAAATGTCATGGATTGAGGCATGCTTTCAATAATTTATCTTTCTTTATGATACATGTGATTGAGCTGCACCAATCTGTGTGCTTGTCTATTCTTCTAAAGATGCCATCTTTCTCCATTTTGTATAGCTCGACTTTCAATTTGTCTTGTGTGTGGATGCTGCACTTATGTGGTGGATCATTTGACAGACATGCATTCCCCTGCAAGTGTAATGTTGCAGCTCCCTTGAAACTCCCAATTTTGTTGAAACATTCTGGATATTTCAACATTAGGCAGCAAACTGAGGTGATAGGAGTGGTTTCAGAGCCGTGTGATGCCTGACTATTTCCATGGATTGTTACCAGTGTGAGGCCCCGACATGCCGGTAGTCCTGTGATCACTGGGCCTTTAGTTTCCATGATGTAGATCATCTGTGACACCCAGGAGAATTAATTATACTTGCATCCCAGGACTATGGATCCTGCACATGGAATTAGTGAACCATTGTATGTTGCAAGTTTTATAGTAGTACCTTTCGCCATTGCCTTCCATGTCCAAGGATGCATGTCTTTTAGAATTCACAGGGGTAGTATATTGGCACTTGTCCCTGTGTCATTCTTGGCCACTAACAAATAATTGCCAATTTTCTTTGGCCATATAACTTGAATCTTGGCAAACACGTTGGGCAGTGAGATGGCATCAATGTTTTCCACGAATTAATGGTGTGAAACATGTGTTCAAAGCACTTCGTCTCATTATGCATATCAATGTCATTTTCTGGTTTGCCAATCACCTTCTGTAAATGCATCTGAAGAGATGGTCGCTTTTATTGATTTAAGGTTGTGCATGGTGTGTTTGGATCAGTGCATGGCTCTTAGTAGCTGCATCACCCTTTGCTCTAGTGCATTGCCACTGCCAATGGCCCTTTAGTCCCTTGCCTTACAGAATTGATGGAAAGTTGTGAATTTCCTTGGTGTATGCAGAAGGCCACACCTTCCACATGTCTTGCTAGTGAGTTCATCAACAATTGGGACTTAGGACCTGTAAGCTTCGTCAACCTGTGAGGATCGTTTCATACTTATGTCCATTCTTGAGTAGCTCTTCGATGCTATATGTTTTGGGCTTGTATAGCAGACTTTTCTGGAATGTTTCCATGAGACAGTGGAACAGCTCAACCATTCTGTCTGCTAGCTTGGCATTCAAAAAATCACTGTGCATACCCTTCTCTCTGCCTCTGCTGCCAAAGTGGTCTATGGGTTCTGTAGGTTGTTGGCGAAAAGACATGAACTCTAGTCGATGAATATGGAAGTTTATCCTGACTCTGAACTGGTCTTCCAATGTATTCCACATCTTTTGGGGATCCTTTAGCTCTTGTGCTGTTAATTTTGACATGTTCAGCCTGAGTAGACCTATATTCACAGCTACTAGGTAAATGTTTATGGCTTGCTTGTCTGGTTCAGTCACACTTGAATCAAGAAACCATAGCTTTGTACATTGTTTAGACATTTTGAATTTGGGTAGTATGCCTGTTGTATCCCAATTCAAACTGGGCAATTTTGTGGACATTTTGACAATATCCCTTTGACCTTCCTTTTTCTGCAGTATCTGGGATAAGTGTCAATGTAGCTTCTTTTGTGCGCTTTTCCAAAGCTCCACCCACGAAGATGAATTGTGGCAGGAACATATCATGGAGTAATGGTGCCAATGCTTTCTATTCAATTTATTGTTCAGCAACTCCTGGATCCACCTGATATAATTGCAATCTTCTCTGGCCTGATTTTTATGACTTTTTTTGTTTCTTTCTCTTTAATTCTCCCTCGCTTGCTATCGATCCCTGGTCATTCGCCTATCCCAATTGAGCTAATCTGGTTTTGGTCCTCTTGATGCACTGCCCCACTCATGGAACTGGCAGGCCATGCACTGCAGTCTCACCACAAAGGATCTGCCTGCTTACTAGCTCTTTCTTTGAGCACTAGCACAGCACTGTGCCTCTAAAGCTTTTCGTCATAATCGCCACACTGCATTTCCAAAACTCTCCGATGCTGTGACTTCATTGCTGTTTGATCAAAATGTCAAGTGTCTTCTGCTGCCATGTAGCATGATGTAAGACTGTTCACCATGTCATACCTGTACTTAATCTTGCTGCCACTTGTCTTAACACCATTGATCACCATGTGTTATTATAATGATATAATATCGTGGGATTACAAGACACAAGGTACTATTCACTCATAAGGGATGTGGTAAACACATTGTTGCCGGAGGTCACCGGTAACGGTTATTGGCTTAGTACAAAGAGGAGAAGAGTCAATTCTCTCTTAGCTCTAAATTCACTTTATTCACGTTGTTAGATCATCTACATATAGCTTATACGTCTGGTTAAATATAGACATGCAGTTTACAGCAGGTTATACAGTTTTATACCCAAAACTAGGATCTAAACGCACACCCACTAGGTTTCTCTGACACTCCCTAAGTGGTCACAGAATATAAAAGCTAATACCCAAAAAGGAGAGCTGACGCTGGCCAGGCGTACCGTTCTCTCTCTCTTGCGTCTCTACGTTGCTGACATAGGTTCTTCTGCTTCTGCGATGATTGGTCTCCAGAGTCTCGCTGCTCCATGCCCAAAATCCTCCCGGTATTATACTGAATCTTGTCTCTTCAAGCTGTGCTGTCTCTCTCCCAGTTGGTTTAGGCCTGCTTGCCTGATCTGTGGCATATTCTCATTGACTCTGTTCCAAGACTTGCAGTATCACCTCATTCTTCCATTTCTAAATAAGGACTCATCACATTTCCTTTGTCTTCAAGACAATCAGCTATTTCAAAACCGGTTCCAGCCAGCTGAAACCAGTGACTGGAGCTCAGGTTTCAAAAGTTGCTCAGGCCAGCAACTGGACTCAGGTTACTTCAGGTCAAAAGTTGCTTTTGCCTGTGTCAGCAGTTCAGCTGTAGGCGCTGGCCAACAACATCATGTCATGGGCTCATTTATTAAGACTGGGCACATGAGAGCAACTATACATAGGTATAAAGCTTGAAGGCATGAGAGCTGTGTGTGTGCTCTGCTCAAAGCAAAAATTGAACTAAGGCTGAATCATATGGCACATTTCCCTTCTAGTGATGACATGCTGATATCCCTTAAAGGAATATTACAACACAGCCGGGTGGAGGAGTATGTATTTCATGGGGACTGGTTGAGTTTATGTTCAAGGAAGAAGAGGAGAGCCCTCAGGCCATCTTGTTGGGGAATGAAGGTGTATAGAGATTACACGTCCATAGTGAAGAGGAGACTGTTAGGGCCAGGGAACTGAAAATTGTTGAAATTGCATAGTCCATCAGAAGAGTTACAGATGTAAGTGGGGAGAGACTAGTCAAGGGGAAAAAACAAGTGTCAAGGTAGATGAAATATCTTCAGTATGGCAGGAGCAGGCTGAAATGGGGTGTCCACCAGGACAATCCTGTTTGTGGACTTTGGAAAGGAGGTAGTCATGGGCGGTATGAGTTTGGGGTCTATGAGGTTTGAGGCTATGGAGGGAAGATCTCCAGAGGACATGAGGTCAGTGACAGTCCTGGAAACAATGGATTGATGTTCAGTGGTGGGGTCATTGTCCAGGGGAAGTTGGGAGAAGTGTCTGAGAGCTGTCACTCAGCCTCTGCAATGTAGAGATCAGTACGCCAGACAGCAACAGCACCACCCTTGTCAGCAGTTTTCAAAAATAATGTTGGGGTTAAATTTGAGAGAATGAAGTACAGCATGTTCCAAGGGAGACAGTTTAGATTGAGTGATGGAAGCAAAGAAATTAAGACAGTCAATGTCAAGCCAACAGTTCTCAATGAAAATACCAAGAGAGGATAAGAGGGAGGAGTCCAGGTGGATGGAGAATACTGGAGGTAGGTGAAAAGATCTGCGGGGCTGTGGGAGAATGCAGGGTCAAAGAAGAGAATACGGAGGTGAAAGCAATGGCAGAAGAGTTCAATGTTGTGCTGGGTTCAAAATTCAATGAGGTGGTGATGTAAGGGGATCAAGTTGAGTCCTTTGCTAAGCACAGGTCATTCTCTGTCAGAAAGGGGAAGGTCAAAGGGTATAGTGAATACACAGCAAGAGGTGGGATTAGAAGAAGGGATGGGGTCAGAGGAAGGGGAGGGGAGGAAAAATCTGGAGGTGTGGTAGCTACTCCTGCGTTGTTGGATCTTTAACAGCTGCAAGCAAGCAAAAAATATTTTGTTAAAACATCAGATTAGATGAAGGATGAAATGTGAAGCTGTGGACAAGACAGCTTTGAGATAGGGTGAGTCGGTGCTGCTGCAGAGAGAGGTCGAGTGCATACATAAGGCAACACGTGACACTGAGTGTGGATCTCAGGATGTGGCGAGAACAGCAGCCTGACTTCATTCCGCTTCACTCACCAGGCCTTGATCAGAAAGTTGCAGACACACAAGCAAGTTCTGTATCCCAGGGACGGCTGTAGGAAGAACAGCAGCTTCACATCCCCAGCCTGGGAGGCAGTCACGGAGCAGGTCAGCGTGGCTGGCAACCATGCCCGAAATGCCATCCAGTGTAGGAAGAGGATGAATAATCTCATCCGATCCACCAGGGTAAGTCACCCTTCAGCATCCTCCAATATCAAACCCTCATCATGGTATCATGCGCCCAGACGGCTACTCCCTCACCAGGGATCCCACACAACCATTAGCAGGGGACACATATCAACACTCATTCTTTCACCGAAACTTTAACATCACCACCATCCCATCTATCATGTTGCTCACACTGGGGAGGGCTCCATATACACAGGTGACATGCATCTTACCCAACCTCTGCCCCATCCCTTCTCATCACCTGCCTTTCTATCTTCTTCATACAGGCCAAGTTGGCACAAAACAGGCGCGAGAGATCACAGACCGGGGGGAGGGACGGCCGATATTATTGCCCTCCCTGAGTTTGAGGAGGCTGCAGCCGAGCTGGCTGGGGAGGACAGGAATCACTCCTGTGGGGAAGGGGAGATCAGCCTCCTGCAGCAACTTAATATAGGTCACAGCTCCATCACCTCATCAAATTCTGATATTTACAGTGACTCTCATGCATTCTTATATAGCCCATGCTCGTTAACTGCAACTCTATTTTCTGTTTTCTAGACTTCAGCAGATTGAGGCCCCCAAGCCAGTTCAGCACCAGTCCGAGCCCCCAGACCATGTCTGAAGAGGAAGCTCTGGAAGAACCGTCACGACAATCACACACACCCTGCACCAGCTCAGAGACACACACGTTGGTGAGGCACAGCTGTAGATTAACCTCAGGGTCACATTCTGGGGAGCACTTCACTTACATCTCTGCAACAGTCGGAGGCAGGGACAGCCCAAGTCTCCGGCACTCAGAAGGCTTTTGGAGACCAGCTATCCACTCAGTGTGAGTCAGATGATGTGCCTCTGGAAGCAGCTGCCAACTCAATGCTGGAGATGCAGTGACAGGCAGCGGATCATCAGGCAGATATTCGACAGTCACTCAGCAGACTAGAGCGAACGATGGAGGAGTCTGTCTTGCGTTCTGTCTGGTATCTTGGCTCTGACATGCGAGCGCCTCAAGGTCACCATGGGAAGGCTGGCGACCATCATGGAGTCCTTGGTCCAGCAGAACTTGCTGTATTTGCACTCAGCCCTGCATTCCATAGCCATACACCCTGGTGGGCACTATCAAGATGTAGTCGACATGGGGACAAGGCACCTTGACCTCCCTCCAGGTGCACCATCTCCTGCAGGCTGGGGACATCAGGTGCCTACAGGGAGGATGAGTGTCAGCCGGACACCCTGGGGGTTCCTCTCACGGAAACTCCTAGGGTGTGCAGCCGTTCACTCACCCTCTGCCTGTGACCCCATCCACTCCATCTTCTCAGGCTGTCGAGGGCACTTCTGCCCCTGAGCAGGTGGCCTTAATCAAGCCGGGGTCCTCCAGGCCTCAGGCCACCAGAGGATGTCTGCCAAGGTCATTGCAGGCATCAGGGCGTAGCAGTCACCAGGCTGCCTCCACCTCTGCTGCAGATGTCAGAGCTGGACCTAGGATTAGCTGCAGGGTTAGGAAAGTTAAGATAAATTGATGTCACTTTTGGGTCATGGGTGGGCTAGACATGTAAAGAAATTGCACTTTTGTGAATACATTTGATGGTTATGCAAATGTTTTGGGCAACTGAAGTTATTGTGATTTTGTACGTTGAAATTCTCTCATTTAGAGGTTTAGCCACACAGTGATAGTGTCCTACTGTGAGACTGTGATGTCAGCCTCAGTTGAACTAGCCTCTGCACCCTTGTGTGATGTCAGGAAGATGAGTTCAAATCTTTATTTGAAGTGTGTGATGTAACATTGAGTGAGGGCAGCTCTTCAGCATTGATATTCTAGCGGCATTTGTGTTTCCTCAGTGGTAGTGGCAGAAGACAAGACATGTACAGGAGGAGGGGATCCCTAGACATGTCCACATCTCTGCCGCAGCAGTGTCTGCATCATTAGATGGCAGCAAAGGCTTCAAGTTTTCTCTCACGTTGCCCTTGTTCCTAAGTGGGCTCTCAGTTCCCAGGGTGAGCTCACTCACAGGGCCCCATGGGCCAAAGCAAAGATCATGGCCTAGCGATTCATGAGGCAGAGCTTGCAAGTGTAAATGTTGGTCTCGTTCTCACTGCAAGTAGGTAGATAACCCCTGAGATGAAAGAGAATAACATTAAGGAGAAATATGGCCATATGCCCTCACAACTTTACTTTGCTTGGAACCTGTCAGCAATTATCGTATCACGGGCATGTCTCCCTTCCTCCATGGCGTGATCACGCTCATACTGACCCTCAGCACCCCCTGAGGTTCCTGGGCCTCCAGATCTTCATCCTCCGATGAACTCTCATCCTTCTCCAGTTCATCGTCTGACAGGGGTTCACCTCTTTGCATTGCCAGATTGTGAAGAGCGCAGCACACTGTGATGATGTGGGAAACCCTGTGGGGATGTATTGGAGTGGGCCACCTGAGCGGTCCAAGCATCTGAAACGCATCTTCAGAAGCCCAATGGTCTGCTCTATAAGGGAGTATGTGGAGCTGTGAGCAGTGTTGTATATCTCCTCAGAACGACTCTGAGGGTGATGCACCAGTGTCATCAGCCAGCGTTTCAGTGGGTACCCCTTATCCCCAAACAGCCACCCTGCAGACGTAATGGCCCCTCAAAAATCTCAGGCAGCTGGGAGTGGCTCAGGATGTAGAAGTCATGGCAACTCCCAGGGTACCGTGCACAAACATGCAGTATGTGCTTCCGGTGATCACACAACAGTTGTACATTGATGGAATGGTAGCCCTTGCGGTTTATAAACATTAGGGGCTGCTGCCATGGAGCCCATTTAGCCAAATGGGTGCAGTCTATTGCACCCTGCACTCTTGGGAAGCCTGGGATGGCGGCGAAGCTGGTGAATCTCGCCATCTGGCTCTCTTCATCCAGAGCAAACCTGGCACAATGATGGGCCTCTCTGTAAAAGACATCTGTGACCTCCTTTATGCATTGATGTGTTACAGACTGAGAGATGCCGCACGGGTCATCTGTTGATCCATGGAAAGAACCAGAGACAAAGAAATTGAGCGCTGTGGTCACCATCAAAGCCACTGGCAGGGGATACCCTCCAACTCCACGTGGCGTCAGGTGTTCATGAAGAATGTGGCATTTGTGATGTACCAGAGCTCAAGACTCTTTTAAATAAGCCCCTGGTCTGGAGGTCACCTCCATGGTCTGGGTCTCTCGTCTTGATCCTTCTGTTCATGCTCTGGCTCCACTTGACTTTGTCCCTCCTGCTGGAGCTGCGCACGGAGTTGCCTCTCCTTCCTTCACCTGCTCCATTGCATTAGGACCCTGACAAAGGCAGCATTGAGCCCTGGATCCATATCTGTTTTTGTCTTCTCTCTGAAAGGAAACATTGAAGACATTAATGATTCAAGGAGCAAGAAATTGAAGCTCAAAAGATGAAACGTATTGAAACTGTAAGGGTCCATTGATTTTTCTGCCAAACTTGCATGGTGACTGATGCCTACTCGTCCCTGAGACACGAGCACACCATCGAGGTGACCAAGATGGCATTGCAGATATGTAACTTCTTGAGCCCTGCGTGGGATGCTAAGGTTTAATTGAGATGAGTGACCCAACCTAGCTCTGTGCTCTAATTTCTGATGTGGCATATTAATGACCAGCTTTTTCTATTCATTTACAGGATGTGGGTGTTGCTTATTGCTCACCCCTAACTGACCTTGAGAAGGTGGTGGTGAGCTGCCTTGTTGAACTGCTGCAGTCCATGCAGTGTAGGTACACCCACAGTGCTGTTAGGGAGTGAGTTCCAGGATTTTGACCCTGCAAGGAGTGAAAGTTGCTGTAATCCCAATACAGCATTTGGATCCACACTGTTGGCATCACTCTACATCATAAACCAGCCGTCCAGCCAACTGAGCTAACTGACTCTCCAAATTGACCCAGCAGTGAAGGAACAGTAATGTATTTCCAGGTCAGGATGGTGTGTGGTTGGAGGGAAACATCCAGGTGGTGGTGTTCCCATTTGTCTGCTGCCCTTGTCCTTCTAGATGGTAGCAGTCATGGGTTTAGAAGATGCTGCCTAAGGAGCCTTGGTGAGGTTCTGCAGTGCATCTTGTAGATGGTGCACACTACTGCTACTGTGCGTCGGTCGTGGAGGAAGTGCATGTTTGTGGATCTGTTGCCAACCAGGTGGGCTGTTTTGTCGTGAATGGTGTCAAGCTTCTTGAGCGTTGTTGGAGCTGCACTCATCCAGGCAAGTGAGGAGTGTTCCATCACACTCCTAACTTGTGCCTTGTCGACGGTGGACAGAATGTGGGGAGTCAACAGATGAGTTAGTCATCGCAGGATTTGTAGCCTTTGACCTGCTCTTGTAGTTACAGTATTTAAATGGCTAGTACAGTTCAGTTTCTGGTCAATGGTAACTCCCAGGATTTTGATAGTGGGGGATTCAGTGATGGGGTAACACCATTGAATGTCAAGGGGTGATGGTTAGATTCTCTCTTGTTGGAGATGGTCATTGCCTGGCACTTGTGTGGCGTGAATGCTACTTGCCACTTATCAGCCCAAGCTTGGATATTGTCGAGGTTTTGCTGCATTTGGAGATGGACTGCATCAGTATTGGAGGAGTTGCGAATGGTGCTGAACATTACGTATTCATCAGCCAATCACCACTTCTGACCTTATGATGGAAGGAAGGTCATTGATGAAGCAGCTGAAGATGGTTGGGCCTAGGACACTATCCTGAGGAACTCCTGCAGTGATGTTCTGGAACTGAGATGATTGACCTCCAACAACCACAAACAACATGATCAGTGATTGGATGTCCTTTGGCTCATTAGGAGTGTTAAATCTGGTGAACAGGTGACAGGCCTTCATTAATGGAATGACATTTTGATACAGCTGTGCCTCCTTCACTGTTGCATTCCCAAATTCTAAATTCCTACACATTACTTTAGAGATGTAGAGACTGTGATGTGAAGCCACTGATTTCTGAATAGCCCTTTAACAGTGCTAATGAAGCCATAGGGCTTCAGTGGCCTTTATCACAAGGAGGTCTTCCTCTTTCTCTCTAAGCACACTCCTGTGGCAATATCTTCCCTTGCCATTGCCCCCTTCATGTACACCCTTCTCCCTCGCTGCCATTCGACAGCCTTCCCTCCCCATTGCCCCTCTCGTGTTTGCCCTTCCCCACAACTGCCATTCAACAGTCTTCCTTTCCCATTGCCCACCTTGTGTTCATCAACCCCACCCTCGACTCATACCGCCCCACCCCTGGTTGAAGTGTTAGTTTCTGAAAGCGGAGGCCTCCATGAGTGCCACAGCACAATGGTTTCTTTGGGACAATGTAGGCAAAGAGCAGGAGCAGACCAACCTTACAGCCCCTGCATTGTAGTGTTCATTGCAACAAGATCAGTGCAGCGCTATGGCAGGTAGTCTATGTATGTTGCACTCACCTCAAAGTTATGATGAGCTGAGAAGATTGTAACATTTAAGGTGCAAAATGTACCAAGCTTGGATACATTAGACCCTGCCTAAATGAATGGGGGAGGAACCCAGTTGGGTGAAATTAACATGTCAACCGATGAGTTCAACAGGAATAATGAACAGCAGCCCGCAGGGAGTAGATGAAGAGGAAGGTCAGCTGCATACATCTGAAGTGCTGCTGTTACCTCCATGCTACTGAGGGAACAGCAGCCTGTGGCAAGCAGTTGTTCCTCAGACGAGTACAGAGTTGGAATAGGCAGCAGAAGATTGCTAGCTTTGTGCTGTGGGGAGATTAGGGTGAAGGGAAGTCCAAGTTAGTTATCAGCTCAATGAAGCTGGAGTGAAAAGCAGCCCATGGGGAGCAGATGGAGAGGAATGTTGGCTTCACGCAGCTGAAGTGTTGTTGTTAGCTCTGTGTTGCTGAGGGATCTACGACTCAAAGAAGTCCAGGGTAGGGGGTAGTTTTAGCTCTGTAAAACTGACAGTGGGGCAAAGGAAAGCCCTTGAGCAGTAGGGTTCTGCTAAAAGTAGCTAGAGAGCTGGAATTGTGCCCACTGCTAGATGCTGTGGTGTAACCTTACGAAGCCAGTGGGATGCAGTCTTGGGAGAAGAGGTTGAGCAACTGGGAGGCAAGAAGTCATTGCTACAATCTGAGATGGAGCTGCTTTTGAGGGAAATCAGAGGCTATATCTTTGAAAGAGAAAAGCTGAAATCACTCAGGAGGATGACAAAGTTTTAAAGAATGTTTTTCTAACCCACTGACATCTGTGTGGATTGCTGAGAAAATTCAGGGGGCCTGTCTTGGTAGTGCTTGCCATTTAATGTTTGTAGTGTGCTCAATCATATTTTGAATGTTAATTTATGTTTACCTCATGTTAATTATGAATGTTAGAGTATAAGATAATTAATATTGACTGTTTGCTTTGTTGACTTTTGTATAGTAAAATCTCTTCTGTTTGTTTAAAATCATGAAAGCTTGGCACTATTCTCTTAGTGAGTAACTGGTATTCCAAATTTCTTCCAATTTAACAAAAAAAGGTTATTGGTCCCTAACTGGATCATAATGAAATTTGGGGGTCTCATCCAGGATTGTATTAAGGTTTGGGTTCTGGCCTAGGATTGTAACAACCTCTCTTTCTCAGGGAATTCCTCCAGCCTATAATTCAATCCAAACTCTCTGTTATTCTAAATTTGGCCACTCGTGCATCCCCACTTCCCTTTGCCAATCCCTGGTGAATGTTCATTCAGTTTCTTTGGCCCCATGTTCTCACATTTTTATACCAAACTCTTCATCTCTCCATCTGCCCCCCCCCCCCCCCACTTAAAATTAATTAATTTGATTAAGCTTTGGCTCAACTCTTCTGATCTATCTTTCTTTGCCTTGGCACCTATTGTTTTGGTTACACTTCTACGACACAGTTTGAAATATTTTTCTACTTTAAAGGTGCTATGTAAATGCCAATTGTTGTCAACATATCTGTAAAACCAGAAAGAAAAAAGGAAAGAAGCACCTTTTGTTGCCACAGAATGTTCCAAAGTGCTATAGAGCCAATAAAATGTTTCTGCCCTCACTGGTTTAATACAGAATTAGTTCACAAGGTGTAT
This sequence comes from Carcharodon carcharias, assembly GCF_017639515.1. Taxonomy (NCBI): domain Eukaryota; kingdom Metazoa; phylum Chordata; class Chondrichthyes; order Lamniformes; family Lamnidae; genus Carcharodon; species Carcharodon carcharias. The sequence continues at coordinate 102,027,758 of NC_054480.1, forward strand.
TAGGTTGGTCCCCCTCCTGTGAACACATACAGGTGAGAATCCCGCTGCCCAGAGGCAGCCTGTCAGTACCTGGCTGCTGCAACATCAGAAGAGGTGGCTGGGCATTTAACTGAGCTGGAAAGACCTGAAGATGAAGGGCAGTGTTCCTTTGGAAACCTCAGTAAGTGAGAGACTCACCTCACTCCCTAACTTCAGAGGAACTGCTCTCGATGCCACAGATCGGCCACCAACTTTCACATGGCGACCCTGGGAAGCAGCAATAGGTTGGATGGACAGGAGGGAAATAGGCCAGGGTCCTGGGCCATGCTCATCCTTCTGAGATTTACATGTTGTGGGTGGGGAAGCTGCAATTAAACCAAGGGTGGGGCTTGGGGCTGGAATTGAGGTCAGGACAAGAAGCAGAGTTAGGCCTCACCAACTGGAAAACCAACCCTTGGTTGACGAGCTCATTACACCAAGATTGAAAAACAGCAACTTATTGATGAAGCTCTGTGGCCATCTTTAAAATATCTCCTCCCTTATCTTCTAGAAATGTGAACCTTCCCAGAATCAGGAGTTTTAGCACTGTGCTTTATCCAGATTCAGAGCATTAACTCTGCGCATTGTCCGGATTCAGGAGTGTTACTGCCATGCCTTGTCTGAATTCAGGATTGTTAGCACTGTACTTTATCCTGATTCAGGAGTGCTAGTTCCATGCCTTGCCTAAATTCACCACGAATTGTCCAGAATCTGGAGTGTTAGAGCTGCTTCTTCTCCAGATTCAGGAGTGCTTTCACTGTGTCTTGTCCGGATTCAAGAATGTTAGTGTTGTGCCATGCTGATTTAGATAGTGTTAGACCTATGCCTTGATCAGATTCAAGAGTGCTAGTGTTGTGCATTGTCTATATTAAGGCATTATAGCCCTCTGTCTAATCCTGATTCAGGGCTGTTAGCTCTGAGTCATATCCAGATTCAGGAGTATTAATGCTTTGCCTTGTCTGGATTCAGGAGTGTTAACGCTGTGTCTTGTCTATACTAAGCTGTCTTAGCGTTCTGCCTAATCTAGTTTCAGGAGTGTTAGCTCTGTGTCTTGCTCAGATTCAGAAGTGTTCGTGCTGTGCCTTGCCAGCATACAGGAGTGTTAGCCCTGTGCATTATTGAGATTTAGAACAGTTAGCGCTCTGCCTTGCCTGGATTCAGTAGTGTTAACACTGATTAATCCTGATTCAGGGGAGTTAGCATTGTGTCTTGTACATATTAATTTGTGTTAGCTCTGTGCCTACTTCTGAGTCAGGAGTGCTAGTGCTGTGCCTTGTCCAAATTCAGGATTGTTAGAGTTTTCCTTGTCTGGATTCAGGATTGTCAGAGCTGTGCCTTTTCTGGATTCAAGATTGTTAGCGCCGAATCTTGTCCAGATTCAGGTGTGTTAGCACTATGCCTCCTCCAGATTCAAGGGTGTTAGCACTGTGGTTGTCATAATTCAGGAGTGTCAGCACTGTGCCTATTCATCATACAGGACTGTTAACACTGTGTCTTGTCCATATTAAGGTGTCTTATCACTGTGCCTCATCCTGATTCAGGAGTGTTTGTACTGTGCATCGAATGGATTCATGAGATTTGTCATTGTGCCTTGTCCAGATTCAGGTGTGTTAGAGCTGTATGTTGTCCACATTCATGTGTGCTACCGCTGTGTGTTGTCCATATTCAGGAGTGTTAGTGCTGTACCTTGTCTAGATTCAGGAGTGTTAACGCTGTGCCTTGTCCAGAATCACAATTGTTAGAGCGATGCCTTGTCATGATTGAGGAGTGATAGCATGTCTTTTATATGGTAAAGTGGCTTAGCACTGTGCCTTATCTTGATTCAGGACTGTTGGCAATGTGCCTTGTCAAGTTTCAGGAGGGTTAGCACTGTGCTTTGTCAATTTTCAGGAGTGATAGTGCAGTGCCTAATCCAAATCCAAGAGTGTTAGTGCTCTGCTTTTTCTAGATTAGGGAGAGTTAGTGCTGTGCTTGTCCAGGTTAAGGAGAGTTAGCGCTTTGCCTTGTCCAGATTCAGGAAAGTTAGCGCTGTGTCTTCTCCAGATTCAGGTGTTTTAGCACTATGAAATGTCCAGAATCTGGAGTATTAGAGCTGTTTATCTCCAGACTGAGGAGTTCTAGCACTGTCCTAATCCAGGTGCAGCAGTGTTAGTGCTGTGCCTTGTCTCGATTCAGTAGTGTTAGTCTGTGCCTATTAGTATGGCAATCATCTAGCCAACTGGTAGTTAAATGGGGGGTGGTAATTAATTATCCCAACTGAAAAGAATAAAAAGGTACAGCTGGGACAGTTTGTGTGGCAGCTACTTGGAAGTTAATAGTATTGAGGAGTTGTCTTAGAAATAAACCAGCTTGAACCAAGAGACCCGTTTGGGTTAATTCTGCCACTACAACCTCTTATTGAGTAACATGGTAGCAGAGGCTGAACTTTAAGCTTTGCTGGTTGATTGCTGTGTATGAAGATTTCTGCTTCAGTCCTCTGAGGAAAAGAAGTGTACTGCTGTTAAAAATTTAAGTTATGGAATGGTAGAAGTACAGTGCAAAATTGCAAGCTTTGACTATCCACCAATTTTTTTGACTCTGAATCTTATCAGCAATAGAAGGCTGAAGTTGAAATCTGGACCTGGGTTACTTCTATACCCCAGAAGAAGCTAGGTATGGCTTTGGTGTTATCATTATGAGCCAAAAGTAAGATAAGGAGTAAAGTATTTTCAGAGTGGAAAGTGGATGATTTGGATTGTGAGGAGGGATTAAACTGATACAATTTTTGGATAAGTTTTACAAAAAGGATGAGTTATTGGAAGTGTATGAAGCTTGGACAATCTTTGATAGGTTTAGGAAATCATTTGCTCAGTCCATGGAAGAATATATCATGGATTTTGATAAATGGTATAGGAGACTACAGAGATTTGGACTTGAAATTCCAGAATTGGTATTGACATTTAAAGTCTGTGCTTGCATTTCTCATGTTGATAGTCTTTTAGTAATAACAGGGGTTCAGTTCCAGGGGAAAGAACTTCTCTTAGATCAAATGGCTGCTGCCCTAAAAACATTTCTGGGGAAACAGTCGTTCCCTGCCTCTTTTTTTTTGCAAATGTGAACAACTATGCTGTAAAACAAAGGATAGAGGATTCATTGGTGACCGAATTTCACTGTTGACCAAATATTAGATGAAGATGGCAATACAGAGATGGGGTTAATGACAAGAGGTCTGAAAATGGCTGTAACCCTAGCCAATTTGAGAATTGGGACAGAAAGTGTATCTGGGATGGTGACCGTAGATGTTTGAACACAAAAAATGCATGGGGAATAGTGAATTGGTGTTTTTGGTGTGATTCCCAGTACCCTTACACAATGAACTGCCTACAGCGAAGGAATCGTGCTTTTGAAGTGACCCATGAGACAGATTCATCTGAAAATGATGATGGTGACTGCCATGATGGAATTGTATTGATAAGAGTTTGAATCTGATGATAAGTATCTTGATGGCAGATTCCTTCAATTGTGCAGTTCTGGACAGTGGTTGCACTTCTACAGTGTGTGGCATGGACTGGCTTGACTGCTATCTGGAGTCTCTTGATGTGGCAGACCAGCAGAAGGCCAAGGAGAATGAAAGCTCTACCTGCTTCAGGTTCGGAGATGAAACTACATTAACATCCTCCAAACGGGTGGTCCTCCTTTGTAAGATCAATCTGTTTATCAGTAATGATGTGGCTTCTAGCAAGATACCACTATTGTTGAGTCGATCTGCGATGAAGAAGACTCTGACGCTGAATATGAAGGATGATGGCGCAGTTGTATTTGAGGGGGAAAAAATGTGGATCTCCATTTTACTTGGTCAGACCATTACTGCTTGCCACTAAGGAAGCCAAAGATTTCTTATCAAAAAGTTCATGAAATTTTCTTAACTGCTAAGAATGAGAATTTGGTGGATGAAAAATAATTTGGAAATTACATAGACAGTGTGCACATCTGGCACTACAGAAACTAAAGACTCTGCTTCGAGATGCGGGAGTGGCTGATAAAGGATATGATGATCTTATTGAACGAATCACTGCTGAGTGTGAAATTTGCCTTAAGTATTGCAAGACACCACTGCAACCTATTGTAAGCTTGCCACTAGCCAGGGGGATTAACGATGCAGTGGCAATGGACTTAAGTTTAGGATAAGGACAGAGGTTTTTATTTTACAACACTTCATAGGTATGGTAACCAGATTTATGTGATACATAGTAAAGACAGAAGGAGCATTGTCGATAAGGTCATGGAGAAATGGGTAGGAACAGGATTAGAAGCACCAACGAAGTTCCTCAGATAATGGTGGGGAATTCGCCAATGAGGAATTTTGAGATATATGTGTGAAAATTTAAACATCTGTTATGCACACTGCAGCTGAGAACCCATTTAGTAATGATCTTTGTGAACGAAACCATGCAGTAATAGATGACATGTTACATAAAACATTAGCTGATCAACCAGGTTGTAAACTGCAAACGGTGCTAGTGTGGGTGGTGCACGCAAAGAGCTCTCTGCAAATGGTTGGGAGGTACCGTCCATATCAGTTGGTGTACGGAAGAAATCCAAAGTTACCTTTGATGTTGTCAGATGCTCCTCCTGCTTTAGAAGGGATTGGCGCTATCTCCACTTTTTCTGCTCGGCTGAACGCTTTGCATGCGGGCAGAAAAACTTTCGTTAAAGCTGAGGTTTCTGAGAAAATTTGGCAGGCCCTACGGCACTGCATAAGACCATCAGGAATACAGTTTAGACAAGGAGACATGGTATATTTTAAAAGGAAGGCCAGAAAGAGTGGAAAGGACCTGGCAAGGTTATTGGGAATGATGGGAAAGTAGTAATTGTGCAACATGGTAATCAAACTGTTAGGGTACATTCTTCATGGTTAATTGGTACTGATTATACCTTTACAGGTTCTGAACAGGGCATAGAACATGAGGAGGCACCATGCACTGTACATACACATACAGTGGGTAGTTATGAGGAACAGATGACGGCAGATACAAAGTTGACTGACTATGAGCAAAGTAATACTGAGGTACAGGACAATGCTATCCGTCCAAAAGGACATTTACCCAAAGTAGGAACAAAGTTAACATACATGCCAGAGGGACCTTTGTGAAGGGACGCCACCATCACAGAGTAGGAAAAGCCACTGGTAAATACAAACATTGGCTAAATGTGTAGGATGAAGGACAGGAGACAAGACCTATTAATTGGCAAAACTAGGTAAAGATGTATAAATCCAGAAAGTGCAATATGAGTTCTGAAAGCGGTCGTGGCCCTAGAGAAAGATCAGACTTGCGAACAGAGTTCTGTTCGCATGGGAGGATGATCAGATAGTAGCAGTCCAGAAAGAGAGAGGGATGTGAGTAGAGAGCATAGCTTAACAAAAGATTAGAGAGCAAGCCAGCGATCTCAATAGAAGTAGAAGTTCTCATGACAGATTCTAGTAGCTGCGAATAAATTGGAAAGTAAGCTGATAAAGGAAGCCAAACAGTTGGAATGTTGGAAGGAATTTGGGGTATATTCTGAAATACCTGAGGAAAGCCAGCTTTATCTCACAGACGGATCTGTACAGAAAAGGTGCTCCTGGATGGTGCACATAAGGCCAAAGCGAGATTAGTAGCCTGAGGCTTTGAAGAGAGACTAGGAGATCTGGATGTCAGAGTGGACTCACCTACTGCAGGGAAAGTGAGTTTGAAGATTTTTAGCTATTTTGGCATCCTATTCCTGGGAGTGCAAATCAATCAATATAAAGGCTGCGTTTTTACAGTATGATATTTTTGAGGTCTGTCTTGTTGAAAATAGGTTGCATTCAGTTAAAGGTAGACCCTGCGATGTTCTACTGGTATCATAAGGAGAAACTAGTTGGGATCTTTATCATGCATGTTGATGATTTCCCGTGGGGAGGATCTGTAAAATTTGAACAATGGGTAATTGAGAAGATAAAGAAGGAATTCCAAGCCGGAAGTCCGGCTTCTGGGGCCTTTAAATACTTCGGTTTAGACATTAAGCAGAGCAAGTTAGGAGTGACATTGAATCAACAATCTTATCTAGAAAATGTTAATTATATCCCAATAACTTGTAATAGATCCTCACAAAGAGGATCCTGCTACCAAGGAAGAAATGGAACAGTTGGGAAGTTTGATTGGGCGGTTGAACTGGTTGTGCACTCAGGCTAGGCCTGACATTAGCTATAATGTGTTGGAGCTGAGCACCATGATGAAATATGCTACAGTTGAGCAAGTTCTGAGAGCAAATAAAATACTTAATTTTTTTTTTAAATTCTCAGATGTGTGCTCAAGTTTCCAGCCTTGGGTGATCCAGAAGATATGAGGTTAGTCATTTTTTGTGATGCTTCACATGCCAATCTTCCAGATGGTGGGAAAGAACAATAAATGTTGCCCGCTGGCTTGGGAGGCCAAGAAAATAAAAAGGGTATTGAAAAGCACTAGCTGCTGAAACGTTAACCTTAGTAGAGGCATTATCTATTGGGGTTTACTTGTCCAATATACTGACAGAAATATTTTATAAGGGTAATGTGGGAAAAGTTTGCCCATAGAGCATTATATTGATCACCGGTCTCTTTGGGACAACGTTCATTCCACAAAAAGTGTCACTGGAAAAAAGGATAAGAATAGACCAAGCCAGCATAAAGGAGATCTCAGAAAGAAAAGAGATCTCTAAGATAACATGGGTTGATGCAAATCGCCAAATATCAGACTGTTTTACAAAAAGTGCCTGCTCTTAAAAAATAATTAACTGTGTTGGAAGAGGGGTGTCTTACAATGATGCAATGAAAACAAATTGTGTATATGTAGTAAAAGAAATTCAGGAATTATAGACATGGAAATACGTGACATTATTTCCTTCAGTTTGCTTTTTTTTAAAAAGTGTTCAAGGTTTTTAAGCTTTAATTTAAAAAAGAAAATGGGGGAAACCTGTTTTAATATGGCAACCATCTTATTAAAGCCAACTGGTAGTTAAACACTAATCCTAGGTCAGTGTGTTGAAGTGTTTTGGGCTGGCCATCCACCTGTGGAGCTCAGGGGTGTTAGTCTAAGTGCCAAAGGGCAATGATGCTAGAACTGGCCAACAGGGTGAGCCCTGGCTGCTTGGACTGAGTGTCTTGCGCCTCAAGGGCCACAACTCAGATCTGCCCAGCAAGGTGCTCCTCAGGTGGGGTTAGCCAGGCTGAAATGGCGCTGTAGGTGGAGTGGACAAATCTATGCTCCTCTCTCTTTTCAGGACAAGACACCCCATAATATTGAGGCAGCAGACTGGCGAAGGACCCCCACACCTCATCCTCTCCAAATATGAGCAGGAGGTCTTGGAGTTTGAGAAGTGCCATGCACCTTGATCAACTGACCTTGGAGAGCCTGGACTGTCAGGCTAAGGTAAGGGTGCAGCGCACAAGTGAGTTTCAGTTGGTGCAAATAAACTTATGCAGTCTCATTGATGGGAGCAATCAGACTGGATTCCTTGTTGATCATTGAAGGATGATCGCACTGATGCAGAACTCCATTGTCTCACCAGGGTGCGTGGCATGCACAGTGACAGTGTGATGACATAAACTAATCACATGTCCTTCTTCCCCCTTGGACCTGCAACCAATGTCAAGACATCCAGGAGCTACTCCTGACCCTGGAGGACCACTAGGCTCCAGAAGTACTTGCATCACACCGTCTCTCTGTACCAGCGACCAGCACCTCAGTGGGCATTAGTTCAGCAACTAGTCTTTCAGTGCACATTGGTGAGGGCACTTCACACTCACTTGAGGTGTAGGTGGAGACAGGATGCCCAGGGCACTGGCAGTCACTATTAGTGACATGTGCTCTGGGGGGTATAATGCTCTTCCTAAATGGTCCAGGCATCAGAAGCTTAAATTGAAGACATATGGTTCTCTCTACCACCGCCCTTGTGGAGGTGTGGCTCCTATTGTAACGCTTCTCTTCCTCTGTTCTTGGGTGGCAGAGAGGTGTCATGAGCCACCTTTTCAAGGAGCAGCTCTTATCACCCAGCAACAGTTCTCCAGCCCAGCTAGATGGATAGAAGACCCACAGCACCTGGGAGTGTCCGACGATGTAGGCATTGTGGGAGCTGCCTGGGTACCTTGCACAGACTTGCAGAATTAGCATCCTGTGATCACACATTATCTGCATGTTCATGGAGTGGAAGCCCTTCCTGTTGACAAAGGCACTGGGCTCAACTGCTGGTGCATTGATGGCCACATGTGTGCAGCCTATTGCGCCCTGGATGTGGGGGAAGCCAGCAATCATGGCAAAGCCTCTGGGTGTCTCAACCTGGATGGCCTTGTCTGTATGGTAATGAGAATTCAGTACCTGCCTGAACAGAGCTTCTGTCACCAGCTTGATGCAACTGTGGACAGCTGATTGGGAGACTCCACACAGACACTCCACAGATCCCTGGAAAGAGCCAGAGGCATGGAAATTCAGGGCCTCTGACCTTCAAATCCACTGGCATGGAGTATCCACCCACACAGTTGGAGCTGATCCTCTGACAAATGGAGGTCACTCTCTCATGAGAGATGGAGCCCCCTTCAGCATTGCATGTCAGACATATTGAGGTAGCTGCATTGTCAACCGTAAACCCTGGCAGCAGGGTAGTGGTGGCATCTGTAGCCCCTTCTGCCTTGGACTACCTGCTGGCCCTCTGTCTCTTGTGTCTGTGCCTGTCCTCCCACAGGTGCCTCCCCTGGAAGCTGCGTTGGGACACCTGGCCTCCTCTCTTCTGCCCCTATCTTCCTCAGGAGGTGCCTCCAGTGGACACCAGGGTGACGGAAGGCTGCCTGATACCTGGAAGGGTCCACATGGTCAGAGTCCTCAGAGCCTTGGAGACAGAGTCCAGAAATGACACATGGAAATGCTAAGAATGAAGACCCAAACAAATGAAGCTGCCAAGTACTGAAGCAACAGCAACAAACTATTTCCAAAACTCTTCACTATTCACATTGGTAATGCTGCTGTGGGGGAGGTGATAGTGTAGTGGTATTATCACTGAACTTATGCTATAGAGGCTCAGCCTAATACTCTGGATCCTGGGTTCAAATCCCATTAAAGCAGATGGTGAGATATGAATTCAAAATAAAAAAAATCAGGAATTAAATGTCTAATTGTTGTATAAACCCACCTGATTCACTAATGTCCCTTTAGGGAAGGAAATCTGCTGTCCTGGCCTAGATATGATTCCAGATTGACTCCTAAATGCCCTGTGAGTAAGACAATAAATGCTGGTAATGCTGCTGACCCTCCTTTTATCCCACCTATGGATGAGGCTTTGCTAATTGTGGCTGCTCGCCTGACCATTTTGCCCATGCGACAAGCCAAAAATCTCACGGGCAATGTTAAATCGCTGGCAATTGAGTTGTCAAGGGCCTTAACTGGCCTCTTTAATGGTGGGTGTGGCTCTGACTCCCACACACACCTACTGCCTGCAATGTTACATGTCACTTTATACTCATTTGGGTCAGGCACACCCACCCAACGAGCAGAAAATTCTGCCCAAGTGTTAGCGCTATTCCTTTTCCTGATTCATGACTGTTAGGGCTGTCTTGTCCATATTCAGTATCAGCCCTGTGTCCTCTTTAGATTCAGGGCTATTTGCACTGTGACATGTCTGGACTCTGGAGAGTTAACGCCTTGCATTATCTGAACTCTGTAATGTTAATGGCATTTTTGAACTATGGGGTTTTTCTGTTGTGCTGCAGTTATCTACCAATAACTGGACCAAATTCTCCCCCTTCTCTGAACTAGCTCCTGTGGTTCATGTGACCATCTACAGTCTGACTAGATTATATTGCATATTCTAGGAGGGCTCCTGGATGAGCATGTTCAATTAAACCTTAGACTTCAACAGTGTCATTACACTCATTAACTATACAGGTATCAGAAAACAGAGCTTAATCCTTAATGTTTTGCACATTATTTTAAGGTACTTATCATTTCAAACTGAAGTTGATCATTCATCAGGAAGAAAAAACACAGCTCCTTTGTTATAAAAAGTCTGATTGCTGAAGCATTTATTATACTGCTCGACATCACCAGTACAATGCAGCCCATTGTCTCTACAGAAGTTGGATGATGTGGTTCCATTCTTTAAATACACAATGGGATTGCTCTATGTGAAGCTATAAAAATGTGTAGAAGCTGTTAATATTCCATGTTTTAAAATTGCAGCAGGAAGTTGAAGCAATGGCGGAGAATGAGTAAGCATCAGCAGAAATGTTTCCATCATTCTTTCAGGGAGAGTTCAATGAAGCTTTAATTTGACACTGGCTGCGTTGCAATAATGGATAGACTGCATAACTGGCAATTCCACAGATATTCCCACTGTCCTTGGCCATTTTGATATAACCTTGATCACCCCAGGATGTCCCCCAACTGGAATTTAAAAAATTGACATTAACATCACAGTTCCGTTCAAGAGACAGGGGTGGAGAACTGAGGCTTTTTATACTGGAAATGTGTAGATTCTGAGGGGATCTGATTGAAATCTTTAAAACAATTGAGGGACTAGATTCTGTCCAAGCACATGGGTTATTTGAGTCAGATCACTTGAGTAGAACCAGACTACAGCAGTACAAGTTGTGAAGCAGGAAGTTAGATGAGGTGACAGGAAGAATTTCATTGTGACCCCTGACATAAGTTGCCAGTCTGTACAGTGAGTGGATTCACCGCAAGCTTCAAAATGGAGTTAAGGGAGAGCCTATGAGTGGAGACATCTACAGCTATAGCAGGTAGGCGGATAGCAGAGACAAGAGAGATCAGTTACTGTGGTCTCCTGGAGATTGCCTGCTTGCCTTATCAGGGGGAATTTTTCAGTTTTTATTGCCTTCATTCTAAGATCACCTCCCACAGGAGATTGGGTGAGTTGATGGTGTGTGTAGTTTGCCCCATGCCTGTCTATTCTTCTACGCACACATCCTGCCCTCCAAGGATAAAACATCCTAACAACTTGCTTCCAAATGTTGCTGCCCCATCCAACCCTTATCCCACCCACCTCACCAAGCTATCCTACCACCCATTAAACCCTGATATTATCTGTTTTTTCTGCTTTCTATTTACACACACACACACACACCCCTTTTCCCCTTTGGGAATAGTGTGGAAGAGTGAGGAGGATTAGCAGGCTGATTATCATGATGCTGTTCAAACAAGTTGAACGCTCCTTCCCCAGCCAACAAAGTCCTAGGGAGGGACTTGAACCCGGAGCTTCTGACTCAGAGGCAGGGGCACCACCTACTGAGCCACAAAACCATCTAATCCAACCATTATACTACCTATTCCAACCCTGATACTCACCTCATCCAACTTAGCCCCCAGCCATCAATTCCCAATACTATCTACGTTTAACTGTTCTACCACCCAGTCCAACCCTGAAAATCCACCTCACTCAATCCTTCACCTCCTCTAACACTGATATCATCCCACCCAACTCTGTCATTAACCCTTCACATCCACAAACATTATTCAGTGTTGGTTACATGGATACATAGACTGCAGCACAGAAACAGGAAATTCAGTCCAACTGGTCTGTGATGGTGTTTCTGCTCCACATGAGCCTCCTCCCATCCCTCTTCATCTAACCCTATCAACAAATCCTTCAATTCCTTTCAGCTTCTCCTTCACTGCATCTGTTTTTTTGCTCAAACACTCCTCGTGGTAACACTTTCCCAATTCCACCTCTCTCTGGGTAGAGAGATTTCTCTTGAATTTTTGATTGGATGTATTAGTAACTATCTTATATTTATGACCCCTAGTTTCAAACACCCCCACAAGTGGAACCATTTTCTCTATACCGACCGTATCAAATCCTTTCACAATATTAAAGACCTCGATCAGGTCAGGTCACCTCTCAACCTTCTCTATTCTGAAGAAAAGAGGTCCAGTCTGTTCAGCTTTCTTTGATAAATCTCTCCTCTCATTCTAGTATCATCCTTATGAATCTTTAATGCTCCTTCTCCAGTGCCTTTGGATAATAATCAGCAGTGGGAATTTTGGTGGATGCTTCCCTCCCTACCCCAGGAACACTGAGGGCAAATCCAGTGCTCCTGTCGTTGCCTCAGCTGTGATCAGTTATTTGGTGTTTTTATAAAGTACGTACCTGTTTTTAACCAGCCAATAGTTCCTTCCACTCTCTCTCCCAAATCCAACCACCAGCACTGCATGGTTTGGTTGTCGTCTGCATCTTCTATCATAGTAGACTCCTGTAAGCAGATGCTTTTATCTTTAATATGATTTAATTGTGAAATGTATAATTATTCCCTTCCTACAGATATTTGCTTTTTGTCATATCTTCCTCTCCAATCCTCTTTACAAAACTTTGCTCCCTGATGTTACTTACTTGTCATTTTTTTAATTCATTTTTCCTAAAGTCCACATCTCTGCCATTCACTGCCCCTTTAGGCTCACCTTCTCTCTCTTGTCCCATTATCACTCCCTTTGGCCCTGCACTACTGCAATGACTTGACAGAGCAGACATGGTTTCAACAAGAAATAGAAACTTTATAACAGAGCTTTCCAAGTACTACATGCTAGATCAGGACTCATCAGGAAGCACCCCTCTCCCCCCAGATTACCCTGCTTAGAGCACATTGGTCAGAGCCTCCCAAAACATCACATTATCTCTGACAGACAGCAGGAAAGGTTATGCCTACATCCTCCCCCTTTTTTACACTTTCTATTTTTAGTTTTTTTACACTTTCTATTTACAGGTTAACATTGAATATCCAACAATATATACAACTTCACCCGTTTTAAAGATCAAGTCTCTGAGGAGCTCTCCTTATACAGCTAGAGCAGCATGGCTCTACCACTTGAGACACTTCATTAGAAAGTGGCAGTTCTGGGTTTGGCAGCTCTACAGAGACATTGGGCATGTCTATTCTAGGTCAATCTGTTATCTCGGGAACTGATGTTTCGATGTTAATCACAGACAGAATAGTTGGTTGTTGAAACGTGTCTCTAACAAGAATCTAATCTCCGTGCTTATGACCAATTCTATCTTCTAATTGTGCTTGAAAAGATAATTGACCAGTCTGAGATAATGGTTCCAGGAATCCAAGGTCCACTCCTGAAATTTTGCATGAATGCTGTTACCAACAGTGTGCAAGCTTTGCTGTGCATATTGTGATTCAATTTTTGATTACTCTGATTCTGCTCTGCCTTCCCCTATAAATTTGGAAACACCAGGCTTAATTGTGTACATTAGTGGTGTTTCATCACTAATTCAGACAGTGTTGAACACATAGTCAAGTGTGACATTGTACAATAACTGAAGAAAGCGGGAAAGTCGAGTTTCTAGAATACTTTTTGATAGCCTTTTCAAACCAGACTTAAAAGTTTTCACTGCTTTCTCGGCTAAACCATTTGCGGGATGGTAAGGGGCTGTTTCAATGTCTGATTCCATTTGTGTTCATGAATTTCTGAAACTGTGCTGGTAAAGGCTGTACCGTTTTCAGAAATCATTGACGATTTGAGGTAGGCCATGGATGCTAAAACAATGATTCAGCTTCTCGATAGTTGCGCTCTATGTTGGTGATTTGACTTTGTATACATCCATCTATTTAGAATGTGCATCTACGATCCACAAAAACATGGTACCTAAGAATGGCCCTATATAGTCTAACCCAAGCTTGACCAGGCCATTCCCACGGATGCAGGGGAGTTGAAATAGACAGTTCCAATGTTGCTGACAATGGACACAGTGCTTGACCATGCTTTCAATGTCACTGTCAATGCCTGGCCATGAGACATAGCTTCGCACAAGCATTTTCATCTTTGATATGCCTGGATGTGCACTGTGAAACTGAGTGGTTCTCTACCTTACAAAGGGACAACAGCTCTTTACCTCCCCCACAATAGGTGCCATACTATAGGAAGGATGTTATCACACTGGAGAGAGTGGAGAAGAGGTTTACAAGAATGGTTCCAGGGATGCGAAACTTGGGTTATGAAGATAGATTGGGACTGTTCTCCTCGGAGAGGAAGGTGCTCAAAATCAAGAGGGGGTCAACTGTCTGGTCTGTTGCACTATTTCCATTCAGCAGAAAGAGTAGTGTCTCTTGAGTTCCAGCACCTGCTCCTTAAGAGGTACAAGTTGGCTTTAAGTTAACCTCACAAAAACTTTGGTCCCTACTGAGGTTTGCAGTCACTCAGCTGCATATCTCTATCAGCTAAATTCATAGTCTTTACGAAGTTTGTGAGTTGCCTGGATCACTACGAATGGTGGGGGTAAATTGTCCATTGCAATTCCTGCCTTCGATTACCAGCTTGATCCAATTTTAACCCCATGGTGTTTGACAGCACTGGAGAGTATGTAGCACGGGGGATGGTAAAATATGAACGAGGTGAAGGGGTACGGTAGTTTCCATTATAAATATTAAAAAAAAATTATTAAAAAGTTGACTAAGTGTGTGGATGTATGATTGTTGGTATATAGAATTGATTAATAGACTGGTGCATACCACCCACAGCTTCTGTTTCTTACCATTACGATAAAGCTGGAAGGACCTTTGACCTGCATCAATAGCAACAGATATTGGTCCAATCATTTGCACTGCTTTTGCTAAATAACGTTCATTTCTTCGCACAAATCTGTACCGTTGGATTCTGGCAGCAATATTTCTTCTCTGAAATTTGCATCTTCCTCTCTAAATGTTAAAGAAAATGCTAAAAGTTAAAATTCGTTAATATCATGTGATGTTTTTCATGATATTTTTCAAAGTTCCTATGATATCTTTACAGGATCTTAAACAGCCCCTTGGATATTAAAAATGATGCAATGTTTCAGATTGTAGACACAACCATTGTTCCCACGTTTAAATGATAAAGGGACAATTACAAATGTGGGAATGATTGCAGAATCTCCTTGTCTATTGGTGGGAAGATCTTGGTCAGTCTGGCCCTCAGTTAACATCTCACCAATGTTGCAGTTAGTGTAGCTTCAGAAACACAGGGCTGGATTTTACCATTGATGAACGGGGGCAGGGCCCACTCCCCATTTAAATTTTCAGGAAGCCAGGGGCGCAGCAAAATCAGCTGTGCACCTGCCGACCTGTCAATGGCCAATTCAGGCCATTGACTGAGTCACTAAAGTAATTAGTGGGGAGCAACATTTAATCAAACCAGATTTTAGCTGGGAATTCCACCTCCACCCCAATTAATTGTGGTAGGAAGGCCTGTAGACAGCCATCCTGCCCCACTGTCAAGTGAGGCCCTTCAATGGGGATTTCATGTACATTTAAGGGTTGGGGTTTGACAGGGGCCTTGGCATGTTGGGGGGGCACATCAAGGATACCCATGCAGAATTACTTGTGGGCTCCTGGGAAGTTGCCTCATTCAAAGACACTCTGCCTGATTGTGGGATCAGGAAGTGGGGGGTCTGCTGAGAGCCACTCCCCTACCCTTGGTCCTGATCCACCTCCCTCCCTCCCAGATGAGCCACACCCTCCCACCAACACTCACCTGTGAACAATTAACCAACAGTACAAGATCATGGTGGGTGTCATGTCAGCAGCAGTCGCTACCTTGATGCTAATGCTGCCACACAGCAGACCTGCTGGCCTCTGATTGGCTGGCAGCTCTCAACATGGGGTGGAGCTAGGTCTGCTACTGATTAAATTGAGTGGCAGTTAACCCAACCAACCATACTGAAAAGTGGCCAATAGGGGCTCTCTCTGCCTCTGCAGCTTGTGGGTGAGACCCCCATTGCCTTCATTAAATACCCCACCTCCCCCCTCTTCCCAGAGTGTGCGTCACTCTGAATCCAATCAACAGATTGTGTGGATTCAGAGCAAAGTGACACACTGTCAACCGATTATTGATACATGCCGTATGTAGAGGGGCGCTGCTTTCATTCAGTTGCTTCTTTCACAGATGAAAGGCTGGGTCTGTGGAGAGCACAGTGCGAGGCAGCACAGTGATCCCAAAGTCTGACTGGCCTGTGGCCTCAGGTTACCTCAGGGAAAATCAAACAGTGTTGAGACAATCCCAATATCATCACAATTCTGCTGGGTGAAAACAGACACGTATGTGTCATCTCCAAGGAGCTCAAACATGAGTGTGTGGAGTAGGTGGGGCAAGGTTTGAAGGATGCACTGAAGAACAAGCTGACGCTGTGTGACATTGATCCAAACAGCTGGGAGGTGCTGCAGGAGGCTGATCAGGATGATATCCAATGTAGAGGGACAATTGTGACATGAAGTGCCATCAACAGTAAGAACAGTGACTGCTAGAGAACATCAGCACAAAATGAATTTACACAAATAGTCACCAAGGAACCGTTTTAAACCAAGTTGCTTCTTAATTCCAGCCCAATTTTCAAAACTTCAGCCTATCAAATTGCAGCTTAAATTGCATTCCTAAAGAGTAAACTCCTCTCTGTCCAAATGATTGTGTTTACACAAAGGTTGGTCTTTCAAATAGTTTACTCACCAACTTTGAGCCTTTCCACCAAACATTAACTGTGAATAGGCCATACCACAAACTAAACTTTTTTAAATTTCAAAATGCAGCTGATATACAAGTAACTGACCAGCCATGTGGAGCTTATGGGGGAACCAGATGGACAAAAATAATCTCTCCCAGTCTTATTTTTCTCAGTCTTGTATGTCATTATGTTGCCATGGTAACTGTTGCACTGGGTGATGTTGTACACTCCACAGAACATATCAAATGATATGTTGATTCAGCCAAGTGACACATCAACATTCTGAGGCTGGGCTTTTCCAGCCCAGTTGTGGGAGATTTGGTGGCCCAGCCAAAAGACCATTGACTTTTGGTGGGACCGGACAATCCCGGCAGTGGGCAGGGCTAGAAATTCCTGCCCTGGGTCACAGAATGACACGTATAAACTTAAACACTCTTAACTCCTCATTTAAATTGCATGATAGCAGGAGGTATTGAGTGGAGATTTGAGAGGGATCATTACAGGGAGAGAAACGAGATGGAGAGCTTGTCCCTTTCTGAAAGTTGTTATTCTCTCACTCTCCCTCATTCTGATTATATGGTGACATTGCTGGAAACCTGAGAGCAGATTCTCAGGGAAGAATTGATCCAAAGTAAGATGTCAGCTTCCATTCTATTTAGACTGGGCTCCACTATCTAATACCCTGAATGCTGTAAACACATTGTACTTGGTGAATTTGAAAACATATTTAAAAGAGATTTACCCGTGCAGTATATGGATAAGTTCTTTCAGATTCGATGCCTCTTCTTCTGATTACATATCGAAAAGCATTTGACATCCATCCACCACGACATCCAAAGTTGCCATTTCCCCAGTCACAATCAACCAAGTTCTGTTCACTCAGAGGAGTCAGTCTTTTACATATCTTAAACCACTGTCCTTCGATGGCACCAACTGCACTGAAAGCCCAGCAAGAACCACATTGCCCCTGGTAATTACAGAAATACAATCACATTAAAAACATTCTGACAAAAATAAAATTGTCTTTACATCTCTTGTCAGGTGGAATACAGGTTTACACTTTAGTGTAAAGTTAGTTAGTTTATCTTCCTTGAGGTTTCTAGGAAACTCATGGGATCAGTGAGTATCAGGTTTGGGAGGGCAGTGCCTGAACTCTTGCTTTTCAGAGATGAGGCACCACTCACTGCAGAATAATTTAATAAGTAAGACTAGGTGCTGGAGTCAGAGGCGCAGTAAATCTGCATGATTCTTGTGACCCAGGTTTAAATCCAGTTCAGACACAGATGTTAACATCCCTGTGCGCTGTAAGAGCTAATTGTGAAATTAAACAGTCTCAATCTACTTCTGAATAGCCTTCAGATCAAAGATGGAAAAAATGGACAAACATTGGTGGGAAATTAACAGTCTCACTCAAATGTAAAGGATATTGTTGTGGGAAATGGAAATGCCACAATAGTGTAGGAGTAGATGTTCACCTGAGAGTGGAGTTAAACTGCAATGTTGGTAAAGAATAAAGGGGGAAACCACAGAGCCACCTGTGTATAGTCAATGGTGCACTGCACCATTGGGCATCCCACTATCCTGGCAAAGTCATGTGCCCTTCCAACCTGCTCTTGCCTCTTGAGGGAGAAGAGCTGAAGTTTTCTTGCCTTATGTTTATGGATTCATCACCTTCAGATTGCTGTGATGACCTTGATGCTATCATACATTTGGGATGTATGAAGCTCGTTCCTTGAAGGATCCTGAGGTGTAAAAGATGAGAGTGACAGTGACCTTTATGACCCTGGGACGGCCATGCCTAGCCTATGGTGTGGGTCCAGGTCAGGCTGAAGGAGGTGACACAGCATTCTAACTAATCACAAGAGAAACCTGAGCCATGTCAGTCATCAGTCCTGGAATATCTGTGATGGACATGGTATTGAATGGAGTGTCCTCTTTCTCCCCCACTCCTTACAAGGCTTCCCTTCTATGCCTTCTTTATTCCATCTCCTGACTATGCTGTAGACCAAGGGGTACTGCAGCAACTCTCTCCATATCCGAATCTAGTGTTCCCCCCACCCCCCCCCCCCCCCCCGAACATAATCACCAACCACCAAATATCATCCCGACCAATATTCCACAGTGCTTCGCCAACAGTGTCTGAGAAAAATAGGTGAAAAACACATACATACATCTTGTTAAGTGGCCCTTTAAATAGGTCCAGTTTAGAACCCTTCTTGCCTTTCTGCATGTGTTTTTTCTTGAATTATGAACACAGATGTGAACAAGTCTAGGAAGGTCCAAGTGCTGAGAGCCTGGCATCAGCTGGTTAGTGAGTTTGTTGTCGGTATAGTGTTAATTCACAGCCTCCTGCTGCATGAAGGAGGCACACTTGTGTGTGCTCTTCTGCATTCATATTGTGCATGCCACTAGGCAAGTGACCAATGGCACAGCCCACACTTTGTAAACAGCCCAAGGCCTCCATATTACCATTACAAGCTACTCTACATGACTCAAATTTATAGCCACCCCTCCTCACCACCCCCCACCCCACCCCCCACCCCCCTGCCATCCTCAATATATGCTGCCTGCTTGTAAGTACGTTGTGAAGAGAACGTAAGGAGGCTACAAAGCAAGGTTAAGTGAGTGGGCAAAGCTCTGGCAAATGGAATATAGTGTGGGAAAATGTGCCAGGCAGAATAAAAAAGAAGCATACTATCTAAATGATCAGAAATTACACAGCTCTGAGATGCAGAGGGATCCAGGTGTCCTAGTGCTTGAAATGCAGAAGATTTGTGTGCAGGTACAGCAAGTAATTAGGGAAGCTAATAGAGTGTGTGACGAAAGTATAATGACTTCCATAATATTTTTCTGGGTTATTGGGAAGTACGCTTATGGGGGTAAGTACAGTTGGGTGCGTCTGTGTGATTTTAATTACATTTGTAGTCAAGTAGACTGCAAGTTTGAAATCATCAAAAGAAGCTAGGTGCTTGACATGCTAATGAGTAAACATGGATGCTGGCTTAGCATGTAAGGTATGAAGGTAATTAGCATTTTTAGATAAACGAAGAGATATTTGTGTTCAAAGTGGTCTATTTACCACTAGTCAGATAAGCAGGGCTAAAGATTGTTTATTTTTCCCAAAGGTTACTGACAATATTGGCAACATGAAAGTTTTTATATTATGAGGAAGATACAGTTTCAAAAGCCTATGGAACGATAGGAATTACATATTAAAAAGGAGAAACATACATAAAGGAGAACAAAAGACTAACAGGAGTGTGTGAAACAGCCTTAAGGAAGCCTCCAAACAGTTGTGCATAAGTCTGCTATGTAACAAAACTGAAGTTGGGAATAAGCCATTTGGAATTCCACTGTCAAGTGGATATTGTGTTAACTTGCTGGTTCTGTTTTAAATCTAAAATCTATTTTGGACTGCTGCCTTAAAGCAGGTATAACTGGGGGCTAAGGTTAATTAGGAATTTTAGGATTTTTTATTGTAATAAGTAATTGTACTCATGTATATGCTTAATCTTTTCTCTTGTTAATAAATATTTTAATTTAATTTTTAAAATCTCTAAAAGGCTTTGGTAGGCTCATTACTTCTGAATTTAGTGCACACATCTCATAATAAGTACAAATTGCAAAACCGTTGTGATAGCACAACTAAGTTTCCCTTTGATTCGGTCCGCCAGGTGCACATCATTTGCCATATCATAACAAATGTTATTGTTCATTGCAAGAGGAATTTAATACAAAAATAGGGAGGTTATGCTTCAGTTACAAAGGGCATTGGGGATACCACATCTGGAGTACTGAGTATCATATTGGTCTCATTATATAAGGAAGGATGCAGATGCATTGGAAGCAGTTCAGAAAACTGGACTAAATTATTAATTTACTAGATCAATACCTGGAATGGGCAGAATGTTCTATAAGGCTTGCATCTGCTGGAGTTTAGAAGAGTAAGAGGCAAGTTGATTGAAACATAAAATCCTGAGGAGTCTTGACAGGGCTGAATTTTGCCCTTGGTGGGGCGGGCAGCTGATCGCCACTGAAACGGGCCCGCCACCATTTTACGTGGGCAGGCCAATTAAGGCCTGCCAGGCGGGAAGTGCTATGCGCTTCCTGTGCGGGCAGGGGAGGATTCCCCAAATGCGAGAGTGCGCTCTATCGCGCAAGCGTGCAAAAGAGCGCACATCTCTCTGAGGCTAAATGCTGCCTCAGGGAGATCGCTGAAAGGTTGTTAAAGTTTAAAAATAGAAAAATAAAAAAATCATTAATATGTCCTCATGTGAAAATGTCACACGAGATGGGACATGTTAATAAAGTGCACAAAAACTTTATTAAACCTTTATTAAAGCTGAAATTAAACCTCATCCCGCCAGTTGATGAGGTGTTTTATAAAATCACTTGTGCGCCTGCCCGTTGGGCCCACGCGCTGAGCTGAAGTTTGCACGGGCTCCTCAAAATCATCATCAATTGCCGACTGAAGGGCTTTAACAAGACCTTTAATCAATGGCCGGCATGTGTTGCGCTGCATAGCGCGCCCGCCAACCTAAACATCGCGCTGACGTCGGGGTGCTCGTGCGACGTTAGCGCACGACATTTTATGTGCTGGCGTGTGGACTCCGCCACCCACACATCAGCCAGAAGATTCAGCCCAGGGTGGATGTGGAGAGGATGTTTCCTCTTGTGAGAATCTAGAACTAGGGGTCACAGTTTTAAAAATAAGGGGTCACCCATTTAAGACAGAGGTAAGGCAATTTTTTTTTTCTCTCTGTTGGAATTCTCTTCCTCAAAAGGCAGTGGAAGCAGAGTCTTTGAATATTTTTTAAGGCATGGTTTTAAATTCTTCAGCTCCCTGAGGCAGCTCTCTGCCTTCAGGGAGCTTTCATTGCCTGCTCCCCCACACCCAAGCTGACATCAGTGCTCACCCTCCCCTCCTCCCCCCCACAACCCCAGCAGTGCTGAGCCTCTCAGCATGCGTTTCACGTTGGCTGTTAATTGGCCAGTTAGTGTGAAATCATGGTTGGGGGCCAATCACGGGCAGCAGCCCGTTTCTAGGCCACTCCCAGGCCTGCCCACCCACCCAAAGACCCGAAAATCCTGTCATTAAATTTTAGAAGTTATTCCAACATCTTAAGAAATCTTTTATAATTAGGTGTAAAAGATCTTATAGTCTCTTTGTGCAAAAGAATGAACATTAACATAGACCCCTCACCATGACTTCATGACGGACCATAACCAAAATGGTAAACAACAGCAACGAGCAAGCAGGAGAGGAATTTTCAGGCAAATATGATCTAAAACTGAAGCTGCATCTTCCTTACCAGTTCCTACAAACTCCTCATAACTTCAACATTTTTCAGAACCTCTCACTTAATAATCATGAGAAGTTCTTCCAATTTTTACCTGGTTTTTCACTGGAGTAACATAGCCTTTACTACGCCAGTCGACAGTTGCACTTCTCAGATCATCATCACTTTCCGTGTCTTCATCAAATTCATTGTCACCTACATCTTCAATAAGTTCATCTCCTTCATCAAAATCTTCAGTCGAGTTATCAGCTTCAACTGGGAGGAATCCATTCATAAGTTCATTAAACTCTTTGGTGCTCTAGAAAGTCAAATTCATGGACATTTGTTAATGAAGTGACTGATTTTTAATGGAAAATGTGCAGGAGGCAGGTAGATAACCTCAAATGGCTACCATTCCCATCCATTCACTGAGCATAGCAAAAAGAGAGCGAGATCAAGGTATCAAGCAGTGCTGACACTCCATACTCATGCCTAATATTTTTCTAAAATGAAGAACTGCAGGAAAGTCCATTTCTTCACACTCCAGTCTAAAGTGGATGGAAAGCCTGAAGGTGATAAAGTATCTCTCTGGTCTATGGTACAACCAACAAAATGGCAGCCGTGATTATACATGTACCTCAGTTTGTGTGAAATGATTTGATAACTTTCTGGTAATTAAAATCTTACAGAGCACTTTCACCAGTGAGGAGAGTGGGTAAAAGTCCTTGGGTTGGCTGAGTCTATTGGTGCTTAACTGAACCATTCTGATCAGGAGGCTCTCAGATTCCATCACCAGCCTGGTCATAATTCCCTGCTCTCAGCAGAGCCTGCAATTGGTCTAGAATTGGCCTCAGGACTCTTGGATTTAGAGATGAAAGTCGGGCAGCTTTCCCATTTCTGATCACACTGGAAAGTAGCTGTTACACAAAGACCAGGTTTGGTTTTGATGCTGCCCATGGGTGAATACCCTGTCCGCATGAAGTTTTGAGGTTCACTCATCAAACCTGAGAAAACTGTGTCAATGGACTGGTTCCCATGATTTGATAACATTCTGGTAATTAAAATCTTACAGAGCCCTTTCTTTTTTGGGGGGTGGGGAAGGTGCCATTTTGAACTGGGATCCAACATTTCACATTTAGATTTTATTATTTCAAATTCACAATACAATTTGTTTCTCATCAGTTTTCCAGTGATTTGAATGAAAAGATATGACATTGGAGACTAAATTGCCCAGTGTTGATCCCAGTATTGGGTTTTAGTCTATTACTGCGGGGAGGTTAGGGACAGGGAGAGATTAATGCAGCTGGTGTGTTGAGCACTGTCAACGTTACCCATCATTTTGAAATTGTCACTTGATTTGGTGCAGGTGAGCCCATCCCATGTTTTGTATCCACAAAGTACAGTTGACTCATGGGCAGTGTTCCAGCCCCTGGTGCAAGAGAAAATAATATGAAATTAAAATGAGAATCTGTTACAGCAGAAACATACATTCGGTAAGGGAGGTTAGATTCTTTGTTAAAATGAGGTGCTGTGATATCACTAACCATTACAACACCTCATTCAGTATGAAAACTTCACATTCTGTTTGAGGGAGAGAAATGTTGGTCTGAAACCAATGCCTTAAAATTAAACAAAGGCAGTTACAAGGGTATGAAAACAGAGTTAGCTAACCTTGACAGGGAAAATAAGTCAAAAGGTAAGGCATTCGAGAAGCTTTGCAACACACTTAAGGAGATAATTCACAACTCTCAACAAAAAACATGTTCCATTGAGAAAGAAAATGTCTGTGAGAAGGATGCGTCAGCCATATCTAACTAAGGAAGTGAAAGATGTATCGAATTGAAAGAAAATGTGTAAAATGCTGTCAAGAATAGTGATAAGAAGTTTAAAAAAATTTTAAAAGGGAGAAATTAGAATGAGAGAAAATTAACTAGAAATACAAATCAGACAGTAAAAACCTCTGCGGTGTTCAAAAAGGAAGTGAGTAGCTAAAGTGAGCATTCGTTCCCCAGGAGATGAGACTGGGGATTTACTAATGGGAAACAAGGAAATAGCAGAAATTTTGAGTATTTTGTATCTGTCTTCACAGCAGACAACATTAAAAAAAGCCCAAAAATATAAAAAAATTAATGCAACACAAAGCTGACAACTCCCCTCAGCCTGCTGGCCTGCATCCTTGGCTCCTGAAAGAAGTGGCTGCAATGATAGTGGATTCATTGGTCCTAAAATTTTCTAGATTTTGGAAAAGCCCCAGCTGACAGAAAAATGCAAATGAAACACCTCTATTCAAAAAAGGAGGGAGGCAGAAAGCAGAAAACTATAACATCTGGCCTAAACATCTGTCATTGGGAAAATGCAAGAAACCATTATTAAACAAGTAGTAGCAGGACATTTAGCAAATAATATAATCAGGCAGAGTCAGCATGGTTTTGTGAAAGGAAGTCATGTTTGACAAATTTGAGACTTCTTTGAGGATGTTATAAGCAGGGCGTCTAAAGTGGAACCAGTAATTGTATTGTAATTTCCAAAAATCATTCAGTTAGGTACTATGTAAAAGAATACAACACAAGATAAGAGCTCATTAGCTTGGATAATTGGCCAAGTATTAGGAAACAGAGGGGATAAATCGGTCATTTACAGATTGGCAAACTGTAGCTAATGGAGTGCCATAGGGATCAGTGCTGAGACCTCAAATGTTTACCATCTGTATTGATGAGTTGGATGAAGGGATCAACTGCATTGTTGCCTAATTTTCTGATGAAGCAAAAATAGGTAGGAAAGCAAATTATGAGGAGGATACAAAGGCTGGAATTTAATGCCATCCCCCAGGCAAATTTGGTGGCAGGAGGAACTAAATCAGGCAGGAGGCCAATTAAGTCTGGAGGGAAGGCTATTGGACAGTCTTCCTGCCCTTTAAGTAATTGACACCCTTAAGTGGGCAATTAAGGCCAATGTAAAGGCCTTATCCCACTGCCTAGGAACTTGCCATGTGGGAAGCCAAAAAGCATCATGTCGCCAAATTTTGGGAAGGCCCATGACATTTAAATGTCCATTAAGCACTTAACTGGGCAGCGTTGGGCCTTCCCTGGGATCAATGACCCTGGGGGATGAAAATCCTCCCCTGAGAGCTGCCAACCAATCAGAGGCTTGCTGCTATACATTGCTCAGCAGCACCACGGGAAAGTAGTGACTGCTGCTGGTAATGCACCAACCTGAGGCCCAGGCTCACTGAGGGACCCAGGCCACAGATGAATTATGGCAGGATGGGTTCACGGGTATCGATGGGGAGGGTGGTCAACAGCAAGGACAGGTGGTGGCAATCAGCAGCCTCTCCACCTTCCCAATAGTTATGAGAACAGGCAGGAAAGTGGAGATAAGGCTACAATCAGATCAGCCATGACCTTACTAAATGATGGACCAGGCTCAAGGGGCCAAATGTTCCACTCCTGCTCCTATTTCCAATTTTATAGTAGCACAACAATAGCAAGTATCTGATGGTCCCCTATACACATCTTTTACACACCAGATCTCCAAACTGGTTCATTCCCACAGTAAATGTGTGTTTCCCCATTGAATGCTCCAGGTTATGTTGTTCGATGTATCTCATATTGTCCTCCCATATCATCCTCCTGTGGGTCTCTTCATCCTGAATAAAGACATTACAATAGTCAGGCTTTGGCATCTTTTATTAGTAAAAACAAAAGCTTTTAAAATCCTTGTGCAAAAGCTGAAATAACAGTTTGCAGTCAGGTTTCTATCCCCTCATTACCCTTCCCATTCACATACAAAGATAAATCGCTCTAAGAGATCGACACAAAGTACAGTTGGAGTAAACAGCTGAACAAGATGAATATCTTTATCCCTGGACAAAATGTTTTGGAGTGAGCAACAGAAAATTGGATAATAGAGGAACAAATATAGCTCATACATATCACAGATTAGATTTTGCCTCCTCTATTCCATTAATTTTGGAGATGTGTTCTAAGTGGTGTGCGCAATGCCAATGTCAATTTATATTAAAAGAATGGTTCTGAAGCTTCTCAAGGTGTATCTATGGTTTCTCCGGTAACTTCAACAGGAATCTAGTGAAATCCCAGTAAACTGAGTTATGCCAAGTCTCTGCTGTTTCACTGAGTTCAGTCAGTCCTCTACTGGAGTTAGATTGGGAGAACTCTCATAGAATTTCAGGAACAATATGTTTAAAATTTCACTTCACATATCCATTCTTTCCCAACAGGGAACTCACCTCTCCCACCTTAACTCCAAGTGAGAATTCTCAATAATTTAGCAAGTGTATGGAATCCCTTCCCCTTTCAGAATGAGCTGAATGTTTGGAATAGGTTCTGTACTAGAATAAGTTCCCCTTTTACCTCAGCGTAGTGCTTCTCATGTTGTGATTTCCAGTTCTTCCAGTCTTCATCCAGTCTTGAATCAAATATGTGGCCTGAGGCTACAACCAGAGTAGACACCAACACACAGGCCAGAAACAGAGAGAGCTTCATGATGGACAACCTAATGGAGCAAAACCAATGGCATTAGACATGGAGTGGACGATATTCACAGATTACTGTGAAAATAGCTGTTTGGTAAAGATATTCTACAAAGAGGAAAATATATACAAATAACATCCTCCTCAATCAATTGCTCTCACCTTTTTGCATTTTAACTCCATTGAACAGAAAAAAAATGTCACAGCCACACTCTGGATTGGAATCTTCCAGTCACTAAATTTATTTAATTAATGTTGCCCAAAATTAAAAGCCAATTGTCAGAAAAAGTAGCTAAAGAAAACATGTGAACTTAATTTAAATTGTACTGATATAATATATGATTCTTAATTTGCTCAGCCACAGCATTCCAGCCTCAGATTTAGTAAGTCAATGGATCAAGGAGAACTATGGTGATGATGTTACTGGGTTCACACTTCAAGTGACCATTGTTTCCTTTAAGGTGAGACTGGGAATTAATAAAGGGAAATAAGGAAATGGTGGAAACATTGAACAGGTATTTTGTGTCTGCCTTCACTGTATAAGATGCAAAAAAATCTCAAGAATGCTTGAAAATGAAGAGGTAAGAGGGAGGAAGGAACTATGGAAAAGGTAATGGAAAAATTATTAGAGCTAAAAGCTGACAAGGTCCCTGGACCTGATGGCCTGCATCCTAAGATCTTAAAAGCAGTGGCTGACGAGATAATAGATGCATTATTTGTGATCTTCCAAAATTCCCTATGTTATGGAAAGCTCCCAAAAGATTGGAAAAGCACAAATGCAACACCACTATTCAGGAAAGGAGGGAGGCAAAAAGTAGGAAAGTATAGGCCAGTTAATCTGTCATTGAGAAAATGTTGGAATTCATTATAAAGCAAGTAACAGCAGCACATTTAGAATATCATAACACAATCAGGCAGAGTCAACATGGTTTTATGAAAGGTAAATTATCTTTGATCAATTAACTTAAGAGTTCTATGAACGTATAACCAGCATAAAGGGGAATCAGTAGATGTGGTGTATTTAGATTTCCAAAAAGTATCCACTAAAGTGCCACATAAAATGCAACTGCACAAGATAAAAGCAATGTTGGTAATTTATTGACATGGATGGTGGATTGGTTAGCCAACAGGAAACAGAGTAGGGATAATTGTGTCATTCTGCATTGGCAAGCTGTAAGTAGTAAAATGCCACAGGGATCAGTACTGGTGCCTCAGTATTTACAATCCAATTACTTGGATGAAGGGACTAAATGTATGGTAACTAAATTTGCTGATGGCACAAAGGTAGGTAGAAAAGGGGACATAAAGTCAGGCGGACATAATGAACCCACAAAAGGATTTAGATAGGTTAAATAAGTGGGCAAGAAATTGGAAGGTGGAGTATGCTTTTAAATTATTTATGGGATGTGAGCATAACTGGCTAGGCCAGCATTTATTGCCTAACCCTAATTGCCCTTGAGATGGTGGTGGTGAACTGCCTTCTTGAACTGCTGCAGTCCACTTCGTATAGGTACACCCACAGTGCTGTTAGGGAGAGGGTTCCAGGATTTTGACCCAGTGGCAGTGAAGAAACAGTGATATATTTCCAAGTCTGAATGGTGAGTGGACTGGAGGAGAACTTCCAGGTGGTGGTGTTCCCATTTATCTGCTGCCCTTGTCCTTCATGATGGTAGCAATCATGGGCTTGGAAGGTGCTGCCTAAGGAGCCTTGGTGAGTTTCTACAGTGCATCTTATAGATGGTACACACTGCTGCCACTGTTCATCTGTGGTGGAGGGAGTGAATGTCTGTGGAAGGGGTGCCAATCAAGCGGGCTGCTTTGTCCTGGATGGTGTCAAGCTTCTTGAGTGTTGTCAGAGCTGCACTCATCCAGGCAAGTGGAGAGTATTCCACCACACTCCTGACTTCTGCTTTGTAGATGGTGGACAGGCTTTGGGGAGTAGGAGGTGAGTTACTCAGGGTGAGGACTTTGAGTCTCTGACCTGCTCTTGCAGCCACAGTATTTATATAGCTAGTCCAGTTCAGTTTCTGGTCAATGGTAACACCCAGGATGTTGATAGTGAGGGATTCAGTAATGGTAATGCCATTGAATGTCAAGGGGCAATGGTTAGATTCTCTCTTGTTGGAGATGGTCATTGCCTGGCACTTGTGTGGCGAGAATGTTACTTGCCACTTGTCAGCCCAAGCCTGGATATTGTCCACGTCTTGCTGCATTTGGACATGGACTACTTCAGTATCTGAAGAGTCACAAATGATGCTGAACATTGTGCAATAATCAGCAAACACTCTACTTCTGACCTTATGATGGAAGGAAGGTCACTGATGAAGCAGCTAAAGATGGTTAGGCCTAGGACACTACCCTGAGGAACTCCTGCAGTGATGTCCAGAGACTAACATGATTGACCTCCAAAAACCACAACCATTTTCCTTTATACTGGGCATGACTCCAACCAGTGGAGAGTTTCCATCCTGATTCACATTTTCCCATTCGCTCCAGTTTTTCTATGGCTCCTTGATGCCAAACCCAGTTAAATGCTGCCTTGATGTCAAGGGCAGACACTCTCACCTCACCTCAGGAGTCCATGTGTGAACCAAGGCTGTAATGAGGTCAGAAGCTGAGTGACCCTGGTGGAACCCAAATTGAATGCCAGTAAGCAGGTTATTGCTAAGTAAGTGCCGTTTAATAGCACTGTTGATGACCCCTTCTATTACTTTACTGATGATCACAAGTAGACTGATGGGACGGTAATTGGCTGGGTTGGATTTGTCATGCTTTTTGTGTATAGGACATACCTGGGCAATTTTCCACATTGCCGGGTAGTTGCCAGCATTGTAGCTGCACTGAAACAGCTTGGCTAGGGGCATGACAAGTTCTGCAGCACAAGTCTTCAGTACTATTACCAGGATATTGTCAGGGCCCCTAGCCTTTGCAGCACCTAGTGCCTTCAGCTGTTTCTTGATATCATGTGGAGTGAATTGAATTGGCTGAAGACTGGCATCTGTGATGCTGGGTACCTCCGGAAGAGGCTGAGATGGATCATCCTCTCGGCACTTCTGGCTGAAGATTGTTGCAAATGTTTCAGCCTTATCTTTTGTACTGATGTGCTGGGCCCCTCAATCATTGAGGATGGGGATATTTGTGGAGCCTCCTACTCCAGTGAGCTGTTTAATTGTCCACCACCATTCATGACTGAATGTGACAGGACTGAAGAGCTTCAATCTGACCCATTGGTTGTGGAATCGCTTAGTCCTGTCTATCACTTGCTTCTTTGCTGTTTGGCATGCAAGTAGTCCTGTGTCGTAGTTTCACTAGGTTGATAACTCATTTTAAGTCATACCTGGTGCTGCTCCTGGCATGCCCTCCTGCACTCTTCATTGAACTTGAGTATAATGTGTGCAAATGTGAACTTACCAACTTTGGCCGGGAGAATAGAAAAGCAGTTTATTATTTAAATTGAGAAAGACTGCTAAGCACTATGGACCAAATGGATCCAGGTACCCTGGTGCATGAATCACAAAAATTTAGCATGCGAGTACAGCAAGTGATTTAGGAAGGCAAATAGAATGTTAGTGTTTATTGCAAAAAGAATCAACATAAAAGTAGGGAAGTGATGAAACTGCTTCTGGAGTACTGTGTACAGTTTTGATCTCCTTGCTTAAAGGATATAATTGCATTAGAAATAGTTCAGAGAAGGGTTGCATGAGTGATTCCTGGGATGAAGGGTTTAGCTTATGAGGAAAGATTGAGCAGGTTGGGCCTATACTCACTGGAGTTTAGAAGAATGAGAGGTGATCCTATTGAAACTTAAGATTCTTGACAAGGTAAATGTTGGCAGGATGTTTCCCTTTCTGGAAGAGTCTAGAACTAGGAGTCATAGTCTCAAGATAAGGAGTCTCCCATTTAACATGGAGTTGAGGAGGAAATTTGTGTCTCAGTGGGTTGTTAATCTTTGGAATTCACTATGCGCAGAGGAGTGTAGGCTAGTTTATTGAATATATTCAAGGTTGAGGTAGACAGATTTTGGATCTACAAGGCAATCATGGGTTATCGGGGACAGACAGGAAGGTGTATTTAAGGCCACAATCAAATCAGTCATGATTATATTGAATAGTGAAGCAGGCTTGACAGGCCAGATGGTCTCCCCCGCTCCTATTTCTTGAGTTCTTTTCTACTCCAAGATTCCTATATTCCCCTACCCCACTTTAACTCCTTCCAAGTAAGAATGCTACCTCACATTTTTCTGTTGGACTTCATTTGCCAATTACTTGTCCATTCTGCAAAGTTTTTTAATGCCCTCTTGTAATTTGTTGCAATCCTCTTCAGTTCATTATTGACTATCTCCCCATTCACAAATGGAGCCATTCACAAATTTCAAAATTGTGCTTTTAATTCCAAAACCCAAGTTGTTTATGTAAATTGTGAACAGCAGGTGGTCCCATCATTTATCCTTGTGGAGCACCATTATTCACTCTGTCACAGTGAGTACCCTTTATCCCACTCTCTGCTTTCTCTCTTGAAGCCAGCTAGCAGTCCATTCCGCTATTTGTCCTCTGGCTCTGCAATTTCTGACCTTATTCATTAGTCTATTATGGGGGGCACCTTATCAAAAGTCTTTTGAAAATCCAGATAATCTACATCTACTACATTAACATTGTCTACTCTCTCTGTTACTCCTTCAAAAAAAAAATCAACAAGTGGTCTAGCAAGATTTTCCCTTTTGCAATTCATGCTGATAGTCCATTTTATGTTTTCCCTTTCTAGATGTTCAATTCTCTCCTTTCGGCTCAGTCATGAGCTGGAGGCTGAGCTGCAGACTCTGTGACACGTTAGGGAGGGGGAAAGTTACCTGGGTGCTTCATACTTGGAGACAGTCACACCACTTAGGGTAGAGTCTTCTGATTTGGTCAGTGGTCAGGGACAGGGAGGTATGACTGCAAGTGAGGCAGGTAAGGGGATTCAGAGGGAAGGAGTGCAGGAGTATGAGCATCTGCAACTGTCCAATAGGTTTGAGGTTCTCTCAGCTTGTTTGGATGAGAGCAGGGGCTGCAAGGTTGGATGAACAAACTGACCATGGCACCGTGGTACAAGAAGCCATCCAAGTGTGTTGAGCAAAAAGGAATGTAGTGATAGGGGACAGCATAATAAGGGGGATTGACACTGTTCTCTGTAGCAAAAAATGAGAATCCAGAAAGCTTTGTTGCCTATCCAATGCCAGGGTTTGGGACATCTGCTCAGGGCTGGTGAGAAACTTGCAGGGGGCGGTGGGGAGGATCCAGTGGTTATGGTCCATGTAGGTACCAACAACGTAGGCAGGATGATGAAGGAGGCTCTGCATAGTCAGTAAGACGAGCTAGATTCCAAATTAAGAAGCAGAACCTCAAAGGTAGTAATTTCTGGATTATTACCTGAGCCAAGTGCAAATTGGCATGGGAAAATAAGATTAGAGGAATGAATGCATGGCTCAAAGACTGGTGTGGGAGAAGTGGGTTCCAGTTTATGGGGCACTGGCACCAGTACTGGGAAAGTGGGTTCTGTACCGTTTGGATGGTCCACATCTGAACTGTGCTGGGGCTGGTGTCTTCACCAGCTGCCTAACTAGGGAAGTAAAGGGGGTTTTAAACTGAATAGTGGAGGCAAGCGATCAAATTTGGGAAGATGTGGTAAACCAAAGAGTGGAGATAAGGCAAGAGAGACAGGTATTAACATGGGAAATGATAAACAGACTGTGACATGAGGAGACAGAGTACAAATCTAAGAATAAATCAGCAGATAAGGCTAGATACCACAAAAATAAAAGGATAAAACTGAAGGCTCTGTATCTAAAGGCATGTAACATTAAAAATAAAAGAGATGAATTGATAGCACAAATAGAAATAAATAAGTACGATCTGATCGCCATTACAGAGACATGGCTACAAGATGACATAGATTGGGACCTGAATATTGAATGGTATGTGACTTTTGGGAAGGACAGCAAGTTAGGAAAAGGTTAATTAATGATGTATTAGCACATTAGAGAGGGATGACCTAAGTTCAGGGAACAAGGATGTGGAAGCAGTTTGGGTTGAGATGAGGAATGATAAAAGCAAGAAGTCACTTGTGGGAGTGGTGTACAAGCCCCCTAATTGTAACTACATTGGTAGGACAGATTATAGGAGAAGAGATAATGGGAGCTTGCCAGAAAGGTATAGCAATAATCATGGATTTTAATTTAAATATAGACTGGAAAAATCAGATGGGCAAAGGTAGGGTAGATGAGGAGTTCCATAGTGTTTTTGGGATAGTTTCTTAGAACAGCATGTTCTAGAGCCAACCAGAAAGCAGGCTATACTAGAGCTTGTATTGAGCAATGAGATAGGATTAATTGATAAACTCCTGATGAAGGCACCCCTAGGCAGCAGCGATCATAATATGATTGAATTTTACATTCATTTTGAGGGAAAAGAATTGCGTCCAAGGCTGGTATTTTAAACTTAAATAAGGGCAATGATGAGGGCATGAAAGCAGCGCTAGCTGAAGTGAACTGGTAAATGAGATTAAGGGATATGTCAATACAAGTTCAGTGGCAGACATTTGAAGGGATATTTCACAATACACGAATAGATACATTCCAATGAGAAAAAAAAATACCAAGGGGAGGGCCCACCATCTGTGGTTAACTAAAAAGTTAAAGAAAATATCAAGCTTAAAGAAAAAGCATATAATTACACAAAGACTGGTGGCAAGTCAGAAGATTGGAAAGAATATAAGAATAGCAAACTAGTTAGTAATATAAAGACGGACAGTAGGAGTTTCTATACATATTTAACTAAGAAAAGAGTTAACAAAGTGTTGGTCCTATAGACAGTGCAACTGGGAATTGATAATGGAAAGTAAGGGGGTGGCAGATGAATTAAAAAGGTATTTTGCTTTGGTCTTCACAAGTACATCCCGGAAATAGCTGTAAACCAGGAAATGGAAGGGATGGAGGAACTCGGGAAAATTACAGTCACCAAGAAATTGGTATTGAGCAAATTGCTGGGGCCATGGGCTGACAAATCCCCAGGTCTGGATGGACTTCACCCTAAGATCTTGAAAGAAGTGGCTAGTGAGATAACTGATGCGCTGGTTTTAATTTTCCAAAGATCCTTAGATTCGGGGAATGTTCCATTAATTGGAAAATAGCAAATATAACTCCTTTATTCAAAAGGGTAGAAGGACAAAAAGCAGGAAACTACAGGCCAATTAGCCTAACATTTTTCATAAGGAAATCAGGCAGAGTCAACATGGTTTTGTGAAAGGGGAATCATGTTTATCCACTTTATTGGAGCTCTTTGAGGAGTCACGTGCTGTGGATAAAAGGGAACCAGTGGATGTACTGTACTTAGATTTCCATTTGTTATAGTGTCACATCAAAAGTTATTGCAGAAAATAAAAGCTCATGGTGTAGGGAGTCACATATTGGCATGGATAGAAGATTGGCTAGCTAACAGGAAGTGGAGAGTTGGCATAAATGGGTCTTTTTCTGGTTGGCAGGATGTGACGAGTGCTTTGCCACAGGGATCAGTGCTGGGGCCTCAAATTTTTACAATTTACATAAATGGCTTGAATGAAGGGGCTTAAAGGATGTTTGCTAAATTTACTAATGACACAAAGATAGGTAGGAAAGTAAATTGTGAAGAGGATATAAGGAAGCTACAAAGTGACATAGATAGGTTAAGTGAATGGACAAAGATCTGGCAAATGGAATATAATGTGGGCAAAAGTGAAATTGTTCATTTTGGCAGGAAGAATAAAAAAGAAGCATATTATCTAAATGGTGAGAGATTGAGGAGCTCTGAGGTTCAGAGGGATCTGGGTGTCCTAGTGCATGAACCACAAAAGATTAGGATGCAGGTACAACAGATAATTAGGAAAGCTAATAGAATGTTATCATATATTTTGAGGGGAATTGAGTACAAAAGTACAGGGCATTGGTGAGTCCACATCTGGAGCACTGAACAGTATTGGTCTCCTTATTTAAAGAGAGATCTAAATATGTTAGAAGCAGTTCAGGGGAGGTTTACTAAACTAGTACCAAGAATGGGTGGATTGTCTTATGCAGAAAGGCTGGACAGGTTAGGTTTGTATCCACTGGAATGTAGAAGAGTAACAGGTGACTTGACTGAAATCTTTAAGATCCTGTGGGATCTCAACAGGGTGGATGTGAAGAGGTTGTTTCCTCTTGTGGGAGAATCTAGAACTAGGGGTCGCTGTTTAAAAATAAGGGGTCACTCATCTAAGATAGAGATGAGGAGAAATGTTTTCTCCTAGAGCCTTTGGGACTCTGTTTCTACTGCCTTTTGAAGAAAAAAAAGTCTTTGAATATTTTTAAGGCAGAACTAGACAGATTCTTTAACAAGGGGGTGAAAGGTTACCGAGGGTAGGCAGGAATGTGGGGTTGAGGTTACGTTCAGATCAGCCATGATCTTATTGAATGGTGGAGCAGGCTCGAGGGGCCGACTGGCCTACTCCTGCTCCTAATTTGTATGTTCGTAAGGATTCCATTATTTTTCCTGCCACCGATGCCAAGTTGACTGGTCTATAATTCCTTGGATATGTTTTATCCCCCTTCTTAAATATTGATGATAATGTGACTATTTGCCAGTCCCCTAGTTCTACACTATTTTCTAACAAATTATTCAATGTGTGCAGTAAAGCCTTTCCTATCTCTTCTGTCGACTCTTTTTAAAACGTGTGAATACATTTCACCCAGACCAGGGGCTTTCCCCTCTTTGTGTTTATTAGTTTATTTAATTCATCATTTTTTTATATTTTAACTGCAGTTATCTCAATACTCACCTCATTATCCAATGTCAAGCCCAACTGTTCGATACCCCTGAAGCAAAACAAGTATTTCACATTTAAGCCATCTCTCCATTGTTAGCTGTGGTATTATCCTGTCTATCCTTTAATGGAAAACAAAAACAGAATTACCTGGAAAAACTCAGCAGGTCCGGCAGCATCGGCGGAGAAGAAAAGAGTTGACGTTTCGAGTCCTCATGACCCTTCGACAGAACTTGAGTTCGAGTCCAGGAAAGAGCTGAAATATAAGCTGGTTTAAGGTGTGTGTGTGGGGGGCGGAGAGATAGAGAGACAGAGAGGTGGAGGGGGTTGGTGTGGTTGTAGCGACAAACAAGCAGTGATAGAAGCAGATCATCAAAAGATGTCAACAACAATACTACAATAGAACACATAGGTGTTAAAGTTAAAGTTGGTGATATTATCTAAACGAATGTGCTAATTAAGAATGGATGGTAGGGCACTCAAGGTATAGCTCTAGTGGGTTTTTTTTTATTTTATATAATGGAAAAAGGTGGGAAAAGGAAAATCTTTATAATTTATTGGGAAAAAAAAAAAAGAAGGGGGAAACAGAAAGGGGGTGGGGATGGGGGAGGGGACTCACGACCTAAAGTTGTTGAATTAAATATTCAGTCCGGAAGGCTGTAAAGTCCCTAGTCGGAAGATGAGGTGTTGTTCCTCCAGTTTGCGTTGGGCTTCACTGGAACAATGCAGCAAGCCAAGGACAGACATGTGGGCAAGAGAGCAGGGTGGAGTGTTAAAATGGCAAGCGACAGGGAGGTTTGGGTCATTCTTGCGGACAGACCGCAGGTGTTCTGCAAAGCGGTCGCCCAGTTTACGTTTGGTCTCTCCAATGTAGACTCTACATTCCAAACGTAAACTGGGCGACCGCTTTGCAGAACACCTGCGGTCTGTCCGCAAGAATGACCCAAACCTCCCTGTCGCTTGCCATTTTAACACTCCACCCTGCTCTCTTGCCCACATGTCTGTCCTTGGCTTGCTGCATTGTTCCAGTGAAGCCCAACGCAAACTGGAGGAACAACACCTCATCTTCCGACTAGGGACTTTACAGCCTTCCGGACTGAATATTGAATTCAACAACTTTAGGTCGTGAGTCCCCTCCCCCATCCCCACCCCCTTTCTGTTTCCCCCTTCTTTTTTTTTTCCCAATAAATTATAAAGATTTTCCTTTTCCCACCTATTTCCATTATATAAAATAAAAAAAAACCCACTAGAGCTATACCTTGAGTGCCCTACCATCCATTCTTAATTAGCACATTCGTTTAGATAATATCACCAACTTTAACTTTAACACCTATGTGTTCTATTGTAGTATTGTTGTTGACATCTTTTGATGATCTGCTTCTATCACTGCTTGTTTGTCGCTACAACCACACCAACCCCCTCCACCTCTCTGTCTCTCTATCTCTCCGCCCCCCACACACACACCTTAAACCAGCTTATATTTCAGCTCTTTCCTGGACTCGAACTCAAGTTCTGTCGAAGGGTCATGAGGACTCGAAACGTCAACTCTTTTCTTCTCCGCCGATGCTGCCGGACCTGCTGAGTTTTTCCAGGTAATTCTGTTTTTGTTTTGGATTTCCAGCATCCGCAGTTTTTTTGTTTTTATCTCTCCTTTAATGGCCCTATTCCCCTCCAAACATTTCTCTTTTGATGTGCCTGTAAAATATTTTGCTATTTTGTTTTATGTTCCTTAATAATTTAATTTCATTGTTCCTCTTTGCCTTCTTATTTTTTTTGACTTGTCTCCTAATCTCTTTGTTTTCACTCTCAGCATGCACTCCATTGCTGTCTTATGTACTTAATGCCTGTCTTTTTCTTTACCCTTAATTGTTCATGTATATCTTTATTCATCCATGGATTCTCATTAGTGTTTTGTTTGTTCTATTCTCAGCTCCTCAAAGTCAGCTTTTCTTGAATCATCATATTTATGTTTTTCTTTATTATGTTATGGTCACTTTTGCCCAGATCTTGCCCTAATTTTACTCCTTTTATCTGTTCTGGCATATTTCCCATTACTAGATCCAATAATGAATCTTCCCTTGTTGGACATTTCTACATACTGGTTTAAAAAGGAGTCCTGTATGTATTGTAGAAACTATATTCCTTTATCCCCTTTACCTACCTTTACTGTCCAATTGATATGAGGGTGATTGAAAACCCCATGATTATTATTTTATGTTTTTTACTTAATTCCCTATTTTTTTTTCTATTTGTACATAGGATGTGTGCATCGTTCCTATCAAGGAACATTGTAACAGGTTGGGGCTCTTTTCTCTGGAAAAGAGAAGACTGACAGATGACTAATAAGAGCATAAGAATGGAAAAGACTGGAGCAGTAGTAGACCATTCAGCCCTTCGAGCCCACTCCACCATTCGATGAGATCTGGATGACCTTCTAGCTCAACACTATTTTCCTGCACCGCAGCCTATATCCCTTGATGTTTTTAATATGTAGACATTTATCGATCTTGGTCTTGGACATACTCAATGACTGAACCTCCACAGCCCTCTGGGGCAGAGAATTACAAAGATTCACCACCCTCTGAGTGAATCTCCTCCTCATATCAGTCCTAAATGGCTTACCTCTTATTCTGAGACTGTGTCCCCTGGTTCTAGACCACACACAACCAAGACAAACATCCTCCCTGCATCTACCCTGTTGAGCCATGGACGAATATTCTATGTTTGAATGAGATCACCTCTCATTCTTCTAAAGGCCCAATCTATTTAATCTTTCCTCATGGGACTATCCCTCCACCCCAGAAGTTTATTTAGTGAACCTTTGTTGCACTCCCTCTATGGCAAGTATATTTTCCCTTAGGTAAGGAGACCAAAACTGTACACAATACTCCAGATGTGGTCTCATCAAGGCCCTGCAGCAAGACATCTTTACTCTTATATAAAAGCAAAATACTGTGGATGCTGGAAATCTAGAACAAAAACAAAAATACCTGGAAAAACTCAGCAGGTCTGACAGCATCTGTGGAGAGGGATACAGTTAATGTTTTGAGTCCGAATGGCTCTTCATCAAAATTTGATGAAGAATCATTCAGACTCGAAACATTAACTGTATCCCTCTCCGCAGATGCTGGCAGACCTGCTGAGATTTTCCAGGTATTTTTATTTTTGATCTTTACTCCTATACTCAAATCCTCTTGTAAAAAAGGCCAACATATCATTTGCCTTCTTAATTGCTTGTTGCACCTACGTGTTAGCTTTCAGTGGTTCACGAACAAGGATACTCAATTCCCTTTAAAATTCAACACTTCCCAACCTCTCACCTTATAAGAAATACTCTGTATTTCTGTTTTTCCTGCCACAGTGAAGAACCTCACATTTCTCCACATTACATTCTAGCTGCCAAATTTTTGACCACTCGCTTAGCCTCTCCAAATCCCCTTGAAGCATCTTTGCATCCTCCTCACTGCTCACACTTCCACCTAGTTTTGTGTCTCATCTGGAAACTTGTAAATATTACATTTAATCCCTGCATTGAAATCATTGATATAGATTGTGAATAGCTGGGGCCCAAGAACTGATCCTTATGGTACCACACTAGTCACAGCCTGGCAACCTGAAAATGACTCACTTATTCCTATTCTGCATGCTTTCATTAGTCATCCCTCAGTCTTTTCTTTTCTAGACAAAAAAGCTCCAACCTGTTTTCTGTCCATTAA
This sequence comes from Carcharodon carcharias, assembly GCF_017639515.1. NCBI lineage: Eukaryota > Metazoa > Chordata > Chondrichthyes > Lamniformes > Lamnidae > Carcharodon > Carcharodon carcharias. Next base: position 102,066,526 of record NC_054480.1, read on the forward strand.
CTATTTCCTAATCTATGCCAGTGTATTATCCCCAATCCCACATGCTCTAATTTTGTTTAATAATCTTTTGTGTGGGACTTTATCAAAAGCCTTCTGAAAATCCAAATATACCACATCCATCAATTCCCCCTTATCTATTCTGCTAGTTACATCCTCAAAAAACTCCAACAGGTTTATTAAACATGATTTCCCTTTCATAAATCCATGTTGACTCTGCCCAATACTACCATTATTTTCTAAGTGTCTTGTTATGCCCGTTTTCTCTTTCCCTCCTTTCTTAAACAGTGGGGTTACATTTGTCACCTTCCAATCTGCAGGAACCATCCCAGAGTCTATAGAATTTTGAAAGGTAACCGCCAAAGCATCTACCATCCCTGCAGCCACCTATTTCAACACTCTGGGATGTAAATCATCATGTCCAGGGGATTTATCTACTTTAAGCCCTACTAATTTCTCCAGCGTTTTTTTAAACTAAGATTAACATCTTATAATTCCTCATTTAATCAAGTCTCTTGATGCATCATTATTTATGGGAGGTTTTTAGCATTTTCCTCTGTGAAAACAGACACAAAGTATTTGTTCAGTTTCTCTGTCATTTCCTTATTCCCCATTATAAATACTCCTGACTCCATTTGTAATAGACCCACATTTGTTTTTGCTAATCTTTCTCCTTTTAACATAGCCATTGAAGCGTTTACAGCCTGTTTTTATGTTTTTACAAGCTTACTCTTATATTCTATTTTCCCTTTCTTAATCATTTTCTTGGTCCTTCTTTGCAGAGTTCTAAAATGCTCCCAATTCTCAGGCTTACCATTTCTTTTGGCAACTTTATATGCCTCTTCCTTTGATTTAATGCAATCCTTGACTTCTTTTGCTAGCCATGGCTGGAACACTTTCCTTGCTGGGCTTTTGTGGATTAAAGGAATGTATTTTTGTGTGAACTATGCATTAGTTATTTAAATGTTAGCAATTTCCTGTCTACCATCATACCTTTCAAAAAGTTTCCCAATCTACCATAGCCAATTTGCTCCTCATACCTTTGTTTAGGTTCAAGGCCCTAGTATCTGTTGAACTACATCACTTTCAAACTTAAATGTAAAATTCTATCATATTTTTGTCACTCCTTCCTAAAGGTTCCTTTGCAACAAGATTATTAATTAGCATTTTTTGTTGCATAATACTAGAATTAAAGTAACCTGTTCTCTCATTGGTTCCTCAACGTGCTGCTTTGGAAAACCATCTTGCATACTTCCTCCACAACATTAGTACCAATTAGGTTTACCCAGTCTAAATGTAGATTGAAATCCCCATGATTACTGTATTACTCCTGCTCCACACATCTCTAATTTCCTGATTTATACTGTGATTTACATTACCACTGCTTTTTGGCGGCCTATAAACAACTCCCACCAATGTTTTCTGCCCCTTGCTGTTTTTATTTCCACCCAGACTAATTTTACATCTTGATCTTTAGAATTAAATTCATCTCTCACTACAGTACTAATGCCCTCTTTAACTAACAGAGCTCCCCATTACCTTTTCCCAGCTTCTTGTCTTTCCTGAATGTCACATACCCTTGGATATTCAGATCTCAGCTATGGTTTCCTTGTAATAGATTTCTTCAATATTAAATAAGGGTCTGATAGGTTAGACAGAGATATAAACACAAGATTGTCACTAATAATTTGAATAAGGAACTCAGGAGAAAGCTATTTACCCAGAGAGTGTTTAGAGTGTGGAACTCACTACCACAGGAAACAGTTGAGGTGAATAACATCAATGCAATTAAGGGTAAGCTAGATAAGCAGATGAGGGATAAAGGAACAGAATGATAAACTGACGGGGTGAGATAACAAGGGGAGGGAGGAGGTTCATATGGAGCATGCTATGTTCATACTGGCATGAATTTGTTGGGCTGAATGGCCTGTTCTGTGCTGTGAATACATTGTAATACTTCACAAGGTTGGCATTGTCAAGTACCCCTTGATTTAATTTCCCTTTCCTCCTATTTTTTACAAACTTGCCGTTCTGTTTGTTGGGCCTTAACCTTTCACCTTGGTTTCTTAATTGAAAAATAAAACCCTCCTAATGTTCACACTCACCAATTTATAGTGTGCACCATTGGCTAGAAGCTGGACTGGAGCAGCCATATCAACACTATGGCCATACATGCAGGGCAGAGGCTGGTTATTCTGAGACAAGTCCCTCACCGCCTGACCATTCAGAGCCTCTCCAAAATCTATAAGATTCAAGTCAGGAGTGTGATGGAATAATCACCACTCGCCTGCAAGGTGCAGACACAACAACACAACACCATCCAGGACAGAGCATTTCACTCACTTGGTCCTCCTGCTGCTAGACTCAGTTTCAACTGCATCATCTAACACACTACAGCTGTGGTATGTACAATCTACAGGATGTGCACTAGCAAATTACCAAGCTTATTCCTTCCTTTACAACCTCTATTACCAAGAAGGACTAGAGCAGCTGTGTCTTGGGTATAACCCCAGCTCCACATTCCCCTCCAAGTCTCACACCGTCCTGACTTGAACATATATTGCTGCTCTCTTGTCATTGTCACTGTCTTGGGAATTCCTGCCTAAGGCCATTGTGGGAGCCCCTTCACTACAAGGACTGCAGCAGTTTAAATAGAAGGTCCCTCACCACCTTCTCAAGGCAATTAGGGGTGGGTGATAAATGCCGGCATTACCAGATTCGGCCACATCCTGAGAACAAATATTAAAAAATAGCTAAGAAGAGGAGGAGTTCATTAACCTGGTGATTTGAAACAGGTTAAACCACTTTCCCAGAATACTGAAACTGATGAATTTATGCCTTGCTCCATCTGAACATGCACACACAATGTGAACTGAACCCATCCTATTCCACCTGATTAATCAATGAACACTGGAAGGAATGAGACAGAAACCTTACATGAACAAACTTACCTTGAAGTGATACTCTGAGCAGCTCCATCGAATGACAGGTGTACTCCCACATTATATACACACACAGCCTCCCAGGGCCCATCCCTTCAGACCTATGGCAACATCATAGATTGGGAAATGGAAGACAAACGAGTTAAGTGGGATTGTCTCATGTCTTTCAAAATGTTGCTGAAGCATCAAATTCCCCTTTTACAAGGTTACGCAAAAATATTGCTTTGAAATGTAATATTCACATTACCTCCTTTTTATCTACTTTTGGTTAATTTGCTGTTTGTCCTTACCACTGGATGTCCCTAAAGCTGCATTTAGACACTATTATGCTGCGTGGAGTTATTAAGAATTACTGATGCCAGATAACCTGTCCATTGACCTTGCTGTGCTCTGAATGTATTTTGCTGTGTGATGAGATCAGCATGATAAAATGTGAATAAACTGACTGTGTGCTCCAGCTCCGGCCAGCTCACTACACTGCAGGTATGCACGATGCCCAGCTTTACAGGGATACAGATCTAAAATGAATTTTGCATTATCAGCAGAAAGAGTGTCAGCACTGGGGAGGGAAAGGTTTGTGGACAGTTTTCACTCAAGTGCCAGCATCAAACAGATTTGTCATAGGCCAGGTGATGAGCAATCTTCCTCTACCCTGTTTCAACCTCAAAAAAACACCCCCACTAGGAACATAGAAACAAGATTAGGCCATTCCCTTCCAAGTCATTCACCATCCTGACTTGGAAATATATTGCCGTTCCTTCACTGTCACTGGATCAAAATCATGGAACTCCCTCCCTAACAGCACTGTGGGTGTAACTACACCACATGGACTGCAGTGGTTCAAGAAGGCAGCTCATCACCACCTTCTCAAAGGCAATTAGGGATGGGCAATAAATTCTGGCCCAGCCAGCAAAGACCACATCCCTTGAATGATTCTTAAAAGACAAATTCATCCCCTTAAACTTGGTCACCATTAATGAAACCCTATCTGATCTGTGACTTAACAACCTATCCTCACCTTTTCCCCATATCACTTAATATCATTGGATAACAAATATCTATCATTCTCAAGTTTAAAACTAACAATTCATTAAATTCATTTAACAGCTCATTACCATTTGTGATTTTCCTGTCTTCACTCCTTTAAAAGTCTGACTAGGTTATGCCCGAGCCTTAGATTCCCCAAACTTTGGAAATAATTTCTACCCTATTGTTCCCCTCAATATTTTGAAAACTTGAATCAAATCCTGCTTTTAAATTTCAGGCAATTTAACCCTAATTTATGCAATCACATTTCATAATTTACCCTTTAGAGCCCAGCTACTGTCTGATAAACCTACACAGTGCTCCCTCCAAGACTAATATGTCCTTCCTGCAGTGTAGTACCGAGAACTGCTCATGTATTCAAGGTGTGTTCTAACCAGGGTTTTATATAAATGAAGAATGACTTCTTACATCTTGCATTCTTGTCCTGTAGATATAATGGGTGCCATCTCTGTAGACATTTTGATTATTCTCTACATCCATTCATGACATTTTAATGATTTATGTACCTGTACACCCCTAAGTCTCGTTGGGCCTTCACTATTTCTAGGTTTTCACTATTTAGAAAGTGCCCAATTCTATCCTTTTTATGTTCAAAATGGCTGACTTCATATTTGTCTACAATGCAATCCATTTGCCACAGTTTTGCCTATTCACTTAATTTATCAATACCTCTTAGTAACTTTATGCTTCCCTTTATACTACTAACAATGCCATCTTTGTGTCATCAGTATATATGGTTATTATAGCTTTCAGTCCCATTGTCTAAGTCTTAATAAATATGGTGAATAGCTGCGGGGCCAACACAGATCCTTGTGGGATCCCACTCGTCACATCCTGACAATGAGTGTACCTTCCCTTTACCCTTACTGTCTGTCTCTTGCCACTCAGACAATTTTCTAACCAGGTCAGTAATTTTCTTTCAATTGCATGGGCTGAATTTTTCAGTCGGCGAGCTGGGGGCAGGGCCCGCTCGCCAATGTTATCCCGCCCCATTTAAATATTCAGGAAGGTGGGGGCACAGCGAGATCAGCTGTCTGCCTGCTGACCTGTCAGTGGCCAATTGAGGCCACAGACAGGATAATTAAAACAATTAAAGGCCCTGCCCATCCAACCTTAAGGCTGGTGGGCAGGCCAGGAGCCCTGGTGGGCTTCTGAAAAACCATGAAACCTCATCCACCAGCGGGATGAGGTTTCATGTCGGGTTTCAAAAAGTTTATTAAAGTTTCAATGAAATTTATTAACATGTCCCATCTTGTGTGACATTGTCACATAAGAGGGCATGTTAAGGATATTTTTATTTTTCTATTTTTAAAGTTTTTATGCAGATGTCAGCGATCTGATGTGCGCTTCTTCGTGCACATGCGCAAAAGAGCACACTCTCTCTTTTGGGGATTTCCCCTCCCCCCGCCCGCACAGGGAGCGCATAGCATTTCCCAGCGGATGTCACGCTGGGCGGGCTTTAATTGGCCCACCCACTTAAAATGGCGGCAGGGCCCACTTCTCCGGCGGGGATGGCTCCCCACCTGCCGGAGATTGGGTTGGGCCCGCCCGACCAACAGGCAGAAAATTCAGCCCCATGCATTTCACCTATAGCTTCTAGTCTTTTATAAGGGACTTTATCCAATGCCAATCCCGATTCTATTCCAACTTTACAGTTCGCTAAGTGTTTGTGTCTGAGCTGCTGTTTGACGGTGTAAGGTCAAGTGGCGATGCCTCCACAGTACTGATGTTGGGTTACTGCTGCTCGTTGGCCTGGGTCTACTGAGGCTGTCCGGATGGGAGCTGCTGGCTATCTGACAGAATACAAGAAGCAGGGGAGGGTTGGGCTGAGCGAAAGTTTGGCGGGGAGGAAAGCAGGAGTTCCATTATCATATTCATGCTGCCACACCTCGGGATGAGAGTGAGGAGAGAGATGAAAAGGGACATAAGGCAGTTACTTACCATCATCCTGGGCAGCCTCTGCCGTGCTAGATAACACGGGCTGTGTCACCTCTGGATACATGGTGTGAAGCACCGTCTCCTCAAGGGGCTCAGGGAATGCAATCATTCAGGCCCTCTCCTTTCTTCTGGAACATGCTGGTTTTATCCTTCTCCTGTAAGAAAGAGGCCAGACTGCATGATTGCCTGGCAGGGTGCTTGGGTGTGTCTACCATAGCTGAATAGTTGGGCCCCTGTGGAGGCAGTGTGGCAGCATTGGTAGGTCTGTGCTGGTGAAGTACACTACATGAATGAGCCCTGAGTGCTAGGGTGTATTGCTGGGTGAGTGAGAGGGGTGAGGATTATTGGGTAGAGTGAGAGGTGGGTATGACCTGTAGGGCAGAATTTTATGAGCCCCTGCTGGTGGGTTTGTAAATGGGGGGGGCCTTTAAAATTCCCTAGGTGGCTGCCACTGTCTACTCGCACGCACTCAGCCCTTCTCCTATTTTACAGGGGGAGGGTGAGGCCTGAGGTGGCAAAACCCACCTCGCTCCTATTAATTACTTTTAATTGGCCACTTAAAGGCCATTTCCCACTTGGTTGCAGTTTTAGGCCAGTGGGAGGAGGTCAGGAACGGAGTGGGATGCCCAAGCTGTGCCCCCCGACTGGGTGCTCCCTCCCCAGCCCCCAGCATTTCCAACTGATCTCCAGTCCTCTTGTCCCCACCTTGCCTTGGGCCTCCCTTCCACCATGACAGCTGGCTCCTCCCTCTCCCACGGCAAGTTTCTCTTCTACCCAGAGCCGATGTCCCAAACCCTGGCACCAGGCAGTCAACACAGCCTTCTGGACTCTCATTCTCGGCTGCAGAGAACTGTGCCTATTCCCCTGAATATAATGTCCCCTACTATCACTACATTCCTATTAACTTCCCTCACTTGAATGGCTTCCTGTATCATGGCAGCATGGTCAGTTCCATCATCTTCCCTGTAGCCCCTGCTTTTGCCCACACAGGCTGCAAGAACCTCAAGCCTGTTAGACAATTGCAAAGGCTAAGGCTCACCCATTTCTACCTTCTCGATCCCCTTAACTGCCTCACTCATGGTAACACCTCCTTCCCTGACCATGAACCAAATCAGACAACCATATCCTAAGGCTGGGGGAGTGGGAACCGCCGTTCAGGTAAATTCCACCCACCCACCACTAACCCCCCCAGCTGATGTGTTGCACTGTCTGCAGCTCAGTCTCCATCACAATGACTCAGAGCCAAAGTTCCTCCAACCCCAGACACTTGCTGCAGGTGTGTTTGCTTTAGTTTACACTGGTGTATGCAAACCCCCACATTCTGCAGTTACATCACCTGCCCTGCCATTTTATAGCATTTAATTAATTATTTTACTGATTAAATTTTAATTACTGTCTCTAATCCTGCACCTACTTATATTCTTATTATTTTAACTAATGTTTTACTTATCCCGATTGAAATTCCCTAGTTAAGATAAACAGAAAATACTCACTAGCCAATCTAATGTTCTTTACTACTAATAGTAAACCTTCTTACTAATAGTAAATCCTTTAAATTACCACAAATACCCAAGGCTTGAAAGATAAATGAGAAAAATACTCACCAACCAATCAACTAACTGTTTTCCTATGACATTACGCTTTGATTTTTCTCAGAACGTGGTTGGTCAGGTCTGGAGACAGACTGGATAGCTTTTTCAGGTGCTACTGCCTGTCTCTGGGTACGCCCCTCTCTCCCACCCTAGACTCCTGGATCACCCTCCCTTTATAATATTGTGAATGTATCTGCACAAGGTGGACTGCAGCAGTTCAAGAAGTTGGCCACCATCACCTTCTCAAGGGCAATTAAGGATGGGGAAAAATATGCTGGCTTTGTTAGAGATGCCCAAATTCCATTAACTAAAAACAATGCGGTTTATGATTTTAATATTAGATTATATAATTTTAATGACCTTCACAGAGTTATCAAGCTAACAATTCTCTCCCTTAATCACTGCTTACACCTCCACCACCTTCAGCCTTAGCACTCCCAAGACTGCCCTTCCTCACTATCCTTCATTCTCCTACAATCACTGCAAACCACCATGCACCTCCTTCTCACACACACATTCACTACAATTCCAACTATCAAACCTATGGTTCATGTTGAAAACATGACATTGTTTCTGCTTTAAGATTAGATTGGATAGGTGGATGAAGATAGACATGGAAACCAGAGGGGTTAACGTGGTTAGGGTGATGTGCTCCCACAGGGGGTAAACATTGACACGGACAAATTGGAATGAATGGTATGTTGCTGATTTGCAACCTTTGTGTATTTTTGTATTTATAAATGTTTATCAGTTTATTTGCTGACTTTTCCGATATTTCTCTGCAATGAACGTGGGAACAGCATTATTTTACCCTTGAAAATGAAAGGCCTTCTTGTGAATGCTTTTGGAGTTGTCACATTGTCTGAGATGGAGCAGGCGGTTGCTAGTCTGGAACAAGTACCCTCTGGAGCTCTGCAAATTAGAAGCCCTCTAAGTCACCCTGAAACTCCAATGGGGGTGGTACTGGAAGGCATTGGTGGATGTGACTCCAGCATAACTGTTGAGTGTGTGACCCACTGGATTGCTAATGGACCAGTCATACACCGCCCTTCCCAAGAGTTATTTCAACAGTCACTCATGAAAATCTAACCCCCAAAGTTCACAGAGATACTCTGCTTCTTCCAGAATCAGTTCACAGAGACACTATACACAGTCCAATCGCTATTCCCACATTTTCACAGTTTATGTTGGGACCCATCTCCATTACTCCCTCAGTTCAACATGAAACACTTCTTCCATCTGGACAGATTCAAACTGGCACTCTTCCCTTTTCCTACACATCTATTGGATTCTGGAAATGGAAAACAAACCAAGCAGGGTCTCTTAACTGAGTGGGGGGCAAAAAGTCAGCTTCCCGACAGGATGAAAGTATGGTATTAAATTGGCAGCAGAGAACGAATCGAGCACCCCAACAGCAAGCATCAAGAATCTCTTTTTAATACACGAGTATGTCATGAAAACCCAACTTCACCAGAATTAATTGTACATTTTCAATGAAGTATGATCAAATGAGAAACACATGCCTGCAGATTCACAACTGCCTCAAACTGGCATGCAGCAGGTGAGGCAGTCTTATTGGTGGATTTGAAGTGAAGAGGAGCTGCTCTTTCCTCCTTGGGAAGCTACTGGCGAGGAGGCTTTGATGATTGCAATTGGGTGGTGACAGTCAAAAGAGAAAGGGCATGGTCAACTGAGGGAGGGAAGGAGGGAGCTGGTAGCCCTATGACGTCTCATGGGAACAGAGGGAGGAAGCTGGACTATGCAGGAAAGGTCAATGGCTAAAGATGGTAGGTCAAGCATGATGTGAGAAGATCAAGGGTTATACAGGGAAGGTCAATCTTGAAGTCCTGAGAGTCAAAGGTGACAGACAGAAAGCCAAGGACGATAGAGGGAGCTTCAGGATTGATAGATAGTGGATCAAAGTTAATGGGGGTGGGGTGGAAACCTGAGGATCAATGCAATTTGGTCAAGGGTTATGGGTTACCAAAGACAGGGCAAAGGTGATGGAGTGAGGGTTGAGGGTGATGGGATGAGGGTCAAAGGTGATTGAGGGAGGGTGCAGGGTGATGGCCTTCTGTTCCAAGGTCACTGTGCAAGTGCCCAAGACATAGCTGTGTCAACAAGAAGAGTTCTCTCCAGTGAACCTCGAGAATGGGGTTGACCATGGTGGAAAGGGTCGAGCCCAGGGTGTGGCTGATGCTAAGTATAGGGCTGCCCATTGGTCAAAACTACTCAACACAAGAAGGGAAGCCTCCTGCTGTCATCCCTGGGAAATAGGACCTCCCAATGTTCCTGGTCAGCCTGGAGGAGAACATGCAAGGTGGCATTGCTGAACTATGGTGCCACTTGTTGTCTGTGCTCGGACATTTGCCACTTTTGTATGGGTTTGCAGCAGCTCCAGGGATCCAGGTAGCAGGTGGAGAGCGGGTGGCAGATCATAAAGCCTCCTCGCAGACCGTGAGAATAATGCTTCTGGCTTGCAGGATATGAATGGCAGTCTGGTTGCCCTTTAAATGTGGCGCCAGGACCTTTGACCAGTGAGGTAACGGTGGGGGTGTTGACTTCCTGTCCACCCCTGCTGCATGATTCCCCGCACTCCTTGTGCATGAATACCTAATTGGCTGGCCTCCATGTGATTGATCATGGACATTTACCCTGCCTGTGAGCACTTCCAGCCCCGCTGCTGACAACCTCATCACTAGTGGAAGATAAGCCCATTCTTTTTCCATTCCTATTTTTTCCGACAATTTCTACTTCCTCCTACCAGTAAATTTTGGCAGGACAAAGCCCTATATCTGACTTCCCTTCTTCCTGCTCTCCAAACTGTTACCTCCAGCTTCTTCCCACTTCAAAGTGTTGACCTCAGCTTCTCCACTTCCCCTCTCCGAAATAACCTGTTTGTTTTATCCCCACTTTTGTCCCCAAGCTCCGCTCCTTATCCTCTGCTGTTCTTGTTTCAGTAATCGTCTCCTGATCTCGTGAAGTGTCAATCACATTTAGGAACCGCAGGAACAAGACTTGCGCCTTGGGGGGAGTGCCTGGTGTGTACTGCATTTTGCTGGGAACCTTAGTACTCAGGGGTAGTATTTTATGCCCTCTTCCATGGTGAGTTTAGTGGCAGGGAGGACATTAAATTGGGCAGGGTGTTGGCGAGTGGCCACCTTCCTGCCTCTAACCCAATTAGCTCCATAGCAGGAGGCCCATGAACAGCCTTCCTGTCCTGCTGTCAATTAATGCCCATTTAAGGACCTCATCCAGCCCGCACTGCTATTAAACAAGCAGCAGGCGGTCAGCGGCAGGAGGGTCTGTTGCCATATGTGAAGCAGGGATGAGCAAACCTGTGCAGGTTGCTTGCAGTCCGTTGGGGCTGGGAGGTTTGTTCACAGGTATTCAGTACCCAATTGAGGGAACTGGCATTGGGAAAGTGGGGTGGGGGTTTGGGGGAAGTGAGGGGGGGTGGCCTGCTGAGAGCCACATTGCCTGCCCTTGCTGCCTACACACCCCCCAACCCCCCACGCAACCCCACACCACAAAACCCCTCCCGCTACACCAGTGGCCTAGTTGCTCCATGATCCTGAGTATTTTCCACAGCAGCCACCTCCCTCCCTGACAGCACACTATTGAGCCACAGGTCCTGAACTCATGGAAGTGCTGCCGATGGCCAGTTCATTGCCTGATTGGCTTGTACATTGTTTTCCCCAGTAAGGAGGAAATACAGGTGTCTCACCAGATCTTCAGCTTCCACAAAACCTCCCCACTGAAGTCTATGTCAAGCATGGATTTCTGGAATCTTTAATTCTATTTTATATTAGTAATGGAATAAACATTTGCTTAACTTTACATTTGGGAAGCCCCAGTGATTAAAAGATTAGGAAATCCTGACCATGGTAGAATTTTACTTTTCAGTAATTTAACAAAAACCACAAAACCAGCAGAAATGACTCTGGGCAAGTAAATCTCTTAACCTCTCTTAGTAACAACTGATTTGCAACATAAGATGGGGTTATGAAAAAACGGACCTTGCAGCTAATAATGCAATTTTAACACTAACAGATTTTTGTACATCAGAAGCTGGAGGCCCATGTTATAATATATCACTCGCCACCATGTGCTGGACTCATCAAAAGTCTGAGAAATCCTAATGCTACCCTATCTTCATGATCTCATTTGAGTGCCAGAACAGTGCTCTGGACACCCAGAGACCCAGTAAAATTAATGCTGAATGGGCCACATGGATCACCAGGTTGGGCCCTTCCTCTTAAAGCACTCAGTCCAAATTCACTCACACACTCAGTAGCTGCTCTGTTTCTCTTCAATGGCTTCACAGCACTGATTGAGGGTCTCTTAACTGGGTTGAAGATAAAGAATTACATTGAAACTGAAGTGGGAGATTCACTGTTCATTGTTGAGGCAGTAGCTGAATCCAGCTTGCAATGATTGTTTTTGCCAGAGAAAACCTGAAGTCAACTAAACTACACAATAATAGAGGTTATGGTGATGGGTTTAGAAACTGCTGAGGAGGGAATCTGAGTGTTAGAAGAAGGAAATTTATTTTCCACAGGTTTTTTGAGTTTTTTTGAATAATGTGTTCTTGGGATGCGGGTGTCACTGGCAAGGCCGACATTTATTGCCCATCCCTAGTTGAGAAGGTTCTGATGGGTCTATTTCTTGTACTGTCGGTGGTGGTGGCCTATGGAGTGGTTTGCTAGGCTACTTCAGAGGGAGATCCATCCGGCAATGTGGAAAATTGTCCAGGCATGTCCTGTAGACAAAATGCAGGACAAATCCAACTGGGCCAATTACCATCCCATCAGTCTACTCTCCGTCATCAGTCAAGTGATGAGGTCACCAACAGTGCTCAGCAATAGCCTGCTCACTGACACCCAGATTGGGTTCTGCCAGGGGCACTCAGCTCCTGACCTCATTGTAGCCCTTGGTTCAAACATGGACAAAAGAGCTGAACTCCCAAGATGAGGTGAGGTGAGAGTGACTGCCCTTGACATAAAGGTAGCATTTGACCAAGTGCAGCATAGGGGAGCCCAAGCAAAATTGAAGTCAATGGGAATCAGGGGGAAAAATCCCCTCTGGTTGGAGTCATACCTAGCACAAAGGAAGGTGGTTGTCATTGTTGGAGATCAATCATCTCAGTTCCAGGACATCACTGCGGAAGTTCCTCAGGGTAGTGTCCTTGGCCCAACCATCTTCAGCTGCTTTATCAATGACCTTCCTTCTATCATAATGTCAGAAATGGGGATGTTCGCTGATGATTGCACAATGTTCAGCACCATTCATGACTCCTCAGATACTGAAAGAGTCCATGTCCAAATGCAGCAAGACCTTGACGCTATGCAGGCTTGGGCTGACAAGTGGCAAGTAACATTCACGCCACACATGTGCCAGGCAATGACCAGCTCCAACAAGAGAGAACATAACCATCGCCCCCTTGACATTCAATGGCATTACCATTGCAGAATTCCCCACTATCAACATCTTGGGAGTTACCATTGACCAGAAACTGAACTGGACTAGCCATATAAATACTGTGGCTGCAAGAGCAGGTCAGGGGCTCAGAGACCTGTGGTGAGTAACTCCACAAAGCCTGTCCACCATCTACAAGGCAGAGGTTAGGGATGTGATGGAACACTCCCCACTTGCCTGGATGAGTGCAGCTCCCACAACACTCAAGAAGCTTGACACCATCCAGGACAAAGCAGCCTGCTTGATTGGCACCACACCCACAAACATTCACTCCCTCCACCACTGACGCTTGGTGGCAGCAATGTGTACCATCTACAAGATGAACAGCAGGAACTTACTTTAGACAACACATTCCAAACCCATAACCACTACCATCTAGAAGGACAAGAGCAACAGACACATCGGAACCCCACCACCTGGAAGTTCCCCTCCATGCCATTCAACACCCTGACTTGGAAATATATCACTGTTCCTTCACTGTCACTGGGTCAAAATCGTAAGACCATAAGACATAGGAGCAGAAATTAGGCCATTCGGCCCAGCAAGTCTGCTCCGCCATTTAATCATGACTGATAAGTTTCCCAATGCCATTCTCCTGCCTTCTCCCCGTAACCTTTGATCCCCTTACCAATCAAGAACCTATCTATCTCGGTCTTAAATACACGCAATGACCTGGCCTCCAAAGCCTTCTGTGGCAATGAATTCCATAGATTCACCACTCTCTGGCTAAAGAAGGTTTCCTCATATCTGTTCTAAAAGGTTTTCCCCTTACTCTGAGGCTGTGCCCTCGGGTCCTAGTCTCTTCTACTAATGGAAACATCTTCCCCATGTCCACTCTATCCAGGCCTTTCAGTATTCTGTAAGTTTCCATCAGATCCCGCCTCTTCCTTCTAAACTCCATCGAGTATAGACGCAGAGTCCTCAAATGTTCCTCATGTGTTAAGCCTTTCATTCCTGGGATTATTCTCGTGAACCTCCTCTGGACCCTCTCCAAGGCCAGCACAACATTCCTGGGGCCCAAAATTGCTCACAATATTCTAAATGTGGTCTGGCCAGAGCCTTATAAAGCCTCAGCAGCACATCCCTGTTTTTATATTCTAGTCCTCTCGAAATAAATGCCAACATTACATTTGCCTTCCTAACTACTGACTCAACCTGCAAGTTAATCCTAAGAGAATCCTGGACTAGGACTCCCAAGACCCTTTGCACTCCAGATTTCTGAATTCTCTCCACATTTAGAAAATAGTCTATGCCTCTATTCTTCCTACCAAAGTGCATGACCTCGCACTTCCCCACGTTGTATTCCATCTGCTACTTCTTTGCCCATTCTCCTAACCTGTCCAAATCCTTCTGCAGCCTCCCCAACTCCTCAATACTACCTGTCCCTCCACCTATCTTTGTATCATCTGCAGGATGCCCTCAGTTCCTTCATCTAGATCATTAATGTATAAAGTGAAACGTTGTGGTCCCAACACTGACCCCTGCGGAACTCCACTAGTCACCGGCCGCCATCCTGAGAAGGACCCCCTTATCGCCACTCTGTGCCTCCTGCCAGACAGTCAATCTTCTATCCATGCTAGTACCTTGCCTCTAACACCATGGGCTCTTATCTTACTGAGCAGCCTCCTGTGTGGCACCTTGTCAAAGGCCTTCTGGAAATCCAAGTAGATAACATCCATTGGCTCTCCTTTGTCTAACCTACTCGTTACCTCCTCAAAGAATTCTAACAGATTTGTCAGGCATGACCTCCCCTTGATGAAACCATGCTGACTTTGCCCGATTTTACCATGCACTTCCAAGTATTCTGAAATCTCATCCTTAATAATGGACTCTAAAATCTTACCAATGATCGAGGTCAGGCTAATCCTGGAATCCCTCCCTAACAGCACTGTGGTGTACCTACACTACATGGACTGCAACAGTTCAAGAAAGCAGCTCACCACCACCTTCTCAAGGGCAATTAGGGATGCGCAATAAATGCTGACCTAGCCAGCGATATCCACATCCCATAAATGAATAAAAAAGATTTAAGAATCAATTATGTTGGTGTGGGACTGGAGTCACATGTAGGCCAGATCAAGAAGGACAGCCTTTTGGGGTGCTTCTCCCCAAAGACATAAATAAATTAGTTGAACTTTAATTGGTGATTTCATTCCCATTTGTATTGATATCAGCATTTCCTTTCCAGATTGAACACTATGGGGGAAATTTTCAGCTCCGGTAACTAAAGCTGGAATTTTCCAGACCCGTTGGTATCAGGAGTCAGGGTAAAGGGTGGGGGGGTGAGGGTGGGGTGGCGGTGGGGTGGCGGGGGGGGGGGGGGGGGGGGGGGGGGGGGGGGGGGGGAGAGGCGGGTGGTGGGTTACAATATGGTGAGAAGGCCAAAAATTGGTTTTATGCCATCATGAAACCAGTTTTTGATTGGCGCTCCACCCATCAATGGCGGGCTGCATATCCCACTGCTGCACTTCGGGAACCTAATTTCAATACTTTAGCATCTCATTATGTACCCTGCTCAAAGGAATCATCTGCCCATGCCCACATCGACGTGACTTCAGAATGGCTTGCATCACAACTGCCTTTAAAAGGCGTGCACCTGGCGAGCTGAGCATCGAGGGGAACTCTGAGGTGACTGCACACAACCTTGCGCAGTGCTCGTAGGACATCAAGGAAGAGGTGCCATGCAACGGGCACAGGCAAGTCACTTTTTCATGACTGGCTTTCAGTGCGGTGCCAGGGCATGGGCCCCAGTGCGGGTCAGGGTGAGCGGGGTTGGGGGTGGGGGGGTCGGTGGGGCCAGTGGGTGGCAAGGCAGTACAGACTGAAGGAAATACTCAAGCACGTGCCAGGGGGTGGTAGTGGGGGAGGGGGGGTGGGGGGCGGGGGGAGGGTGGGGAGGGTGGGGTGGGTAGGGAAGTGACCATGCACTTAGAAAAGTTTGTCAAAAGTGAATATTTTTCCACATCTGAGACCGTTCAGCTGCTGCTCCATTGACATGCTTGGAGCCGGGCCTCTGAAGCTTCCCTGCCCACACATGCACTGCAAGAACATGAAAGTGCCACCAAATGCTCCAGGATCTTTCAGCCCTCGGGCACAGACTGCGAATTAATGTGCGTTTTACAGGAAAGCAGCACAATTGGCTGACTGGGCAAGTTGTAGAATCCCCTTGTGAAAGGTGGCCATGGCACAGTCACTGGCGGAGGTGCTCACAGCCCCTTGCAATGTCTTTATTAATGTCTGGACCAGTATCCATTATAGTTCAAGCTAACAATACAGCCTTGCAGTGTGGGTTAGGAGAGTGCCTGAGCTGAGAGCACAGCATGCAGTCCAGTGGGTAAAGCCGCTGCCAATCGGTTAAGTGGAGTGGGGGAAGTGGGCCGGGTTTCGGACAGCCAATGAGCACACTATACACCGGCCATCCAAGTGGGGGCCAGCACTCACCTACATGCAAAACGGGGCCTTCAGACTTAACCAAGAGAGGTTCTTAGGACACATATGCTAACTCACATGCCTCTCTCTTTGAACCTGCAGGAGGAGAATATCAGGATCATGGAGCCTGGTAATTTAACGGTCTGCCTCATGGCTTACAGGGAGCAGAGAGGAAGAAGAAGAGAGCAGCGGGGGCACCTGGTTCGGCAAAGGGAGGAACACTTCCCTCAAGATGAAGGGGCGGCAGGGCCCGCTGTACACGTGGCTGAAGATCCACAGAGAGCTGTCGCTCGTAGGCACCTCGCTAGACCCAGGGCCTATGGACGGCACCTGTCATTCCTGAAAATGACTGAAAACCAGTGTCATTGAAGACTGTGCATGTCTAGGGAACTGGTCGGTCATATCTGCCACCTGCTGCAGAATTTGGTGCCAAGGGGACATGGAGGGCATCCACTGCCAGTGGCCGTGAAAGTGAATGCAGAGTTCAATCTTTATGTCAGTGGCTCCTTCCAGGGCTCCACAGGTGACCTGGGTGGGATCTCGCAAGCCTCCACACACAAATGTATCCAGGAGGTCACGGATGCCATCTTCACAAAGGCACAGATTTTATGCATTTCGCCCAGGATCAGTGAAGCCAGGAAACCAGAGTGTTGGGATTTGCCCAGACCTCTAATTTTCCACAGGTACAGGGTGCACTCATATGGTGCTTAGATCTCCGTGACAACAAGCAATCAATTAAGTCAACTGCAAGGGCTTCCACTCGCTGAATGTTCAGCTCTTGTGTGATCACCAAAAATGCATCATACAGGTCTGCGCAGGATTCCCAGGGAGCATCCGTGACTCCTGCATCCTTAGCAGGTCTCAGATCCCTGACATCTTCCAGGGTCGAGAGAGGCTGTAGGGTTGTTTCCTCGGGGACAAGAGCTACCCACAGAGGATGTGGCTGATGATGCCTGTGCAGCGGCCTCAGATTAAGAAAGAGAGAGTCTCAGAGGCTGCAGCAGAGCGAAGGCATAATGAGGCTCATGCCACGACCCGGATTTTGGTGGAGCAAATTATAGACATTTTGAAAATAAGGTTCCAGTGCCTTGACAAGCCCGGTGGAGCACTGCAATATAGTCTACCAAGGGTGTCATGCATCATTGTTGCTTTCTGTGCTTGACACAACATGGTGCTGCCGATGGGGGGGGTGGGTGTGAGGGGGTGGGGATGGATGGACCTGGCTGAGGAGGAGATGGAGGAGATGCACGTCTCCTCTGATGAGGAGGAGGTCAAAGGGGCTAACGGTGATGATGCCCTTGAAGGGGCGGATGCCGGCGATGAGGTCATTGTACTTGCCAGGCTTGGGAGGCCCTCATAGCCGTAAGATTCGTGGAGGATGATGACGAGATGCAGTGAGGACAGTTCTGACATCCTCACCTTACATCTGTGAACGTTTGACTCCTGGGTGGCTGATGGCAGGGCACATACCCTCAGTACACAGGCTCATGTCATGGAGACTCAGCGGAGGCCCTAATAGATCCCAGGAGGTTGATGACAACGTACAGTGAGAACATTCACATTGCCTCTGTGAATGTCTGATTCCTGTCTGGCTGAGGGCAGCTCACTTGCACTCTGTAATCAGGTCATATCATGGAGGCTCAGCCATGAAACCTTAATTGCATCTGATCTTTTGTCAGCCTTCAGCACCTGACCCCTTCAGGAACACAGCGTCACCAGTCACAGATACTGACGAGATGGGGGGGGCCAGCCCCACCTTAAAGGTGCTGAGAGCACACAGAGAAAATGATGGAACTCTGTGATGCCTGCCCAGGACATTCTGGCAGCAATGACCAGCCCCACCAAGGTGCAGGCATCAGTAATGTGTTCAATGAGTGTGAAGCTGGACCATCACTTTGCTCTGAAGGTTACACAAAGCACAGGGTAGAGGCCCTGACTGAGACACCTGCCCTTATCTTGTGCAGGAACCAAGGTTTCACATCTGAGTGACACGAACACTGCTCATCGTAACAAGGAGCCATAGGCAGGGAGACATTGTTGGGAATTTATTCACAATAGTCTACATAATGTACAAGTGATTAGTGAACAGTATGTACAGGTGATTAACACCCATGCCCAGGCTGTGCAATTATATCTTCTTAACAGTCCTAGCCCTTTCGCTGCATCTTGGTGCTCCCCCAACATCCACAGCAGAGGTGGAGGCAACCTGCTGACTTAAATGCCCTGTTGTCTGTGATGATCTTGGCAGGCATCCTTTGGAGGGCTGAGACCTGGAAGGCTCTGCCCTGCATTTAGGGTCCTGCTGTGTGGCAGTGGCACCCTCCTCAGTCTGTGAAGCTGGAGCTGCTGGGGTCATAGGAAGAGGGGATTCAGATGGGCCAGAGTCACCTGGTTCGATGGCCCCTGGGTGAGCACCTCCCTACTGGTGCCCAAGGGCCCCTGCCTGACTCCTTGAGGGGTAGGAAAAGCTGGCGTGAGATTGAGCTGCCCTGCAACCCCCTCACATTGACACTGCTGGAGGCCAACTATGGCGTCAGCAATGGTGTTCAGCCCACGCAACAGTGTAGGACCGATGTCCTGGACCAAGGTCTCCATGGCAGTTGCCATCCTACCAGTGTTGACCTCGGTGTGTTGGCATGCTGGCGCTATCACCTCAGACTGAAGGCAGATGGACTCCTCCATTGTGCTTTGCAATCTGAGGAGTGCAGCAGACATCCCTTCCTGATGTTCCTGAGCTTGCCTTTGCAGCTCCAGCAACTGTGACATGACTGAGTCCAGAGGCTCCTCATCTGACTTGGATTCAGAAGATTTCTGGCCTCTAGCAATCCTCCAAGTGCTAGAAGCCTGGGAAATCCCTGCGATCACCTGCTGTGGATCAGACAGTGAGATGCGATTGTGACCCCGAGGCTACTCTAAAACTATTTACCCTGAGGTATGTGTCTCTGCACTGGTGGGTGAGCACTGTGATGGGTATTTAATTAGGGTGTCATCAGATTTTTCTTCCAAGGTGCCTTCGGGGCTTGAGTTGAGGACCTGTCTTGTGGATCTCCTCGGCTGTTTCCCAGATGTGCCTGTGAAAGGAAGGAGAGATAATTAGTACATGGCAGGGGACTGTGGAACAGGGGAACTCACTCACAGCATGGTTGTCTGATGAATGCTGCACTGCTGGATCCTCACTTGGTTGAGCACCACAAACCTCACCGTCAGCACAGGACCTGTCCCGATCATCTCCGGCCAGCTGGATGGCTCTGTTTTGAAGTCTGTGAGGACCGTGATGTCAGGCATTTCTCCACCAGTCTGTGACTTCTCCCTCTTGTTGTGTGCCAGCTTGTCCTGCATGTGTAAGCAGGATACCTGCCAGGCCAGATGAGAAGGATGCCTGACGTGTGGGTGGTGAGTGGTGCCGTGGATGGGATGAGGACACGATCTGCAGGGCAGACGAAGGTGTGTGTGAGAGACTGAATGGTGATGTCCCTTGAACTCGCAGTAAGTTCCCTGTAGATGCATAACGGGTTTATGAGTGAGTTGAGAGTGACGAGAAGAGTGACTTACCCTGGTGGAGCGGAAGAGATCATTCATACTCTTTTGGCATGGGGTGTCTGTCCTTTTTTGCAGGATGTTGGCGCTGACCACCACTGACCACCACTTCCCATGCTGGATTGGTGACCTTGCTTGCTGGTCTTCACCCAGAGCTCAGGTAGAGGACTTCACTGCAGCCTCCACTGCGTCCAACAGGCGTTCAATGGAGGCGTTGCTAAATTTGGGAGCAGCATGTTTCCTTCCTTTAGCAGTCATGACTTTATCCAGCATCTTCCGATCCCTCAGAGAGTGCTAGCTCTGCGCAGGGGCGCCCTTTAAATATGGTGCCTAGATTATTGAAGGCCTGAGGTGATGGCCTGATGTGCCGTGAAAGGAAGGAGAGATAATTAGTGTATGGCAGGGGATTGCGGAACAGGGGAACTCACTCACAGCATGGGTGTCTGATGGATGTTGCACTGCTGGATCCTCACTTGGTTGAGCACCACCAACCTGACCATCAGCACAGGACGAATCACACGGGTGAATCAGAGGCTGCCCTGCCTACAATCTGGCGTGTTTTCTGGGAATGCAGTGGGAATGGGATAATAGGGAGAGAAAACTCTCAATTACTGCCAGCGTGTAAAACGTCTTTTTTCCCACCTGCTACTGCACTGAGGGCGGAATCATCCCAGATTTGCACTAAGTGTGGTCGTGGATGTGAAGGGTGGTCTGGAACCCGTTGACCAACATGGCGGATTTTCCCATAAGATCGTCTGCTTTTCACTACTTTGTGTATGCATATGCGAGCAGCACATGTATCACGAGGCAGGGAGATCTTAAAGCCACACGTGTGCAGTCGATAGCACCCTGCCCCTGAGGGAAGCTGGAGATTGCTGCAAATCCCACTGCTCCAGCAGCCTGGCTGGCTTCATCCAGGGAGAACCAGATGTAACTGTGTGCCTTACTGAACAGGGTGTCGGTGCCCTCTCGGGTGCATTTATGAGCGGATTATCGTGACATTTTGCAGAGATCCCCAGTGGAGCCCTGGAGCGAGCCACCTGCAAAAACATTGAGTACAGTTGAATTACCTTTAGAGACACTGGCAATAAATGGCCTCCTAGCCCGTGCAGCGCCAGATCCTCCCAAAGAATGTGGCAGCTGAGAGCACCACATCCCTTAACAAGCAGTGGTGTCTACAGCACTGTCTTTCTCTCATCTGCCTGTATGTGATGAATCTTCGGTATATCCTAGGTCAAGCCAAATGCCTCAATGAAATGGGTCTGTCAATCTCAGCTTCTGGGCCTTGATAGGGCCCCGCTGGCCCATGTGCCTCAGGGTGAGGTTCTTCCTTTTGCCCTGCTGACGGCAATGGATCTTTCTTCTCACCCTCGGTTGCCTGATTGCCATGAAAATGGCAGCGTTGCTTGCTCCACCCATTCTGCGCTCCTCCTCGTATCTGTGGGAAAATTGAACAGAGACATGAGTGCAGCTTACCCTGCAATGATCACCTTCCATCGCCAAGCTAGGGAGTCATCGTGAAGCCCCTGGGCTGCCCTCATTCCAAGCATTCCATCCCCAGACCCTCTTGCAGCTGTTGCACAGCCTTAGGTATCATGAGTGGAGCGCCCCCACCCCCCAAACAAACACCTCAGGCATGACAGCACTTTCACAAAGTGGGTAGGGTCTGGATAAGTACAGCCAGGTGCTATAAGCTTCAGTTAGGATACTGTCAGGCTGACTCCTTTGGAGTAAGCTAGAGCCCTGCCTTGCACTAAAGTAATGATTGTAATTGTTTAGGTGTAAAGCCCGAACCTCTCATCTGTGATGTGTAGAAGTCTTTGGAGCTTTCTCCATATTTCCTTCAGCCATTACCCTTTACAGTTGGAACCTTTTGAGCTTTGCGCATTCCTATGAGATGGACCAATGGTCATTCACACCCAATCAACATCCAGCCCCACGCCACAATGGATTCTCATAAGAATGCACACCATAAGTTAAAGTGCCCAAATCCTTCAATTGGCATTTTGAGCCTTCCTAACATGTCTCAGTTGAGCCTTGCTCTCCATGACCTGAAGCAGAAATTATCAGGGTGCCCCTTCAATCTGCCCAAAAGTGCAGTAGTCGATTCCTCTCATTCACCCTCAGACCCCTGCCCTGGTGATTTTTTCCAAGTTATTTTTCAACTGCGTCATTACAACTGCTGGCAAAATGGTGCTGCTGCAAATCTATTATGGAACCAGTTTCCACCTCCCCCGCTCCCCACCCCACCAACAACCACCCCACCTCAGCACCTCTGACCATCCAGTTCCCTCCCATCATGCTAGAGGAGCATTATGTGCAGGTTTCCCAATCTCAGATCATACTCCTTTCTTGTCATCTAACCCTGGATCCCTTTGTGATTGTTGTTGATATCCCTGTCCTCCCCCAAACCGTTTTCTGTGAACGTCTCCAGGCCACATGTCGAGCTGACCCCTCCCGACCTTGAGGCCCAACGCACAGTCATGTACCGAGTTCCCCCACCCAACCCCCGAGACCATCGTGTGCTCCCCACTGTATTACCTGTTCCCCCATCTACAGGTTGCAGGTGCCTCCCCTGACTCTGACTGTGCCATCTGCCTTCAAGTACCAAACAACCATCCCCTAGGAGCGAAGTGTGTGAGGGACTGACAGAACCCTGCACACCATGCTGTGAATAACTGACATAGGGTAGACAGGCCCTCCCCCTCCCTGGACTGGAAACCGGACATGTGTGCCAAGGATAACCTTGTAACATGGTGCGCAATGGCTCAGGACTGTCTCTGCTTTGTGGCCCTAAATGATTGTGAATAATTGCTCCCCAACCCAGCCATGTGTCTCTGTCTACCCCTTCCCCAGTCATTTAGATATGAACATAAGAATTAGGAGCAGGAGTAGGCCATTCAATAAGATCATTGCTGATCTGATTGTTACCTCAACCCCTCATTCCTGCCTATCCCTGATTCTCCCCCTTGTTAATCAAGAATCTATCAAGCTCTGCCTTAAAAATATTCAGACTCTGCTTCCAGTGCTTTTTGAGGGAGAGAGTTCCAAAGACTCACTACCCTCTGAGAAAAAAAAATTCTCATTTCTATCTTAAATGTGCAACTCCTTATTTTTAAACAGTGACCCTCCCAGTCATGTGTCTCTGCCCTCCCCTTCCCCGTGGACTCCATTCAAGCCCCCGCCATGCCCCAGTCAAGCCTTTGCCTTCCAGACCCCGCCCCACTTCCCGCTGGTGTTGCCTGAGCAGCCTTGACATGGCGTTGGAGCAGCTACGAGTTCAGCACAGTGAAAGATAGGCGAACACTGTGTGCACAAACTTCAAGGTTGAGAGTGAAGTGCAGTTCATCAGGTGCAAGTCTGATACATCCTATCGTGATTCACAATGGTCTCATTAATGCCGGCGCGGTCAGTTGATTTGGAGTGGGGGGGTTTGGGGGTTGGTGGGGGGTGGTCCATGATTCTGGCAAACTGGGTTTTTAATGAGCATTCATGATATTTAAACACATGTAAATGACATGCTGCAGTGGGCCACCCGACCCCACTTGAGAATCGGAAGCGGAAAATTGCAAACCATTTTTATGCCAGCAGGAAACAGTCTTTGGGCCACACTCCTAATTTACCCGTTCCACCCACCACAATCTCCACTCTGGTGGGACCAGAAAACCCCACCCTATGGGTGGGAAAGTGTGTTCGGTCATGACTGTCCTAATGAGCAACAAGTGCCCTTAAGGCTCTAGTTGGTGTCTGCACCACGAGCAGACACTTCCGACACAGAGCGTACCAGAAGTCATTTTCCCTAATAATGCACCGGTGAAGTGTCTTGAGAGACTTTACTACATTAACGGCACTATATGAATACAAGTTGTTGTTGGTGAAGTTGTTAGTGTGCACACAGCAAATGTAGACAAGAAATGCACAGAGCACGCAGAATGTGGTGTCAATACATGTACAATGCTGATTTGACACTTTTTTCACTTGACACTGATTCTTTTTTAAGAAGGGAGTGAGGCAAAAGACGGGAAATTACAGGCCGATTAGCCTGACCTCGGTCGTTGGTAAGATTTTAGAGTCCATTATTAAGGGTGAGATTTCAGAATACTTGGAAGTGCATGGTAAAATCGGGCAAAGTCAGCATGGTTTCATCAAGGGGAGGTCATGCCTGACAAATCTGTTAGAATTCTTTGAGGAGGTAATGAGTAGGTTAGACAAAGGAGAGCCAATGGATGTTATCTACTTGGACTTCCAGAAGGCCTTTGACAAGATGCCGCACAGGAGGCTGCTCAGTAAGATAAGAGCCCATGGTGTTAGAGGCAAGGTACTAGCATGGATAGAAGATTGGCTGCCTGGCAGGAGGCAGAGAGTGGCGATAAGGGGGTCCTTCTCAGGATGTCAGCCGGTGACTAATGGAGTTCCGCAGGGGTCAGTGTTGGGACCACAACTTTTCACTTTTTACATTAATGACCTAGATGAAGGAACTGAGGGCATCCTGGCTAAGTTTGCAGATGATACAAAGATAGGTGGAGGGACAGGTAGTATTGAGGAGGTGGGGAGGCTGCAGAAGGATTTGGACAGGTTAGGAGAATGGGCAAAGAAGTGGCAGATGGAATACAATGTGGGGAAATGTGAGGTCATGCACTTTGGTAGAAAGAATAGAGGCATAGACTATTTTCTAAATGGGGAAAGAATTCAGAAGTCTGGAGTGCAAAGGGTCTTGGGAGTCCTAGTCCACGATTCTCTTAAGGTTACCTTGCAGATTGAGTCAATAGTTAGGAAGGCAAATGCAATGTTGGCATTTATTTCGTGAGGACTAGAATATAAAAACAGGGATGTGAGGCTTTATAAGGCTCTGGTCAGACCATATTTAGAATATTGTGACCAATTTTGGGCCCCGTATCTATGGAAAGGATGTGCTGGCCTTGGAGAGGGTACAGAGGAGGTTCATGAGAACGATCCCAGGAATGAAAGGCTTAACACATGAGGAACATTTGAGGACTCTGCGTCTATACTCGATGGAGTTTAGAAGGGTGAGGGGGGATCTGATTGAAACTTACAGAATACTGAAAGGCCTGGATAGAGTGGACGTGGGGAAGATGTTTCCATTAGTAAGAGAGACTAGGACCCGAGGGCACAGCCTCAGAGTAAAGGGGAAACCTTTTAGAACAGAGATGAGGAGAAACTTCTTTAGCCAGAGAGTGGTGAATCTATGGAATTCATTGCCACAGAAGGCTGTGGAAGCCAGGTCATTGAGTGTATTTAAGACCGAGATAGATAGGTTCTTGATTGGTAAGGGGATCAAAGGTTACGGGGAGAAGGCAGGAGAATGGAGTTGAGAAACTTATCAGCCATGATTGAATGGCTGAGCAGAAACGATGGGCCGAATGGCCTAATTTCTGCTCCTATGTCTTATGGTCTTATGGACACCAGTGCTGCCATTTTGGAGCACAATGTT
This sequence comes from Carcharodon carcharias, assembly GCF_017639515.1. NCBI lineage: Eukaryota > Metazoa > Chordata > Chondrichthyes > Lamniformes > Lamnidae > Carcharodon > Carcharodon carcharias. Next base: position 102,091,938 of record NC_054480.1, read on the forward strand.
CCAGCCAGTGCCCTCTCTAAAGTTGTGCCTCAGCAGCATATCCCTGTTTTTATATTCTAGTCCTCTCAAAATAAATGCCAACATGCATTTGCCTTCCTAATTACCGACTCAACCTGCAAGTTAACCTTAAAAGAATCCTGGACTAGGACTCCCAAGTCCCTTTTCACTCCAGACTTCTGAATTCTCTCCCCATTTAGAAAATAGTCTATGCCTCTATTCTTCCTATCAAAGTGCATGACCTCACACTTCCCCACATTGTATTCCATCTTCCACTTCTTTGCCCATTCTTCTAACCTGTCCAAATCCTTCTGCAGCCTCCCTGACTCCTCAATACTACCTATCCCTCCACCTATCTTTGTATCATTGAAAGACCACCATAGCCCCCAGGTTCCACTACCCAACGGATCCCCCAGCCCCATCAGCTCAATTAAAGAAATCAGTTGTTGGTTTGGTTCTTTAAGCTGTTCCTATATTTTACATGATTTGATAGCTTTCAGTTGTCGATTCAAGTTTCAAAAGTCTACAGAAGTAGCGTGGCCACATCTGAAGTACTGTTGCAGACTTCAAAGTTCCTACACATTCTAGTTGCTCCCAGACATGGGTACAAAAGCAGGTTTTCCATTGGGAATCGAGTGTGACTGAGAGAAAGAGCAGAGGTAACACAGACAGGGAGAAAATGCTGGAAGAGGGAAGAGGATGAGGAAGAGAAGGCATCTCAGCAGGAGACCATATCCACCTGGAGTCTTCAGAGACCAATTCCCTTACCTAAGAGAGGAACATTGGGTGTAACATCTGAGCTTTACGAAAGAAGTATTCACTGAAACACTGCAAGTGCAACATTTGAACAGGATGCGGGTGTCATTGCCAATGGCTGCGATGGTGACCATGGTGATGAACCTTTATGCGATTGACTCCTTCCAAGCTGGTGCTGGAGATATTATCAGAATTTTTAAAATTCTTTCATGGAATGTGGGCATCGCTGGCTAGGCCAGCATTTATTGCCCATTCCTAATTGCCCTTGAGAAGATGCTGGTTAGCTGCCTTCTAGAGCCGCTGCAATCCATGTTGCAGTTATGAAGGGAGTTCTAGGATTTTGACACAATGACAGTGAAGGAATGGCAATATATTTCCAAGTCAGGATATGAGTGGATTGCAGGGAATCTTCCAGGTGGTGGTGTTTCCATGTGTCTACTGCCCTTGTCCTTCTAAATATTAGTGTTGTGGGTTTGGAAGGTGCTGCCTAAGGAGCCATGGTGAATTCCTGCAGTGCATCTTGTAGATTGTACACACTGCTGCTACTGTGGGTCAGCGGTGGAGGGAGTGAAAGCTTGTGGAAGGGGTGACAATCAAATGGGCTGCTTTGTCCTGGATGGTGTCAGGTTTCTTGAGTGTTGTTGCAGCTGCACTCTTCCAGGCAGGTGGGGCATATTCCATCACATTCCTTACTTGTGCCTTGTAGATGGTGGAAAAGCTCTGGGGAGTCAGGAGGTGAGTTTCGCGCCAAAGGATTCTGAGCCCCTGACCTGCTCTTGTAGCCACATTATTTATATGGCTAGTCCAGTTCATTTTCTGGTCAATAGTACACTTCCAGGATATTAATAGGGGGGGATTGAGCGATTGAATATCAAGGGCCGATGGTTAGATTCTCTCTTGTTGGAGATGGTCATTGCCTGACACTTATGTGGCCTGAATGTTACTTGCCATTTGTCAACTCAAGCCCGGATATTGTCCAGGTCTTGCTGCATTTGAACATGGACTGTTGCAGTATCTGAGGAGTTGCGAATGGTGCTGAACATCATGCAATCTTCAGCGAATGTCCCCACTTCTGACCTTATGATGGATGGAAAGTCAGAGATGAAGCAGCTGAAGATGGCTGGGCCTAGGACACTACCCTGAGGAACTCCTGCTGTGATGTCCTGGAACTGAGATGACTGACCTCCAACAACCACAACCATCTTCCTTTGTGCTAGGTATGACTCCAACCGACAGAGTTTCGCCTCTGATTCCCATTGACTCCAGTTTTGCTGGGGTTCCCTGGTGCCACACTCAGTCACATGCTGCCTTGATGTCAAGGGCGGTCACTCTCACCTCACCTCTGGAGTACAGCTCTTTTGTCCATATTTGAACCAAGGCTGATATGAGGTCAGGAGCTGAGTGGCCCTGGCGGAACCCAAACCGGGCATCAGTGAGCAAGTTATTGCTAAGCAAGTGCTGCGAGATAGCACTGTTGATGAACTGTCCTGGGTAACTGACCTTGTGGGGGGCTGTCCCGAGCAGAAAAGGCGGCCAGTGATGGAGGCACACCCACCCCCATTCTTTACCAGACGTCTTTAGACCATTTCAGCCACCACAGCAAACAAAAGGGAAATGACTGGGTAAAAATCTGTCAGCTGTTGTTAACACAGATCATTGTCTCTTTTTGTAACCTATATACATTGGAACAGAATGTACACCATGAGAGCCCAGCTGCCACAAGAGCAGACCCACCGACAAGCTGATGCAATGAGCCCACTGCCTGGATCGCATTGCAGACTGCAGCACTCGGCCGAGCAGCTCTGACCATCGGCAATACATGCTGCACAACCTTGTCATCCTGAGGGTGTAGCCCTTGTCAACATCACTCAGGCTAGAATCTGTGTAGAGGAGCATGAGGAGCAGGAGGAGGAGGAGGATGCAGCATGGGATAAGGCAGAAGAGGAGGAGGTGGAAGAGATAGGGAGGCAGCACCCTAGACAGTCAAGGTTGAATGCGTGTGTGAGATGATTTTTTAAACCAGCATGTTGAGGGACCAAATAGGGAACAAGCTATCCTAAATTTAGTATTGTGCAATGAGAAGGGGTTAATTAATAATATTATTGTGCGGCTTAGGGAACAGTGACAATGGGCAGATTTTTCTGCCTGTTGAGTGGGAGTGGACGCGGATGGGCACGGACCTGATCGCCGCCCGTGATCAGGTCCATGCCACCATTTTACGCGAGAGGGCCAATTAAGGCTCCCTAGGACAGCGGGAGTGGGCGGGAGGCGGTGGGACTGCAGTGACCTCCGGGTCCAATGGTGACCTGGCAGCCTGTTTAAAAAAGATCCTGCAATCTTTCATAGGCTGTCAAACATCGCTATTGGAAGGGCTCCCCAGAGCACTGCTGGTGAGCAGGCCAGGCAGGAGGGTAGGGCAGGGGGGTTCTGTGCCCCTAGTTTTTCTGACGATTGCCTTGCTGCCTTTCTCGAGGAGGCGGCAACTACTTTAATTCTGTCTTCACAGAGGAAGGCACAAATAACTTCCCAAGAAATACTAGAGAGCCAATGACCTAGTAAGGAGGAGGAATTGAAGGGAATTAGTATTACTAAAACAATAGTGCTGGAGAAATTAATGAGACTGAAACTAGATGAATCCCTAGGGCCTGAAAATCTACATCCTGGTGTACTAAAGAAGGTGGCAATAGAAATAGTGGCTGAGTCGGTTGTCATCTTCCAAAATTCTGTAGATTCTGGAACAGTACCAGCAGATTGGAGTGGGGCAAATGTAACTCCACTATTTAAAAAATGACGGAGGGGTAAAACAGCAAATCACAGACCAGTTCGCCTAACATCAGTAATAGGGAAAATGCTAGAGCCTATTATTAAGGATGTGATAACAGGACACTTAGGAAATATCAATGGGATTAAACAAAGTCAATATGGATTTATGAAAGGGAAATCATGTTTGACAAACCTCCTGGAGTTTTTTTGAGGATGTAACTAGCAGAATCGATAAGGGAGAACCAGTGAATGTGGTGCATTTGGATTTTCGGAAAGCTTTTGATAAAGTCCCACATAAGGGGTTAGTGTGTAAGATTAAAGCACATGGGATTGGGGGTAATATATGGCAAGGATTGAGAATTGGTTAGCAGACAGGAAACAGAGTAGGAATAAATGGGTCTTTTTCGGAGTGGCAGGTGGTAGCTAGTGGAGTACGGCAGGGGTCAGTTCTTGGACCCCAGCTATTCATAATATATATCAATGATTTGGATGAGGGAACCAAGTGTAATATTCCCAAGTTTGCTGATGACATGAAACTTGGTGGGAATGTGGGAGCCATCAAGAGGCTTCACGGTGATTTAGACAGGTTGAGTGGGTGGGCAGATACATTGCAAATGCAGTATAATGTGGATAAGTGTGAAGTTATCCATTTTGGTAGGAAAAACAGAATGGCAGAGTATTATTTAAATGGTGGTAGATTGGGAAATGTTGATGTACAAAGGGATCTGGGTGTCCTTGTACACCAATCACTGAAAGCAAGCATGGAGGTGCAGCAAGCAGTTAAGAAGGCAAATGGTATGTTGGCCTTCATTGCGAGAGGACCTGAGTACGGAAGCAGTGATGTCTTACTGCAGCTGTACAGGGCCTTGGTAAGACCACACTAGGAGTATTGTGTGCAGTTTTTGTCTCCTTACCTAAGGAAGGATATACGTGCCATAGAGGGAGTGCAGTGAAGGTTCACCAGACTGATTCCTGGGATGGCAGGATTGTCGTTGAGGAGAGATTACGCTGACTGGGCTTATAGTCACAGGAGCTTAGAAGAATGAGAGGGGAGCTCATTGAAATGTATTAAATTCTGACAGGGATGGACAGACTGGAGGCAGGGATGATATTTCCTCTGGCTGGGAGTGTCTAGAACAAAGGGTCAGAGTTTCAGAATACAGAGAAGACCATTTAGGACTGAGATGAAGAGAAATATCTTCATTCAGAGGGTGGTGAATCTATGGAATTCTCTACCACAGAAGGCAGTGGAGGCCAAGTCACTGAACATATTTGAGAAGGAAATAGATTTCTGGACTCTAAAGGGAGAGAGCAGGAGTATGGCATTGAGATGGAGGGTCAGCCATGATCATATTGAATGGTGGAGTAGGCTTGAGGGGCAGAATGATCTACTGCTGCTCCTATTTTCTATGTTTTTGTACTAATTTAAATGCAATGCCAGTTGTCATGATGACAGGATGCTGTGACTGAATGAGATCTACCTACAATGTCACCAGAATACCATCGACATATTGAACTGTTTAAAGAAGACCTGTTTTTAAAAAAAATACAAGAAAAGACATGATCAAAAATGGCTGCCACAAGTCACCTGATGTCTGAAACTGTAAGCTGATCACTTCTCTGGAAAGTTTCTGTATGAATTGCACTGTAGACCTATTCCATAGGGCGGAATTTTATGCTAGCATGATTTTACAATCCCACCGAAATCAATGGACATTTGAATGGTTCACTATAATTTACAGGCCTGCCCCCTTCATGATGGTGCTGTAAAATTCCATTCATGGAATTTCATATCTGGCAGGTGACAAGGTCCACTTCAAACAGGCACTCCCTTGAAAGGAAGGCAATAAAAATGCAAAGTGCGAGACTGTCAACCTATCAAGAAAATGGGAACTAATAATCAGCCAGATACTCATCAGACATTCAAAATCCCTTGTGGAGGATGAAATAACCCCCATCTCCTGTTGATTTCTATATTGAAATGTCTCAAAAGTTTCAGAGATGAAAAGATCAAAAAATGGGATTACTTGGTATGCAACACTGACAGCAGGACATGCTAATCAAATTCCTTTCTGGGAATATACAGACAGGAGAAGCTGAATTAGAAAGGGGGAAAGAAATAGAAACATCACAGTCGAAGGGTCATGAGGACTCGAAACGTCAACTCTTTTCTTCTCTGCCGATGCTGCCAGACCTGCTGAGTTTTTCCAGGTAATTCTGTTTTTGTTACAGTCATCTAAAACATGGCTGGAAGAGAGCAGTAAAGAGCTTGTTCTCCACCCCCCCCTCTCTCTCTCTCTCTCTCTCTCTGAAGCTAAAAGAGTCTTCAACAAAGTGTATACCTGAACCCAGTCAACTCCAGAAGCCTACAGGAAACCAATTGACTTCAAATGGCCACAACATTCAACAATCTATGCCTCAAAGACAAGCAAAGGACATAATTGTATGTCCTTATAACTTTTTATTGGACTCTACCTTTCCTAATTCCGATACCTTTATGCGTGCATGCTATTATTTTCTTCTTGGGTTTATTAACTAATTAAATTATTCTTTCTTTGACTCAAGAAAACTTGGCTGGATTGGCTCCTTATTAATAAATAAATACATTTGGATTAGAGAAGGCATTTAAGGGGGGCAAGACATTTTAAAACCTTTGTTGCAACCGATTAAGAGGGCTGAATAGAAGGGGAGCCAGCTCACTCCTGCTCACCCAGTCGTAACAAAACAATCTCAATCTCAATTCCATAATTATCAAAATATTCCTGACTTTCCGTCTGCCAACGGCCCTCACATTGTCCTCTTGGCCACAATTCAAGAATTAATGCCAATACAAATTAAACATTCCAAACCAAATTTATAAATGAAATCATGCCATAGGGGTCAACGAATCAGCTTGAATGAGAGAAGTCTGAGCTTGTTCAGTTGAAGCAAGTTGAGCTGGAGATGAGTTTCCTCACTTGGTTAAATTTGCCAAATTAACTTTTTACTTACAAGCTGGAATTACATTTTAAGCAGAGGATTTTCCCAGGCACTGGGCAATGAATGGAGGGAGCGGACATTCATCCATCTGTGGCTGATAATGAGCAGAGACACCACAAAGTTAATTCAGCTGTGGGAGTGAATCGAGGGATGAGATGTTAATGTAACCTTTGCACGTCTCATTGAGAGAAAGATGGAGTCAGCAAGGAAGAGAAAAATGTGAGGAAAACAAAAGGAAGATAATTGACTGTGAAGTTTGTATATCTTGTTTGAATGTTGTGGAGTGGGCTTTGTGCTCATATAGTAGCACACAGATCCCAACAAAGTTTCTAGGATCAGACCTAATTGTGTTTTCCCTCAAAGCTCTTGGTATATAACTTCCTAGTTAGCAGGAATTTCCAGATTTGGGGTAATATTTCTGATTTAGCTGCAACTGTTTAAATGACTGTAAATGCCATTTAAAGGATGGGCCAGTTTTTTCCAGGCAAACGTTGTGAAGAAGATATAATTACTTGTTTGCTCTCTACACACTTACAACATCAACACGGCAATGCCTTAGTGGTTTCTGATTCTGCACTAGAACTGCTGCTGCAAGAAGTGGGGAAATGAAATGTTACAATTCAGGCAACTTCCCAATATTCTTAACATTCGTTGATTTGGTTCGTTATAACCTCTAACCACAATTTCCAAACATTCTCCATTCCTATTGCCAGATCTCTATTTATAATGTCCTGAACTTCCTGTAACGGTTACAATTTCTGCCAGTTTCCTATTAGGGGTAAAGTTCCTTGGAGTTTCTCCCAGTGGAATCGCTAATGCTATGGTGGAGGGGCAGGAGAGGGCCTGAGGAAATTACTCCCACTTGTGTTAAGGGATGAGAGGCTTTAGTTATGAGGACCCTTCATTAGAACAGAGTTCAGAGAATTGGAGACAACCTATTGATATGAGCAAGGAATTAGTGAGAGAGTAAGAGACAGATAGTTTGAAAGGAAGTTTAAAAAGTATATAATATTAGAATTAATTGCTGTTTGTGGAGGAGATTACAAATCTTAGCCACTCTTTTTGTGGAGAAATGTTTCCCAATGTTACTCCTAAAGCATCTGGTTCTAAATTTCAATTATGCTCTGCAATACAAATCAATGTTCTGGGGTCCTCAGAAGAGTGCTCCAGGTGTGGGGTCTACACTGGAATGCATTAATTTTACCTCTTTGTATTCTAGTCCTCTAAGGCAGCCATTCCAGTAGACTTTTGGATTATTTTCATTGCCTGTTTATCACATTTTAATGATCCATCTACCTGAAGCCCCAAGCCTCTTTGGTTTATTTGCTTTTCATTACTTAAAGGAACTTTGTTCAATCCTTTATAGGTCCAAACTGGATGATCTCACTCTTGCCTACATAATATCCAGTTGCTATAATTTTCATAAAAACAAAAAAACTGCGGATGCTGGAAATCCAAAACAAAAACAGAATTACCTGGAAAAACTCAGCTATAATTTTCATATCATCTTAAAATATCAATTGCTCCTTGTAATTTTCTACTTCCAATGTTACTGCTTACAATGAATGCCATCTATCTTTGTGTCTTCAGCAGGCTTTCTGGCTTTCTTTCCCATTATCTAAGTGTTAATAAATACAATGAATCATTGAGATCCCCTTGATAGGTTCTGCCGGACACCCTAGCCTCACCCTGCCAATTAGAATAGTATCCCACTATCCCTATTCTCTGTCTCCTGCTACTCAGCCAAAGCCCTAATAAGGTCAATAATTTTTCTTCAGTTCCATGAACTTCAACTTTAGCTAGCAGTCTCTCATGAGAGACATCACAAAATGTCTTCTGGAAGTCATAGAAATAACATTCATAGACATTATGTTGTTCGCTATTTTGGTCACATCTGCAAAAAGCCCAGTGAGTTTCATCACATGTGAGCTACCCTTTACAAATCTATGCTGACTCTCTCTGATCAGCTGAATATTTTCAAGGTGTTCAATAATCCTATCCTTAATTTTAGACTTTAGTAATTCCTGACGACAGATTTTAGGCTAACTGATCAATCAATCTGCTTACTTTAATTTGGATGAGGCCCTATCTCTGCTTCAGTATTAGAATCCTTCAGATATCCAGTATCCTGACCTCTTCCTCAACTGTAAATATTGGTGCAAAGTAATTATTCAACAATATCCATCATTTCATATTTTCCTTGACAAAATATCACTGTTATCAGTTTTTAAGGGGCCCACATTGTCCCTGACTGGAATATATTCAGAATTGCATTGTACGTTTTCCATATACCAGCAGAGAGAGTCTAGAAGGAGAATAATGGAATCAATTAACAGCACAATTGCCTGCCATTTTTCATGGCAAATGGGCAAATAGGCCAGGAGGCCTTTACATTTTTCATGAAACCTCATCCAAGGGTGGGATGAAATCTCCATTAGGAAATAAAATAGATATAAATACCTGGCGACAACATTTTTATGAGGTATGCTTTCAGGTGCCTGGTTGTGATGCATGGACATTTTTTTGCAGCTTTCAGAGCTGCATTTTATCATTTGCAGGTCTGCAGCCCCCTGAAGCAGCTGTCTGCCTTCAGGGAGCTCTCTCGCAGTGCTCATCCACTCCTGTGGTGACATCATCGCCCACCCTCTTCCCGCTCCCTCCTCGGCAGCGTTCATTGGCCAGCCAGCAGGAAACCGTAGCATGGGGTCTGTTTCCCGACCGCTCCCAAGCCCGCCGATCGTGTTGCGTCTGACGAGGGAAAAGTTCAGGCCAATGTTTTAACAGCACAGGCAGTGCAGCCTCTGTAAGCTTCTTACCAAATTCCTTCCAGAGAACTTCACACTGAATGCCCTCTTTTTTCTGATATAACTGTAAGAATATTTTATGTTGAGTTTGACATCCTTTGCATGTTTCTTTTCACACTCCTTTCCTTGTAGTTTTCACTATTTGCTTTGTTATCCTTTTTTGTTATTTTTATCTCATCAATTTGATGGGATCATAGCGCTTTGTTGTGCTGTGGAATGTTTATGTTATTTTTATGTTGCCTCTTTCCTCTTTAGTTATCAGCTGTTCCTTCTTGACAAGAAGAACTCTTGCCTCTTAATAATATCAACTCATTCTTTATGACATCAAGTCCTATTTTGAACACTTTCCACTGACCTTCCATCATTTTACTCATTAACAGATTTGTCCAGATTACTGTAGACAGTAATATTGAATTTAGCCTAACCTACACCTAAGGGCTGAATCTTACCTATATCAGGCGGGTTGGGCGGGAGCAGGCGTGGAGCTGCCCTCAATCGACTGTGCGCCACCATTTTATGCAGGTGAGCCAATTAAGGCCCGCCCACTGTAATATGCATTCCGTAGGGCTAAATGCTACCTGAGCAGTCAGGGGGAGGCAGGAAAGCCAGGACCTGAGCTGCCTCAGGGAGATTAAGCGCATAAATAAAAGATTTTAAATTATAAAGTTAATAATTGTTCAAATGTGTCCCCTTATGTGACAGTGTCACATGAGCTGGGACATGTTTGTGAAGTCACGAAAATTTATTTATTTCATACACGCTTCAGGAAACCTCATCCTGCCCATGGATAAAGTTTCCTGAAAAACGTGAAGGCTGCTTGGGCTCTTCACCTGCCCGTCAACCTTAAGGTTGGACAGGCAGCGTTGTAAATTACTTTAATTGCTTTTTCTTAATGGCTTTAATAGTCTGTTGACAGTTCAGTGGACGCGCAGATGCCTCTGGTGTGCACCCACAGAACAGAGTATCAAAATGATGCGTGATGATGTCAGGACACACATCCGACATCATCGCACATCATTTTACATGTCGGCGTGTTGGGCCTGTCCCCACACGCCAATGGTAATATTCTGCCCCTAGAATCTTAATAGCCATTTCATGATTCTTCTTTTCAAACACTACTTTGAACTAGATTCAGCAATGCATTTGACACCACACACAATTCCTGAAAAACAGTAAGTGAAAATGTATCAAAACTGGCTGATGTACAACATTTCTCTGCCTGTTGGTTCATATATCATTATCCACTTAAAACTGTGATGCTTCTCTCTTTTTAGACCACCGTAGAAAAGTTACCAAATGCCTTTTCTGAATTTCTTAGACACATTTCTTAGAAATGAGAACCAGCATCTAAGTGCAATTAAACAGACAGAGAAACGCCCATTGATTGTTAGACCAGTGAAGAAGGTTCAGTTCATCTGGTCCAGACGCTGGGCGAAATCTTCCTGTCCCATCAGCAGTGGGAGTCATGGCAGGTGCGGGAATTTAGTTTGGCGTGAGGCCAATAAACAGTTTCCCAATATTGGGATGAACTGTCAGAAATTTGTTCTCAGGATTTTCAAGGTGGGTTAAAGGTGGGCCAACTTCCCGCTGAACAATGTCTGCAAGCCCTTTCTCATGCGTTAGCATCTCATGCATGCTCATTAAAAGGCCGCCTCACTGTGATTAAGCTGCTCTTCCAAATTAAGTTTTATGATTGTATATAAGTGGGGTGCACCTAGCGAGTTTCATCTCTCTCATGACTTTGAGGTCAGTACACACAGCTTTCACCTTCTTGGGGACTGCTCATTACTTCGCTCATATTGGGCGCCGAAAGCAAAAGCTGCACCAAGGCTGGACACGGGAGGAAGGAGCAGTTGGGAAGGGGAGAAGAGTGGTGTGGAGGTAGGACAGGGGGAAGAACTCATGGAGAAGGGTAAGGAGGCTGTCCTGGAAAGGCTGCTAGACTGTCTGCATGTTATAAGGAATTCAGGAATGAAGAAAGACTACCTGGGGCATGTTTAGAAGGGTCAGCATGTCATGCACATCTTAGTCCCATTGTAGGGCAATAGATGGCCTCTCTGGGCAGTGAGTGGTGCAGAGAGATGTGTCCAGAGGGCATGGTCCATGTGTTCTTGAAGTTGGTACTGGAGGTTTGAAGGAGGGTACTGGGACTCAGACGGTACAGCCACAATGAGAGGAGGGAGTTGGATCTGGTAGAGTGGAAGCGCAAGACTCATGGTGAGGCAATAGATAATCCCATGATGGAGTGGGGCTGGGGGGCGGTGGGTGTCGTGGAAAGTCAGAGTAGACCTGGCCTCCAGAATGGGAGGAGTCAGGGTCAGGAGAGGCATGAGCATGTTGACAGTGAAGGGAACAGGGGGGGAGACAGGAATGTCTACAGAATTGATAATTAGGTTCAGGGTAACAGGGGAGGCTGAATGGTTACGTGGAAAGGAATTAGGGGATGGTGATTGTGGAGGAGGATGGGGATGGGGGGTGAAATGTGTTGTAAGTGCTGCCAAACATCAAACACAATATATCAACACTTGTAAGGTTGTGGCGTAATTTGTAAAACCTCTCAAACGTTCAATATGGGAGAGGTCTCAGGACGCAAGGAAGGAGTGCATGACTCATCTTTTGGGCCGAGTGAAGGGGCACCCTATTAATTATCAGTTCACTCCAAGCAGAACCAGGCTCAGCTGAGTTCTGCTTTCAAGATTCCAATGTCCAATAAACCAGCATCGCTCCAAGACTAAAGAGTTGCATTCCATCAAGGTGTGGAGCTGCTGTTCATTCTGTGCAATTTGCCATCGACTGCAGTCAGCGGCAGGGATGAAGGCACGGCTGTTGGACAGCAGCCAATGCCCGACTCCAAACCTCCATCCTCCCTGGTGAATGATCATGACTGAAAAGGGATCATGTGGTAAGTCTTTCTATGAAGCCAAGGCAATGGTCTCTCTATAGAATCTGGAGGGTAGTGGGGACAGGTAGAATAGTATCAGAGGGAGGACTTTCCTATATGGCTCTCATCACCACAGTCTATGCACAATACCCTTTGTACAGCCATGTATGAACAGGAGGAACACCCATCTCTAGTCCTCCTGGATGTCCTTTGCCTGTAACGGGCGGGGTGGGGAAGCCATGTTGAGATGGAGACCAGGAAAAGGACTGATATTCTGTCTTTGAGAATGAGAAAAGCCTGTAAAGGACATGCTCACTAAATTTATCGCTTCATTGCGTTCACAGATCCACTGAGGCATTAATGAAGCAGGCTGCAGGCATCCCTGCCTTGGTAATGGCTCTGATCTAGATGAGGCAAAGGGAGGCCCATTACAGCTTGGTACAGGACCAGGAGGAGTAACAGCCTGAGTAGCAACAGGCAGTGAGGTCTCAAGAAACTCAAGATGCTGGTAAACAAGGTCCACTTCAACGACAACCATTGACTCGACCACAGGTGTATTGCAGGCAGTGCTTGTCTTTAGAAATAAGGCAATGCCAGAGGTGCCTTCATTTGTCCTGGGATGTGGTAGCTCACACCTGCCAGCTTCTCCAGGACCAGCCTGTAGCCTCAAGGACTTTGAGGGAATCTCATTCCTGTGGCATTGAAGGTCACCGCTGCCGTAAACTTGTTTCCCGGTGGATCTTCCAGAGCTCCACTGGAGACCTGTGCTGCATTTCCCAGTCAGTGATACACAAGTGCATACAGGAGGTTACAGATGCTTTGTTCAAGAGAGCAGACCAATTTGTATGTTTCCACCTGGATCACGAGGGCAGGCTGCAAGAGTGTTGGGATCTACAGCAATCTCAAGCTCCCCACAGGTGCAAGGTGCAATTGATTGCACACATGTGGCCTTGAGAGCTCCCTGGAAACAGCCAGTCACATTCATTAATAGAAAAGGATTCCATCTTTGAATGTGCAGCTCATTTGCGATCACAGAAGGGGAATCCTGCATGTTTGTGCTCAGTTCCCAGGGACCTCTCATAACGCATATATTCTGAGCCACTTCCAGGTGGCACAGGATTTTGAAGGACCTTGGAGATTTCAGGGATAGCTCCTTAGGGACAAGGCATACCTCAAGAAAACATGGCTAATGATGCCATTTCACCATTTGCCGAGTGCTGCTGAGGAGAGCTACAATGATGCATATGCCTGCTCCAAGTCCATGATTGAGCAGACAATAGGCCTCCTAAAGTTAAGGTTCAGATGTTTGGACCAGTCAGTCAGGGCTCTCCAATACTCACCCAAGAGAATGTCCCAGATCAGCATTGTCTGCTGTGACCTGCATAACCTAATGCTACAAATCGGGGATGCCTTGGCTCAGGAAGACATGTCAGGTGAGATGTCTCCTATGATGAGGAGGATGGTGAAGGTGGTGGAGCTGACAAGGGCCAGGATGTCACTGATCCATAGCAGGGATACGACATGGCAGACAATTGACCAGCTATCAGATTCCAGGCAGAGTAAGCTGCTATCAGATTCCAGGCAGAGTAAGCTGCTATCAGATTCCAGGCAGAGTAAGCTGCTACCAGGTTCCAGGCAGAGGAAGCTGCCAACACATTTGTTGAGCTTGCTAGTTTCCCATCCTTTGCTGGCTGGTAAGCCCCAGCACCTTTTTGTTTACAGACATCATTTTTCTCTAATATGCCTTGACTGCTGAAACTGAATTAAATTGAACTGGTTGCCATCTGCCTTGCTGATGGTTTGATCCTTTGTATGTGCCAAACTATGCTAAAATGCAGAGCCCTGTTGCTAAATACGTGCATTAGACCTGCACAGCACTCCGCTCCCCTGTGACCTCAGGCACCTGAAAGTAGAATGGTGATTTCGCCCACGCCCTCACAAAGTCCATGTGTACAGCAGTTTGGAAGCAGTATCAAATCTACCCTCAGCAGGGATGCAATCATGTCATTGAATAAACTCACAGCAAGATGAATTCCATGAGACTTCCAAACAGTGAAAGTGAACATATATTTACAAGTATCCAAAATGTTTACAGTGAGTGAACAGCCATGCCACCTGCGTGCCTTCAATACTTCTAAATTTTTCTTATCCTATAGCTATGCCTAGGTACAGGCCCGGCATCCACAGCTGAGGTGGAAGTTGCCTGCTGACTGCTATGTCCTGTTGACTGTGATGACTTTGGTGGGTGTCCTCTAACGGCTCGAGGCCTAGAGGGCCCCGGCCTGCTAAGGGTTTCCTGCTCAGGCACAGGTGCGTTCTCCTTGATCTGACCAGCTGGAGGCGATGGGTCACTGGCAGAGGGGGGTGGATTGGTAGGGCACACTTGGAGTGCACCTGGCTGTCACTCCTCCTTCTCCTTCCTGTGAGAGCCTGATTGCACCTCCCTGGCTCCTCGAGGCTAAAACGAACCTGGCGGGAGGTTGAGCTGCCCCGTCACCCTCTTGCCTAGCCACTGCTGCACTGCACCAGTGCCTGGAGCAGTGGAGCATAGGTCCAAGTATATACCGAGTAGCCACTTTTCCTTCTGCTGGAGCCAGGTCTCCAAGGCGGGCCACCCTTTCCATGGAGGTAGCCAAACGCTCGTGTCCTGGATCCATGAAGCAGATCGTGGACGGACTCTGCCAACCTTCGGTCCGGCCTGTGCATGGTCTCTGGTATCTCTGCCTGATGTTCTCCTGCCTGTCTCTGCATCTCCAACAGGTCTCTTAGGGCCGAGCCTGCATGGGGCTGTGCAGGGACCTGGTCTTCACCAGTCCTCAGAGTTTCAGAAAACTCGGCTGCCACTTCCTCTGGCAGCTGTGGACTGGTGTCAGTGATGTGCTGACCAGATTGTGACACTGAACCTATTCTACCACTTGGGCCCACTGAGGTGAGTGTATCTGAATTGGTGTTGGGGACAGGATCAATGCTGTGACAGTGCATCCTGCAGGGATTTTGAGGCATTCTCCTCAGAGGTGGGTTTGGGGACTGGGGCTGTGATCAGCCCAGCCTGCACTCCTCTCTCATTTCTTGCTGGCACCTGGAATAGAGACAAGAAAGATTTAGTAATTGACAAAGCAGGCTCATAACTTAAAGACATCTCACACTCAGTGTAAGTAGCTGACAACTGCAGACTGGAGGCATCCCTACTAACTTCCTGGGGGGGTCCTATCTCACCTTCAGCACAGGCCTGGTCCTGCTCCTCCCCCGATAGCTCCGTGGCCTGCTCCTCATAAGGAGTAAGGACTTGTATTGGCCATGGCCCCTCTGTTCATGGCCCGCTCCTGCTTGTTGGGGGTTTTCTTCTGCAGAAATACAGAAGGATTGATTGTGATCCCAAATGGTTGCATGAGCAGTTCAGGAGCATGTATGCCTAACACAGCTGCTGAGCCCTCCCCAGTAAGGGATTAAGAAGCTGTTTGAGCTGCAACTGATATGAGATTGAGGGCATAATTGAGCACATGTCCCATCTCCTGCTTGTGTCTGACACCCTTGTGCTCCTGCACTCATAGACTCCCTGATGCTGCAATGAGAGTGTCACCTTATACTTACCCTGGCAGAGCACAGCAGATTATTCACCCTCTTCCAATGCTGCTGGCTAGTTCTTTTGTGGATCCCACAGATGCTATCCACCCCCGCACCCTCCTCCCAGGCCACCATGGTCAGATGGAGGGTCTTCTGCTGCCATTTCTGGAAACAGGGCCTCCCACCCTTCCTGGACAGCCTGGAGGAGAGTCTCCAGGAAGGCATTGCTGAGCTGTGGGGCCATAGGTTGCTGTCTTCTCCTGGACATTTTTGGAACGCAGATTCTGGAGCTCCTGGCCTGCAATGAGTGAATGGCTGTCCAGGTACCCTTTAAATATGGCAGCACGACTTTTGATCCGATGGGGTAATGCAGGGGGTGATGACTTCCTGCCAGGAGATTTGCCATGCTCCACACGGATGAATAAGTAGTGAGCTGAACAGCGCAAGGCCACGCGTATTCAGCCGCCCCGCCCCGCCACCCCAACAGGAATCACTCCCACTCCCGCAATCACCACCGAGCTTAAAATTCAGAGTGGAGGATTGGCCCACTGTGTGGATTAGCTTTAATTAACCTGATTTTAAAACAAATTTTAAACAAAGTGATGGTGCAGATAGAGTAGAAAGGGAGAAGTTGTTCCCACTCATAAAAGGATCGGGAACAAGAGGGCACAGATTTAAAGTGATTTGCAAAGGAAGCAAATGAGATGTGGGAAAAAAAACCTCACACAGCGAGCAGTTTGAGTCTGGAAGGCATTGACTGGAGGTGTGACGGTGGTAAGTTCAATCGAGGCCTTCAAGGGGGTTTTAGGCGATTATTCAAATAGCAGCAATGTGTAAGGTTATGGTTAAAAGGCAGGAGAATGACACCAAGTCATAATGCTCATTCGGAGAGCTGGTGCAGACATGATGGGCCGAATGGCCTCCTTCTGCAACGTAACAATTCTGTGGTTCTGTGATTTTGTATCCCACCTAGAATGGTGGGGAATTACACCTGATTCCACACTTGACACCTATTAATTATGCACAGGCAATCATCCCTCTAAATCGATTGGCGGGTCAGTAGCTGATCCATCTACCCTGCTCTTATGTGGCAGTGTTGAAGGCCCCGGTGCCATATTTAAACACCACCAGAGCACACACTCTCACTCTCTCTAGCCCACCTGCCTCCTGGACATGCACAGAGATGTCTTCCACCCAGAAGAAGAAGGCAGCACCCTGCTTCACCCACCAGGCCCTTGAGGCCTTGATCAGAGGAGTGGGGAGCGCACAGGGATATCCTGTATCCCAAGGACAGTTCCAGGAAACACGCCAGCTTCACCTCTCCAGTCTGGAAGGCTATTGCAAGGGAGGTCAATGTGGCTGGCAACTGCTCTTGAAACGAAATCCAGTGCAGGAAGAGGATGAATGATCTCATCCGCTCCACCAAGGTAAGTCATCCTTCAACTCTCTCCAATATCAAACTTTCACCATGGCATCATGTACTTAAAGGGCTACTCTCTTCAGGGACCTCACACAACCACTTCAGGTCAAATCTCACACATCTTCCTTCCACTATGGCGTCATCGCCTTCAAACTGAGACTCATTATCTGCTTAAGGTTCCTGGACCTCCTGTTCTTCATCCTCCAAAGAGGTCTCATCCTCCTTCATGTCACTCTCTGGCAAGGGATCACATCTTTGCAGTGTGAGATTGTGAAGGGCGCAGCACACTGCGTTGATGCGGGAAACCCTGTCAGGAGTGTACTGGAGTGATCTACCTGCGTGGTCCAAACGTCCGAAGAACATCTTCAGAATCCCAATAGTATGTTCAATTAGGGAGCATGTGGAGCTGTGAACCATGTTGTACCTCCCCTTGGAATGACTCTGAAGGTGATGCACTGTCCTCAGCCAGCATTTCAGTGGGTAGCCCTGAAGCAGCCATCCCTGCAAATGTTCAGGTCCTTCGAAAATCTCAGGCACCTGGAAGTGACTCAGGATGTATGAGTCATCGCAGCTCCCAGGATATCTGGTACAAACGTGCAGTATGTGCTTTCAGTGATCACACACCAGTTGTACATTGATGGAATGATAGCCTTTGTGGTTTATAAACATTAGGGGCTGCTGCCAAGGAGCTCGTATAGCCACATGGGTGCAGTCTATTGCATCCTGCACTCTTGGGAAGCCTGGGATGGTGGTGAAGCTGGTGAATCTTGCAGCCTGGCTCTCTTCATTCGAAGCAAACCTGACATAATGATGTGCCTTGTTGTAAAGGGCATCTTTGTCCTCGTTTATGCATCCATGTGTTGCGAGCATTGTCCTCTCGAAGAGTACTGAGTTTTTTCCATAGTTTTTCATTTTCCTGCTCAATGGCAGATGTAGCTGGCAACTGGGGTGTCCTGCCTCCAAAACTGCTGGTTGGACTTATGTTGCTGAAAACACTTTTTTGAGGTGGTATTCTTTCAGCAGTTGCCAAATGATGATTGCTCATCGCAGGAACTACTGGATCAGGCTGCATAGGTCCCTGGAATGACCCCACAGGCAAAGAAATCGAGCGCAGCGATCCCCTTCAAAGCCATTGACAGGGGATAGCCTCCCACTCCATGGGGCCTCAGGTCTTCATGAAGTATGTGGCTGATGTGATCTACCATAGCTCAGGACAAACGTAGATGTGTGCAGCATTGTCTCTCACTCATCTGTAAATAGGAGAGTCTTCTTCAGCATAACCTAGGTCTGGCGAATAAACCTCCCTTGTCGTCTGGGTCTCTCCCCCGACCCTCTTGTTCTTGCTCTGGCTCCCATTGAACCTGGGCCTCCTCCTAGAGCTGAACTCAGCGTTGCCTCTCCCTCTTTGCCTCCTCCATTGCATGAAGACCCTCAAAAAGGCAACATTGAGCCCTGAATCCATTTTTGCTTTTACCTTCTCCCTGAAATGAAACATTGAAGACATTAATGATTAACGGGTCAAGATATTGAAGCTCACAATCTGTTACCAATAGCAACTGTAATGGTCTATAGTGGCTTCTGCCCTACTGGCATTCTTGCTGATGCAGCCTTGTTTCTGAGGCGCTAGCACACACATCGAGGTGACCAAGATGCCATCCCAGAAACGTAACATCTGATTCCCTTATTGCTGTGAGGAGGTTTGAATGACAAATGCTACCTAACCTATCTCAGTGCTCCAATCTCTGATTTGGCATTATAATTAACAATAATTTGCTCTTGGTTAATGACTGGATGCCCTTTGGTCCATTATGAATGCTGATTCTGGAGAATACATGAGTGGCCTCCATTAATGGAATGCCATATATGCTGCTCCTGTGCCTCCTTACCGACTGCCTGAACTCCCAAATTTCACATTCTGATGTGTTAATGTTGAGATACAGTGAATGTGATGTTAAGAGTTTGCCTTATAAGTATCCGTGTTACAGCGCTGACAAAGGTTTGGGCTTCTAATGGCTTTCTTCTCAAGGAGAGCTTCCTCATTTCTCTCTAATCAAACTCCCATTTACTCTTGCAGCACCAACACGTTGGAAGGTGCCCCCAGCAAGGGCCCTTTGTTGCAACAGTGTGCTCTTCCCACACAACCTCAGACCCCTCCTGTTCAGAATCGCTCCTACTTTCAATTTATAACTGCGCCAAAACACCAACAGAGCAAGATGGTGGTTCTGCACTACTATTTCAAAACAAACTTCATCACTCCCTCTCTCACTGTCCATGCCCCCCATATCTATCTGGAACCGCACAATGTGAAGGTAGAGCTCCCTCCTGTAATTCTCCAGCCTCCCCCAATAATACTGGACCCCATATTTGTTGTGGTGGACATCCCTACCCTCCCACCTGAACCCATCATTACTGAAGCGCCCATGCCCCATGCAGACCTCCACCCTCCCCATCTGGAGGCTGTGTGTACGGTCACCTTCCGGTACCCCCGCCACACCCCCCCAGGAAAGCTTCACATACCCTACCCCTCCCCACCCCCTTTATTATGTATTCCCCAAATAAAGGCTGCAGGTGCCTCCCATAGCCATCACCATTCCACCTGTAGCCCAGTCCAGAGACAGACAAGCCCTTGGACAGCGAATGGGAGAAGCCCTACACACCAAACTGTGCATTATTCAAATTGAGCACACAGCCCTTGCCCCTCCCTGGAGCAGGATTTCACTGTGTTCCCAATGAAGACTCCTGCAGTATACCCGCTCCACTCCATGACTGTCTCCATTCTCTGAGTGCTGACTATGAAGGGTCCACGGATCCTCAGGACTGCCTCCGCTCTCGGACTGCTTTCCACAGAGCCCCAGGAGTGTCTCTGCTCTCTGACTCCTGACTGCAAGCCCCAGACCAAGGACTTTGACTTTCACAGAGTTTCCCATTGTCCTGACTGAAGATTACGCTATCCCCCTTCCCAACTCCCCCCACCCCACCCTAATGAGTCTCTGTGTGACCCATCCATCTTGTGCCACACCAGCAATCCGCCCCACTTTCATATTCCAGAGACTGCGTGCATCTCCTCCCATTCAGACCTGTGGTATCCCTTTCACCCCCTTGTCTGTCAGCATTTCAGTTACTCTCATTGGACTCAAGCTTCCCACCCCTCCACCTACATTCTGTCTCCCATTGTTCCCCCTCGTTCTCCAACTCCTTGCAAAGCCTTTCTGCCCCTCTGCCTTCCACCGTGCCCCTTCCCCAACCTCTTGCAAAGCCTTCCTTCCCCATTGCCTATACATGTTCCCCCTTACCCACCCCGGTCACTCTGCTGGTCTTTGAATGCTTAGCCCTGTTTAAGTACCACTGCACAGTGGTGTCCTTCTGGACAACAGTGGCACCCACCAGGAGCAGATCATCCCTATACCACCCTCCCCACGCCATACCTCCACCCCACCCTGGTGGCAATACTGGTCCCTGTCTGAAAGTTGAGCCCTACCTGAGTACCACTGCACAGTGGTGTACTTATGACTACGGATGTAACCACAAGGAGCAGACCAACCCTACAGCCCCAGCAGTGTGGCGTTCCACTGGTATCACAATGAGACAGGCACAGCATTATGGGAGGTGTACTAGATGTATGCCTTGTGGCGTGCAGAGAGTGTAGACAAAGGAGAAGAGAGCGACGGAGGTTCCTGGCTGCTCAGGGGGAGGAGCAGCACCCTCAGGAAGAAAGGGCGGCTGGGGAAAAAATATAACGAGGCTCAAGCTGCAACTCGGACCTTGGTGCAGCAAACCATCAGGATGCTAAAGATGGGGTTCCAGTGCTTCGACCAGCCTGGTGGAGCCCTGCAATATAGCCCCCAGAGGGTGTCACACATCATCATTACCTGCTGTGCCCTTTACTACCTGGCAATGCAATGGGGAGAGGAGCTGGCTGAGGAGGAGATGGAGGAGCTGGAACGTCTACTGAGATGAGGAGGACATCGACTGGGATGAGGGTGAGGAGGATCTCGAAGGTGACTGTGATAATCTGAGGTGCAATACACATTTATGAAATTGTGAGTAGATTGACCATGTTACCCAATTGCTGTGTAGCATGGACTACAATGTTAATCAGTAACTTAGAATAGGGTATGGTTTGAGAAGCACACATTGTGTTAGTGCTCTGTTACTTGTGTTAATAAACAGCATGTGCTTCATCTTATATTGCTCTCTGCGTCTGCAGGATCTTGCTTGCCAACAGTTAGGCATGCGAGTGTGTTTACAAGCAAAGTGACGTGACAGAAGGAACATAACTGGCAACGAGGCAAAACACGGCCAGTCGACGGCACCAAGGAAAGCTGCGAAAATTCCGCTGAAGTGAATCAGCCGTGCCTTACAGGCCAATTGCAAGTACAGCCCTCATCATAGTCATCGGAATTACCTCCCTCCAGTATGCCACAGTTTGGCTGTATCGAACCGATTGATCAGACCGATGACTAGTCATATTATATTGAACGCCTCACGTTCTTCTTTTTGGCTAACAACATATCAGGTGAGGAGAAGGAGCGGGCGATCCTCTTATCGACATGTGGCAGTAAAACACATGGCCTAATTCATAGTCTAAAGGCACCCAACAGCCCAGATTCCAAGAGTTTTGATGAGTTGGTAAACCTTGTGAAAAGCCACTTTCAGCCAAACTCTTGGTAACGACGCAGTGTTTTAAATTTAATTTGAGTTATGGTGCCCCAGAGAGACATTCGCTTGCTATGCAGCAGCTTCAAAATAACTGACAGAGCACTGTGAGTTAGGGACATCAATTCATGACATGTTCAGAGACTGATTAGTTTGTGCGATTAATGAAGACGTCATTCAAAAAAGGTTGTTGTCAGAAATGAATTTAGACCTCAGCAAGACACTGGAGTTGGCGCTCGCAATGGAGACGCTGTCAGGGATTCAGAAACAATCAAGGGAGCAAAAATGGCTCCGTCCTTCACGCCAGGAGGGAGGCACCGGTTAGAAAAGGTGGGAAGCGCAGGCCTCGGCAGAAAGGTAGGAAACAGCCACTATTGATAGACCAAGAAAAAGCAATGGTTTAACAGATAAAACCCACACTAATAATGGCAGAAATGGAACCAGGCAGCCTGCAAACATACGACAATTTAAAAGAATTGAGTGTTTCTACTGCCATCACAGTTGGCACATTATTTAATATTGTAAAGACAGATTGAGACAAAATTTTAAACAAAGAAGTAGAAATCATGAGATCCAAATAATAGAGGAACCTATAGAAACAGAGTCAGATATTTACTCACTACATAACTTAAAAATGGGCAAAACGGAGACAATCTATGTGACAGTGGAAGTCAGTGGAAAACCCATCCGAATGGAGGTGGATATAGGGATATCCGCAACAGTTATAGGGGAACATATGTTCAAATATCTGAATGGAGGAGGCCACTCACTAAATCTGGAAAACTCAGATGCTAAATTAAAGATGGATACTGATGAAGACATACGATTAAGAGGTATATGCAAGGTTCCAGTACAGCATGGAAGCCAGTCTGCTAATCTACCCCTGATAGTGGTAGCAGGGGAGGGCCCAAGTCTGTTTGGTCGGAACTGGCTTAAGGAAATAGAGTTGGAGTGGACTGAGATTTTTCTATTCAGAATGAAAGATCTGTAAGAATTATTACAGAATTAGGCCTCTAAGTTCAGGGAAGAGCTCGGGAAGATTCAGGGGCTGCAAGTTAAAATCCACGTGGATCCTGGAGCAAACCCCAGATACTTGAAGGCGAGGCTAGTCCCATATGCATTACAAGAAAATGTTGATGTCAAATTAAGCAGGCTGGAAAGGTTGGGAGTCTTATAACCTGTACAATTTTCTGAATGGGCAGTGCCCATAGTCCCAGTACTAAAGCCTGACCAGAATGTGCGAATATGCGGGGACTACAAATTGACCGCTAACAAAATGGCCAAATTTGACTGGCATCCTATACTGAAAATTGATGAATTGTACATCAATCTGGCAGGGGGAACTGCACATACGAAGCTCGACATGAGTCACGCTTACCAGCAAGTCGAGCTAGAAAAACCCTCTGGGGATTTTTGTGACCATCAACACAAATAGGGGGTTACACCAATATACCAGGTGACCCTTTGGAGTCTCAACAGATTCTGCTATTTTCCAATGGATTATGGAAAATTTACTTCAAGGCTTGCCCCATTTGGTTTATCACGATGATGTCCTAGTAACAGGACTAACTGATGAAGAACACCTGGCTAACCTGGAAGAGGCTTTGAAGCGTTTCTCACAAACTGGAGCACGTTTGAAGAGAGAACAATGTATCTTCCAAGCAAAAGTAGTGGTTTACCTAGGTAATAGGGTCAACTCGCAGGGCCTTCAGCCAGTAGAAGACAAGTAGGAGAGCTATTTGGGAGGCACCAGCACTGTAAAACGCCATAGAACTCAAGTCCTTCTTGAGAATGGTTAACTACTATGGCCATTAGCTCCCAAATTTGTTGACAGTACTGGCTCCATTATACAGTTTACTCAAGAAAAACCACAGGTGGACTTGGCAAGCTCCACAACAGATGGCTTTTATGACAGTAAAACAGTTGCTACATTCGTTGGCCTTGTTGGTACATTTCAACCCAAAGAAATAATTAATTTTAACCTGTGAAGCATCCCCTTACACAGTAGAGGCAGTACTCTCCCACAGGATGGCGGATGGCTCCAAGTGGCTTTTTGTTAACGTCTCATGAGCACTCAGTGTGGCAGAATTAAGATACTCACAAATAGAGAAAGAAGGCTTACCATTGTATTTGGCATTAAGGAGTTCCACCAATACATCCATGATCACCACTTCACCATTGTATCCAACCATAAGCCACTACTAGGCTTGTTTGGTGAAGATAAGGCAATACCCCCAATTGCTTTGGCATGCATCCAAAGGTGGGCACTGATTCTAGCTGATCACGAATATACTTTTATCCACTGGCCGGGAAGCCAGATTGCAAATGCCGATGCACTGAGCCAATTACCTCTAAAAGACAGCAATGTGAACGTCCCACTTCCTCAAGAACTTGTCTTGTTATTAAACTTTCTGCATTTGTCACCAGTACATGCTAAACAAATAAAAGAGTGGACAGACCATGATCAAGTTTTGTCTCACATGAGGGAACAAATCTTGCGGGATGGTCTAACAAGCCAAAGTCAGACAAAATGAAGCCCTATTTTAATAGGAGATACGAACTCACCTGTCAGGATGGCAGCTTGCTGTGGGGAGCGAGAGTCATTGTGCGCCCCAGTGGAAGAAAGCCATTATTGGCTGAATTGCATAGCGCTCACCCCACCATCTCTAGAATGAAAATGTTGGTGCGAAGCTACTTATGGTAGCCAGGAATGGACACAAAAATCGAAAACATGGTCAAGAGCTGCATGTAGTGCCAACAGGTATAGAAATCGTCCCTTCGGCTCCATGGCATCCCTGAGAATGGCCAGGAAGGCCACAGGACCGCTTCCACGTTGACTATGTGGGGCCTTTGTTGGGCACAATGTTCCTCTTGATTATAGATGCTCATTCAAAGTGTATGGATGTATATAAGGTGAGATCACCCACATCTGTCACCACCACAGACAGATCACATCAGAGTTTTGTGATACACGGGTTACCAGAGATAATAGTGTCTGATAATGGAACAGCATTCACTAGTGGGGAATTCCTAAGATTCACACGTCTCAATGTCATAACACATGTTAAGACCTCGCCATACCACCCTGCATCCAATGTTTTAGCCGAAAGGGCAGTCCAGACCTTCAAGTCCGGAATGAAAAAACTGAATGGAGACCATTGCAACTAGATTATCATGCTTCCCACTCAGCTATAGGACTGCACCGCACACAAACTGGTATTGCCACCACAGAGTTATTGATGAAGAGACGTCCCAGGACATGTTTGAGTCTCATAAGGCCGAATTTAGTGGGGATGGGTAGAGACAAGTCAAGAGGCTCAGAAAAATGGACATGATTACCACAGTCGTGAAAGAAACTTCACTGTTGAAGACACAGTTTTTGCAAAGAACTTTGGAAGTGGGCCCAAATGGCTATCAGGTGAAGTTAGTGCAGTGACAGGACCCCTGTCCTATCACACATCAGTTGAAGGTCAGATAATTAGGAGACAGGTAGATCACCTCACAAAAAGGGAAACAGATCTACAAGAAAGAATGCACCAAACATTCCCATTGAAGTCTACACCACATGTGGAAGGAACTCCCCTTGGTTTGGAAGTGCCTGTAGGATCCGTTGAGCCTGGGAGAGTTGAAGAGACAAACTTACAGGTTCCTACTGGAGAGCCTAGTGGACAGACAACTCCTGAGAGGAAGGCCTCAGATAAAACACCCAAAGTCGTAGAGCTACGACATTCGACACTTTTGAAGAAGCCTCCAGAGAGATTGAATTTGTAAATAGCTTATTTATGTAAATAGTTGATGTATTGTAAAGATTGTAAATTGTACTTTCGAGTAAAGGGGGAGAGATGTGGTAAGTTGAGGTGCAATACACCTTTAAAAGAATGTGAGTAGATTGACCACGTGACTGTATTATCCAATGGCTGTGTTGCGTGGGCTACAATATTAATCAGTAGTTTAAAATAGGGTCGGGTTTGAGAAGCACACATTGTGTTAGTGCTCTTTTACTTGTGTTAATAAACAGCATTTGCTTCACCTTATATTGCTCTCTGTGTCTGCAGTATCTTGTTTGCCAACTATCACCGGTAGATAGGTGTGCGACCATATTCACGAGCAAAGTGACTCAACAGAAAGAACATAACAGTGATGGCAATGGTGATGATGCCATTGCACTGGCCAGATGAGGCAGTTGTACTTGAGAGATCCTCATAGCTGCACCTGATCCTTTGTCACTTTCCGCATCTGACCCCTTCAGGAGCACAACATCGCTGGTCACAGATGCTGACGAGATGGGGGCCAGCCCCAACTTAGAGATGCTGAGAGCACAGAGTGTGAATGATGGAAATCTTTGACGCCTGCCCACGACATTATGGCTGCAAAGACAAGAACCAATGAGGTGCAGGCATCAGTAATGTTTCCGGGGAGTGTGAGGCCGGACCATCACTTTGGTCTGAAGGCTGCACAGGGCTAAGGGAAGGGGCCCTGGACTGTGACACCTGCCTTCACCGTGTGCATAAAGGTTTCACATCTGAGTGACATGAACACTGCTCATCAGAACAAGGAGCCACAGGCAGGGAGACATTCTTGGGACTTTATTGACAATAATGAACAGTGTGTACAAGTGATTAACACCCGTGCCCAGGCTGTGCAGCTTCAAAAGAGTTACATCTTCTTGTGGTTCTTGGACTCATTCCGTCATTTCTGGGTCGGCTGGAGAAGGAAGCAGGGAGGTTTCCCCTTCTTGAAGCTATAGAGGGACCTGGGCAGGACTCATGTCCGAGTCTTCTGTCAAGAGTATGCGAAGGGGTCGACAAATAGGCAAAAATCCAGGGTCGAGGAGTTGGAGAAGAAGGTGCTCGACCTGGAGGCATGTCTCTGTCAGCCCAACGTGGACCCGGTCCTGCGGCTGGTGTACGATGAGAAGAAGGGCGTGCTGCGGGACCTGCAACTCGTTAGATTTCATGGTGCATACGTGAGGTCACGGATCCGATTCCTCCAGGACCTGGACCGTGGCTCCCGCTTCTTCTACTCGCTGGAAAAAAGGCACGGGGTCACTCAGTAGCTCCATACGCTGCTGGCCAACGACGAATCCCTTGTCTTGGATCCGGAGGGCATCAGGGTCATTGCCTGAGACTATTACCCTGCCCTGTTCTCTCCGGATCCGTCCAGCGAGGACGCTTGCAGAGTTTTGTGGGAGGACCTGCCGCAGGTCGGCCCTGAGGGTGCCGGAAAGCTTGACTCCCTTATAAGTCTGGGGGAGCTGACCGGCGCACTCGACGGTCTCTCTAGGGGCAAATCTCCGGGACTAGACGGGCTGACCGTGGAGTTCTTCAGGGCGTTCTGGGACATCCTGAGGAGCGACTTCGCGGGGGTCCTGGGGGAGAGTATCGCTACTGGGGAGATGCCCCTTTCGTGGCGCAGGGCTGTGATTGCCCTGCTGCCGAAGAAGGGGGATCTCTGCCTCCTTAAAAACTGGCGCCCGGTCTCCCTCCTCAGCATGGAATATAAAATATTTGCCAGAGCCATGTCTTCTCGGCTCGGCACCGTGCTGGACCACATGATCCACCCTGACCAGTCCTACACCGTCCCGGACCACACAATTTATGATAACATCCATCTGGTCCAGGACATTATCCACCATTCCCAGAGGGCTGGTCTGTCGAGCGCCTTTCTGTCCCTTGATCAGGAGCAGGCGTTCGACAGGGTGGATCACGAATACTTACTTGGAACTCTGCGAGCATTCGGGTTCGGGACGCATTTTGTCGCCCGGATCTGACTTCTGTACACTGCCGCGGAGTGTCTAGTTAAGGTTAACGGGTCCCTGACGGCGCCCCTTCACTTTGGGAGAGGGGTATGTCAGGGCTGCCCCCTGTCTGGCCAGTTGTATTCTATTTGCGTGGAGCCTTTCCTGCGCCTCTTGCGGAGGAGGTTGTCAGGATTGGTTCTGCGCGGGCCGGGCATCGGGGTGGTCCTTTCGGCTTACGCCGATGATGTCCTCCTTATGTTTAGTGACCCGGCTGACCTGCGGAGGGTGCGTGAGTGCCAGGGGGTCTACTCTGCCGCTTCTTCTGCCAGGATCAACTGGGATAAATGTTCTGGACTCCTGGTCGGCCCGTGGCAGATGGATCCCCTACCTGAGGAGCTCAGGCCTTTCACCTGGAGCAGGACCAGCCTCCTCTACCTGGGGGTCTATCTCTGACCTGCAGAGGAATCCTGGCCGGTGAACTGGCAGGAACTGGAGACGAAAGTCACCGCTCGCCTGCGGTGCTGGACAGGACTGCTCCGAGTGCTATCTTACCGAGGTTGAGTTCTGGTCATAAACCAGCTGATCGCCGCCATGTTGTGGTATCGGCTGGTCACTATGACCCCTCCCCCGGACTTTGTCACAAAAATCCAGAGAATGCTCGTCGAATTCTTCTAGGACAAAAGATTGCATTGGGTCGCTGCTGAGGTTCTGAGTCTCCCACTTAGGGAGGGCGGTCAGGCGCTAGTGTGCCTATGCACACAGGTGGTGACTTTCCGCCTTCAGACCCTGCAGCGATACCTTTACGTTGAGCCCCCTCCGAGATGGTGTGCCCTGATGACGTATTTCTTCTGCCAGGTGCACGGCCTGAATTATGACGTGCAGCTCCTGTTTATAGAACAGAGGGGCCTCGGTGGCTCCTTGCAGACATTGCCCGTCTTTTACCAGGACCTGATCAAAGTCTGGAACATGGTTGCCTCGCGACACAGCTCTCCCCTGTCAGGAGTAGCGGCTATCGTCAGAGAGCTGCTGCTCAGGAATCCGCCCCTCCGTCCTTTTCAGTGGTTAGCGGAGAGGAGGGCTGTGGCCGCAGGGGTGACCAGGATCAGGGACGTGCTGGGTGGCAGAGGAGTGGGCTGGATGCTCCCGCAGGAGTTGGCGCGTCGCGCATCTGTGAGTGTCTGGCTCGCGGCCGATGCCATTCAAGACCTGAGGATAGTTGTGCTCGGACCTGATGTAATTTTAGATCTCGAGGTGGCCCAGGTGCGCGGTGGTCTTCCTGCTGAACGTTCCCCTGTTCGGACTGAATTCCACATTGGCCCCAAGCCCCGAGCCCTCCCTCGGGTTCCAGTGCCCTGCAATATGAGCCGCCTCGGGGACATGCCCGGGAGCCTTGTTGCCTCCCGTTGGGAGGCCCTCTACGGAGATGTCCTCCCGCTTTCCATCGGGGACCTAGGGTGGAGGGTGTTGCATACAACAGTCCCCTACAATCGAAGAATGTGTTCACAGACTCCCAGGATACCTTCCCTTTTTGTGGTCTTGTGGAGTCAGTGGACCATGCTTATATAGGGTGTGGTAGGCTGCACTCCCTTTTCAGTTACTTGAAAAGCCTTTTATTACTGTTTTGTTTGCACTTCAGTCCCACGCTCCTGATCTACAGTGTGGAGGGGGGTCGAGAAGGAGGAGGACCTCCTTGTGAACCTGCTCCTGAGCCTAGCCAAGTTGGCCATTAACAGGTCCAGGCAGCGGGTGATCAAGGGGGTGGTCCCGTCCAACTGTTTGGCCCCCATTCACGGCTATGTTCGTGGCCGGGTGTCCCTGGAGGGGGAGCACGTGGTTTCTATCGACACCCTCGAGGCCTCCTGTGCTCGTTGGGCACCGCAGGAACTGGGGTGTTTTATCAACCCCTTTAATCACATTTTGATCTGATGCTTGTAAGTTTCCTTTAAACTTTGTCCTTGGTTTACAGCTGACCTGACTTAGAGGCTGATTTGTTTTATCCCTTATTTTGTTAATTTAGTTTAATTATTTAACTCCAAAAGAGTTACATCTTCTTGACTTTCCTAACCCTGCCGCTATGCCTTGGTGCTCCCCCAAAATCCACAGAAGAAGTGGAAGCAGCCTGCTGACTGCTATACCTGTCTGTGATGGCCTTGGCGGGTGTCCTCTGGAAGGCTAAGACCAGAAAGGTCATGGCCTGCTTTCAGGGTCTTGTTGTGTGGCAGTGGCACTCTCCTCAGCCTGTGGAACTGGAGCTGCTGGGGGTTTGCAGGAAGAGGGGATTCGGATGGGCTGGACACTCCTGGACCCACCTGGGTGGATTGCCCAGGGGTGTGCACCTGCTGATCCTCCTCCCTGTGGGTGCCCGAGGGTCCCTGGCTGATTCCTTGAGGAGAAGAGGAAGCTTGAGTGAGATCGATCTGCCCTGCACCTTTCTCACGTATATACTATTGAAGGCGAACTATGGCGTCAGTGATGGAGTTGAGCCCGCACTGTAGTGCAGGACCAATGTACTGGACCAAGATCCCCATGGCGGCCGCCATCCTACCAGTGTTGCCCTCAGTGCTTTGACATGCCGATGCTATCATCTCAACCACCATCACGGCTCCTTCATCATGCCTTGCAATTGGTCATCCCTTCCTGATGCTCCCGAGATTTCCTTTGCAGTTCCAGCAACTGTGACTTGATTGGAGGCTCGTCATTTGACTCAGACTCAGCAAATTTCTGGCCACTAGCAGTGCTCCAAGTGCTAGAGGCCTGGGAAGTCCCTGCCTCCACCTGCTGTGGTCAGAAAGTGCGATGTGCTCACCAAATTATGATCCCAAGGCTACACAAAAGCTAGGTCACAATGAGGTGTGTGTCTCTGCATTGGTGGAGGGCGTGGGTGAGCGCTGTGACATGACTTCAGGGAGGGTGTCCTCTGATTCGTCTTCAGAGGTTTCTTTAGGGCTTGATTGGAGGCCCTGGGTCATGGGCTACATTGGCTGTTTCCCAGTTGTGCCTGCAAAATCAAGGAGAGATAATTGGTGCATTGCAGGGGACTGCAGAACAGGACACATCACTCACGGCATGGTTGTCTGATGGATGTTGCACTGCTGGATCCTCATGTGGTAGAGCAGCGCTGACCTCACCATAAGCACAGGACCAGTCTAGATCCTGGACAGCCAACTAGATGGCTCTATTTTCAAAGTCTGCGAGGACCTTGATTTCAGGTATTCCTTCACCGGTCTGTGACCTCTCCCTGTTGTATGCCAGCTTGTCCTGTATGAATAGAGATGGAGAGAGTCTAAGCAGGATGCCTGCAATGGCCAGATAATAAATACAGGTGGTGGGTGGTGCCATGGACAGGATGAGGATACATCCCACAGGATAGATGAAGGTGTGTGCGAGAGAGTGAATGGTGATGTCCCTGAACTGGCAATGAGTGAGATCCCTGTGGATGTGTGATGAGTTTGTGAGTGCAGAATGGAGGAGATCATTCATCTTCTTTCAACACTGGGTGGCATCCTCTTTTCTACAGCATTGGCACTGACCGCTGCTGCCACCACTTCCCATGCTGGATTGATAATGTTGTTGCCCCTACTGCAGCCAGAGTGGGGGTAGAGGAGATCACAACGGGCTTCCACTGCATCCAAAAAGCAGTAAAGGGATGCATCATTAAACTGGGGTGGGGGGCTGCCTATCGGGGCCATGTCTTCCGTGCAGCAGTCCGGGGCTGGAAACACTGAGAGGTTTTCACATGGCTACACTTTACATATGGTGCTCAGCGTGATGAAGCGACGAGGTGATGGCGTGGCAGGCAAATGAGAGCCCATCTGCCATAAAACTGGTGTGTTTCCCAAGAATTGCATAATAAATGTGGCCAGATTGAGACGATACAGCGTGAGAAGCTGCCATTGCAACCGACGGATAAAACATCCTCCTACCCACCTGCTACTGCACTTAGTGCAAATCTGGGACGATTCCACCCTTAGGGACAAAGATGGTATAGGGTCTTCAAATTTTATGACAGCTTTAAGGGTTTCATTCTGCATAGAGAGTTCTGTAATGTTAATAACATTAATTCTGCAATGGAATAACCCTTATCACCTCACTCATTAATAGCATTCGAACAACAGGTCATAGGCTTAAGTGAAAGTTCCATTAGATTGGAAAATAACTAAAGTAACTCCTTTATTCAAGAATGGAGGAAGACAGACAGCAGGAAACTATAGGCCAGTTAGCTTAACATCTTTTACAGGGAAAATGTTAGAAGTTAATAAAGATGTTATTACAGGGCACTTCGATAAATTCAAGCTAATTAGGCAGAGTCAACATGGCTTTGTGAAAGGGAAATCATGTTTAACCAATTTATTGGAGTTCTTTGAAGAAGTAACAGGTGCTGTTGATAAAGGGGAACCAGTGGATGTACTGCCCTTAGATTTTCAGAAGGCATTTGATAAGGTGCCACATCAAATGCTGCTGTGGAAAATAAAAGCCCACGGTGTAATAGGTAACATATTGGCATGGGGAGAAGATTGGCTAGCTAACAGGAAACAGAGTTGGGATAAATGGTTCATGTTCTGGTTGGCAGGATGTGATGAATGGTGTGCCACAGGGATCAGTGCTGAGGCCTCAACTCTTTACAACTTATCTAAATGATCTGGCTGAAGGAACCGATGGTATGGTAGCTAAATTTGCTGATGACACAAAGGTAGATAAGAAAGTAAGTTTGAAGAGGATATAAAGAGGTTACAGAAGAATATAGATAGGTTAGGTGAGTGGGTAAAGATCTGGCAAATGGAGCACAATGTAGGAAAATGTGACAATGTCAATTTTGGCAGGATAAATAAAAGGGAGGTATATTATCTAAACAGTGAGAGATTGCAGAGCTCTGAGATGCAGAGGGATCTGGATGTCCTAGTGCATGAATTGCTAAAGGCTAGTATGCAGGTGCAGCAAGAAATTAGCAAAACTAATAGAATGTTAGCATTTGTTGTGAGGGGAATTGATTACAAAAGTAGGGAGGTTATGCTTCAGTTGTACAGGGCATTAGTGAGACTACACCTGGAGTACCGTGTACAGTATTGGTCCCCTTCTTTAAGGAAAGACGTAAATCTATTAGAAGCAGTTCAGAAAAGGTTTACTAGATTAATATCAGGAATGGGTGGGTTATCTTATGAGGAAAGGCTGGACAGGCTAGGTTTATATCCACTGGAGTTTAGAAGAGTAAGACACAACTTGATTGAAACATATAAGATCTTGAGGGGACTTGACAGAGTGAATGTGAAAAGGATATTTCCTCTTGTGGGAGAATCTAGAACTCGGGGTCAATGTTTCAAAATAAGGGGTCATCCATTTAGGACAGAAATCAGGATTTTTTTTTTCTCCTAGAGAATTGTGGAGCTTTGGAATTCTCTTCCTGAAAAGATGGGCAGGGCAGAGTCCTTGAATATCTTTAAGGCAGCGGCAGATAGATTCTTGATAAGCAAGGGGGTGCAAGGGAGTGGGGGTAGGCAGGAATATGAGGTTAAAATCATGATCTTATTGAATGGTGGAGCAGGCTTGAGGGGCCAAGTAGCCTAATTCTGCTCCTAATTTGTCTGTTTGTATGATTTTCCAGCTCTCCCATTACCAATATTCATCTTGTGGATAGGTCTCACTAAGTACTATTTCTCTGTAGCCCTCAATTGTCCTAATCTAAATTCTATATCCCATTGTCAGTTAACTATGTTTAACCCCTGATTGATTTCTTTATGGAGTATGTGTCAATATCTTAATGCCTCACTCACTTGGCCATATTAGTCATTTCATGCTGTGCTGTTTTCAAGTAACTGAGCATGTTTGAGATCAGCTCTTCAATGCAAATGCACCATGTATTTCCACGTTAGTTATTTCACACATAACTAATCACAATTGCACATGCTGGAATCCCAATATCATACCAGATGCGCAATCCAATGCAAGTCATTCATTGACCTTCAGGTGATCTTATCAAAAGATCAGGTTGTGTCTGGAGATCTCTGTTTGTGGCCCTGTTATGGCCCTGCTGCCTCGATTAGTGGCCAGACTAACATTGCGGTTTTCTTAAAAGGTTAAAAGGCAAAGTCACAAATACCTCCAAGAGAAAGCTATCAATTTAAAATCCTTAACTGTGTTGTCCTGTCTTTCAGTAGAATGTGCATAGATACCAGATTGTAAGCTTCGTTCAATTACACTCATGTGATTTATTCCAGTTCAACTCAACTTCCTCCTTTTATATTTTACACATCCCATTCCATTCAATTACCATTCTATCTCATTCATGAGCCTTGGGAAAGCTTAACTGTCCAATACAATTCTATCATGATACCTTAAAAATAGAAATTAAACATTCCCAGTGGTTTCCAGGCATTTGTACATTTTGCTTGTCTGTTTATTTTAGATGACCTGAGGGTGGTGAAAAAGAAGTGTCATATTCAAATGTTAACTGTTCCTCTCTCCATAGATGCAGCCAGAACTGCTGAGTATTTCCAGTGCTTTCTGTTTCTACTAGCCCAGCTTCTAATATATTTTCCTTTGTTTTCCTTTGTCACGGCAAGATGTAATTGCAGAGCTGGAATGGGAGGAGGAGGAGGAAGTTAACAGCAATCATTTAACTCTTCCACTCACACATTCATTCACCATTTCTCTCTCACTCCCCAGCCCAGAGAAATCCACCCGGGTTGGGAGGGGTGTAGGGGGTGGAGGTAGTTTGGGGTGAATGGGATAGTTAGGATGAGGGTTTATCACTGGGTGAGTCACAGAACTGGGGGGCACCTGACAATGAAGAGCGGAGACAGTGCAGAATCCATCCATGAGCTCCAGTGCTTCAGGTTTCAGGTCTCCTGCTCTAAAAAGGTTAATGGGTGAACAATGCACCTACAAAGAGGCTCTACTCCCATTTTGGTCCTCTCCGTTAATTCCTGGGAAACTAAAGACAAACATTCTTCCTTAATCTGTTTACAGATTTCAGTATACTAACCTCCTTCTGACTCTGTAACATCTCCCAAAAAATTTTTAAAAAATTTTCATCCATAATGACAGGTTTCATTATTTCCTTTATCTTCAATTGTTCTTCCATGTAAAAAGGAAACTCCTTCCCTCCCTATCACCCGCACAACCTCTCTATTCCTGCAAATCAGTCACCTTTGAGTTGTGCTTCCCCATACTACAACCTGACTTACGCATGATCCTTTATTATGTACAAGATTTAAATCTCCATGATCACCACGGAGTTAATATCTCCTCAACAATTCTAATATTCATGTTGTTTGTTATCTGGACTCTACAGTATTGGAACCCGACTGAACACGCGTGTTTTCCTGCTGTTTTGTGTGGTGCAGTTACCTGTCAATGACTGGATGAAGTGGCACATTCCCCTTTTCTTAAGGGCCTCAATTTGGGCAAGGGCAGGATGACACCCTAGGCTTCACCCAGCCCCCAGTAAGAATGCAGACAGATCAAGGACGAGTGGAAGGGTGTCAGAAAGATAACCCAGGAATTTTTACAGGCCCCCGTCGCCTTACTGCAAACCCACTGCTGGGATGCCTATAAAATTCTGCCTTAAATTCAATCAGCCACGAATGATCTCATTGAATGGCAGAGCACACACAAGGGGGTAAATAGTCCAGTCCAGTTCCTATGTTCCCATATTCCCATGATCATATGTTGCCTTATTGTTGAATTACATCCGCAACTGTTTAAAGAGCTGCAGCTGCCATTTCAAAGATTGCATTTTTTTTCCAAGCAATTATTGAGAAGAAGATTTAGTTTTTTCTTTATTATCTACAGATTTACAATGGAGCATCAAATTGGCAGTGCCTTAGAGGTTTCTGATTCTGCACCAGAACTGCTGCTGCAAGAAGTAGGGAAATGAAGTGTTACAATTCAGGCAACTTCCCAATATTCTGAACATTTGTTGATTTAGTTCGTTATAACCTCTAACCACAATTTCCAAACATTCTTCATTCCTATTGTCAGTTCCCTATTTGTATTGTTCTGATCTTTCTGTAACTGTTACTGTTACTGACAGTAAGCTTTAAGCTTCAAGCAACAAACAAAATGAAAATAACGGTTTTATAATCAGAGAATTCCCATGGGAATGGCAGCACAGTGGTAATGTTATTGTACTACTAATCGAGAGGCCCGGATTAATGCCTTGGAGACGTGAGTTCAGACCCCACACGGCAGCAGGGAGAATTTAAATTCAGTTTCCAAATTTGGATTTAGAAAGATAATCTCACTAAGAATGATCATGAAACTATTGGTTTGTCATAAAAATACATCTGTTTCACTATGTCCTTCAGGGAAGGAAATCTGCCCTCCCTACCTACATGTGACTACAAACTCTCACCAATGTGATTGACTCTTAAATGCACATCCTCCCCAGCCACCCTCCAAAGTCCTCTTCACTAACATTTGGGAGCTTATCTCAAAATTGAAACAGCTGTCCCACAGATAGCTTGACATAGTCATACTCACAGCACAGTTCTGATGTCTTCAAGCTTTCTCCCTTTGTATAAATGTCCTCTTGTGCCTAGTGAAAATAAATGAACACACACCATGTTTATCCAATCCCTTACGAGTGCTTGGTGTCTTTATATCATTATAAGAACAAAACACACAGTGGGCAGAATTTTACAACAGCGGGAATTTATGTTCCCGCTGTCATCAATGGGATTTATAACGGCCCGCCGCAATTTACAGCCCCGTCCCTGCCGAAATGCAACCGTAAAATTCTGCCGAGTAGCAGCAATGTGTACCGTATTCAAGGTACATGACAGTAATTCACCAAGGTTCCTTTGACAGCAACTTCAAAACTGGCAACCTTTATCACCTAGTAGAACAAGGACAGAAAGCGGGTGCAAACACCATCATGTGCAACTTTCCCTTGAACAACACACCGTCCTGACTTGGAACTATGGGTGGGATTTTCTAGTGCCGTCAGATGTGGGAAACGTGGCAGGTGGGGAGGGGGGTGGGGCACAAAATCTGGAGTGATAGCAAAAGTCCGTTTGCTGCCAGCAAGAAAATAGGGATTGCAATTTTCCCTCCTGAATTACATGGCGGGTCGAGTTTCCCGCTGCTCCACGTCGGGAACCATATTTTCCATCGCTTTGCATCTCATGAATGCTCATTAAAAACCCAGCTCGCTGGAATCACATTCACATTCCCAATCTAATTGCCCCACCAGTGGATAATTAGGCCGGTTTGAATCACAACCAGTTATCAGTAGCATGCACCTGGCGAACCTCATTTTACTCATAACTTTGAGGTTTACATGTGCAGCTTTCAATGCGCTGCTCTCGTGGCTGCTCTGACATCATGCCAAGGCTGCTCAGGCAAGACCAGCAGCAAGGGAAGGAGGTGGAAGGCACACACTTGATTGAGGGGGCAAGGGTCACTAGAACCCGGGGGTGGGGGGGGGGGGTGTGGTGGGGGGCGGTGGGTAGGGGTGGACAGAGCCACATGACTTGGAGAGGATGGGTGGCAAGTTAAAGCAAGAAGAGGGATAAGTGCAAGGCACACCAAATTACAAGGCTGTCCCTCACACATTTGGGTCCTGGAGTTTGGTGGTTTGGTATTGGATGGCAGATGGCACACTGACAGTCAGGGAAGGCATCTGCAGCTTGTAAATGGGGAACTGGTAAATAAGAGGTGGGCATTCGATGGTCTCATTGGGTGGTGTGGGTGTTTCGGTAGGTCACTGTGAATAGAGCCACATGATGGTCAGGGGTGAGGTCAACATGGGGCATCGGGACAACCAGGGAAAACAGCTCAGTGGGGAGGCCAGGAATATTGACTAGAACAAGGTTGGTCTCCAGCGTTAAAGAGGAAGGCAAGTCAATGATCAGAGGGAAGGAAACTTGCGCATGATCTTCTTCCAGGGAAATAGGAGGGACTTGGATGGTAAGGGAGTGGGGCGTCGGGGCTGCTGGAGTTGGAAGCTGTTCTCATAGTAGAATCAGAGCAGCACCATCTCAACAGCCGATGGAATGATGCGGTTGAAACAAAACCTAGGTTGGGTGGGGGTGGGGTTCTGAGGGCTTGTGGGAGGAGGTGACTACTGAACCTTTGGGCCGATTGAAGGAGCAGCCTAATAATCACAGCTTGAGGACATGGAGAGCAAGGCTCAGCTGAGACATGTTAGACTGCCAGACCAGTGAGATTTGTGGTGAACTTCAGCTTTCCACAGGTGCAGGGTGCTATTACCAGCACACAGGAGGCCTTAAGAGCTCTCTGGTAGCAGCTGCTAAATTTTATCAATAGATAAACTTCCACTGTCTCAACATGCAGCTGATTTGTGATCACCGAAGGCAGATTATGCAGGTTTGTGTGGGGTACCCTGGGAATTCACATGACTCTTACATCTTGAGTACTTGCAGGTGCCATAGATCTTCCAGGGCCCTCAGCGCATTCAGGGTTGGCTCCTCAATGATAAAGGCTACCTGCAAAAGATGTGTCTAATGACACTTTCTTGGTGGTCACAGAATGCTTTAGGTGGAGAGGTACCATGCAGCTCATTCTCCAACACGCTCCTTGATTGAGCAGACTATCGGCACATTGAAGATGCGTTTCAGGTGTCTGGAGCAGTCAGGTGGTGCTCTCCCCAAAGGGTTCTTTTTTCTTCATTCTTTCATGAGATGCCAGCATCGCTGGCAAGGCCAGCATTTGTTGCCCAGCACAAATTTCCCTTGAACTGAACGGCTCAGAGGGCAGTTAAGTGTCAACCACATTACAGTGATTCTGGATTCACATGTAGGCCAGACGAAGTAAGGATGGCAGATTTCCTTCCCTAAAGGACATTAGTGAACCAGGTGAGTTTTTGTAGCAATCAATGATAGTTTCATGGTCACCATTATTGAGATTAGCTTTTTATTCCAGATTTATTAACTGAATTTAAATTCCATCAGCTGCCATGATGTGATTTGAACCCATGTCCTCAGAACATTAACCTGAGCCTCCTGCTTGTTAGCCCAGTAACAGTATCATTACTCCATCATCTCTCCATCATTGTGGTTTGCTGTGCTCTACACAACCTGGTGCCCCTAAGGGGGGATGAGTTGTCAGATGGAGAGGGGGAGGAGCTGCACATCTCCACCAATGAGCAGGACACCAAAAGGGATGACATCGAATAGGGCAAGGATGTTGGTGCCTCACAGGAAGAAGCCATTGCACAGGCCAAAAGGTTCAGGCCCTTATAGCAACAAGGTTCCAAGGTGATGAAGAAGACTAGTTCATACAAGCCTATTTCACATGTCCCCTTGAAACTGGCTAGACATTAGCACCTACATTGCTATCCTCAACACTTCATAGAAGGACATTAATCTCAGGAAGATAGATACAATCTTGCTTGACGATGGCTTCATTCTTGAAAGGCTAGGCAGTCTATGGAGCATGTGGCTGTTCTGTATTGGGATGAGAGCTCCACCAGTGCTCACTGTGAAGAAATTAGACATGGTGCAGTCTTTCCAAGCATCGTGCCAACCTTTTATTGCCTTTGGCAGCCTTCAAGAGGCAGGAACAGCACCACAAACTTCAGAGTACTCATGGCAGTATGCCTATAGCACTGCAAGGTGGCTCAAGGAGAACAATCACCAATCACTGGTTAATGCTTGACCATCTGAGAACTGATCTAAATTTGGACTACAATTTCTCTCCACAGGTCATCTGTCATGCATGCTTAATGTTCTGGCCTCATCCTGATACTTGGTCCCCAGGATGAGATCGCTCTCCAGGACGCTCTCAGTCATGGATGTGAGCCCGTGAGTCAGATTACCTTTGTGTGCACTGGGAGTGCTTCAGCAGTACCATCGTCTGTTCATTGATAAGCACTCGTGACCCTGCCTTCATCAGGAGCTTCACAAGTTCACATCCAGTGTTGCCATGGCATCTGGCAGTGAAATGGCCCAGTCAATCCCAACACTGCATTTAAGGATTACTTAGGTACTTCATTTATACTAAAGAGCACACAGCAGATGTACTGGAGCTTCACTCTCAATCCATTACAGACCTCCACATTTTCATTCTAGCAGATTAAGATATGCACAATGAAGTCCAGGATGTTGATGACACTGTCACAATCACATAACCATGTTGATTGCCCTTTTGATAACTAGCACAGGGTTTATGTCAAGTCACGCTAGCCAGACATTCAGGTGCAAACCAGCACCCTCACATGTAATAGGCCGACATCTTGAGTTTAGACACACGCCTATAACATTACATAGGTGTTGTCGTCCAGCAGACATTTCAGGAGTCACCGAGTGCTAATTAGGTCCATAGCTCTGCATCATAGAGATGAAGATTGGGAACAACTATAGAGATGATTCTTAGCTGTACACAAAGTCACGGGTTAGCACTGTGGGCCAGCAGGAAAGGCTGAGGTCCCCAACGATTAATTAAACTGTAACCCACGCCCAAACTTGACAGTCATTGAAGGCCATTGAAATGTTTATTTGGTTGGAATAGCTCCAAGATGGGTCACCATTAGGAACATCCACAAGGAACAGAATTCAGT
Source organism: Carcharodon carcharias (assembly GCF_017639515.1). Lineage (NCBI taxonomy): Eukaryota > Metazoa > Chordata > Chondrichthyes > Lamniformes > Lamnidae > Carcharodon > Carcharodon carcharias. The sequence goes on from NC_054480.1 coordinate 102,132,015, forward strand.
GCAGCAGCATTAGGATCATAAAAAATTTTCCAAAATCTATACTCATGAGGCCACATGATGTAAGCCTTACATACGCATGGTCCAACCACCATGTTCATAGAGCAAAACAAAAACAGAATTACCTGGAAAAACTCAGCAGGTCTGGCAGAATCGGCGGAGAAGAAAAGAGTTGTCGTTTCGAGTCCTCGTGACCCTTCGACAGAACTTGAGTGAATCCAAGAAAGGGGTGAAATATAAGCTGATTTAAGGTGTATGGGGGGGGGGGGGCGGATGTTTGGGTGGGGGGAGAGAGAGAGAAGTGGAGGGGGTTGGTGTGGTTGTAGGGACAAACAAGCAGTAATAGAAGCAGATCATTAAAAGATGTCACAAACAACAGCTATGAGCCCCAGCTATGCCTGTCTCTTTATGGGGTATGTGGAACATTCCTTGTTCCAGTCCTACTCCGGCCCCCTTCCACAGCTCTTTCTCCGGTACCTCGATGATTACTTCAGTGCTGCTTCATGCTCTCGTCGGGACTTGGAAAAATTGATTAATTTTGCTTCCAATCTCCACCCCTCCATCATTTTCACGTGGTCCATCTCTGACACTTCCCTTCCCTTCCTTGACATCTCTGTCTCAATCTCTGGTGATAGACTGTCCACCAATATCCATTACAAACCCACCGACTCCCACAGCTATCTCGACTACAGCTCCTCACACCCCGCTTCCTGTAAGGACTCCATCCCATTCTCTCAGTTCCTTCGCCTCCGTCGCATCTGTTCCGATGATGCTACCTTCAAAAACAGTTCCTCTGACACGTCCTCCTTCTTCCTTAACCGAGGTTTTCCACCCATCTCCCGCGCATCCACCCTCACACCTTCTCCTCCCTCCCAGAAACATGAAAGGGTCCCCTTGTCCTCACTTATCACCCCACCAGCCTCCACATTCAAAGGATCATCCTCTGCCATTTCCGCCAACTCCAGCATGATGCCACCACCAAACACATCTTCCCTTCACCCCCCCCTATCGGCATTCCGTAGGGATCGCTCCCTCTGGGACACCCTGGTCCACTCCTCCATCACCCCCTACTCCTCAACCCCCTCCTATGGCACCTCCCCATGCCCACGCAAAAGATGCAACACCTGCCCCTTCACTTCCTCTCTCCTCACCGTCCAAGGACCCAAACACTCCTTTCAAGTGAAGCAGCATTTCACTTGCATTTCCCCCAACTTAGTCTACTGCATTTGTTGCTCCCAATGTGGTCTCCTCTACATTGGAGAGACCAAACATAAACTGGGCGACCGCTTTGCAGAACACCTGCGGTCTGTCCGCAAGAATGACCCAAACCTCCCTGTCGCTTGCCATTTTAACACTCCACCCTGCTCTCTTGCCCACATGTCTTTACTTGGCTTGCTGCATTGTTCCAGTGAAGCCCAACGCAAACTGGAGGAACAACACCTCATCTTCTGACTAGGCACTTTACAGCCTTCCGGACTGAATATTGAATTCAACAACTTTAGGTCTTGAGCTCCCTCCTCCATCCCCGCCCCCTTTCTGTTTCCCCCTTCCTTTTGTTTTTTCCAATAAATTATATAGATTTTTCTTTTCCAACCTATTTCCATTATTTTTAAATATTTTTAAATCTTTTATGCTCCCCCCACCCCCACTAGAGCTATACCTTGTGTGCCCTACCATCCATTCTTAATTAGCACATTCGTTTAGATAATATCACCAACTTTAACACCTATGTGTTCTTTTGTTCTGTTGTTTGTGACATCTTTTGATGATCTGCTTCTATTACTGCTTGTTTGTCCCTACAATCACACCACCCCCTCCACTTCACTCTCTCCCCCCACCCAAACCCCCCCCAACCAACACACCTTAAACCAGCTTATATTTCACCCCTTTCTTGGACTCACTCAAGTTCTGTCGAAGGGTCATGAGGACTCGAAACGTCAATTCTTTTCTTCTCCGCCGATGCTGCCAGACCTGCTGAGTTTTTCCAGGTAATTCTGTTTTTGTTTTGGATTTCCAGCATCTGCAGTTTTTTTGTTTTTATCTCTATGTTCATAGAGCAACTGGCTTTGTTCATGTCACTTCTGTGGACATAAAGGTGACTGACTGAGCTGACATTAAGCGAGATACCATAGACCTGAGGGATATGCTGGGAGATACGTGAGGAGGTGGGGCATCTTGGATGACTTGTATGACCTTGGAACATTGCGTCACATGGAAGAGCTATTCACTAGCTGAGACTTTGAGACAGAAAAGCAAAGTATATGTACATGTGCACAAAATATATACAGTAATTGAACACCTGTGATACTTTTCTGCTCTCAGTACTTCATAATTTTTCTAACCCTACCATTAGGTCTAGGTGCATCACAGACACCCACAGCAGAGGTGGAGGGAGCCTGCTGACTGCTATGCCCTGTTGTCTGAGGTGACCCTGGTGGGAATCCTCTGGAGGCCCAAGGCCTGGAGGACACGAGTCTGCTGAGGGTCTCCTGCTCTGGGTCAGCTGCACCCTCCTTGGCTGAGTAGCTGGAGTTGCTGCGGTCATAAACATAGGGATTTGGAGTGACTGGAAACCCCTGGGTGGATTCCTCCCAGGGTGTCTGGCTGACACTCCTCCTCCCTGTGGGTGTCCAAGGGCCCCTCCCTGGTTCTTGAGGAGAAAGGGCACCTGGAGGGAGGTCAAGGGACACGCTTGCCTAGCCACTGATGGATCTCATTCACAGCTACAGCAATGGGGTGCAGCTCCGAGTGAATATTCACACAAACTGCTAGACCAGGGTCTCCATGGCAGATGCTACCCTTCCAATGGTGACCTTGATGCCTTCCCATGTCGGGGCCACAGCATCAGGCAGAACATGGACAGACTCCTCCATCAGCCGTGCTAATCTGGTGATAGCCTCTGTCAACCCTGCCTGCTGTGCCCCCGCTTGTCTTTAAGCTCCAAAATTTCTCTGAGGTCCGATTCCAGAGGCTTGTCAACAGACTTTGACTCAGCAGGAACCTGGTCTCCAGCAGTCCTCCAAGTGTCAGAGATGTCGGCTGTCACTACCTCCACTTGCTGTGGACACCTTACTGTGCTGTGCTCACCAGATAGTGACCTCAAGCCTGCTCTAGAACTCTGGACCGGCCAAAGGGTGTGCCTCTATGCTGGTGGAGGGCGCAGATGAACGCATTGATGGGCTTTCCTTGGATGCTTCCCCAGGATCCTCATCTGAGGTGCTCTGGGGGCTCGGGCTGATGGACTGGCTGGTGGTGTCCCATTGCCTCTTCTTACTGGTGGCTGTTATAGAGAGAAGAGATAATTAAAAATCCTGGAGCTCCCTCCTTAACAGCACTGTGGGTGTACCTACATCACTTAGACTGCAGCGATTCAAGAAGGCAGCTCAACAGCACCTTCTCAAGGGAAATTAAGTATGAACAATAAATGCTGGCCCATTCAGCGATGCCCAAATCCCATAAATGAAAAAGGAAATCACCTGCATTGAAGAGCACTCACAGTGTCTGTGGGTGGCTGATATCCACTGTATGGACTTTCACTGGCTTGTTGGGAGGTGCTGAAGTTGCTGATGGTGTTGGAACAGTCCAGGTCCTTGCCAGCCAGCTCTGCCATCTGCTTCTTGAAGGGGTGAGTGGCTTCAACTTCGGCAACACCCGTTCTGGTCTGGGACCTCTCCCTTTTGTTGTGGGTGATCTTGTCCTGCATGAAGACAGATGGATAGACTGTGAGCAGTGTGGATGCAAGAGCATGCAGGCCTGCTGTGTGTGCTGAGAGGTCCACAGTAAGGGCTGAAGGCACGACTTGTGCAGGATGTCACAGGATATGATGATGTTAAAGTGCATGTGAGAAAATCAGTAGTGATGTCCCTTGTCCAAGTATTGTGTGAGATCCCTGTCGACTGTAACCTAAATGGCCTTATGAAAGTGTGAGTTTGGAGTGAGGAGAAGGTTCAATTACCCTGGCAGAGTGGATGAGATCATTCATCCTCTTCCTGCACTGGGCAGTCCTCTTCTGAGATCCACAGGTGCTGATAGAACAATAGAAAAGTTACAGCACAGAAGGAGGCCATTCAGCCCATCTTGTCCATGCCAGCCCGAGGACAATGAGGTGCCCTATTTAACCCCACCTTCCTGCACCCGGCCCATAGCCCTGCAGCTTACAGCACTTAAGGTGCAAATCCAGCTACTTTTTAAAAGAGTTCAGAGTTTCTGCCTCTATCACCAACTTGGGCAGCGAATTCCAGACACCCACTACCCTCTGTGTAAAAAAGTTCTTCCTCATGTCCCCCCTACACCTTCTGCCATTTATCTTGAATCTATGTCCCCTGGTTCTAGAATTCTCTATCAAGGGAAACAATTTTATCCTGTCTACTCTATCTATTCCCCTCATAATTTTGTACACCTCAATCAAGTCACCCCTCAGCCTTCTTTGTTTTAAGGAAAATAACCCCAACATATCCAATCTCTCCTCGTAGCTACACTTATCTAACCCTGACAACATTCTTGTAAACCTCCTCTGCACTCTCTCCAGAGTTTTATACAATTCCAACATTATATCCTTACTTTTATATTCTATACCTCTGCCAATGAAGAAGAGCATTCCATATGCCTTCTTTACAACATTGTCTACTTGAACTGCTGCCTTCAGGGACCTGAGTACTTGTATGCCAAGATCTCTCACTTCATCTACCCCTCTTAGTATATTCCCATTTATTGTGTAATCCCTGTAACTGTTTGACCTCCCTAAATGTGTGACCTCACACTTCTCTATGTTAAAACCCATCTGCCACTTTACCGCCCACTCCACCAACCCATCTATATTGTTTTGGAGATTATGGAGATTACCTCTACACTATCCACTACTCAGCCAATCTTTGTGTCATCTGCAAATTTCCCAATCGTGGCCCCCACGTTCACGACCAAATCGTTAATATATAACACAAACAGCAAGCGTTCCAACACCGAGCCCTGTGGAACACCACTTGAGACAACTTTCCATTCGCAAGGGCATCCATCGACGATTACCCTTTGTTTCCTGTTACAAAGCCAACCTTTTATCCAGTTTGCCACATTACCCTGAATCCCATGGGCTTTTACTTTCCTGACCAATCTGCCATGTGGGACCTTGTCAAATGCCTTGCTAAAATCCATGTGCACAACATCCACTGCACTACCTTCATCAACCCTTCTTGTCATTTCCTCAAAGAATTCAATCAAATTTGTGAGGCAAGATCTTCCTTTAACAAATCCATGCTGACCATCCCTGACTAGTCCATGCCTTTCCACATGACAGTTAATCCTATCTCTCAGGATTGATTATACTAATTTGCTCACCACCGACGTAAGACTAACTGGCCTATAATTGTTTGGCATTTCCTTTGATCCCTTTTTAAACAATGGAACTACGTTTGCATTTCTCCAGTTCTCCGGTACCTCCCCTGTATCTAGTGAAGATTGGAAAATCATCCTCAGAGCATTTGCTATCTCCTCCCTGACTTCTGTCAGCAGCCTCGGAAACAATCCATCTGGCCCTGGTGACTTATCAACTTTCAAGGATTTCAACCCTTCGAGTACTTCCTCTCTCTTTATGACTATCCCATCCAATATCTCACAGTGTTCCTCCTGGACTACTTTATCTACATCCTCCCTTTCCTTTGTAAACACGGAGATCTTCCTGGTGAGCTCCTTTCAAGCTGGCATTGTGAGGTTGGTGAACTTCCAGCTGGCATCTCTGGAATAGGGGACCTCCCACCAGTCTCGGAATGCCTGGAGGAGTTTCGCCAAGCACTTGTGCCTGAATTTGGAGGCAGAGGGCATGTTTCTCCTGGGGACCATCACTCACCACAACAAATCCTGGACTGCAGAGACTGAATGTGTAGGTGCCATTTTAATATGGTGGCCGAACTTTGACCCGCTGAGGTAACGGTAGAGTGGACAAATCCCAGCCCGCCCCACCATGGGATTCAATGAACTGCTTGTTATTGTTATTCCTTAAAATCTTCAACTTCCTGAGGCAGTTCTGTGCAAAGTTCCCCACTCGCCCTCCCCTCCCGCCCCCATACCACACCACCAGCGTGAAATCACAGTCTGGCCCTGATCGCGGGCAGCTATCGGCTTCCCAACTGCCCCCGCCTGCCCCTGCTGAGCCCACCCAATGAGGGCAAAACCCTGACCTGGGTTTATCAGAGCAATCCACACCGTGGCCAGGATTTTCCGAAACCTGTCCGGGCGGGACCCACTGCGGGCGAGGCGGCGCCCCAGCCAGAAGTCCATTGACTTGTGGCAGGACCGAAAGATCCCACCCAGTGTCTGGGCCAGATGAACTGAACCCTTCCCCTTCTTCACTTGTCTAACAATCAATGAACGTTTCTCTGTCTGTTTAACGGCACATAGCTGCTGGCTCTCATTCCTAACTGAAAGAAAAAACATTGAATGGATGTTGTGTCTAAGAAATTCAGAGAAAGCAATTGGTAATTTTAATCTATCATTGTGGGTTCATCTCCAGGTTTCTTTAAGCAGGATTACTCCATCAGGTGAACTAACAAGCAATAAACATCACAGTTTTAAATGGATAGTGGTGCCTGAACCAAAAGTTGGAGAAATGTTGTATTCAGAAGAGTTTTGATAGGTTGGCCTGAATTTTGTGTATGTCCTGCATGCGTGATTGGCAGGCCCGCAAGTGGATGCACGTGATCACAAGCTGAGCCCAATTTCACACTGGCTGGCCAATCAGGCCCTCAGGGTGATGTTCAAGGGAGACTTGAACCATTTTGAATTGGCAGGAGTTATGGCCTCAGCACCCACAGGACATGCCAGGCCGGAGGTCAATGCCAGTGGGCACTCTGCTCCCTGCTTTTCTGATAACTGCCTGCATGCTTTCCTGGAGGCAGTGACTGCCCAGCGGGTAGACAGAGGTGGCTGCCCAGGTGAGCAGGCATGACATTGTACACCACACATGGACCCAGTGCTGGAAAAGTTTCAATGATCTCCTGTGCTTCATAAGGATGAGTACCAACTTGGCATGGAACTGTGTATAGGTGCCTTGGAGGGCAGCCATTCTTCATGGCGCTCAGGGGTAGGCCGTATCCCCGTGCAGGCCAAGGCAGGGTGTGTACAAGAGTGAGGTGTGTTAACCTGACGGCACCTCAGCCTGGGCCTCCTGGAGTGGGGTGGAGGTGTGGGGTGGTGGGGGTGGGGGTGGGGGTGGTGGGGGAAGTCAGGGGTGCTTGTGAGTATGAGGCTGGGATGGTGTGGCAGGGAGATGGTGGACTAATAGAAACATAGAAACACAGAAAACACACAGGAGTAGGTCACTCGGCCCTTCGAGCCTGTTCTGATATTCAACGTGATCATGGCTGATCTCCTACCTCAATGCCATACTCCCACTCTCTCCTCATGCCCTTGATACCTTTAGAATCTAGAAATCTATCTATTTCCTTCTTAAATATATTCAGTGACTTGGCCTCCACAGCCTTCTGTAGTCGAGAATTCCACAGGTTCACCATCCTCATCTCAGTCCTAAATGGCCTATCCCATATCCTGAGATTGTGACCCTTTGTTCTAGACCCCCAGCCAGAGGAACATCAACCCTGTATCCAGTCTGACCATCCCTGTCAGAATTTTATACGTTTCAATGAGATCCCCTCTCATTTTTCCAAACTCCAGTGAATACAGGCTTAGTCGACCCAATCTCTCCTCATACAACAATCCTGCCATCCCAAGAATCAGCCTGATGAACCATCACTGAACTCCCTCTATAGTAAGTGTATACTTTCTTATGCAAGGAGACCAAAATTGCACACAACACTCCAGGTGTGGTCTCACCAAGGCCCTGTACAGCTGCAGTAAGACATCCTGTGTCCTGTACTCAAGTCCTCTCGCAATGAAGGCCAACATACCATTTGCTGCCTTAACTGCTTGCTGCACCGGCACACTTATTTCAGTGATTGGTACAAGGACACCCAGGTCCCTTTGTTCATTATTTCCCAATCTATCACCATTTAAGTAATACTCTGCCATTCTGTTTTTCCAACAAAGTGGATAACTTCACACTTATCCCCGTTATACTGCATCAGCCATGTATTTGCTCACTCACTCAACCTATCTAAATCATCTTGAAGCCTCTTAATATCCTCCTCACCACTTACATTCCCACCTAGTTTTGTGTCATCAGCAAACTTGGAAATATTATATTTGGTTCCCTCATCAGAATCATTGATATATATGAAAATGATAAATGAAAGCACTTTTGTTCGTGTAGGAGAAGAGAAGGCATAAAGTGCAGGAGCGTGCACAAATGGGTGGTGGGATGGTCAACCTCCTGATCTTTTCAAAGTCTGAGATGGATGCCCTCGACATGGAATGTGAGCATGGAATAAGGTTCACAGATCGTGGAGAGGCATGAGTCTCGGAGGAAGTTAAGAGCCCAGTGGACGTTTGAGAGATGGGGGAGTGTGTAAGAGATGAAGGGTCATGGCATCTCCAATGAGAAGTTCAAGCCAAGGGTTTCCATTGGTCGTCCAATGACAGTGCCTCAGTGAGGCAGATGTCCATTGTGACAAGCAACCATCGAGCATGCACGGCCATTTTGTAATGATGTTATCAACTGACATATTCTCTTCCCCTCTCAGATGCACCACCCTCACAACACCAGAGAGACCCCGAGGATCCTCTCTTGACACCTGAGGTGGAGCCGCAGACTGAAGCACCCGCGTCATATCCTCTGTCCAAACCAAGCACCAGTGCAGACACAGGCATGTTGGTGAGCTATAACGCATCAACTCAGATGGTAGTGCACAGTGGTGAGGGCACATCACAGTCTCATGAGGAGCTGGCGGAGGCAGAGAGTGCCAGGGCGCTGGCAGTAGGAGGACCATGGAGACCAGGACCACGCTAAGTCTGAGGCAGATGATGAGCCTCTGACGTCGCCCATCAGGTAGCAGATGCTGGATGTCCAAGGGGATGTGTGGGAGGATCTGCTGGAGATCCCTAAGGATCTATGTGCCATGGTCTCTGTCTTGGAGTAGTCCATGTGAAACATGAGCATTACATTGACCTGGAGCTCCAAGCACACAGACTCATCCATAGAAAGAGTGGAGACACTCATGGTGAGGCAGGTCTGGGAATAGAATCAGGGGTTTCTGGGTTGCACTCGGACCTGTATCCCACACACCTGCCCCGGGTAGGTCACTGCCAGTGTGAGAGATGGATGAAGCACTTAGTCTCTCTGCTAGATGTCCATCCATCAATGGTGAGCAGGGAGGTTCAAACCAACCTCATACTGGCAGATGAGCTGCATGTCACAAATGTGGGCTCCAGACAAAGGCAACATCTCCCCCACCCTCTGCCAGTGCCCGTAACAGCTAATGAGGCCGTGATGATTGAGGATTGCCCAGCCATGACACTGGAAGCTCCCTCCTAGATGGTGTCTGCACAGGCTCTGCCAGCTAGAGGACACCTGCCAAGATCATCAAGGCCAAGAGGACATCACCATCAGAGGCTGTCTCTATTGCGGCTGCCAGTGAGGGGTTGGGGGGGGCACCAAGATGCAGGGCTCACAAGTAGAAGCTTAAGGCACTGTAAACACAAGATGGGTTGTCATGGGTGATGTAACTTTAGTTTATACATCTACGATGTACAACTTGTGTTAACGAGACCACCAAACAAAGATCTCATTATGTCTCATGGCCTGATTGTGCTTCATGTTTTTCACTGGTGATGGGAACGGGAGTGGCTTGTGACAGATGGGAAGGGCTGCAAACGTTATTTCAGCGATTATTGCTTGACATAAGGATGACAGGATGGCCCCATCAGGAATGTTCAGTAAGGTGGTGTTACCCATGCCCTCACTTTCAAGCCAAGCCTTGGATGCCTGGCTGAATGAACGGAGGAGAATCAAGGCCTCCCTGATCTCCCTCCCTCCAATAATGTTCTTCACTTCCACATCCAGGTCCCCACCCTGGGTCTCCTTCTGCTCCTCCTCAGACCTATCACTTGAGACATGCTCTGTGGCCTGTGCAGCTTCCTCACTGTCTTCATCCTCCAGTGGGTCCCTCCTTAACAGAGCCAGATTATGCAGTGTGCAGCACACAATGACAATAAGTGAGGCATGCTCTAGACGATATTGTAGTGCTCCCCCTGATCAATCTAGGCAGCAGAACCTCATCTTAAGCAGCCCATTGGCCCACTCAATTACCATGCTTGGTGAGGCATAACTTCTATTGTACCTCTCCTTCGCTTCTGTCCTTGGGTGTTGGAGTGGCTTCATGAGCCACCTTTTCAGTGGATGCCTTTATTACCCAGGAGCCCAGGAGACAACCATCTAACTGACCTGGAGCAATGAAGAGCCTACACATCTGGGAGTGTCGCAGGATGTACACATCATGGCAGCTGCAGGGTACCTGGTGTGGACCTACAAAACCTGTGTCTTGTGGTCACAAACAATCTGGATGTGCAGGGAGTGGAAGCCCTTTCTGTTGATGAAGGCACCCGGCTCACCAGCTGGCATCTTTATGGCCACATGCATGCAGTCTATGGCTCCCTGGATGTGGGGAAACCCAACAATTCCAGCAAAGCCTCTGTTTCACGCAGCTTGGCTGGCTTCGTCGGTCTGGAAATGAATGTAGTTCATCGCCTGACTGAACAGATAAGAAGTGAGCATGTTGACACCTGAACTCCTACCTACTCAAATTGCCATGGCCCTGGTCGCCCCTGTTAACCAGGCCTGGATCGAGTTTCAATTAAAAAATGTGTTGACCGTCTGGCCGAGCAGCCAAAGCATCAAACATTAAATCATACGGGCCTTGTAAAATTCCAGAAAATTGCCTATGTAATTGGCTTAAACTGTGGGCACGCTTCAACTCCCATGCATGCCTGCCTACCCATGATATCACGCGACGGCGCGGTGACATCAGGACGATCGTGCGACATCTTCCCATGCGGTTTCATGCATATTCGAGACCACCATGTTTCTGCTCGAAAGGCATAGAATTCTGGCTATTTTCACATTTTGCAGGAAATGCGTTGGACAAAAATGACTGAGTACAACAATATTTTTGAAAGGACAAATCATGAAACAGCTATTAAGGTTCTACATTTAAGTAAGGCTGAATTCATTGTGATGAAATGGGGACTGTCCACAGTAATCTTGGCAGATCTGTTAGTGGATTAAATTGATAAGGTCAGAGGGGAGTGATTTAAAAAGAACTTAACATGAGAAAGAACAAATTGATATTGTTAAGAGCTTTCTTGCCAAAAAAAAACAGCAGATATCTTAAAAGGAAAGAGGCAACATAAAAATAAAAGAAAAAACTTTCCAAAGCACAACAAAGCACAGTGATCCTGTCAAATTGGTGAGATGAAAATAACAGAAAAGGATAACAAAACAAATAGTAAAAACTACAAACAAAGGAGTGTGAAAAGAAACATGCAAAGGACGTCAAACTCAACATAAAAATTCTTACAGTTATATCAGAATAAAAAGAGTTTTCAGTGTGAAGTTCTCAGGAAGAATTCGGTAAGAAGCTTACAGAAACTGCACTGCCTGTGCTGTTAAAACATTAATTCCATTATTCTCCTTCTAGACTCCCTCTGCTGGTATATGGATATGGTAGGCTTAAAGTGGACAAAGTATACATTGCAATTCTGAATATACTCCAGTCAGGAACATTTGGTGGTGTTCCTCGTGAGGGACATATTGAAGCGCATGCAATTGAAGACAAAGTATCGACCTGGTTGGAATTTCGCTGAGTGGCAGGAGAGTAGGGATAATGGGAAACTATTCTAATTGGCAGGATGAGGTTAGTGGTGTCCAGATTCTCTATGTGGGGAACTCAACGATTCATGATATTTATTAACAACTTTGATGATGCCACATTTCCAAGTCTGCCAATTACACAAAGATAGATGGCATTGTAAGCAGTGTAGATGGAAGTAGAAAATCATAAAGTGCTATTGATATATTAAGATGCTGGGCAAAATTGTGGCAAATTGATTTATTGCAGGCAAGTGTGAAGCCAACTAGTTTGGAGCTATAAAGGATCAGAGGGAAACAGTATAGCACCAAAGAGATTGGGGATCCAGGTACATAGATCATTAAAATGTTAGAAACTGGCACAGTGAATAATCCAAAGCTCACTGGAATGGTGGCCTTTATATATAGGACACTGGAGTACAAAGGTGTGGAAGGAATGCATCCCTGGGTAGAACACACCTGGAGCACTGTTCTGGGGCCCACCGATTGAGGGAACATATTTCCACTGACTGGAGAGTTTGCATTGCAGAGCACCGTCGAAATTTAGAGCCAGATGCTTCAGGAGTGAAATTAGAAAACACTTCTACACAAAAAAAGGAGGCCAAAGTTTGTAAATTTCTTCCGCAAATGACAATTGATGCAAAATAAATTGTTAATTTTAAAACTGAGATTGATCAGATTTTTGTTGTGCAAATGTATTAATTGATATGGGGACAAGGGCAAGTATTTGAAGTTAGGTCACAGATCAGCCATGATCTCACTGAATTTGGAACAGACTCAAATGGCAGAACAGGCTCAAGGGACAAGTCATTTAGCAAGCAATGAGGGGACTGAAAGGCCATTCAGGATGCACTAATCAGGATGGACCAAATGGCCTTCCCCATCTGTAATTATAATGAGAGATGAATTTCTATTTTTAAGATATTTGTCACTTCCCTTTTTGAAATCTTTTGTCAATTCTGCTACTGCCATTATTTTTGGTAAGATGTTCCCCATGTTCTGTAAAAAAAACTCTCCCATCATTCTTTTGGTAATCATCATTAATTTGCACCTTGTAGCAACTAACCAGTGGAAATTATTTTTCCCCATGTGTTTAACCTGTTAATGTTTTGTGGAAAATTTCTACTCCCATCTACTTTACATACTGTACCACCTAATTTAGTGCTGACAGCAAACTTGGATATATGACTTGCTATTCCTTCATCCAAGCCATTTATAAATAGAATGAAAAACTGAAGCCCTAATACAGATCCCTGGGAGAAACCACTATTCACACTCTGTCAATTGGAGTACAGACTGACTATTCCCACTGTCTGTCTCCTGCTCTCTCACTAATTCCTTACTCACATTAATAGGTTTTCTCCAATTCTCTCAACCCTGTTTGTTCCAATGAAGGATCCAACTCTTTCCTCATAACTAAAGCCTCTCATCCCTGAAAACAAGCGGGATTAATTTCCTCAGGCCCTCTCCCACTCCACCTCCATAACTTTAGTGATTCCACTGGGGGAAACTCCAAGGAATTTTACCCCAATAGGGAACTGGCAGAAGTTGTAACAGTTACAGAAAAGTCAGAACAATAGAAATAGAGAACTGACAATAGGAATGGAGAAAGTTTGGAAATTGTGGTTAGATATTATAACGAACTGAGTCATTGAATGTTAAGAATATTGGGAAGTTGCCTGAATTGTAACACAGCATTTCCCCAATTCTTGCAGCAGCAGTTCTAGTACATAATCAGAAACCCCTAAGGCACTGCCATGCTGACGTTGTAAGTGTATAGAGAGCAAACAAGTAATTATATCTTCTTCACAATGTTTGCCTGGAAAAAATGACCTGTACTTTAAAAAGCAGCTATAGTCCTTTAAACTGTTGCAACTAAATCAGAAATACTATCCCCTAATTTGGAAGATCCCAATAACTAGTAAATTCTATACCAGGAGTTTAGAAGGAAAACACAATTAGGTTTGACTCCGTAAACTTTGTTGGAATTCGGTGTGTTACTATGGTGGACACACAAAGCCCACTCTAAAATGTTTGAACAAGGTCTACAAACATCAAAACAACCCAGCACCTTTTAATGTCCTTCACACAATACTTTTCTCTTCATTACTTGCTCTCATTTTCTCTCTGTGTTTCTCAATTGGTCACTAAGGCCAGAATTTCCCTGCCCCATTGGCATCAGGCGTCATGGTGTGTGGGAGAGGGGGACAAAATGGCCAGAAGGCCAAAAATCAGTTTCACTCCGTTGTGAATCCAATCTGCTTCACCCATCAATGACGGGCCGTGTTTCTCACTACCGCACATCGGGAACCTAATTCAGTTCTTCAGCATCTCATATTAACAGCCCTGCTCACAGAATCATCCCTCCATGTCAAATTTACCACCCACATCGGCGTGGCTTCAGAGCAGTGTGCTTCACGTCTGCCTTTAAAAGGTGTGCATTTGGTGACATGATCTTCGGGGGGGACTGGGAGGTGAGTGCACACAACCGTGCGCAGCGCTCCAAGGCATCACCTGTAGGTCATCAAGAAAGAGGCACCATACATTCGTGGGGGGCACGGGCAAGTCGCTTTTTCCCAGCTGGCTTTCAATCTGCTGCCAGGCAAGGGCTTCAATGCAGGTTAGACTGGGGGTTGTGGGGGTGCGGTGAGGCGGTGGGGCCAAAGCAGCACAGACTGAAGGGAGTGCATACGCACATGCTGGCGATGGGCTGGGGTGGGGCAGGGGGAGGGGAGGTGAGGGACGCAGCTGCGCACTTGGAAAAGTTTGTCAAAAGTGAGACCGTTCAGCTGCAGCTCCATTGACATATTTGAAGTCGGGCCTCTGAAGCCTTTCTGCCCACTCAAGCAATGTAAGAGCATGAAAGTGCCACCAAACGCTCCAGAACTTTTCACCCCTTGGTGCAGACTTCAAATTAATGTGCATTTTAGGGGACACCAGAGAAGTTGGCCAACTGGGCAAATTGTAGAATCCTCTTGTGATAGGTGGCCATGGCAGTCACTCGTGAAGGCGCTCACAGCCCCTCGCAATGTCTTTATTAAGGTAATACCAGTATCCATTATGGTTCAAGCTAACTTGTAGAGCAGGTTAGGAGAATGCCTGTGCCTGAGCTGAGAGCACAGCATGCAGTCCAGTGGCCAAAGCTGCCGCCAATCAGTCAACTGTAGTAGGGCGGAGGTGGGTGGGGTTTAGGACAGCCAATGAGGGCAATACCCACTGGCCATCCATTTGGTGGCCAGCGCTCATCTGTATGTGTGAAGGGGCCTTCAGACGTAACCAAGAGAGGTCCTTAGGACACCTATGCTAACCCACACGTCTATCTTTGATCCTGCAGTAGGAGAACATCAAGATCATGGAGCCTGGTGATTTAGAGTATGCCTCATGGCTTACAGGGAGCAGAGAAGAAGAAGAGAGCAGCGGGGGCACCTGGCTTGGCAAAGGGAGGAGCATCTCCGTAAGATGAAGGGGTGGCAGGCTCTTCTGCACATGCAACTGAAGGTCCGCAGAGAGCCGTTGCTTGTAAGCGCCTTATTAGACCCAGAGTCTATAGAGGGTGTTGTGACCATAGTCAGTGTTAATTGCTGCACAAACCAAATCTTACTTGGATTACGCACCATACCCTTTTCTTTAAATTCTGGAAACGAGAAGGGGAGGTACTGATCTCAGCAGCAAAAAGACTAGTGCTACTTTTGGGATTTTTAAAATTGAAAGTAAAATTTTTATTAACAACAATAAAAGAAGATTTAAGCAGACAAGGTTATAAATAAACAGCTAAACTTAGCCTTACAAAACATTCCCCCGAGAAAACTCTGTACTTGGTCCGACCCACAAGTTAGCATCTTCCAGGCAACATTCCCTTATAGATGTTTAACTATAAAATAATTCCAGTAATATTACCCAAGGCAAACTGCTGTAGCTTCAATAAAAGCATGCCACATGATCTGTAACTCTCTCCCACTCTGTTATGGCATCCAAACTTCAGAATAAAATTGCTTGTTGCAGCCCAAGACTTTTCTGGCTTGACTGGATGGCTGATTCAAACCTGCATCTTCTGCTATCTCAGATCTAACAGCTTCCAACTCAGCTCCAGCTGCTACCATCAGCTCAAACAGCTATAGCACAACAGCTATTGTAAGCTCTCCGCAGTAACTCAAAATTACTTCTTTTCCCCTTTCATCTCAGGTTCCATTATTCTCACATCTCTTTTAAACTCAACTCCTTCCAAATATAAAGCTGTTCATTTCTATATCTTGTCTTTGCTTTCAGGTCAAGACAATATAATACTGTTTACCTATGGAACTCCTGCAAGATGCAAACATGTTCCTTGTTACCTCTGATTCCTTTGATATTCAAATAAACTCTCAACTTATCTAAAAATGCAAACATTAGACCTAACCTATTTACTTGTACCTTAAACCCAACACCTATATCTTTTTCAAAAACAGGATTACCTGGAAAAACTCAGCGGGTCTGGCAGCATCGGCGGAGAAGAAAAGAGTTGACGTTTTGAGTCCTCATGACCCTTCGACAGAACTTGAGTTTGAGTCCAAGAAAGAGTTGAAATATAAGCTGGTTTAAGGTGTGGGGGGGGGGGCGGAGAGAGAGAGAGAGAGAGAGAAGTGGGGAGGCGGTGTGGTTGTAGGGACAAACAAGCACTGATAGAAGCAGATCATCAAAAGATGTCAACAACAATAGAACAAAAGAACACATAGGTGATAAAGTTGGTGATATTATCTAAACGAATGTGCTAATTAAGAATGGATGGTAGGGCACTCAAGGTATAGCTCTGGTGGGGGTGGGGAGAGCATAAAAGATTTAAAAATATTTAAAAATAATGGAAATAGGTGGGAAAAGAAAAATCTATATAATTTATTGGAAAAAAAAGAAAGGGGGAAACAGAAAGGGGGTGGGGATGGGGGAGGGAGCTCACGAACTAAAGTTGTTGAATTCAATATTCAGTCCGGAAGGCTGTAAAGTGCCTAGTCGGAAGATGAGATGTTGTTCCTCCAGTTTGCGTTGGGCTTCACTGGAACAATGCAGCAAGCCAAGTAAAGACATGTGGGCAAGAGAGCAGGGTGGAGTGTTAAAATGGCAAGCGACAGGGAAGTTTGGGTCATTCTTGCGGACAGACCGCAGATGTTCTGCAAAGCGGTCGCCCAGTTTACGTTTGGTCTCTCCAATGTAGAGGAGACCACATTGAGAGCAACAAATGCAGTAGACTAAGTTGGGGAAATGCAAGTGAAATGCTGCTTCACTTGAAAGGAGTGTTCGGGCCCTTGGACGGAGAGGAGAGAGGAAGTGAAGGGGCAGGTGTTGCATCTTTTGCGTGGGCATGGGGTGGTGCCATAGGAAGGGGTTGAGGAGTAGGGGGTGATGGAGGAGTGGATCAGGGTGTCCCGGAGGGAGCGATCCCTACGGAATGCCGATGGGGGGGTGAAGGGAAGATGTGTTTGGTGGTGGCATCATGCTGGAGTTGGCAGAAATGGCGGAGGATGATCCTTTGAATGCGGAGGCTGGTGGGGTGATAAGTGAGGACAAGGGGGACCCTTTCATGTTTCTGGGAGGGAGGAGAAGGCGTGAGGGTGGATGCGCGGGAGATGGGCCGGACACGGTTGAGGGCCCTGTCAACGACCGTGGGTGGAAAACCTCGGTTACGGAAGAAGGAGGACATGTCAGAGGAACTGTTTTTGAAGGTAGCATCATTGGAACAGATGCGACGGAGGCGAAGGAACTGAGAGAATGGGATGGAGTCCTTACAGGAAGCGGAGTGTGAGGAGCTGTAGTCGAGGTAGCTGTGGGAGTCGGTAGGCTTGTAATGGATATTGGTGGACAGTCTATCACCAGAGATTGAGACAGAGAGGTCAAGGAAGGGAAGGGAAGTGTCAGAGATGGACCACGTGAAAATGATGGAGGGGTGGAGATTGGAAGCAAAATTAATAAATTTTTCCAAGTCCCGATGAGAGCATGAAGCGGCACCGAAGTAATCATCGATGTACCGGAGAAAGAGTTGTGGAAGGGGGCCGGAGTAGGACTGCAACAAGGAATGTTCCACATACCCCATAAAGAGACAGGCATAGCTGGGGCCCATGCGGGTACCCATAGCCACACCTTTTATTTGGAGGAAGTGAGAGGAGTTGAAGGAGAAATTGTTCAGCGTGAGAACAAGTTCAGCCAGACGGAGGAGAGTAGTGGTGGATGGGGATTGTTCGGGCCTCTGTTCGAGGAAGAAGCTAAGGGCCCTCAGACCATCCTGGTGGGGGATGGAGGTGTAGAGGGATTGGACGTCCATGGTGAAGAGGAAGCGGTTGGGGCCAGGGAACTGGAAATTGTTGATGTGACGTAAGGTGTCAGAGGAATCACGGATGTAGGTGGGAAGGGACTGGACAAGGGGAGAGAGAAGGGAGTCAAGATAACGAGAAATGAGTTCTGTGGGGCAGGAGCAAGCTGAGACGATCGGTCTACCGGGGCAGTTCTGTTTGTGGATTTTGAGTAGGAGATAGAAGCGGGCCGTCCGAGGTTGGGCGACTATCAGGTTGGAAGCTGTGGGAGGAAGATCCCCAGAGGAGATGAGGTCAGTGACAGTCCTGGAAACAATGGCTTGATGTTCAGTGGTGGGGTCATGGTCCAGGGAGAGGTAGGAGGAAGTGTCTGCGAGTTGACGCTCAGCCTCCGCGAGGTAGAGGTCAGTGCGCCAGACAACAACAGCACCACCCTTGTCAGCGGGTTTGATGACAATGTCAGGGTTGGACTTGAGAGAATGGAATGCAGTAAGTTCAGAGAGAGACAGGTTAGAATGGGTGAGAGGAGCAGAGAAATTGAGACGACTAATGTCGCGCCGACAGTTCTCAATGAAAAGATCAAGAGAAGGTAAGAATCCAGAGGGAGGGGTCCAGGTGGAGGGAGAATATTGGAGATGGGTAAAAGGATCCGTTAAACTGGGAGAGGACTCCTGCCCAAAGAAGTGAGCCCGGAGACGAAGACGGCGGAAGAAGAGTTCAGCATCATGCCGAGCCTGAAATTCATTGAGGTGAGGGCGTAAGGGTATGAAACTAAGTCCTTTGCTGAACACTGAACGTTCAGCATCGGAGAGGGGAAGGTCAGGGGGTATAGTGAATACACGGCTGGGGTTAGGATTGGAAGATGGGGTGGGGACGGAGGGACGGGCAGGGGTGGAGGGTCCTAGATGGGTGTTGGTGTCGATGAGTTGTTGGAGCTTGCGTTCCTTAGCACTTGAGAGAAAGAGAAAAAGTTTCTTGTTGAGGCGTCGGATGAGCCGAAGGATAAGATGAAACTGGGGGCACGCGCAGCTTTGAAAAAGGGTACGGCGGTGCTGCTGGAGGGAGAGGTCGAGTGTGTTCATATGGCGGCGCATGGCACTGAGTGTGGATTTCAGAATGTGACGGGAACAGCAGTCCGAGAAACGTTTTATGTCCCGGAGATACCTGTATTCCTGGGTGCGTTCGAAACATGAGGGGTGGAATTTCAGTTGAAATCCACATGGGGTAAGTCGGAGATGGAGACAGTCACTGAGAAAGGAGATATGGCTGTGAAAGCGGGTTTTAGTAAACACCTTGTCAAACACCAGGAGGGAAATGGAAAGCAATGAAGGTGAGCAAGGCAAAAGAGAGGAACGGAAATCTTGTCGCAGAAAAGAACAGAACTTCTTCAAGGAGGTAGGCATTTCTTGAAGAGCAGTGGCAGTCAATTAAACACAGAGATAAAAACAAAAAAACTGCGGATGCTGGAAATCCAAAACAAAAACAGAATTACCTGGAAAAACTCAGTAGGCCTGGCAGCATCGGCGGAGAAGAAAAGAGTTGATGTTTTGAGTCCTCATGACCCTTCGACAGAACTTGAGTTCAAGTCCAAGAAAGAGTTGAAATATAAGCTGGTTTAAGGTGTGTGCGGGGGGCGGAGAGAGAGAGAGAGAAGTTGGGGGGGGCGGTGTGGTTTAGGGACAAACAAGCAGTGATAGAAGCAGATCATCAAAAGATGTCAACAACAATAGAACATATATCTTTTTCATGTTTTAAATCCCCCTAGACAACCTACCTCCTATTAATCTCTACCCAGCTTAATTAAATCATACACACACACACACACACACACACACACACACACACACACACACACACACACACACACACACACACAACCTTTTGACAGAATAACCATATTCCCACAAAAAATATTAATAAAAACATTCATTCTCACACCTCCCTCCTTGGCAAAAAATGAACCATCATAATTCCAAAAAGACGGTTTCATTTTTCAACCCATTTCTTATTCCTTACTACTTTAAACTATAGAAACAAAACTATTACATGATAAACTACATGCATTAACCATGAAAATACATACAAGTCTTTTGTAAATATAGAGTTCATTCCAGTCCATTCTCCATTTGCCAATATCCAAGTTCTTTTGAATTTTGAACTCTTGACAACACATCTGCAATCAAATTTTCTCATCCAGCCACATGTATAAGTTATAAATTGAAAGGTTGCAATGACTAACTCCACCAAAACAGATTTGCTTTTTTGTTCTAAAACTTTTCCAGAAACTTCAAAGGATTGTGATCGGTATGTACAACTGTCTCTGAAGAATTGTTTGCAATATATACTTACAAAATGCCACAAAGCCAACACCAAGCTCAGTCTCTTTCTCTATAGATGAAGATTTCTTCTGGTTTACATTCAACTTCCGTGAGAAGTATCCTACCAGCTTCTCAATTCTCAGTTCATCTTCTTGGAGCAACATAGCACCAACACCCACATCACTAGTGCCAATAGCCAACTTAAACTGTTTTGTATAATCAGGTGCCAATAGAACAGGTCTAGTTGTTAGTACAGCTTTCAAGCTGTCAGGTGCATTCTGACACTTCTATGACCATTGGAATTTCCTGTTCTTTTTTAATAATCCAGTCATTGGAGCAACTATACTGTTGAAGTTTGGCACAAGTTTCCAATAAAATCTACTCATGCCTAGAAATCTCAAAACTTCCCATTTTGTTTTAGGCACTGGGAATTCCACAAGAGCTTCTACTCATGGGGCCACTTGACCATGTCTAACAGTGTGGCCTAAATATGTAACTTGCGCTTTCGCAAATTCATTTTTAGCCAAATTTACAACCAAATTAGCTTCATGCAGTTGATATAACAGTTCCTTTAAGTGTTGTAAATTTTCCTCCCAAATTTGAGTGCATATTATTAAGTCATCAATATAAACAGCACAATTACTTATTCCCTCAATCACTTTGTTTGTTAGTCTCTGAAATGTTGCTGGTGTGTTTTTCATACCAAAGGACAATGCTTTGCATTGATATTGAGCATCCAGTGTCACAAAAGCTGACATCTCTTTTGCCCTTTCCAATAAGGGTACTTGCCAATATCCTGGCAGCAAGTCCATTTTTGTCATAAATGTTGACTGTCCCACTTTCTTGACACAATGCTCTAATCGTGGAATAGAATATGAATCTACTTTTGTTACTGCAATCACTTTTCAGTAATCAGTACACAGTCTTTGTGATCCATCAGGTTTCGGCACCATTACATTGGATGAGCTCCAAAGACTGTGACAGGGCTCTATGATTTCACCTTGAAGCATAATTTCAATTTCTTTCTGTACTTGAGCTAATTTTACTGGACTTAATCTATATGGGTGATGCCTTATTGAATCTGAATTCCCCACATCAACATCATATACAGTTAAATCTGTTTTTCCCAGTTAATTTTAACAAATTGCTTTTTGTGACTGCAAGAACACTTTTAAATCACTCCAGCACTTTTCTGGAAGGTAACTCCACATCACATTTAGATTGTCAAGCATTTCTTTATTGTCCAATTTAATCAGAGGAAGGTCAGTTTCAGAATCCTTAATTTCTACCCCCATTTCTTTACTTACAACTATCAGTACCTCCTCCAGTTTATTCTCTCTGTCAAAATATTTTTGAGCATATTTACATGGTACACTCACTGACTCTTCCTTCTATCTGGTGTATTTACTATATAGTTTACCTCATTCAGTCTCTTTTCAATCTGGTAAGGTCCACTAAACCTTGCCTTCAATGGTTCGCCTGACACTCGCAACAATACTAATCCTTTTTCCCCAGCCACAAAACTATGGGCCTTTGCCCTTTTATCTGCATTTTCCTTCATTGCTTGTTGAGATATCTTTATGTGCTTCCTGGCTGACTCACATGCCTTACTCATACTCTCTCTGAATTCTGTCACATAATCTAGGAGGTTTGTTTCAGAACTTTGACTCACTAATTTCTCCTGAATCAGTCTGAGTGGTCCCCTCACTTCATGGCCATAAATTAACTTGAAAGAACTGAACACTGTCAACTCATTAGGGAATCCTCTAATAGCAAACCAACAAGAATGGAATACCTTGATCTCAATCATGTGGATAGTCTAGACCATATCCTCTAATCATTCTCCTTAAAGTCTGATGCCACCTTTCTAAGGCACCTTATGATTCAGGGTGATAGGCTGATGTCCTAAATTGCTTTATGCCTAGGCTATTCATTACTTATTTAAACATCTGTGACTTGAAATTTGAACCATGATCTGACTGTATTTCTTTTGATAATCCATATCTTGTAAAGAATTTGATTAAATCCCCTATTGTCACCTTTGCTGTAATTTTCCTTAAAGGCATTGCTTCTGGAAATCTGGTAGACACACCCATGATTATCAGTAAAAACTGATTTCCACTTTTAGTCTTAGGCAGGGGTCCTACACAATCAATTAGGAACCTGTTAAAAGGTTCCTCAAATGCTGCAATTGGAATTAAAGGTGCAAGCTTAATTGCTGCCTGAGGGTTTCCTATCACCTGACATGTGTGACATGTTTAACAGAATTTGGCTACATCTTTATGTAAGCCAGGACTAAGGAAATGTTTTTATGTCTTAGCCTGAGTTTGTCCAATTCCCAAATGTCCAGCCATTGGAACTTCATGAGCCACTCTCAAAATGTCATTCCGGTATCCAGGTGGTATCACTGCTTGGTGCATTACTGCCCACTTTTCATCTACTGGAACCATGAGGCAGTCTCCATTTCCTCATTAACATATTGTTCTTAATGTAATAACACTCAGGAATGTATTCTGCTTCAGTTTCAGAATAAGTTGTCTGGTATAATTACATCAACTTGAATCCTTAAGCTGTAACTCCACTAACTTCAATGAACTAAATAGCTCAGCCTCATTCTCTTTTATATTCTCCTCCGGAGTAATCTTTTCAAAGATTAATCCAGCCAGCTGAATTTCAATACCCTCCCCATCTTTCAGATTCTTCCTCTTCCCGTTTAAACTTGTTCATTTGTGATCTCGTCATCACACAATCTGGAAACAAACCAGGATGCTCTTTCTGAAAAACCCCTATTGATTATGTTTTAACAGGCACACACACAGACACACAAAACCTTTTCACAGAATAACATAATATTCCTCAAAAATATTTTAAAAATCCATTAACAATGGCGTTTGTCGTTCCTGCAGATGTTGCCAAAGACTGTGCATGTCTAAGAAACTAGTTGGTCACATCTGCCACCTGCTGCAGGATTTGGCACCACAGGGACATGGAGGGCATCCTCTGCCAGTGGCTGTGAAAATGACCGCAGTGCTCAATTTTTCACCAGTGGCTTCTTCCAGGACTCCACAGGTGACCTGTGCAGGATCTTGCAAGCCTCCATGCACAAGTGTATCCAGGGTGTCACAGGTGCCATCTCTGCGAAGGCACAGAACTTTGTGTATTTTGATCGAGTTCAAGAAAGCCTGGATGCAAGAGCGGTGGGATTTGTGCAGATCTCAGGTTTTCCACAGGTGTAGGTTGCCATCAACTGCACTCACATGGTGATTAGATATCCATGGCAACAAGCAGCCAAATATGTCAACCGCAAGGGCTTCTGCTCATTGAATGTTCAGCTGCTTTGCGACCATAACAAACGTATCTTACAGGTCTGCACATGATTCTCAGGGAGTGTCCATGACTCCAACATCCTTAGCAGGTCTCAGATCCCTGACATCTTCAGTGGTACAGGGAGGCTGCAGGGTTGGCCCCTCAGGGATAAGGGCTACCCGCAGAGGACATGGCTGATGACGCCTGTTCGGTGATCTCAGACAGCAGCAGAGCTATGGTATAACAAGTCCTCATACCGCGACCCGGACTTTGATGGAGCAAATGATAGGCATTTTGAAAATGAGGTTCCATGCCTCGGCAGGTCTGGTGGAGCACTGCAATACAGGCCCCTGGGGGTGTTGTACATCATCATCTCTCACTGCGTTCTTCACAACCTGGTGTTGTAACGAAGGAGGACCTGGCTGCAGAGGAGATGAAGGAGCTGCATGTTTCCTCCGATTAGGAGGACATTGAAGAGGATAAGGATAATGAGGTCTTCTAGGCAAGGATGTAGGCAATGAGGCCATCACACTGGCCAGATGAGGCAGGCGCGCTCTGGAGGTCCTCAAAGCCACAAGATTCGTGAAGGATGATGATGAGATGCAATGAGAGCAGTCCTGACATCCTCACCCTGCATCTGTGAACCTTTGACTCCTGATTGTAGTGCACATACCCTCAGTACTCAGGCTTATGCATGGAAACACAACAGAGGCCCTGATAGTCACCAGATTCCATGAACATGATGATGAAATCCAGTGAGGACACTTCACAGATCTGCAAATAGCCTCTGTGAATGCCTGACTCCTATCTGGCTGAGGGCAGCCCTCTTGCATGCAGTGATCATGGTCATATCATGCACCTGATCCTTTGTCCACCTTTAGCACCTGATCTCTTCAGGAGTACAGTGTCATCACTCACAAATACTGAAGAGATGGGGGGGCTAGTCCCACGTCAAAGGTGCTGAGACCACACTGAGTGAATGACAGAACTCTGTGATGCCTGTCTACAACATTCTGGCAGTAATGACAAGCAGGCATCACTAATATGTCAAGGGAGTGTGAGGTAGACCATCACTTTGGTCTGAAGGCTGAACAGAGCACAGGGAAGAGGCCCTGGACTGAGGCATCTGTCTTTATCTTGTGCAGGAACCAAGGTTTCACATCTTGAGTGACATGAATACTGCTGATCGTAACAAGGAGCCATAGGCAGGGAGACATTGTTGAGAGTTTATTGACAATAGTGAATATTATGTACATGTGATTAACATCTGTGCCCAAGCTATACAACTACATTTTCTTAATCTTCCTAACCCCGCTGCTACGTCTTGGTGCTCCCTGGATATCCACAGCATAGGAACATAGAAACTAGGAGCAGGAGTAGGCCATTCAGCCCTTCTAGCCTGCTCCACCATTCATTATGATCATGGTTGATCATCCAACTCAATAGTCTGCTCCTGGTTTCTCCCCATATCCTTTGATCCCTTTCATCCCAAGAGCCATATCTAACTCCTTCTTGAAAACATACAATGTTTTGGCCTCCACTACTTTCTGTGATAGCGAATTCTACAGGCTCACCACTGTCTGGGTGAAGAAATTTCTCCTTATCTCAGTCCTAAATGGTCTACCCCATATCCTCAGATTGTGACCCCTGGTCCTGGACTCCCCCACCATCGGGAACATCCTTCCTGCATCTGCCCTGTCTAGTCCTGTTAGAATTTTATAGGTTTCTATGAGATCCCCCCCATTCTTCTGAACTCCAGCGAATATAACCCTAACCGGCTCAACCTCTCTTCATATGTCAGTTCCGCCATTCCAGGAATCAGACTGGTAAACCTTCGCTGCACTCCCTCTATAACAAGAACATCCTTCCTCAGACAAGGAGACCAAAACTGCACACAATATTCCAGGTGTGGTCTCACCAAGGCCCTGAATAATTGCAGCAAGACATTCCTGCTCCTATACTCGAATCCTCTCACTATGAAGGCCAACATACCATTTGCCTTCTTCACCGCCTGCTGCACCTGCATGCTTACCTTCAGTGACTGGTCTATGAGGACACCCAGGTCTCGTTGCACATTCCTCGCTCTCAATTTATAGCCATTCAGATAATAATCTGCCTTCCTGTTTATGCTACCAAAGTGGATAACCTCACGTTTATCCACATTATACTGTATCTGCCATGCATTTGCCCACTCACTCAGCTTGTCCAAATCACTCTGAAGCATCCCTGCATCCTCTTCACAGCTCACCCTCCCACCCAGCTTTGTGTCATCTGCAAATTTGGAAATATTACATTTATTTCCCTCATCTAAATCATTAATATATACTGTGAATAGCTAGGGTCCCAGCACCGATCCCTGTGGTACCCCACTAGTCACTGCCTGCCATTCGGAAAAAGACCCGTTTATTCCTGCTCTTTGTTTCCTGTCTGCCAACCAGTTTTCTATCCATCTCAATACATTACCCCCAATCCCATGCGTTTTAATTTTACACACTAATCTCTTATATGGGACTTTCTCGAAAGCCTTCTGAAATTCCAAATAAGCCACATCCACTGGCTCCCCCTCATCAGCTCTACCAGTCACATCCTTGAAAAATTCCAATAAATTGGTCAAGCATGATTTCCCTTTTGTAAATCCATGCTGACTCTGTCTGATTCTGCCATTGTTTTCCAAGTGCTCAGCAGAGGTGAAGACTGCCTGATGACTGTGACGCCCTGTCCGTGATGACTTTGGTGGGCATCTTCTGGTGGACTGAGACTTGGAGGGCCTTGGTCTGCTTTCGGAGTCCTGTTGTGTGGCAGTGGTCCCTTCCTCAACCTGTAGAGCTGGAGATGCTGAGGTCACAGGAAGAGGAGATTCAGGTGGGCTGGACACACCCAGATTCACCTGGGTTGATGGTCCGGGGTATGCACCTGCTGATCCTCCTCCATATGGGTGCCCAATGGCCCCTGGTTGACTCCTTAAGGAAGCTGGATCGGGATCAAACTGCCCCACATTGACATTGCTGGAGGCTAACTATGCCATCAGTGATGGAGTTAAGCCCGTGCACCAGAGCAGGATCGATGTCCTGGACCAAGGCCTCCATGGCAGCTGCCATCCTACCAGTGTTGACCTCAGTGCATTGGCATGCCAGTGCTATCACCTCAGACTGAAAGCAGACGAACTCCTCCAATGTGCAGCGGACATCCCTTTCTGATGTTCCCAAGCTTGCCTTTGCAACTTCAGCAGCTGTGACATGACCGAGTCCAGAGTCTCTTCATCTGACTTGGACCGAGCAGACTCCTGGCCCCCAGCAGTCTTCCGAATGCTGAAAGCCTGGGAAGTCCCTGCCTCCACCTGCTGTGGATCAGACAGTGAGATGTGCTTACCAGTTTGTGGCCCTGAGGATACTCTAAAGTTAGGTCCCACCGAGGTGTGTGTCTCTGCACTGGTGGAGGGTGTGGGCGGAAGGTGTGCGTGATGCTGTGACAAGACTTTAATTAGGGTGTCATCAGATATTCTTCTGAGGTGTCTTCGGGGCTTGAGTTGAGGACGTGCCTTGTGGATCCCCTCGGCTGCCTCCCAGATGTACCTGTGAAAGCAAAGAGAGATAATTAGTACAGGGCAGGGGACTGCAGAACAGGGGAACTCACTCACAGCATGGTTGTCTGATGGATGTTGCACAGCTGGATCCTCACTTGGTTGAGCATCGATGACCTTTCTGTCAGCGCAGGAACAGTCCAGATCATCAAGGGCCAGCTGGATGGCTCTATTCTTAAACTCTGTGAGGACCTTGATGCTTGACATTCCTCCATTGGTCTGCAACTTCCCCCTCCTGTGTGACAGCTTGTCTTGCATGAGGACCGATGAAGACAGTATAAGTAGGATACCTGCCAGACCAGATGAGAAGGATGCCTGGCATGTGTGGGAGGTGAGTGCTGCCATGGACGGGGTGAGGACATTATCCGCAGGGTAGATGAAGGTGTGTGTGAGACAGTGAATGGTGATGTTCCTTGAACTGGCAGTGAGTGAGATCCCTGTGGATGTGTGCTGGGGTTGAGTGTGTGAGTTCAGAGTAATGAGCCGAGTGACTTACCCTGGCGGAATGGAGGAGATCATTCGTCCTCTTGCAGCATTAGGTGGCTATCCTCTTTTGCAGCGTATTGGCGCCTCCCACGCTGGATTGGTAGTCTTTGCCCAGAGCGGGGTAGAGAATTTCACGGTGGCCTCCACTGTGTCCAATAGGTGCCCAAGGGAGGCATCACTAAATTTGGGGGCAGCATGTTTCCTCCCTTTGGCAACCATGACTTTCCACCATCTTTTTAATCCCTTAGAGAGTGCTTGCTCTGTACAGGGTTGGCCTTTAAATATGGCGCTGAGATTACTGAAGGCCTGAGGTGACAACGGGGCAGGCGAATCAGAGGTTGCCCCGCCAGTGCTCCGGCGTGTTTCCCAGGAATGCATTATTAATGAGGCGGGGCAGGCCAGGAATGGAACGGTATGGCACGAAAACCGCCATTCCGGCTTGTGTGTAAAACAACTTTCTTCATGCCCACTACCGCATTTAGTGCAAATCTGGGACAATTCCGTCCCAGGGGTGGAATATTCTGCTCCTGCCAGCAGCAGGGATTGTGACAGGCTTAATTTGGTGGCAGCACTTAATGTGGCGTGAATGAAATAATCAGTTTCCCAATGGCAGAAAATGAGTTTGGAATTTTGTTCACCTGGCTTTCAAGGTGGGTAATTGGTGGCTCGGGTTTCCTGCTGAGCAATGTTGGGAACCCAATATGCATTTATTAGCATCTCATGAATGCTCATTAAAAGGTCAACTCACTGGAATAATCAGCAGCTAACGAGAACATTCTATTTTCCAACTGTGTATAAGTGCAGTGCACCTGGCAAGCTTCACTTCATCCATGACTTGGAGGTCAGTAGACGCTGTTTTCTTCTTCCTTTTACACTGTTAATGATGAATATTAAGTGCCGGTAGCACAAGCTGTGTCAAGGCTGGGCACAGGCACACGACCAGAGGGGAGGGGTGAGACGGAGGCAGGACTGGGGGTGCAATGGAGGACGAGAGGGGAAGGGTGAGATGGAGGCAGGGCCGTGGTGGAGGGGTAGGGCCAGAAGGGAAGGGCGAAAGACTGTCTGGGGAAGTTTAAGAGACCTTTCAGGGAATAATGCCACACTGCCAGAGCCATTTTCGAGGACTTTACATTGCCCTGCATGTCTTAGTCCTGGTCTTGGGCAGGGGAGCCTCCCTGGGCAGTGACAGTTGTGCACAGTATTATGTATAGGGTGTGGTCAGTCAACTAAGGCATTTAGTCCTGGGGATTCGAGGCATAGTATTGAGAAGCAGAGGGCACAGTCACATTCAGGGAAGGCATTTAGAACCAGTACGCTGGTAATTCTAAGGTAGGGAGGGCGGTGCCAAGTATTGTTTCATTTCATGGAGGGAGGTTCTCTGAATGTATGGGTACAGGCGGCCTAGCAAAGGTGAGGGGTTAGATCAACAAAGGGCATGGGGTCATTAACATCGAAGGGAGCGGGGTGGGGGGGTGGCAGCAGGAATATTCACATAAGCAATTATGGGGTCAAGGGTGATAAGGGGAGGCTGGATGGTCACAGAAGTGAGTGGAATTAGGAGGTGGTGACTGTGGAGGAGGATGGGAGGAGCTTGGTGGTTGACAGGGTGAGATTGGAAGGTGTTTGACACATTCACAAATGTTAGCAACACCATCTTCGTCTTTACTGAGTAATGACACAGTTAGAATAGTAAGCATGAAAGAAGCGATATGGGAGGGGTTCCAATGTCAAAATAAAACATTTTGCACTTCCAGGGTCCATATCCCTCTATTCCTATCCTATTCATGTATTTGTCAAGCTGCCTCTTAAACACCACTATCGTACCTGCTTCCAACACCTCCTCTGGCAGCGAATTCCAGACACTCACTACCCTCTGCATAAAAAACTTGCCCCGTACTTCTCCTCTAAAGTTTTATCCTCTCACCTTAAATCTATGTCCCCTAGTAATTGACTCTTCCACCCTGGGAAAAAACTTTTGTCCCTATCTGTTCAGAACTCCTATTAATTATTTGCCCAAACCACAGAGAACCAGGGTCAGCTGAGTACTGCTCTGGAGGGTTAAGGGCCAATGGAAGGAGCGTTTCTCCATGCTAATGGGGCACATTCATGGAAAATTCCATTAAGTTTTGGGGCTACAGTTGAATGGGTGTGATTGGCCATCTGTTCCTGACAGAGGCATGTAAAATGGGATGGAGGCTAACATAATCAAGGGTCACGGCTGCTGGGCCATAGCTATGGGAGGCGGTGGCATAGTGGTGTTCTCACGGGAATAGTAATCCCAAGACCCAGGGTAATGCTTTGGGGACCAGAGTTTGATCCCACCACAACAGATGATGAAATTTAAATTCAATAAAAATCTGGAACTAAAAGTCTAATGATGACTGTGAAACCATTGCTGTTTGTTGCAAAAACTGGTTCACTAATGCCCAATAGGGAAAAGTACGGCACAGGAATAGGCCCTCCAAGCCTGCGCCGTTCATATTGCCTGTCAAACGAAAACATTTTGCACTTCCGGGGTCCGTATCCCTCTATTCCCATCCTAATCATGTATTTGTCAAGCTGCCTCTTAAACACCACTATCGCACCTGCTTCCACCACCTCCTCTGGCAGTGAATTCCAGACATTCACTACCCTCTGCATAAAAAAACTTGCCCCGCACTTCTCCTCTAAAGTTTAATCCTCTCACCATAAATCTATGTACCCTAGTAATTGACTCTTCCACCCTGACAAAAAGATTTTATCCCTATCTGGTCTGACCTACATGTGACTCCAGACCATGAGCAGTGTGGCTGACTCTTAAATGCCCTCTGAACAAGGGCAATTAGGGCAGTAAATGCTGGCCTGGTCAGCAATGCCTACATCCCATGAATGAATGTAAAAAAAATACATACTCCAAACCTCAATATTCCCAGTTTAATGGCCATGGGTTACAAGGCACAGTGAAGTAAAATGATGACTATCTATTTTAGTGTCTATACATGGAGGCAAGCTGACAATTGCTTGATGGAAGGTTTTTGCACATGGCTGTAATCACTCTGATCAAGGCCGTCTTTGTAAATATGCAGTCATGTCTGACGGGGAGGATCAGTCACCTGTGATCCTCCAGGATGTGTTTCTCCTGTAAGAGGTGACCTGGGGATGCCAAGGCTAGAAGGAGGCCAGGCCAAGGGCTTTGCATTGGCTCCCTGGCTTAGAGATGAAGGGAAACCATTTAAGGGAAAGTTTAAATTAGTTCTCAAAACTATTTGTTGACAAATACAAAGAGGAGGGGAGATTGCAGGCTGCAGCAACATTGCCTTGTTTATAGCTCTGATTTGAATGCAAATGATGCCTGTCACTGATTGGCACAGGTCTAGGAGGAACAGCGGCCTAAGCAGCAAGAAGGAACTGGGCACCAACAAGCTCAAGATGCTCCAGAAGAGGATCAAATTCAGCGAAGACCAATGTCCGGACCACAGGTATATCGAAGATGCTACTCATATATGGAGATGAGCAAAAGACAATGCCTCAGGCACCTTCGATTGTCTATGGATGTGATAGCTCATATTTGCCATTTTCTCCACAAAGAACTGATGCCACAAGGACTTGGAAGGCATCTCATGTCAATGGCTTTAAAGGTGACTGCCACACTGAACTTTTTTGCCAACTTTTTCTTCCAGGGATCCACAAGGGATCTTTGCGAGATTTCCAAAATAGCAACACATAAATGCGTAAGGGAAATGACAGGTGCCCTTCCCAATAAAGCTCACTAGCATGTTCAGTTCCACATGGATGCGAGAAGCCAGGCTGCCAGAACTATTGGATTTGCAACAATATGTGGTTTTCCACAAGTGTAAGGTGCACACGTGGCCTTGAGAGGTCCCTGGCAGCAGTCAGTGAGATTCATCAATTAGCAAGGATTTCAGTCTCTGAACGGCCAGCTAATTTGTGATCACAGAAGGCAAATCCCGCATATCTGTGCTAGGTACCCAAGGTGGTCTCATGGCTTACATCTTGACACACTCGTAGGTGCCACAGATATTTAAGGGACCTTGTTGCTTAGAGGGCTGGCTCTTTGGGGAGAAGGGATACCCCCAGAAGATATGGCTCATGATGCTCATTCACCATCCACTTAGTCATGCTGAAGAGAGATACAATGCTGCACATTCTGCCACCAGGTCCTTAATAGGGCAGACAGTTGGCCTCCTTAAGATGCATTTCCAGTGTTTGGATCTGTCAAGCAGGGCTGTCCAATGCCCATCGCAGAGAACGTCCGAGATCATCATTGTCTGCGCAACTTTATGCTGCAAAGGTGGGATGTGTTGCCTGAAGGAGAAATAGAGGAGTGAGATGTTGCCTCAGATGAGGGGGATGTTAAAGGTGATGGACCTGAAGAGGGCCAAAATGTAGACGAGCCACATGAAGAGGCCATCGCAGGGGAGCAATGGGGAAGATGTACCCGCAACAATCTGATACCTGCAAGATTCCAGGAGGAATAAAGTGCAGAAAAATTCTCACACTTGTTAGTCTCTTTTGCCTTTGCTGCCTGGAAGTCCCCAGCACCTTCAGTCTCTGAGAAATTCTCTTGAAAGTTCAATGCTTTTTAATAATTATGGAAATATCAATGCTCACTGACTGCCCTGAATATCCTCCTTAATAGGGCTTAAACCACGGTTAACTGAGTAGCCTTGGCAACAAATGACTGCAGTGGAACCTGAACAGCACTCCCTTCTCTCATATCCTTAAGCAACTCCACAGATTATGGTCCTTTCACCCACACCCTCACCAAGTCAGTGCGCATGGCAGCTGATAAGCAGCTGGAACCATGGAACCATAGAAAAGTTACGGTGCAGAAAGAGGCCATTCAGCCCATCGTGTCTGCACCGGCCAAAAAGAAGGAAAAAAGGAAACTAGCCGCTCATTTTAATCCCACTTTCCAGCACCTGGCCTGTAGCCTTGCAGATTACAGCGCTTTAGATGTAGATCCAGGGACCTTTTAAATGAGTTGAGTGTTTCAGCCTCAACCACCAACTTAGTCAGTGAATTCCTGACACCCAATACCCTCTGGGTGAAAAGTTTTTTCTTCATATCCCCTCTAATCCCGCTACCAATCACCTTAAATCTATGCCCTCTGGTAATTGCCCCCTCAGCTAGGGGAAACAGGTCTTTATTATCTACACTATCCAGGCCCCTCATAGTTTTGTACACCTCAATTCAGTCACCCTTCAGCATCTTCTGTTCTAAGGAAAACATCCTTAGCCTATCCAATCTCTCCTCATAGATGCAATTTTTAAGACCTGACAACATTCTTGCAAATCTCCTCTGCACATTCTCCAGAGCAATTGTGTCCTTCCTGTAATTCCAAATTACCCAGGGATGCACTCATGTCAGCCTGACACCTGCTCAGTAAGGCATTCCGAGCACACACATCATTTTTTCAGGCTTTACCAGATGGATGGCTCAACAGGGAGCAGCATCATGACAGCACCGTGTGCCCCATTGACAGCTCTCCTCAATGCAGAATGATTAGGTCTCATCTTGGTACTGTCCCCCAATCACCATTCATGCATCAGGAAGCAGTAACCATTCACACCTAGATCACGCAGTAAAGCTTCAAGGTTTGTTTGCATGCCTCACTAAGTGTCTCATCGGGACAATGGCTGGTTGTGGTGCAATCACTTGGGAGCCTGGGGCTGGAGCTGTGATATGTGGAGGCTGATGTCCTCCTCCTTTTCTTGCTGGTACCTGGAATACAGAAAAGAGAGAACTAGTTAGTGATTAAGCAGGCTCTTACATTAAAGTTCACTCACAGTCAATGCCCACAGTTTGTGGATGTAGACTGGATGCATCCTCACTGGGTTGTGGGCTAGTCCGATCTCAGCTTCAGCACAGGAATGACCCCTCTCTTCTCCAGCCAGATCTACTGCCTGTTCCTCGTAACTTGAGAGGGAACAGAGATGAGGAGAAACTTCTTTAGCCAGAGAGTGGTGAACCTATGGAATTCATTGCCACAGAAGGCTGTGGAGGCCAGGTCATTGAGTGTATTTAAGACTGAGATAGATAGTTTCTTGATTGGTAAGGGGATCAAAGGTTATGGGGAGATGGCTGGAGAATGGGGCTGAGAAACATATCAGCTATGATTGAATAGCGGAGCAGAGTTGATGGGCTGAATGGCCTAATTTCTGCTCCTATGTCTTATGGTCTTATGAAACAGATTTCCGGAGTGCCACCTCCAATCTTTGCATACTCCCTCTTGTTATGGGCTATCTTGTCCTGCAGAAAGACAGAAGCGTTGATTGGGAGGCCCGTGGGTGAATGAGCAGCTCTGAAGTAAGCATGCCTATTGTAGCTCCTGATCCCTCTCCAGTAAGTGATTAAGCAGCCATATGTACAGGAACTCATTGGATAGAGAGCTTAAAGTGGCTGGCACACATTCAGTACTGATGTCTCATCAGCTGCTCGTGTATGACACCCCTATGAATTCTAACCCTTAGGCTGCCTGATGCCTTTATGAGAATATGATTTCCAGTGAATAGATATTTTACTTACCCTGGTGGGTCACAGCAGAGAATTCATTCTCTTCCTGCACTGCAGACCAGTCTATTTTGGGTCCCAGGGGCATTACACTTCCCAGTGACCTCCTCCTAGGTAGCTTGGAGGAGAGTCTCCAGAGAGGATTTGCTGAAATTTGGGGTTGAAGGTTGTTTGTGTTTCGGGGCTCTCCTGGGCGAGTGATCTGGTACACCTGGCCTGCAGTGAGTGAATGGATGCTGTTTAAATATGGCACCAGGACCTCAACACCATGAGGTAAAGGTGGGGCGAGCAACTTCCTGCCTGCTCCCCCATGAGATTCGCTGAGCTCCTTGTGGATGCATAATTAATGAGCTGAAAAGTGGACGATGGGGCGTGTTTAACCATCCTGCCACCTAGCGGGAATCACTATGGGCAGAATCTACTGCCTGTTGGGCAGGCCGGTTGGGAGCAAGCGTGGGAGGGTGGGGAGCTGATTGCCACCTGCAATTGGCTCCCCGCCGCCATTTTACATGGGCAGCCCAATTAAGGCGCATGTGTGTGAAAGAGCACGGAAATCCCTCTGGAGAGATTAAGTTCATACTGAGAATTTTTAATAAAGAAAGTAAAAAATCATTTACACATGTCCCCTCGTGTGACAGTGTCGCATGAGCTGGGACATGTTTATAAAATGAGCAAAATTTATTTATTAATTTAATAACACCTTCATAAAACCTCATCCCGCCCATGGATGAGGTTTCATGAAAAATGTGAAGGCCTCTTGGGCTCTTTGCCGGCCTGCAAACCTTAAGGTTGGATGGGCATCATTGAGAATTAGTTTAATTGGTGTATTAATGGCCTTAACAGGCCTTTGACAGTTCGGCGGGCACGCAGCCACCTCCAGCGTGCACCCACCAAATGGAAGATCTGAATGACACACAGTGACGTTGGGACGCATGTCCAACATTACCGTGCGTCGTTTTACATGTCGCCGTGCAGGGCCTGCCCTCGCACACAACGTGAAAATTCTCCTCTCTATCTTTCCTGCCCGCGACCAGACTTAGTCTTCAGGACAAAGGACTCGCCCTAGGGCTTCATTAATATCTGGTCTGTCGATTCACTCCCACAGGTGAATCAACCTTGTGGTGTCTCTGCTCATTATCAACCACAGATGGATGAATGTTCGCTCCCTCCATTCATTCCGCAGTACGTGGGAAAATCTTCTCCTTAAAATGTAATTCCATCTTGTGAATAAAAAGTTAATTTGGAAAATTCAACAAAGTGAGTAAAATTCTCTCCAGCTCTGCTCAGTTAGTGTCGAGATGTCACAGTACTGGTTAACTTTCTAAATCAATGCTTTCACTACTCGTAATTAGTCAATGTGTAATAATGAAAGGAACAAGACAATGAGCTTCATTTGGTCAAGTTTCAGCAGAGGAATGTTGTATTGCTGAGAAACAGTAAATAATACAGCAGATGCCAGCATAAATATTCATTACATTTTGGCACTGTTTTTGAGTCTATTTTCATCCCTTATTTCTATCTGGTAATGGGAAACATCTGCACAATAACGGAGGCAGGAAATGCTGATTGGGCAAGGGATTTATTTCATAATCCAAAACTGGTTCAGTCATACATTTAAATTAAAGAGGGAGATGCAGTAAATGGCTTCATTTCAGCATCCATACCAGGGCCTGGAGAATTTCCATGGTTTTGATGTGAAACAGTGAGTGGACATGGAATGGTGAGGAGTTTACTCAATTGAAACCAATTAGAAAGAAAGAACCTGCATTTACATAGCAACTCTCACATCCCTGAGATATCCCAAAGTATTTTACAGCCAATGGTTATTTTTGAAGTGTACTCACTGCTGTTTTTCAAGTGAATGCAGCAGTGAGCTCATCTATTTTCAGTGCTGTTAGTTGAGAGATAAGTGTTGGTCAGGACACCTGGATGACATCCATTGCTCTGCACTAGATCATGTCATGGGATGTTTCTCATCCACCTGAGAGAACAGGTAGAAACCTAACTTCAACGACTCATTCCAAAGACAGCTCCCTGACAGTGCAGCATCTCCTCAATACACTGAAATGTCAGCCTACACCATGTGCTTCAGTCCTGGAGTAAGGTTTGAACCCACAGCTTTCCTGAAGAGATATAAAATATTAGCACTGAGCCAAAGCTGACACAACAAATTACAGAGATTTCCATGGTTACTGTGATGTTTAATATGGGCACACTGCTGTAGTGGTTATGTTACTGGATTAGTGATGCATGAGACCTAGACTACTCATCCAGAGGTGTGAGTTCAAATCCCACCATGGCAGTTGGTGAATTTGAATTCAGTGAATTAAATAAATCTGGAATGAAGAACTTGTGTCAGTGACAGTTATCATCTTGTCATAGAAGCCCATCTGGTTCAGTAAACCCCTGTCATGCTTTTTGTTTCAATGATGCACACAGGCCGTCAACATTGTAGCTGAGCTAACTTTATTGATAACATGTTTTCCCAACATGAATCTGCAGAAACTGGATTCT
This sequence comes from Carcharodon carcharias, assembly GCF_017639515.1. NCBI lineage: Eukaryota > Metazoa > Chordata > Chondrichthyes > Lamniformes > Lamnidae > Carcharodon > Carcharodon carcharias. Next base: position 102,168,756 of record NC_054480.1, read on the forward strand.
ATCAAAACAGGTTCCAACATTTGCTATCCCAAGTCAGGTGACCCTCTATCGAGTACAGGGTACCATACAATATCTAATACTGGAGTCCACTACCACAATCGACTATTATCATGACATTTCCCTTTTTTAAAAAAAAACTCTTATACAACTCAAGTGCACAAAGTCTCTTATCTATCCTTTCTCACTCTGTTTTGATCAGTCCATTTTGTCTTTTACTCATCTCTGTATCTCTGTGGTTTTTTCACAATTCTCTCACTGGATGTTCTGAATGGTGACAGAGTTGATTTTGAAGAACAAGGGCCCTTCTCCAGCTCTGTGTCATTATCACCCCTTAGATAGTTTTCAGGACTCTCAGGCTCTGTCTGGTTATCTGTTGCTTCACGGGTGCATTCTGGTTTTTGATCTTCAGCTACACTTTCTAGTGCAGAGCAGGATTGTGTTTCATTTGTCTTCAGTAGAAATTTCCGGTTTTTCCTGTACTGTTGTCTGTTGGGAGTCTGCAATATGTAAGGCCTTGGTTTCCCTGTGATTCCTGTGACAACAGCAGGATTCCAGATCCCTTTATGCTGAATCCTCACTGTCTCTCCCATGTTCAGGTCAGGTAGAGGTCGGGCACCTCGATTAAAGTACTGTTTCTGCTTCTGCTGTCTCAGTTTGAGTAGGTCCTGCATGTTGTAGCTCACTGGCTGTGGAAACAACAGTTGGGGCACAGTTGGAAGCTTAGTACTTAGACTTCTCCCCATCAGGAGCTGTGCTGGAGATTATCCAATGTTCTCTAATGGAGTATTCCTGAAATCCAGCAGGGCCAGGTAGGGGTCTCTTCCGTCTGCCTTTGCCTTCTTCAACAGGTGTTTTAAGGTCTGGAAGGAATGTTCCACCATTCCATTGGATTGTGGATATTTGGGTCTTGACGTAGTGTGGCAAAACTCTCAGTCCTGTGCAAATTTGCGAAAGTCGGTGCCTGAGAATTGTGGACGTTATGAGATGAGCACTTCAGGTAGGCCATGGCGAGCAAAAATTCATTTAAAATGATTTATTACAGTGATGCTCTTACTATCGTTTCTCAGCAGCACAGACTCAAAAAACTTTGAGTAATAATCTACTGCTAGTCGGTACTCACTGTTGTCAAATGTGATCAAGTCCACTCCAATTTTCTGCCAGGGCCTCTCTGGAACACTGTGTGGTTGAAATTATTCTACTTGTTGCGAATTATTATACTTTTGGCACACTGCACATGCATTCATCATTTCCCCGATTTGTACTCCCATTCCAGGCCAATACATTACATCACAAGCTCTTCTCCTGCATGTTTCTGTGCTGAGGTGACTTTCATGTATGTGCTGCAGCATTTTTTCCCTCAGTGAATTATGATCTTTTCGCCCTTGAAAAGTATTCCTTTTGCTACATGAAGTTCCTCATGAAAGTTCCAGCACTCCTGTACAGCAGAAGGGGCTCTGCTCCGATGTGTGGGCCAGCCAGTTTGCACAGTCTGCTGCAGGTTTCTCAGGGTGGCGTTGTTTTGGTCACTTCCCTGATCTTATCCAGTTTGGTTACAGCCAAGGTAAGTTCTTTGTCAGCATGTGAACCTGTGCTTCTGTTTCTTTATCCTCTTCCTTCGTGATGGGTAGGTATGTACGTGACAGTGTGTTTGTGATGTACATTTCCTTGCCTGGTTTGTACTTAACTCTCACCTGGTACTTCTGCAGATGCATTAGTGATCTTTGGATTCTTGGTGATGCACAATTCAGGGGCTTTTTAAGTGTAGCTTCCAAAGGCTTATGATCAAACTCTACCTTTACATCTTTGCCATAGACAAACTGGTGGAAACGTTCTAGGCCAAACACAATTGCTAGCATTTCTTTCCCTATTTGGGCATACCGCTGCTGTGTTCAGTCATTGCCTTTGAAGCATATGCCACTGGTACCTCATTTTGCAAGAGGACAGCTCCCAGGCCAGTCTTTGAAGCATCCGCTGAGGCCTTGACTGGCTGACAGACATCATAATACTTTAACACTGGTGCCTGGGTCAGCGTTCTCTTCAGGCTGGTCAAAGCTTCCTGGTGAGTTTGTTCCCAGTGCCATTCCACATCATTTTGTAGATGTTCTCTGAGAGGTGCTGTCAGGTTTGACATATTCAGAGTGAATTTCCCAAGATAGGTGACCATTCCCAAAAACCTCTCCAAGTCTTTCTTACTTTCTGGGGGTGGCATATTCACGACTTCTTCGATTTTACTCAGCTTCGGCTTCAGTCCCTCATTTGTCAGCACATGTCCCAAGTACTTGATTTCATAAAGACCTATTTCACACTTTTCCTTCTTCAACTTGAGGTTCCTTTCTCTAGCTCTGGCCAGCACCTGCCTCAGTCTGTGGTATTATTCTTCTCCTGAGGCTCCCCAGACCAGCAGATCGCCAATATAGGTTTCCATGACCTCTAACCCTTCAACAGCTGCTTCATTGTTCTACAGAATATCTCCAGAGCGGGATTAATACCAAAAGGTAAGCATAATAACCTGTGTGGCCCGTATGATGTGTTGAAGGTACAGAGTTTGGAGCTGCGTTCATCCAACTTGACCTGCCAGAAACCTGAACTCGTATCCAAAACTGAATAGTACTTAGTATCATGATCGCTTCTACTGTGGGCAGCTGGTAATGCTCTCTTTGTACTGCCTGGTTTTGGTCTCTGGGATCCAGACAGACTCGCAGATCCCATCTGATTTTTCTACAATTACAATTGGATTATCCCATTTTGTTGGTTATTCAATTTTCTTGATGGTGTGAAGTTTCTCCATTCTGTCCAACTCTGCTTTCAGTCACTCTCTCAGCATTACTGGTATTTTCCTGGGCGGGTATATTTTGGGTGTCACAGTTTCATCAATCTTGATGGTGTGTTCTCCTATTAGGCAGCCAACCCCCTGGAACATATCTTTATACTCGCTCAGGATGTCATCAGTGGTGACGATCATTATTCTGTTGATTAGCTTCAGATTTTCACAAGCTTTGATTCCAAGAATGGGTTTTGCTTCAGTTTTCACCACTATGAATGGATGTGCTTGAGACTGTTTTTTGTCGTTCATTTTAAGTGTACACTTACCTTCAACAACAATTTATTCACCTATTTAAGTAGACAGTTTCACTTTTGTTTTAGTTAGCTGTTTTGCTTTGCTTTTCTTACAATACAGGCTTATGGGAGTGACATTCACTTGTGCACTTGTGTCAAGCTCGAAATTCACCATCACGTTGGCAATTTTTAAATCAACCTTCCATTCATCTTCTTTGGAATTTGTTGCTACTGTAAAAATGAAAAGTTCTGTTTCAGTGTGTGTCAGTCGTGTGCACTTCCTTTGATTTACACATCTTAGCAAAGTGATTTAGTTTACCACAGTTCTTATACTGCTTTCCATAGGCTGAACAACTCCATGGTAAATGCTCTGTTCTGCATTGGCTTCATTTAAATGTTTTAATAGCAATTTTGTTCTTTTTACGTTCAGACTGTCTATTTGTTCTTTTCCTTGGCTGTTTCTGTTTAACTGCATCTAACTGACTGTGTGTGGCTTCTGTCATCTCTATGATCTGGAATTTCATGGTCTCTGCCGCTCTGCAGATATTAAATGCTTTCTCCAGCGTGAGATCAACTTTTCTCAAAAGCCGCTCTCTCAGAGAGTCACTTACGATTTCGCAAATGATTCTATCTTGGAGGAATGATTCTGCAAGCTCTCCAAATTCACATAGTTTACCTCATTTTCTCAGCTCAGTTATGTACTGTCTAATGTTGTCGCACCCTTGCATGCACATAAAATATCGGTATCTTTCATACGTGATGGTTTTTTTTAGGGCTACAGTAGGTTTTCAGTTTTTCCATTATTTCTTTCAACTCATTTTGTTTCTCATCACTTACAAACGTGAATGTGTTCAAGACTTCTAGGGCTGCTTCCCCTGCTACGTGAAGAAAGATGGTAGACTGTACCTGAGGGGCTTTTCTATCACCGTCCGTTGCTGAGAGGCACAGCTCAAATCACTGCCAGAACCTCCTTCAGTTTTTGGCGAGATTTCCCTCCAAACTTGAGCTCTGTTGGTGGTTTCAGAACCTCCATTGTTGCATTTAGTTTACTTCTGACACCATGTCTTGTTTTTTGTTTCAATGATGCATACAGGCCGTTGACATTGCAGCTGAGCTAACTTTATTGAGAACACATTTTCCAAACATAAACACATATCTGCAGTAACTGAATTCTATCAAGACAGGTTCCAACATGTGGTATCTGACCTTCAACTCCCAGGTCAGGTGACCCCCATCTGGTACAGAGAACCATATAGTATCTAATACTGGAGTCCACTGCCACAATCAATTATTATCATGGCAATACCCTGTGGGAAGGAAATTGGCTGTGAGAGCTTGTAAATGACTCCAGATCCACAACAATGTGGTTGACTCTTAGCTGCCCTCTCAAATGTGTGATAATTATGAGGATTATGAGATTTTTAAACATTTTATCTTTACATTTAGGGTAAAATTAAAGGGATCATGTAATCTGTGCTGAAGTCTGCCTGACACTAACCCAGGTGATGCAATGTTAAAGATCAAAAGGTCAAGGGCTCAGATTGTTTTACTGGGAAGAAGGTGCAAGGCATTCAGATGTGTAGGCATTGGCGAAGGCAGCTGTGACACTGGTGGACAGACTGTGAGTCCCTAAGACCCAGGGAAATGTTAAGAATATCATGTTGTAAAAGGATATACTTTGAACTGCCCGTTTGATTGCAGTATAGGATAGAGTTGGTGTCTACAGAATAGCTAACCAGCATTTCTACCTGGATACAAGGCCCATGTGATTTGCATTGCCATGAAAAGGGTGTAGAGGAAGCCATTGTAAGGATCAGGCTCTCTTAAAGATCAGTGAATCTCACAGACAAGTTAGTCTTCCAGGATCCAGGAGAAAGGGAGCAGCTTGAGGATAAAAGCCTCCATGGCTCATCTTGCAGGAATGCAGATGGGAGCTCATGCTCAAGATTGAAAGATTCAACAGCGCCTTCTAAACTCATGGCCAGAATTTTCCCGTCAGTGATTTGGGGGCAGGGCCCACTCATTGACGGGAAAATGACGCAAGATGATGTAGGGAGGAACCACCAATGTCATCCCGGTCCATTGAAATTTTTAGGAAGGCGGGCGGACAGCGATTGAGGCCACTGACAGCCTAATTAAGATAATTAAAGACCTGCCCATCCAACCTTAAGGCTGGCGGGCAGGCCAGGAGCCCCAGCGGGCTTCTGATAAAACATGAAACCTCATCCAATGACGGGATGAGGTTTCATATCCGTTTTTAAAAACTTTAATACATTTTATGTGATATTTATAAACATGTCCCATCACGTGTAACATTGTCACATGAGGGGGACATGTTAATAATTTTTTAATTTTTCTATTTTCAAAGTTTTTTAGACTGTCACTAATCTCCCTGAGACAGGACTTTGCCTCCGGGAGCAGTTCACTCTTTCACGCAAAAAAGCGCACTGTGACAGATGGGGAATCCCTCCCCCCCACCCCCGCACTGGAAGAACATAGCGCTTCTTGTTGGGCAGGCCGCTGGGCAGGCCTTAATTAGCCTACCCACTCAAAATGGCGGCAGGCCCCATTTCGGTGGCAGGGTCGGCTGCCCGCCCGCCGCTGAGCCAGTGGGGCACGCCCGCCCATCAAGGGCAAAATTCTGCTCCATGATCTCTACCATTTAGAAGGACAAGGGCAGCAGATAAGTGGGAATGCCACCACCTGGAAGTTGCCCTCCAAGTCGCTCACCATCCTGACTTGGAAATATATCGCTGTTCCTTTCCTGCCACTGGGTCAAAATTCTGGAACTCCCTCCCTAACAGCACTGTGGGTGTACCTACGCCCCATGGACTGCAGCGGTTCAAGAAGGCAGCTCACCACCACCTTCTCAAGGGTGATAAGGGATGGAAATGTCCTCACTTATCACCCCACCAGCCTCCACATTCAAAGGATCATCCTCCACCATTTCCACCAACTCCAGCATGATGCCACCACACATCTTCCCTTCACCCCCCCCGGCGGCATTCCGTAGGGATCATTCCCTCCGGGACACCCTGGTCCACTGCTCCATCACCCCCTACTCCTCAACGCTTACCTATGGCACCTCCCCATGCCCACGCAAAAGATGCAACACCTGCTCCTTCATTCCTCTCTCCTCACCGTCCAAAGGCCCAAACACTCCTTTCAAGTGAAGCAGCATTTCACTTGCATTTCCCCCAACTTAGTCTACTGCATTCGTTGCTCTCAATGCGGTCTCCTCTACATTGGAGAGACCAAATGTAAACTGGGCGACCACGTTACAGAACACCTGCGGTCTGTCCGCAAGAATGACCCAAACCTCCCTGTCGCTTGCCATTTTAACACTCCACCCTGCTCTCTTGCCCACATGTCTGTCCTTGGCTTGCTGCATTGTTCCAGTGAAGCCCAACGCAAACTGGAGGAACAACACCTCATCTTCCAACTAGGCTCTTTACAGCCTTCCGGACTGAATATTGAATTCAACAACTTTAAATCTTGAACTCCCTCCTCCATCCCCACCCCCTTTCCGTTTCTTCCCCCTTCCTTTTGTTTTTTCCAATAATTTATATAGATTTTTCTTTTCCCACCTATTTCCATTATTTTTAAAACAAAAACAGAATTACCTGGAAAAACTCAGCAGGTCCGGCAGCATCGGCAGAGAAGAAAAGAGTTGACGTTTCAAGTCCTCATGACCTTCAGCAGAACTGGGTGAATCCAAGGAGAGGGGTGAAATATAAGCTGGTTTAAGGTGCGGGGTGGGGGGGTAGTTGGGTGGGGGGAGAGAAGTGGAAGGGGGTGGTGTGGTTGTAGGGACAAGCAAGCATTGATAGGAGCAGATCATCAAAAGATGTCACAGACAAAAGAACAAAAGAACACAAGGTGTTGAAGTTGGTGATATTATCTAAACAAATGTGCTAATTAAGAATGGATGGTAGGGCACTCAAGGTATAGCTCTAGTGGGGGTGGGGGGAGCATAAAAGATTTAAAAATAATGGAAATAGGTGGGAAAAGAAAAATCTATAAAAATTATTGGAATAAACAAAAGGAAGGGGGAAGAAACAGAAAGGGTGTGGGGATGGAGGAGGGAGTTCAAGATCTAAAGTTGTTGAATTCAATATTCAGTCCGGAAGGCTGTAAAGTGCCTAGTCGGAAGATGAGGTGCTATTCTTCCAGTTTGCGTTGGGCTTCACTGGAACAATGCAGCAAGCCAAGGACAGACATGTAGGCAAGAGAGCAGGGTGGAGTGTTAAAATGCCACCCTGCTCTCTTGCCCACATGTCTGTCCTTGGCTTGCTGCATTGTTCCAGTGAAGCCCAACACAAACTGGAAGAACAGCACCTTATCTTCCGACTAGGCAATTTACAGCCTTCCGGACTGAATATTGAATTCAACAACTTTAGATCTTGAACTCCCTCCTCCATCCCCACCCCCTTTCTGTTTCTTCCCCCTTCCTTTTGTTTTTACCAATAATTTACATAGATTTCTCTTTTCCCACCTATTTTCATTGTTTTTAAATCTTTTATGCCCCCCCACCCCCACTAGAACTATACCTTGAGTGCCCTACCATCCATTCTTAATTAGCACATTCGTTTAGATAACATCACCAACTTCAACTCCTCTGTGTTCTTTTGTTCTTTTGTCTGTGACATCTTTTGATGATCTGCTCCTAGCACTGTTTGCTTGTCCCTACAACCACAGCCCCCTGCCCCTCCACTTCTCTCTCCCCCACCCCACCTTAAACCAGCTTATATTTCATCCCTCTCCTTGGATTCACCCAGGTCTGCTGAAGGGTCATGAGGACTCGAAACGTCAACTCTTTTCTTCTCCGCCGATGCTGCCAGACCTGCTGAGTTTTTCCAGGTAATTCTATTTTTGTTTTGGATTTCCAGCATCCGCAGTTTTTTGTTTTTATCCATTATTTTCAAATCTTGTATGCCCTGACGGTCTTTCCACCCCACCCCCACTCGAGCTGTACATTGAGTGCCCTGCCATCCATTCTTAATTAGTACATTTGTTTAGATAATATCCCCATCTTCAACACTTCTTTGTTCCTTTGTCTGTGACATCTTTTGATGATCTGCTCCTATCACTGCTTGCTTGTCCCTACAAGCACCTTGCCCCACACCACCACCACCTCCCCCCACTTCTCTCCCCCCACCCCCACACCCCACCTTAAACCAGTTTATATTTCACCCCTCTTCTAATATTCACTCAGTTCTGTTGAAGGGTCATGAGGACTCGAAACGTAAACTCTTTTCTTCTCCGCTGATGCTGCCAGACCTGCTGAGTTTTTCCAGGTAATTCTGTTTTTGTTATGGAAAATTAATGCTGGTCTAGCCAGCTATGTCCACATCCCATGAATAAATACATTAAAAAAGACTAGTGTTATAGACAAGAGGGGGATTAATTTAAACAGCCCTGATTTCTCCTCTCATCACCCACCCATATGCAAGAAGGAGTTTTTGATTTCTGATTTCCCCCCTTGATAAGTGATGGCATAGTTTCCCCAACCCTTCAGTTTGGAGTGATCCAATCCTCTATTAATAACCCCACAAGAATCTCAAGATAAGGCAAAATAAGGGGGCTGGTTTATTTTACACACACACAAAATGCGGGAAGGGGGAATGTCCGCCCCCATTTTTGTGCTCATACAGTAAAAGAGGGATAAAGGAAAGAAATAGGTACAGGGCAAGGCTATGCTAAAAATAAAAATTATGGTTTCATGTGAGTCCAGAGTCCAGAATCAAAAGTCCAGTGGCGTATTCCTTCAGAGGTTATCAGGCTGAAACTGTTGCAGGGTGATCTGATTTTCCAGGAGCAAAGATTTAAAGATGAATGAATCTTATAGATGCAGATGCAGGGATTCCAAAGTTCCAGTAGTTCACAGTATATATTTGGGCCAGGCAATTTACCTGGACAGACCTCTTTCTGCTGCTACCAGTTAGCTGATAAAATGGTAGGCTGCCTGGGATCAGTTCCACACGGCAATATTGCAGGTTCTAGCAGCTTGGGGGAAGTCATGTGACATACCTCCCACTTTATCCCCTGGGTGTTGGACAAAGGATGTATTTTTCCAGGTCTGCAATCTTGAGGTTTTTGATAGAGTATTCAGGGTCCCTTTTGTCGTTGCAAAAATACCCTCTCCGCTGGCCACAGCTCTGCCTTGGATATATAAAGAGAGTTGGTGCATTTCTTTGGAATTTGATTTTCTGCAGTCACAGGGTCATTAGCGCCTCTTTAAAGGTACTGAGGTCGCTGTTGGTTTCTGAAGGTTAGAAATTCCTCTGATATGAGTCATGGCTAGTCGGGGAAAAGCCTTTATCCACTTAAAAAAAGCTATAGAGTAGCCAGGTTGACGTAAATATATATGTTTTTCTTCTTGTCTTTTGGATGGGACATGCCTCCCCTGTTGGAGGAAAATGAAAGGAACTCCACTTAATTTCTCTTTTTTAAATGTGGCCTTAGGGAAGGAAGAGTAGTAATTGCATAAGTATACAGGCATTCTCCCATTTACACTGGCACATCAGACACTCAGTTAGCAGAGGAAATGACAATGCCCTGCTGCACGTGGATATCTATTCAGTGCTTGAGTTCTGACTTCCCTCTGTTGGATATCAGGCATTCCAACCTCCTGATTAATTATCCTTGAGAAAGGTCTGGGGTTTAACACGGTAGTTAGCATTCAGAGGATGATTGATGGTCAGACTGCCCTGGGTGATCCGCAGAGGAGTGTTGCACATCTCACTCTGAGTGCCAGGCCCTGGGATCATAGGACTGAGTCGCTCCTGTCCAGCCTAGCTCCTGCCTGTCCACTTTGGTAACTTTGGTAAATTGTGGGTTCAGGTTTTCAGACCCAGAGACTGGGGTTCAGCTGAGGGTCTAGAAAATGGGGTGTTTTGAAGGGGCCTTGACCTCTTTACGGTAGTCCAACTCTGGCACTAGCACAACCAGAGCTAGCTGCTTTTGGTTGGTACAGCAGCAGGTGGGCAGTTGGCCCTTGAACTTGGGCCAGCCTTTCTGGGCAGGGATGACAGGATGATGGCCTCCTGGCAGGGGCCTCTCCCGCATCCATGCTGGATATGGCTCCAGGGCTGTAGCCTGGTGGGGGCTTATGGATCATTTTAAAGGGGGTTGTTAACTCTGTCCGGTCCCCTGGCAATTCTACATGATGGTGGGTGAGCCTGGAGTCCAATCTAGTTGGGATCCATCTGCTGCTCAGTCACGTGATAGGTTCAGTCTTTTGGGACAGTACTGCCCTCTGGGGATGGTCTGCTCTTGCTCTGTCGCCGAGTGGCTTATCAAATCTGAGGCATCACCCTCTCTCTTTCTGGACCAATTTGAGAACTTTCCTGCTCCACATTTTTCTCCATAAAATGGTCAGCGAAATCAATCACTGGCTTCCTGCTCGGGATCTTTGGCATTGTGGGGGGCGGGTGGGGGGGGGGGGTGGGGGGCGCGCTCTCCTAACATATTCCATGTCCTCTGGAACATCCCTACCCTCAAGTGCAGGTGCAGCTCCAGCTGCCCTCCCTGGAGGCTTTTCAACTAGGGGAGGCATCTCCCTCCCTCTCTGCTTATTGGTTTGGGAACTCCCTTTGTCCCGATTTAATGCTGGAAAGAAGGTTTTTGCCAGGCGTACTTTGGGCAAGTCCTTAACCTTTTCCTTTCTGGGCTTAATAACGTGGCTTCTTTTAGGCTATTCGGCTATGTGGGGCAACTCCCTCACTATTTCTTCCCCTGCGTTGAGACTTCTCTGGTTCCTATTTAATTTGAGGAAATTTGGGGAATCTATTTCAGATTCTGGTGGCCTTCTCTGGACCCCGTTTAATTCTACTGGCCAGGCTTCGGCCTTGCTACCTTTGAGCAGTTCTCACTCAAAGTCAGTGTGTACTATCTCACCCTTTTGGGCCTCTGGACCTTCTCCAGCTTTCTGCCGGTCTGCAGGTTTCTGCGTGCTTGGTCCTGGCTTGCACCTGGCAGCCAGCCGCATCATCCCCAAGGAGGAAATCAATTCCTGCTACTGGTAGCTTAGGGACAATTCCCACTGTGACAGGGCCTGAAACAAGATCACACTTTAGGTGGGCCTTATGGAGGGCTGTGATCAGGGCTTTGCCCTTCAGGGAGGACTCAGGGTAGGTTTTGTTTTCCCTCTAACATTAGGGACTGACCGGCCCCTGTGTCCCAGAGGAGCACCACACACTTGCTCACATTTTGGGCTAGGCAGGTGGACACCGTTCTTAAAAGGACAAAACTCTGGAAGTTTGTCCGGCTCAGACCTGCATAGTACCATGCCCTCCAAGGGGTAAGTTTCCCTAGCCAGAGGGTCTGCTGCACTCCCCATCGGAGTGTCGTTCGGGGGACCACTCGTGTGAATCCCTACCAGTCCAACTGGCTTGCCTCACAATCTCCAGCATTTGGGTCTGGAATGGCCTATTTTGTTGCAATGAGAACACACCGGCCTCCGGGAATTCTCCTTTCGGGCTGTCAGGAGGGCTTCTCGCACCCTCTTTTGTGTATTTCATTTCTGAGCGGGGTCCCTTTCCTATCTAGATCGCTCTGCTTCTCCTTCCAGTGCTCGTGGGCTGTTGGATCCTGCGGATCCTCTTCACATTCCTGTTGTGATTGGTGGCTGAATTCGTACTATTGATGAGAGTTGATCAGCAGAGACTTCATAGGTGGAAACTCTTAATTTATTTACAAAGGTACTCAGCAGCAACTAAACATGTGCTTTCACTTCAAACTCTCTCGCTACACTACTAACTATTGAAGTAGCCCATGCTACTCTACTATTGGATGCTGAGATCATTTGATCTTCATTAATAACATTCTTCTTAAAGGTATATTATACATCAGGTTACCACATGGGTGTAGTTTAGAAAGTGTCTGCCTGAATTTACAGGCCATTGGGTGAGATCATAGCTGTCTGATCTGACTGCTGCCCCCTTGGTTGTGAGGCTTCTCTCCTCCTCTAGACATATTCACAGTTTGGAGGGCAGGCCATTTTTGAATTCCTCCAATAGTGCTAGCTCATGCAACCCCTCATAAGTGCATGGAATTTTTAGGAATCTTATAACCGGTTGAACACAATTTGTTTCAGCCGTTCAAATTTGATGTAGGCTTGGGTTGCCTTCCTTCCTACGAGGGCTCTGGAATTGCTGGCGATTTGCCTCTGGCTCTAATTCGTAGGCACTTAAGAGGTCAGTCTTAGTCTGCTCATAATTCAGGGATGCCTCAGGAGGCAGCATGGAGTAGGCCTCTTGGGCTCTCCCTGACAGCTGCCCTTGAATTAAAAATCTCCAGGGCCAGAATTTTCGGGTCAGCGAGCGGGGGCGGGGCCCGCTTGCCAAAGCATAAAATGACGTGCAGTGACATTGGGCGTGCGTCCGAATGTCACCAGGTGTCATTCAGATCTTCAGCTCAGCAGGCACACACTGGAGTCGGCTGCACGCTTGCCAAACTGTCAAAGGCCGATTAAGGCCATTTAAATATCAATTAAAATAATTAACTGAGCTGCCCATCCAACTTTAAGGTTGGCGGGGCAGACAAAGAGCCCAGGCAGCCTTCGCATTTATCATGGAACCTCATCCACAAGTGGGATGAGGTTTCATGAATTGTTTATAAATTGAATGAAAGCTTTTTTTCATTAAAGTCCATTGACAGTGTCACATGAGGGAACGTCTTTAAAAAAATTTTCTTCTTTATTTTAAAATTTTTAATAAATCAAGCTAATCTGGTCCTGGGTTAGGGGTAGGGGGTGCTACTGGGTAGAGAGAGATTCTCCCTTGCAGTATTTAGTTGTTTGCTCTCTCTCCCCCTTTGAGCTGCGAAATTCATTTCCAATTTTTGGAACTGGAATTCTCTTTCTATTTCTTGAGCTTCCCCTTTTTCATCTTTCCCCTCGCCTGAAATTCTAGCTCCAACTGAAGCTTTTCCAGCTCGAAATTGTCTAGGGTAGGTGATTCAGAGTCATGATTGAGCTCTTCATCTCACTGCTCTACTGGTAACGTCATATCCAGATGTTCTACCAACACCAGGATTAGTTCCCTTCTTTTGATCTTGCTGAGAAATTTAAACTGCATCGCCATAGCTACAGCTTTCAATTGATCTGCGCTAAGGGTTGCCAACGATTCCCCGCTTACATTCTTTTGCTGAACAAATATTTGGGCATCAAATGTTGTCATTTTCTTAGCGTTAGGACAAGGAATTTATTGTGGTAAGTTACATGTCTTAAAATTAGTTCCAGCCACTCAATTTTCCCTCTTTCACTTCCAGTTGGCTTCTTTTATCTCTAACTTGGCTCATCTCTTACTTGGACTCCATTCAAATTGAACTTGGATCATTCCCAGATGTGAGCTCCCAATTTCTGTTATGGACATGAGGGGGGTTAATGTAAACAACCCTGATTTCTCCCCTCACTAGCTGTCTGTAAACAGAAAGGTGTTGATGATTTCTGATTTCCTCCTTTATAAGGAGGAAATTGTTGTTTTCCCTAGCCCTTCAGTTTTGGAGTGACCTAATCCTCTATTAATAACCCCACAGCAAACTCGAGATAAGATAAAATAAGAGGGTTGGTTTATTTTACACACGCAAAGCACAGGAAAGGGGATTTCACAATGTCCGCCCCTTTTTGCACTCATATAATAAAAGAGGGATAAGGGAAAGAAAAGGGTACAGGGCAAAACTGCGATAAAAATAAGAGCTATGGTTTCACATGAGTCCAGAGTCCAGAATCAAAAGTGCAGTAGTGTATTCCTTCAGGTGTGAGCAGGCTGAAACTGTTGCAGGGTGATTCAACTTTCCGGAGATGAGGACTTCCCCGATGGGAGAAGGCACGTAGAGATGAATGAGTCTTATTGGTGCAGATACAGGAGTTCCAATATTCCAGTAATTCATAGCATAAATGAGGGCCAGGCAATTTACCTGGACATAGCTCTTTTTCTGCTGCTACCTGTCAGATGGTAAAATGGTAGACTGTCTCGGTTCAGTTCCACACAGAAATATTACAGGTTCTAGCAGCTTGGGGGAGGCCATGTGACATACCTCCCACTTCTTCTCCTGGGTGTTGGACAAAGGATGTATTTTTTTCAGGTCTGGTGCTTTGAGGTGTTTAATAGAAGAGTCAGGGTCCCTTTTGTCTTTGCAGACATACAGTCTCCATTGGTCACAGCTCTGCCTTAGAAATGTAAAGGGTATTGGTGCATTTCTTTGGAATCTGTTTTTTCTGCAGTCATGGGGGCATCAGCACCTTTTAAAGATAACAAGGGGCTGAATTTTTTGGCTGACATGCGGGTGGTGGAGCCCGCATGTCAGCGCTTAAAATGTCGTGCACTGGCGTTGCGTGAGCGTCCCGACGTCAGCGCGCAGCATCGTGATATTTCAGTCGGCAGGCGCACTCAGCAGCAGGACGCTTGCCCACCATTAATTAAAGGCCTTGTTAAGGCCCTTAACTTACTAATTGTCCGGGATTTTGAGGGGCCTGTGCAAACTTTGGGTTGGAGCACAGGCCCAACGGGCAGGCGAGTAGGAGTTTTTTTAATAACACTCATCCTCTGGCGGGATATGTGGACTCAGCGGGGTTGTTCATGTTTTCCAGGAAGTTTTAATTGCAGAAATTGTTTTAAAGTTGCCTGTCTGATTGTTAGCAGTTCACATCGATTTCCAAGAGCTTTTTGTGTACTTTGAAACCAGTCTGCAGACAGTAATCTTTCTCGGGCCTGCAGCTTTCCGGAGGCCTCCATTTGGCCTGGGGGTATGGGTTCTGACCTCTCCATGGAGGCGGCTCCCCTGAGGAGGAAGGGAGGGAAAGAATAAGGAGGAGGCCAGGACTGGACAATCAGCATCCAGGGGAGCCACCTTTGGGAGGCCAGGTGCAGGCATAAGGGGCGCAGGACCAAGAGGTTGTCCAAGGTGCAAGGGGCCGCAGAAGACGCCACTATCCTGCTGCCAGGGTTTACAGGCAGCGAAGCAGCTACCTCAATATGACTGAGGTGCAATACCGAAGGAGGCTCCGTCTGTCAAGGGAAACAGTCAACTATATCTGTCAGATGATTGGCCCTGAGATCTCTCCTAACTGTGTGGGTGGACACCCCATGCCACCGGCTCTGAAGGTCACAGTTGCCCTCCACTTCTATGCCTCTGGCTCCTTTCAGAGCTCGGTTGGTAACCTCTGCGGTGTCTCCCAATCAGCTGTCCACACTTGTGTCAAGCAGGTTTCAGACGCTCTGTTCAGACATGCATTGACCTTCATCCACTTCCGCTGAGACCAGGCAAGTCAGGCACAGTGAGCCAGAGGCTTCGCTGCCATTGCTGTCTTCCCCCGCGTCCAGGGTGCTACAGACTGTACACATGTGGGCATCAAGGCGCCAACCGGTAAGCCTGGTGCCTTCATCAACAGGAAGGGCTTCCACTCCATGAACATGCAGATGGTGTGTGATCACAGGATGCTGATTCTGCAAGTTTGTGCAAGGTACCCAGGCAGCTCCCACAACGCCTACATCCTCAGGCACTCCCAGGTGCTGGGGCTCTTCAGTGCTCCGGCTCAGCTGGATGGTTGGCTGCTGGGTGACAAGGGCTATCCCCTGCAAAGGTGGCTCATGACTCTTCTCCACCATCCAAGTACAGAAGCTGAGCAGCGGTACAATAGGAGCCACGGCACCACAAGGGCTGTGATGGAGAGAGCCATCGGTCTTCTAAAGATGCACTTCCGTTAACTGGACCGCTCAGGGGGCGCAGTCCAGAACCCCCCAGATCACGTCTCTCTAATAGTGGTAGTCTGCTACACTCTGCACAATCTTGCGTTGGAAAGAGGGTATGCAGTTGACGAAGACCTTGACACACTGGTTGAGGCTGCACATGATGAATCCAGCAGTAGCTCAGAGGATGAGGAAGCACAGGGTGATGATGAGGGGCAGCACGCCAACCCGCTATTACACCAAGGAGGCAGGGACACCCGGGACAATTTAATCCAACGAACCTTCAACCCTTTCCACACACATCGATCAGCAGGACCAGCATTGCCAGGCGCTTCCACACGTGGTACTTATGTGCTACATCTTCCACCTCATCAGCTGCAACTAAGGGCTTAGTACAGAAACATCAATGTCCACTCAGACACTCATGATATGTCTGTGAAAAAAACAAATGCAGCACAAAGGAAACACCCTCACCATGGTCAGAAAAGTGGACTTTACTATGTCCAACATATAACAGAAAGGTCTCTATTGCAAACATAAGTATATTTTTCCCTATTCTAAGGCCAACACAAAATCACCAGTGACATACCCCTGGTGTGCCTAAGGTACCTTATGCTTACGTTTTTGGGTGCTACTTCTAGGTGTTGCCCCATCGCTTGGAGTGTCTTGTGAGACAGCCTGCTGACTCTGCTGTCCTATTGGTGTCAATGACCTTGGCGGGCGTCCTCTGGCCCATGGAACCTGTGATGGCCCCGCCTGGGATGGAGTGGCCAGATCCAGAACTGGCACCTCCCCAGTTGTCGCAGCCTCAACGGGTGCAACGTTGACTGTCAGAGGGGCGGAAGAGCTGCTGCCCTTATCCAGAGCGCCCTGAGAGGGGCTTGCAGCGACGACAGGCAGCTGCTGCTCTGACATGAGGTCACATTGGACCTCCCTGCTCACTGAGATGCATAGGCACTGAGCGCCGACACTTGATGCCCAGAGCATCTCCCACATTGGGAATGACCACCCTTGGCCATTACTGCTGTGAGGGCTAGCAGGTCAGAGCGTAACCCAATCAGAAGAGTCTCCATCCAATCGAATCCCCTCTCCATGAGTTGCCAATCTCTCAGTGGAGGAAGTGTGAAGCTCTGCCCTGAGGTTCATGCCTTCACTGCACTCTGCCTGGACTCCTCCATCACAGAGACCAACTGAAACATACCCTCATGCAACCCTGCCAGAGACAAACGCAATTCTTGCTGCTTGTCACCAATGCAGCAGCGGAAGGACAATTCCAGAGGCACGTCATCAGTGCCAGACTCAGCATGTGCCTTATCCCCTGCAGCCCTCCGGCTGTTGGCGCCATTGGCACTCTCTGTCCCTGCCATCTCCTCCAGCGATTATGAAGTGCCCTCTCCACTGTGACCCGGGACACTAGCCCAAGTGTTTGTGTCTGCTTTGGTGCCTGGCTGGCTGAAATGACGTGCCGCAAGTTGCAAGTCTTGAGCCTCAGGTGTGGAGGGGGGGCTGCAGTGTCTTTGGGTGCGGCCATGTGGTGGTGATGCTGAAATTAACAACAAGGACAGTGCATCAGTTAGTGTTCGGTCAGTTAAACCTTTCATTCCTTTCCCCCACCAGGCTCATAAGTCGCTCACCCTTAAGACCCTAAGGAGACGAACATTGGTGGGTGGAAAAGAGTCAACAGGAGGCCCAAATATTAAACGCACATGCACGCAGGCTGGTCAGATGGCCTCAGGAATGCCACATGGAATGTTATGTGCCATTGGAGTGGGGAGAGTGCAGAGGTACCTGACCAGGATGCATGTTGGCCTGGAAAGTTGCGGTGCTGAGGAAACATTCCAAACACTTGTGACATTTGCCATGGATCACAGGAGATTGACAGGTCACATTATTGACCTTCATACCGTTAGGAGGGGCAGAAGGCAACATTTTCCCTTGGTGCAGGGATGAGGGACGTGGTGGCATTTATTTAAGTTGAGTGCCATGAGATTCACAGGTAAGATGCTGAGGAACTTTTGGGCAGAATAATGTGGGGCGCACTGGCTGAAAGGGTGGTGGAGGTACCAACCCCACTAAGATGCAAAACGTCTTTGGCTGTGCAGCAGTGATGTCATGGCATGTTAGACCATGGGGATAGTGGTCACAAATGGGATAAGGCGACTTTGGAAGGTGCTAGAGACACTCATCCTCAAGGGGACGATGGACCATTTGTGTATGACCCACACGTCAGAGTGTCTCAGTCCGTGAATGAGCAGTGTTGCTACATTAACGATTGCAGCAGCCATCAGTGGTTTGGATGGTGGGCAGACAGAGTGGATGGGACTGTGACCCTCAAGTACCTGGTCGCTGGACCCCAGTCTCGCCGCCACCTGCCGCCCTGGCCGCTTGCCTCCTCCCAGCTCCATGGCCTGCTCTTTGAAGATGGTAAGGTGCTGGGGCAGGGCGTGCCCACTTCCAGTGTCCTCTGGCGCTCCCGCTGATTGTGTTCAGTTTTTGCCTGCAGAACAGAGAAGAGGATTTATTGGGGCTGATCGCTCATGTAATCTGCACGCGCACGCCACACCCCAAACAAAGTGGCCGATCTGAGGCCTCCAGCAGCTCCTGTCCACACTATTGGTGATCAGTCACCAGAAGATAGTACGGCTGCTTCCAACCGCCTCCTCCAAAAGCCACCTTGGACACATTCGGCGTCCATCACTTTGAATAACACACGGGTCTTAGCGCCCATGGCAAGGAGGTGCAACTAGGTGCGGTGCCGAGGCCAGCAGGTGGCTCTTGGCCACAACACCTTGAGGCTCCCCTTGCACCATCTCATCATCATCAATAAGACATGTGTTGGAGTTCTGAGTATGTGTCTAGCTGCCTCCCCTGCAGGTTGCCCCCAGACTACTCAAACGCGAGGAACACCAACATATGCTTCTTCTCCTCAATCACTGAGGCTGATGTAAGCATGGTCACTACAATGCAATAACGACAATAAGACGTGGGGTGGTGGTGGGGGCTCAAAGGCTAAGACTACCTGCTGGGTCAAATGGCCAAGGCCAACATGGTTCTCACCCTTCCAGAGCGCAGCAAATCATTGAATCTCTTGCGGCACTGGGTGCCTGTGCACTGCACATCATCATAGGAGCTTACAGCACCACCCACCTCCTGCCACGCCTGTCTGGTGACATGGGGGGCCCTCTTCCTCCCATCCTCTGGACACAATATATCCCGACAGCCGGACACCTCTTGGTGGAGGACAACAAGACATGCATCAAAGAAGCAGGGGGCACACTGGTCTCTCCTGCAGCCTGCCCCCTTCCTCCTGCTCCTGCTCCTGCTCCTGTCCTCTGAGAGCAGCCTCTCTGCCTCTTCACATGGCCATGGTGCACTGCCTCAAGCAGGCTGCCTGGTCACTCTTTATAAAGCCTGCCAGTTCCCCATTGGAACTGGCGGTCTGATCACACCCGCCCCCGCGATGATTTTCCCGTTCTACACGGGAGTCGCTAACCTGTTGGGCAGGCCTTAATTGGCCCCCCTGCACAAAATAGCAGCCCATCCCGTTTCAGTGGCGGCAATCGGCTGCCCACCCACCGCCGAGTCGGTCGGGCCCGCCCACTCATCTGTTGGTTAATGGAGGTTAGGAATTCCTCAGGGAAAAGGCTTTGTCCATTTTAAAAAAAAAACAAATAGTAATTTTACGAAGTAGCCAGGTCAATATGAAAGGAGGCTGGAATATTCACCTAGCTTGCACCAGAAGCATAATCTACAAGGATAAATACCCTTCCTGTGAAAGACATTTCTGGACTTAAAGGTTGCTGGGCTGGGAAAGGAAAAGAAGGGAAGTAACCCTGAGGAGCTGTAAATCACTGTGGACCAAGTGAATTGAAAGTCTACCAAAAGGACAGTGTGACATGTACCAGTGAAGTGGTTTTTTGGACTGTCTTAAAAGTAAAAAGGGAAAGTTCTGTTCTTTAGCTTAAAGTATAAGTTTCTAGCAAAAATATGTTTAGTGAATGTAGCTTTTAGTTGGTTTTTTACAGTAAAAGTATTACAGCGTGAAACCTTGCTGTGTTATGTTTTCAGCTATTAGTTGGGAATTCAAATTTCTTATTAAAAGTTAACCCTCTCTACAGAGACCATAACAAATGGTCCAGCAAGACAAGGCAATTATATCAAACTTCTAAAAAAAAATCAGAAGAAATCTTCTAACATTAGCTTAGGCACAAGATACAGATAAAACAAAGACACACCCCATTCAGTTGACCTTGTTATGTCCTTCTCACTAACATAAGAGATTTTGTGTCAAAATTGGCAATACGGACCCACAGACTGGTCAAAGAAACAGCCTATGATACTGATAGCCGTACATTCAAAATTATTACTCAATGTCCCAGTCTCCTCCATCACCATCCATGGCACTAGCACAGGGAAGGAATGGCCTTGGGAGTCATCAACATTGACACTGAGATCCCTTGAAGTCTCATGGTTTCCATGAATTAGGCAAGGGAACCTCCTGGTTACAACCTACTGCACTCATCTGATGAATAGCACTTCTCCAATTGGAAGAAGCACTGAGGGGATCAAGAGCACATAATGGACACTGCTGAGGAGTTCAATGATTGTGCTCATGTCATCTTTCTGGATGCAGGTGAAGACATTGCTGTACCAGGCTCCAAAAGAAAGTTGACGTATGTACACAGCAAAATGCTTGGTGCATTGGGAAGCCTTGTGTTCAGTGTCAGGGAGCATGGAGGAGTCCAGCTCATGGCTTTGCTCAGAGCTCAGTGCCCACCCTTTCCATTGTGGGCCAACTCCATCAACACACTTATAGACCCAGTCATGATGCAGCATCTGATGGCCAAATAATGTCTCAGATTCTATTGCAGTGCACACAGCTTCCACTAAAAGTCTGAGTGCTGCAATGGAAACTCAGGCTGAAGTCATGTAGGTCAACCTGCTGCTATACAAGCTCAGACTTCTCTCATTCAAGCTGACTTGTTGACCCCTATGGCCTTATTTCATTTATAAATTTGGTTTGGAATGTTTAATTTGTATTGGCATTTATTCTTGCATTGTGGCCAAGAAGACAATGTGATGGTCGTTGACAGATGGAAGGTTAGGAATGTTTTGGGAATTGGGGAAATTGCGTTGATGTTACTGATATTGCATTAAAACTGGTTCACGTTTGACATGGGCAGAAAGGAGTTGTCAAGGTTGCTGTCTCCTTTTCTTTTCCACCTCCTCCTCTTCTGCCCCATCCCTTGTACATCCTCCTCCTCCTATTCCTCATGCTTCTGCTTCACAGATTCTAGCCTGAGTGATGTTGGCAAGGGCTACACCCTCATGATGACAAGGTTGTGCAGCATGTACTGCCAATGGTCAGAGCTGCTCGGCCAAGTGCTGCAGCCTCCAGTGCGGTCCAGGCAGTGGGCTCATTGCATCAGCTTGTCGGTGGTCTGCTCTAACACACTTCTTGTGGCAGCAGGGCTCTCATTGTACTCATTCTGTGAATATTTGCATAGGTAGCCTACAGGGTAAATGAGCCATGTTCACAGCAGATTTCCTTTTTCACACAGTCACCAGCCTTTGGTTTGTAATGTTGGCTGAAATACAGCTGGCACAACAGACTACTGCAGATTGAAGGCATCATGGCTGCTGCCACGTTAACTGGCATTGACATGCATGATGCGCTGTGTATAATCACACAATAACTGGGCCTTAAGGCAGTGGAATCCCTTACGGTTCCAGTACATGGGAGAGTTGATATGCAATGTCCAGAAAGCAAAGTGTGTGTAATCAATGGCACCCTGCGCCATTGGGAGAACCTTGGAGAACTCATGCTCACTCTCGTGATTTCCTCTGACGAGGGGGAATGAAATGAAGTGATCTCACTTTGAATAGAGAGTCTCAGTAGGTTTCCTAGTGGAATAGTCAATTCTACACCATGAGATGTCGCTAATATCTCCTGCACCAGCCTGGGAGGAGCCAGGCGCATAAAAGCTCATTATCATCGCAATCTCTGGCACTGAAATCCTTGCCTTGCTCTGAAGCTGCAGCTGGGGCTGCAGTAGTTAGCAGTTTTGAAAAGAAGAAGAAAAAGAGGAGTTGGTTTCTAAAGACTCTGGGTGGAAATGGTGTCCTGCTGAGAGCATTTCTCCTTTTCCTCCTCCCTCACCTAGCAGCTTGTCCTACTCTGTGTCAATGCTTCTCATGCTTCCAGTATGCCCTATTCCCATAGGAAGGCTGCATATTATACCCACATCTAGGAACAACTATATTTTGCAGAAGCTATAAAGTCAGCCACAATGCTTCAGACGTGGCCATACTATCCCTGGAGACTTCTGAAACTTGAATCAAGCTACAAAATTGTGTAGATATATAGGAAAAGCCAAAATAAATCAACCAACAATTGATTCCTTTACTAGAGTTGCTTGAGGGTTGGAGTTGATGGGGGTGGGGGGGGGGGGGAGGAGGTGGGAGGGGGCCCTTCCTGCTACCTAATGTGAAGTCAGCTGTGCCAACCTTAGAGAGGGTATTGGCTGGATCATTAAGCTCCAAAATTGCAGCACCGGTTTCAAATCAGCATTGCACACTGATTGACACCATAATCTGTCTGTTCTGTGTACTTCTGCTAGATGTTTACTGTGTGCACAGGAGCAACTTTACCAACAACAACTTGTCTTTATGTAGTGCCATTAATGTAGTAAAATCTCCCAAGACACTTCATAGGAGCAGTTTGAAATAAAATTTGACACTATTCCATATACAGAGATATGAGGGAAGATGGCTTCCAGCCTGGTGGGGAACACCACCACCTGGAAGCTCCCCCCCCCCAAGCTACTTACCATCTGGAACTGTCACCGTTTCTTCACTGTCACTGGGTCAAAATCCTGGAACTCCCTCCCGATCAGCACTGTGGATGTACCTACACCACAGGGACTGCAGCAGTTCAAGAAAGCAGCTCGCCACTACCTTCTCAAGGGCAATTAGGGATGGGCAAGAAATGCTGGTCTAGCCAGTGACACCCACATCCCATAAATAATTTTTTTAAAAATACCCTTGTGAGAAGTATAAGCTCATGGAACAGAAGCCATTTTGGAATCTTAAGGGCACTTGCAGCTCCTGAAACCAGGCACAGCCTGTTATAATACACCTTTGGGTCAGTGTGGCTATGATCTATGTATGTCAACAGATAGGAAAGTTTGTAATATGTCACATGATAATTAGTCTGCAGATTGTCTGTAGTGTGAATTCACCCAAGCAG
This sequence comes from Carcharodon carcharias, assembly GCF_017639515.1. Lineage (NCBI taxonomy): Eukaryota > Metazoa > Chordata > Chondrichthyes > Lamniformes > Lamnidae > Carcharodon > Carcharodon carcharias. The sequence goes on from NC_054480.1 coordinate 102,191,754, forward strand.
GAGGCATTATTATGAACACTCCAAGATTGCACATGTGCTACTAAATCTTCAGAATAATGAACCCACTTTTGAGTTTACCAATCCCATGTGAGTGGTTGGTGCTTTTGTGTTCAGAAGTTAGAAAAGGAAATACAACATGGTGGCAGCTTGTGGATTCTAAACATTTTTGATTTTTAAGTGCACCATCTACAGCATCATGGCAGCCAGTGCAGTTTGAAAGTTCTCCATTCGTTCAAATAGGCCATTTGAAATAACTCTGCAACGTCGGGACTTTAAATTCTTCATATTTGAATCAAAGGTCCACAGAACAACTGAGCATTTACATGAGCAGCAGCAAAGCAGCATGTTGAATTTTCACAGAACATTAGTTTCCAGTTCATCCTGAAACTACAGCAGCGGTCTGTGAGTTCAACAAAGGCTGAAAATGTAGCTCTAAGTGGTGCAGCGCTAGGCAGTACTCAAGTGGCAACTGTGAGTTAGGTGGTCACTGGTTCGGTAGCAAAAGAATGTGATCCATTGTTTTGGATAGTGCAGGAAAGGTCAATCAAACAGCAGGTTCAGGAAGGCCAGGAGAAACCATTATAGTGTTTTTGGGCATTGAGGTGCATTTGTACCAAAACACCACTTCGTGGGTGGACCCTGAAAATCAAACTAAGGGGACAACAGTGCCACACACCAGGAGCAGCAACAAAGTATAGGAATGTTGTGACCTGAGGTACTGCAGGCAGTTGGTTCTGCATCATCTTTAGTCCTGAATACTGGAAAAGCAGGAAAGCTTGTTCCTAATTCAAAGAACACAGAGATTCCTGGGAACATCAACACAATGTCTACCAAATTCCCATCTCTCAAATGCATGGCAGCAGACATTCTCTCTGAATTTAAGCTGTTCAGGCAAAGCATCAATTTATGGTTATCAATTTGTCAGTATAGGAACTGGGCAAGCAAGCTATCAAGATAAAATTTTCAATTGATAATGAAGGGTTTCACAGATTAATCGTGTCTGGGCTACCAGTGGAGGTGCAAAAGGATCCTAACAAGATTTTGCCCACCATAACGGAACAACTGCAGGTCAATCTCAATTTTCACATTCATCACTTGGGATTCATGCCCTTCAAACAGCCAAATGAGGCAAGGGATCATTTTATCAGTTGCTGTAGAGAAAAGGGCAGAGACTGAGAATTTTCTGATACAGAATTGGCTGAGAGATTCACTGAGTTGGTGATAGTGTCAACAAATATTGAGGCTCATCAAAAAGCCAGAGGTGTACACTTTTGAAGCTTACTGAAGAATGAGTGCAGATATGAGGCATCCTCGCAGGGCGGGCAAATCCACAAGCTCTGAGTACAACTTCAACTACTGACACAATAGTTACATCAACCAAACCCATTAAACCATGTGGAAGATGTGGTCATCTGCATGTACCTCGCAGTTATCCAGCACATCACTACATATGCATGGTGTGTGGCAACAAAGGCACTGGAAGCACCAGTGTAAAAAAACTAATGCAGCAGGAGTGACCAAAGCTCCTGAAAAAACCCAGATAGGTAACAAACAGATACAACACTCTGGCAGGAGCAGAGTACCACTGGAAACATTTCCATGAAGTGGCTATAGCAGAAATGAAGAAGTGGAAAACAAAGATGACCAAACTCCTATAGATTATGGTGAACAAACATTTCATACTGTCAACATCATGGAATGTGTGGATGCCATTGCACCATCAATCCATCAAAACCATCAATGTCATATGTCTTCAGAAATTTGGAAAACACAATTAATAGGCAAAGATTGACATCGGAGTGAGTGCCAATATCCACCCTCTTAGAATCCTAAAGGACATGTACCTACAGAAGTGGAAGACAATGGCACAACCTAAAACTGCAAAATTCATGGCATACAATGGATTGGCAATTCCGTGCACTGGACCCATGACACTAAGGATATGGGCATTCAAAATGGTCATCGCAGATATTTTACATCATTGACACCAATGGTCCAGCAATTAAAGGCCTATCAGTATGTAGAGACCTGACATTGGATACAATCCATGGAATCAGTCAAATGCCTGAGGGATGTTCAGGCCTAGAGGACTAAGCTATCAATCTGGTCCTCGACATTGAAACAACTGTCAGGGAGTGTGAGGCATGTCAAGGTTGTATGCCCAACCAACACAAAGAACCATTTACTCCT